>NW_027507903.1:171079500-171679500 GCF_037356315.1 Lithobates pipiens
TCAAATGGAAATGTGGAAAGCTGAAATTTGTCTCCTACTCCGAAGTGCAGAAAGGCAAGTAAATGGGAACATGTTGATGGGCATCTAAAACTTCTACAGATGCCAGGTATTCCCCTCATCTGAGAGACACAACAAACTCTGAATTCCATATCGAACTTTGAAACTTGAAGGCACTTTATTCAGGCCCAGGATAGGAGGACTACCTTTGTTTGAAGATAGAACCCACACCAGGGACCTAGAGAAAGGCAAACTAAAACAGACATCCCCCCTACTCAGGAGGGTGTCTGTTCATTTGGAAGAGGGCTTTGGGGTAGAACTGGTAGATTTTGTTTTCACGTCTTGCACTGAGGTGCTCTACATTTGAGGCGGAAGAAGTCCCTGAAGGGAATTTTGGAACCTTCCACTGCGGAAGAACCACCTTTCCTCCTGTGGCATGTCAGGTGCCCCACCAAAGAGAACACCTCTTAAGAAGCATTTGTGTGAGGCATCTTTTACAAGCAGCTGCATATAACCAGACTTTAAAAGGAGAGTTCCAGGCTTTTTAGGTTTATTAAAAGTCAGCAGCTACAAAAAGGGTAGTTGCTGACTTTTAACAGACACTTACCTGTTCCACAGTCCAGAGATGTGGCCGAACAGGGGTGTCGCACCTCTCCCCCCTCCTCTCCGCCGGCGCCTCCATTGCCACTCTGGGCACCCAGCTGTGACAGCTTTCGGGTTTGCGGCCGGGTACGCATGGAGCATGCGCGAGTCGCACTGCGCTCCCGGAGTGGACAGGCGATCTCCTGGGACCTGTCACGTCCCAGGAGATCGCCTAGAGGGAAAGGCCGCCAAAGGCAAAAGGATGAGTCGCCTTGGTAGTCCCTGGGCAGAAGGAGGAAGTGGGACAGGAAGTCCCCCTCCTAATCAAGCACCCACTCCCCGACCTCAAAAGAATTAGATACCAAATGGGGCATGTAAGGGGGCAAGGAGTGCTTAAAGCGGAAGTTCCATTTTTGAGTGGAACTCCACTTTAAGCCACAAGCTTCTGCATGTGAACAGAAATCAGCCATTCTGATATACGACTCCTGGTGCTGTGTCTGCTTGGTGTTTGATGTAAGACATAGCTCTGGCGTTGTTAGATTACACCCGATTATATCTTCCATACAGATGAAAACACAGCCTTGGACTTGTATAGCAATCTGTGGCTAACTACACACGTTGCACAAAGTGCTGAGGTGAGTGCCAAAGCAGGGTTCAGTGCTCAAAGCAAAAGTACAGGCTATCATTAGTACCCCCCAGCATGAGTCCAGGTATGTCTCTCTTGATTTTAGAATCTGAAGTAAAATATTAAACTAGTTAAGCCAAGTATGATTTCTCCATATGGAAGAAAGGTTATTACCTTAACAAAACTAGCAAAAAGCTGCGGACCCACAGAAAGGGGTAGGGCTATAGGGGTGACACTCTGAGCACATTCCTTAAAAAGCTTTGCTAGGCTGTAGTCACCTGAAGGTACCAACCTATAACTCAGGAAATATGATTTTTAAGACTATATCCTGTACTGTACAATTAAGATACAATTGTGCATGTACCCTGTACACACCATATGTGTATGGTGGTATGTGTTGCATCAACGCAGCATGTCTGCATTTTTAGCCACTGCATGTGAATGCACCAAGTAAAACTGAAGTTTGAAGACAATGCATTACACTTTCCTTCACAAAACTTGCAGTACACGTATGGGCTAGTATCAACCTGGCCCGTATTTAAATGTGGTCGAGATTGGTAATTAGCCTACATCTGCCCCAAAGTTGATTTTTTTTTTTCCCATTAGGAGAAATAAAATAGCCAAGCAGACAGACTTACTCCAACGCTGTACTCCCAGATCATTCTCCAGAAATCTACAACAGTATTGGCTAGTGGTCCCTGGGTTGCTATATAAGCTTTAGGCCCATACACACCCTAGAAAAGAAAAAAAACACAAATCAAATTTCATTACAGTCTCAAAACAGTTAAAAGAAAAAAAAAAAATTGGAACATGAAAAAGGTAGCATTAAAATATAATCCATGCTCATGCAGTATATTCCATTTTAATTAAAATAGTTAAAAAGCTAGCCACTCACAAGATAAAGATCATAAACAAGCGCTTGAATAGAAAATACCGGTCCCGGGATGCAATCCGTCAGTATTCCGGTAAGCTCCGCTTAGACTCGTGACATCACCACGCATGCCTGAACCAGGATACTAAGATTTGTTCCCGGAACTGGTATTTTCTATTCAAGAGCTTGCTTTTGGATATTTATCTTGTGAGTGGCTACCTTTTTTTAATACATTTGTACACAGTTTTACACTTTGCGTTCTTTTAAATGCTACGAAGGAGTATCCTAAGCGGTTATGTGGAAGACTGCAGTGACGACTGAGGAGGAGAGAAAAAGGTTCCCATCATAGACGACACATTCGTTGATGTAGCCTATTTGATTCTTTAATTGAAGGGTCCACATGCTCTGATACTTTATTTGATTTTCACACATCAGACTTGGTCTACACCGCATAGAACTTATTTTGTTAATGATCACACAAGCACATTTTGGCTCATTTTCTCCACGATGATATATTGTATCACTTTTTACTGAGACAACGATTCGTGCATTTATTGGTCTCTTCCTCAGGAGAAAACACTTAAAAGTTCAGGTCTTAGGGAATCCCTGCTAAAACAAATTCGTTGGTGGTCAGTTGGATAAAGGCCCTTTACATTTGTGGCCAATGTCAAGAATGCTACCCTTAAAATATATGTGAATACTCCCCTTGTAAAACAACTCATTCTTTTAACGTCAACAGCTACAAATAATGTAGCTGCTGACTTAACATATGGACACTTACCTGTCCAGGGAGCCTGTAATGTCGGCACTCGAAGCCAATCTTCGGATCAACTCACGGGTGCTGCCGTCGCCATTCCTGGTAAGGGAACCAGGCAGTGAAGACTTTTGGCTTCACTCCTGGTTCCCTACTGCACATGCGCAAGCCAGACTGCACTTTCTCAAAGGTCCCCGCTGTCTTCTGGGACCTGTGAGTCTCCCAGAAGACAAAACGGGGGAGGACGACATGACGTAGAACGCCGCACCGGACATGGGAGCGAATACCTGGATTTGACAGGTATCCGCTACCCCCTCCCCATTGGAGTGCTGGGCTGGAGAACAGAGGGAGCAGCTGGCTCATTCTTCCAGTGGTGCAGCTAAGAGGCAAGCATGGTCCAAGCATCTAGGCAGATCCGGATTATAAATTTGCGATCTCTCCCCAGTGTGGACCGTGTGAGTAACGTCAGCCACCAGCAGGCAATAGCCCGCTGTCTCTTGAAAATAGGTCACAGGAGTGCAGCACTGACTTAATCAGTGCATGCGCTCTGAAGAAAGGGCACAGGGTGCTGTGACTGGGGGCTCCCGCACGCATGCGACTCTGGCCAGTCACAGAGCCGGAGTCCACAGCCCCAAAAGGAAGAGGGGTGAAGATGGATGCAGTCACCAGCAAGGACATCATGGACATAATGGGCTTAGTTTGCAGGCACATGCCTACTAGCCCATTATGCCTTTACTTTGCAGGGGAAAAGAGGAAGTAAAACCCATCAGGGGGGTTGTGTATTGAGAAGGTGAAGGAGGTAGTATGCACTGCAATCAATCAGGTATTAGCCAACCCTTTGAAAATTGGAGAAAGTTGTCATTTCTCAAAAACAGCTTCTCCAGGAGAGGACTGTTGGGATTGTAAATTAGAGATAGCAACAGGGCCCTCAGGCTCCGCTTGATAGCGCTGGGGAGATATCACTGGAGTATGCCTCTTCATAGGAACACTGCTGCAGTAATTTGAGCAAATTCATATAGAAAGTCCAGGAGGTGTCAGCCCCACCCGGTGGAGCTGTAGAAGACTCCAACGACAACAACCCTACAAAAAAGCGTCTCGGCTTCTAGCTTGCAGGTACTGGCCTCTTCTAGGGATACCATATAAACCCTCCTAGAACTACAGGAATAAGCCAAAGTCGCCCATGGCAGCAGGGATGTCCTCTGTGCATCTTTGGTATGATGTTGCACTGCAGAGCAGTAAGCAACAAGTGGAGCAAGGTCTCAAGTACTCACAAACTAAGGCAGCTGGTGCGGATGAGGATTACAGGTGTCCAGAGGTGAAGCGAGGGCACAGAAAATACAGCACTCAATCTAGATGTCAACACGGATCCCGCAGCCTAAAACCTTAGTATAACAAAGTGGCAGGAAATTTTGACGAGGTGCACCATAATGCAAATGGGGGGGGGGCCTGAGTAGCTCCCAGTGCTTCAGCCCAACCAGCCGTCCTCACTAAGGGAGTCTTTAGAGACAGGGTCACACATCACCATGACTCTAGAGCCAAGAACCACCTAATGTGAAAGCTCCACAGATTCCAGTGCCCAAAAGCCAATTCTAGGCTCCCTAACAGTCTAGTCCAGCAGGATGCAAATAGACCTCCAAAAGCTATGGCTGAGGATATGCCTATCCAGTTAGCTGTTATCAAGAGATCGGCTCAAGCTGAACAGAAAGGAGCCTAGATTTAAGTCACTGAAGGGGAAAAAATAAAAATCTGATGCAGCATGAATCTTAAAGCGGGAGTCCGCCGTTTTTTTTTTTTTTTTAAAGCCAGCAGCTACAAATACTGCAGCTGCGACTTTTAAAATCGTGACACTTACCTGTCCAGCGCGCCCGCGATGTCGGCACCCGAAGCCGATCTCTAGATCGTCTGTCGGGTGCTGCCGCCGCCATCTTGGGTATGGGAATCAGGAAATGGAGCCTTTCGGCTTCATTTCCCGGTTCCCTACTGCGCATATCGCACTGCGCAATAAGGACGGTCCCCGCTGCCTCTGGGATCTGTGTGTTTCCCAGCAAGCAGCGGGGCACTTGCGGAAAGGGGCGTAGATTACGCAGAGAGCTATCCCGGAAGTGGGTGCAGAATACCTGTACTGTACAGGTATCTGAACCCCCTCCCCCCTGAAAGGTGCCAATTGTGGCGCCGGAGGGGGGGGGAGGGTTCCGATGAGCGGAGGTCCACTTTAGGGTGGACCTCCGCTTTAACTGAAGTCAGCAAAGGAAAATACCAAGTGCCAGTTCAACCCCTATATAAAATTACAGACCTGACCCTAGGGAAATAGGAGTTTCAAACTACCAACTTTAAACGAATGTCAGAATCTAATAAACCATTCAGAAAATAAATAGGTGTTAGTCTTACAAATAACCTCTTAAAAGTTGCTTTATGATATTGTCGAACTTAAAATGAACGAGTCTAAACCACTTGTAACTAACTACTCTAAAACCAGATGATGAAAGGAAATACTGAATAAATAATCAGACAAAACTTCTAAGGGAATCCCAAACCACACCAAAAAGTTTTTTTTTGGTTTTGAGATTTTATCCTCTATAGCTCATTTTAACTGAAGGCTTTCAATATAATATAAGCCAGATGAGCCTTCGCTTGGCTGAAGACTTGAATATATCACACACCATACTTCGCTATGAAGAGTCTCTCTCTTTAAGCTCTTGCCAAAGCCAAACTGTTACGTTCGTGAATGGGAATGGTTTAAAAACGCCAATTTTTTTTGCTTTAAGCCATAAGGGTATTCTGTAACCCAGTGTCAGCTACACAAAAAAAACAGACTAAAGTAAAAAGGTGTAATTTGTTCAGTGCGTCACTGAACCACTTCATTAAAAGTGGAAGTCCAGTCAAAAATTTTACATATAATGGAACATTTTTAATATCTTTATCTTTGACATTATTAATTTTCTGTATAGCCGATCGTCTATCTTTGATTAGACTTTCTAAACTAGGTAATCAGCTTCTTCCTGTTCTTCAGGGACAACCTTATTTCCTTAACCACTTGCCGCCCGCCCTATAGCAAATTGACGGCGGCAAAGTGGTTGCATAATCCTGACCGGACGTCATATGACGTGATCAGGATTATGAGCCGCTGCGCGCCCCGGGGGCGCGCATCGTGGCGATTGTTGTTGCGGGGTGTCAGTCTGACACCCGGTAACTACGATCTCGGTAAAGAGTCTCCGACGGAGACTCTTTACCACGTGATCAGCCGTGTCCAATCACGGCTGATCACAGTGTAAATAGGAAAAGCCGGTGATCAGCTTTTCCTCACTCGCGTCTGTCAGACGCGAGTTGAGGAGAGCCGATCGGCTGCTCCTCTGACAGGGGCGGGGTCTGTGCTGATCGATTATCAGCACAGCCCCCCCCCCCCCCCCGAGGATGCCCACACTGGACCACCAGGGACGCCACCAGACCACCAGGGATGCCAAGGACAAGGTATGCCACCCTAGACCACCAGGGATTCCAGTCAGTGCACACAATGGATGCCAATCAGTGCCCATAATGGATGCCAATCAGTGCCCATAATGGATGCCAATCAGTGCCCACAAGGGGCATCACTGATTGGTATGCATTATTGATTGGCACTGATTGGCATCCATTAGTACATTATAATACAATGCCGCCTATCAGTTAGCATCTGTGCCGCCTATCAGTGCCTACCCATGCCCACCTGTGCCAATTTGTGCCACCTATCAGTGCCCATCCGTGCCGCCCATCCGTGCCGCCCATCAGTGTCCATAAATGCCACCTCATCAGTGCCACTTCATTGGTGCCACCTCATCGGTGCCCATCAGTGCTGCCTTATTGCCCATCAGTGTAACCCCATCAGTGCCCATCAGTGAAGGAGAAAACTTACTTAAGTTTTAAAACTGAAACAAAAAAAAACGTTTTTTTCAAAATTTTCGGTATTTTTTTATTTGTTTAGCAAAAAATAAAAACCGCAGAGGTGATCAAATACCACCAAAAGAAAGCTCTATTTGTGGGAAAAAAAATGATAAAAATTTCATTTGGGTACAGTGTAGCATGACCGCGCAATTGTCATTCAAAGTGCGACAGCGCTGAAAGCTCAAAATTAGTCTGGGCAGGAAGGTGTTTAAGTGCCCGGTATTGAAGTGGTTATAACACTGTCCTACACAGGCATGCCTACTGTTCCACTACATTCTAACAGCCTCTGTCTTGCTCAGCCCAGATAACGCCTCTCTTCAAAGCCTTGTTTTGGAGCGAGAGAGAGCGCGAGCAAGCTGGAAGTATGTTACATTTGTTAGAAACTGTATATAGATTACAATGCAACATGCGGCAGATTTTCTACAGTGTACGACCACAAAGTTGTTTCTGCATGGAAAACACCCAGCTGAGGGAGCTACATTTGAGTAATGAGTTTAAGGCTCTGTTTCCACTATAGAGACTTGTCATGTGACTTTGGACAGTCTTATCACAAGTCACAGCCCATTGATTTCAATGGCAAACGTTGCCATCTATGCAACTTTGAAAAGGTGCCTGCACTACTTTCATGCAACTTTTGATGCGGCTTTGATCCAGACTGTAAAGTTGGATCAAGGTTGCACTCTATCGCACAGCTTTGGAGTCGCATAGTGGAAACATAGCCTGAGACTAGAGTGCAGCTTCGCCCTGTCCCGTGTGGATTTTTTTTTTAATTTCTTAATTTTCTCGTGAATTAGGATGTACAATGCATTCTTGATGAAAGAACACTGGGCAGGAACCTATGATCAGCTCCTCCCATCATGTAAACGCGCATTGGCAACACAGGAACAATGCCACTCCCTAGAAGTGAGGTCACTAGCTTTCCTTAACCGCACCAACTGGCTGCTTTTAGTCTTAGAAGTAAAGTCATGTGACAGCACTGGACACTACGAAATAAAAGTTAGAAAAGCTGGGATTTTTTTCATTTTGAGGCATAAGGCTGAACTTTGTTCATGTTAATGATTGCAGGGGAGAATTTAAGTGTTAGGGTGGACTTCCACTTTAATCTCAGGCATACCAAAAGCCTAATGCGCAACTTTCATCCTGATCAGACAAGTGCCAACAGCTGCGGCCTTCTGCAATTTCTTCCAAAATCTTTTTGCACTGGCCCTTCACATATTTCTATGGGTCACCAACCAATACTTGACACACCAAGCCTTGAAACACTTTTTTACTATGCTCAAACAGTTATTGCGCCAGAGCTCACAATGTTAACCATATCAACAACATGAAAGTTTGAGATTCTGTACTGCTATTTTGTGACCCCAGCATCCCTGTCATGCAGCTCATCCAGAGCCTTGATTTCGACTACAGCAGCACCACAGCATAGTATACAACACTAAGTTGAAGCATATTACCAGCATGCAAATAGACAGAAGCACAATAAAGCTATTACTTGGCTTTAGCTTCTCTCAGCATGTTTTGTCAATACACGTGCATGAAGCATAGCCCAAATGGCTTCTAAAAAGCCTCACCTGCCCCAGTCTGAGGGCAATTGTACAGGGAATGACAAAAAGCCAAAGTCAAGACAAATAAAAAAAGTTGGAATCAAAATAGTTTTAACATTTTATTGATTTTTAAAATACTAGTTGTCCTGTTCCAAAAGGCAAAAACACCAAAAGTGAAGCAATAACTAGTTCAAACTGACAGGATGTCAATCAATGTACAATATAACCACATGGGTACATGTTAAACTTTGAAGAGGATGTGCTTAAACATGCACACCAAGTCTAACGGATGTTGGGTCAGAAATGGAAAATTATGCTACAGTGAGCATATTATCAAAAATTGGAGACGCAAGACCGTAAAAATGTCTGGTCTAAAGGATCTTCAGTTCTGCTGTAAAGTTATGTTACAGTGAGCATATTATCAAAAATTGGAGACGCAAGACATGGAAGAACCAAAAAAAATAAATAGATTAAAAAAAAAAAAAAATCACAAATAGAGCAGCAACACAGGTCCCCTCATGGCAGAACAACCTTTTTTATAATTGAAAAATACAACACTTGAACTTATACTACCAAATCATACCTGAACAGTTGCTGCATATCCCTTTAAGGCTAAAGGATAACCCGTTTCAAATATTCAAATGGCTACTTTCAGCAGGATGATATACCATGGCACCAAGTACAGATACCCCAAGCTAGTTTCAAACATGGCAGTGCACTATAACAGTCTGCACCAGTACACAAAATTCAAAGCAAAACAGAAGTAAACAGAGAGCCAAGAAAACCTTGGAGTTCTGGAAATAGAATATAGTTTATCAACTATATTCTTCGATTTGATGATCTAGCAAAATGCATACCAACAGTAATGCAAATGCAGTAATGTAAAAGTAAAACCTCTAAAATTCTAGCATTAATATAAAACAGCTAGTGAAGAATAAACATGAAGACAAATGTATAAAAATAGATACAATGAGAGGAGCAGCACCTTCATCAAGGTGAAACAGATATCAGTTCTCTATACAAGATAGAATATCATGCATTAAAAACAAATTCCCAAACAGCATAAATACTTCATGTGTAAGCTAGCTCTGTAATACAATACGGTCAGCAGAAAAGAAAATACAACTTGATGAACAGTTAATGGAGACAAAGCTACTGGTTAAAGATTAGTATAAGGCTTCATGTACACGGGACATTTTTACAATCTCTCCTGAACAATTTAACAGATAGCAACCCACGTTGCCCATTTTGATACGTCTACATGCTGCGTTTAGTCACATTTGCGTTTAGACAAAAAAAAAAAAATAATGAAAACTGCCTGTAAACCAAATGCAGCTAAACGAGAAGCTTTTGGCGCTTGAAATGCCTCTAAACTCAGCTTCTGAACCCATTCCAAAAAAAGCAGAGCAGAAAAAAATTAATTAATAAATACCCAACTGCTCCTAAACGTGCTTTTACCAGCGGTAGTGTACATGAAGCCTAACACTGATGCATTTGTTTAGGCTTCTCCTTGCAAAATATTCACTTTCAAAAGACAATTTTTAAAAGACTTTATGAATCTTACACATTGAAGCAAGACATGTCATACCTTAATAAAATTTGCATTGATGTAATCTGATTCATAGGAAGGAATTTTCAGTGCAAGTTTTACTCTGCTGTGGTCAACTGTTGGGAGAAATAAATATATATATATATATAAAATAAACCGAAAGAACAAAAAAGGGAAATATGACAGTGTATACAAGTTACATCCATGACATATGAGTATTTATATACACAGGCTAATTGCTACAATAAAGTTGAATTATTCCCAGGTCCCCAGGCCTGTTTTCCTTATAAAAACCCTTGAGTAACACAGAATTTCTTTATTAACCTTTGCAACACAACATGATTCCACACAATATATCTTTTAGGCTTTGTACTTCAAATTCACATATATTTGGGGGGGGGGGGGGGGGGGGGGGGAACGAAAAAGCAAAAGCCAGTCTGCTGATCAAAATATCACATTAGTGCGACTTATGCAATGTAGTGTCAAGGTAAAACTCAAGTATACGAGTTTTATTTTAGGAGAGCTTCAATCCTCATTCAGCACTACACTGTGATGCATGCAGGAGTGAGGGGGGACAGATTGCATACATTTTTAGAATGGCATTAGGAGAACATGGAGTTAGATTTACAAGGACACAAATTCGCACGATAGTAATTTTTTCATGGATTTTCACCAAAAACCTGAATGCTATTGTAGTCTCTTGTGTAAATATTTGATGCTTGCATGAAGAACGTAAATTGTATCCAGATCATAGCACACCACTGTTGTGACCAGATCTATTTAGGGAGAGAACATTATGGGGTATTTTATAAACAAACATATGGTATATATACACACAGTGGGCTATAGCAGTGATCTGCTGCTGCAGGAAGAGGCTGGACAAGACTAAGAGCTCTGCCCCGCCCTCCGTACTGACAGGAAGTGCTGTGATGTCACCACACTCCCAATGTGAAACAAGACACTTTGTGTTAACATTTGTTTCCACAGCGCACTCCAATGGAGGGGTTTGTAGGATGAAACAATCAACTCTTGGGTTTATTGCTGGACACTGTCCCCAGTGCAGTAATAAAAACAGTTGTGACAGCCAAACGGCATCTGGGACTCAAGTGGTTAAACAGATGAGTTACAGTATCAAAATTGAGGATACACGATAGCGGTAGTTTGACATCTGCCAGTAAACTAGTAATGTATACCATAAACAAAGAACAGGGTCCTGTGTGTAAAGTAACATTCTATACCCGTGTGCACCAGACAGATAGATGGAAAAGGCAGACCTCAGGCACATTATTATTGTAATATCGAGACCTAGATTGTATTGCAAGCAAAGATGTTTTATATAGATAGAAGTAAAAAAAATAAAATAAAAAAAAACACACAAACAGTATTTTGAATGACACCTTTCAGTGTTGGGACCATCAGTTCTGTGCAGGAGGTGGATACAGTACACAGCTGATAGTCCTACTGAATAGACTATTAGAATTTGTATTATGGCAAGAAAAAAGCAGCTAAGTAAAGAAAAACGAGTGGCCATCATTACTTTAAGAAATGAAGGTCAGTCAGCCCGAACAATTGGGAAAACTTTGAAAGTGTCCCCAAGTGCAGTGGCAAAAACCATCAAGCACTACAAAGAAACTGGCTCACATGAGGACCACCCCAGGAAAGGAAGACCAAGAGTCACCTCTGTTGCGGACGATAAGTTCATCCGAGTCACCGGCCTCAGAAATCGCAGGTTTACAGCAGCTCAGATTAGAGAACAGGTCAATGCCACACAGAGTTCTAGCAGCAGACACATCTCTAGAATAACTGTTAAAGGAGACTGTGTGATTCAGGCCTCCATGGTAAAATAGCCGCTAGGAAACCACTGCTGAGGACAGGCAACAAGCAGAAGAGATTTGTTTGGGCTAAAGAACACAAGGAATGGACATTAGACCAGTGGAAATCTGTGTTTTGGTCTGATGAGTCCAAGTTTAAGATCTTTGGTTCCAACCACCGTGTCTTTGTGCGGCGCAGAAGAGGTGAACGGATGGACTCTACGTGCCTGGTTCCCACCGGGAAGCATGGAGGAGGAGGTGTGATGGTGCTTTGCTGGTGACACTGTTGTGGATGTATTCAAAATTGAAGGCATACTGAACCAGCATGGCTACCACAGCATCTTGCAGCGGCATGCTATTCCATCCGGTTTGCGTTTAGTTGGACCATCATTTATTTTTCAACAGGACAATGACCCCAAACACACCTCCAGGCTGTGTAAGGGCTATTTGACCAAGAAAGAGAGAGATGGGGTGCTGCGCCAGATGACCTGGCCTCCACAGTCACCGGACCTGAACCCAATCGAGATGGTTTGGGGTGAGCTGGACCGCAGAGTGAAGGCAAAAGGGCCAACAAGTGCTAAGCATCTCTGGGAACTCCTTCAAGACTGTTGGAAAGCCATTTCAGGTGACTACCTCTTGAAGCTCATCAACAGAATGCTAAGAGTGCGCGGAGCAGTAATCAAAGCAAAAGGTGGCTACTTTGAAGAACCTAGAATATAAGGAATATTTTCAGTTGTTTCACACTTTTTTGTTCAGTATATAATTCCACATGTGTTAATTCATAGTTTTGATGCCTTCAGTGTGAATCTACAATTTTCATAGTCATGAAAATAAAGAAAAGTCTTTGAATGAGAAGGTGTGTCAAAACTTTTGGTCTGTAACATATATATTATACATACATACACACACACACACACACACACTAGATTCCATCACATGTATGTTCTAATGTTGCACTGGAATGATATGGTGGTTTGTGTTTTCTGTATGAACCTGTATTTCACTTTGGTTTAGATCGATAAAATGTCTCTCAAAAAAGGAGATTTCCCTTCACTTTCTGTATAGGAAGGGCAACAAAGTAAGGTACGGGAAATTGCCTCTAAAAACAGTTGAAAAAAAAATTATTAAAAAAAGTGCCAATTGGAAGATACCTCCTCCTCTATTCCTGTTCCGGCATCAACTCATTTATTCTCGGTTAAATTGGTAACAAGGGCAATTAGAAAGAGTGACTTGTCCAAAACACAAAATGCAATAAAAACCCGACAGGGGTTTTATCCCCTCACCATCACAATTTAATAATAAAAAAAAAGAAAAAAAAAAAAAAAAAAAAGGGGGTGGGGGGTGGAGAAGAGCATATACAAAAGATACAAAATTGATTTAGCAAAGAAAAGGGGGAAAAAAGAAAAAGAAAAAAAAATATCACTTACACGGCAGAATATCTTTGTATCTGTTCTTTTTAACATTATCCTCTTTTTCTCCAGTGATTGTAGGGTAAATTTTTTCAGTTCTGTACTTGGTGGACAGTCGTCTTAACCTCTGAAATAAAAATGACATATTCCTGATCACAAATGCAGTCACTGCAATGATAGAAAAAGTGAATGCAAATATCAACCCAGAGAAAATAAATGTAAATGCTCTATTGATTCAAACTAAAAATACATTTTTAAATAGGCAGAAACAGTATAGACCCCAACAGCAGTAACATTAGGATTATGCTGAAAAGCAATTACACAACCAAAACACCACTACTAAAAATGTAATTCCTTTGATCCCTCAGATCCAGAGATTGTCACAGTTCTCTGCGGAGCACATGCATGACAAAACAGTAATGCATTGGTAATATTGAGGTCAGAAATAACTCAGATCTGACAGATTTAAGCCTAGGTTTACATTGATGTGATTTCACATGTCAAATTGCATGCCAAATCGGCAGCTATTGCTGGCAATGGCACCAGCCACATCGATTCCTAAAAGTATTTTTTTTACTACTTTGGGTGCGATTTCAATAGACGTCTATGCAGGAACCCGCACAGATGTCTCTGAATTTGCCCCCCAAAGTCGGACTGACATGCAGGTATGAAATTATGCGAGTTCAGCTGAATTTGCACAATTTCAATCCCGCAGCAGTGCGAATCTAGGCTAAAGGGCCCTTTTGCAGGCAAAGAGGGATAATGCCAAATATTTTTAACATGTCCACATTCACTTAGCATAACTTAATAAAAAACATCCATAAAAAAAAGGTAAGAGGAAATACATACATACACACATATACACACACACACAATTTATTTTTATTTTTTGCTACTTCGAGCAAAGAAAAAAAAAAAAAAAAAAATAAAAAGAACATACTCCATTATGATGGGTTTGGTAGTAGAAAATGGCCAAAGAACCCTGCTGATAAGCGGTGTTCAGAGTTGTAAACACTCAGAACTGTGTGTACGTAGTAATAGCGATCTGGCTGTTTTGTCTCCATGAAAAGCAGGGAGAAGAAACAGGCAGATCAGAATGTAAATGCAACATCCACTACACATGGTTAAACACAGTTAACCCCTAGATGTTAACCCATTCCTAACCAGTGTGCAATACTATCAGTGAATTAATGTCACTATGGATGTCAGTGTCAGTGACCCCCCGCAGATAGTGTCAGATTGCCTGCCACCCTATCATAGTCACACTAAGTTAGTGATCACCGCCATTACAGTATAGCGTCTATATTGGAGTAAATTCCAGGATGTATCCCATAGTTTGTAGATGCTATAAATCTTTACCACAAACCAAGAAAAAGAATTTTGACCAAAAGAAAAAAAAATTTAAGTAATACTAATAAAGGACACGTAGCAGAATACATTTTGACTCTAAATGTATAAAGAAAAAATATTTAAAAAAAAAACCCGGTGGTGTTCAAATACCACCAAAAGAAAGACTGAATTTGTGTAAAATTTTTTAATATATCCATCTATCTACACAAATACAGTCTCTCTTTTGGTGGTATTTGATTTGAACACCACCAGGTTTTTTTTTATATTTATTCTATATACATTTAGGGCCAAAACGTATTCTGCTACGTGTCCTTAATTGTTGTTTTTTTTTGACCGCACAATTGGCAGTTAAACGCAGTGCTGAATAGCAAGAAGTGCTCTGGTCAAGAAGGGGGTAGCTCAAGTGATTAAGGCATATAATAAACAGGTGGTTATTAATTCTCAAGAAGGTTTTTTTTTTCGTAACACTTATCAATATTATCAAATATTTATAGTACTTCATATTTAAAAAAATAAATGCAACACATGCAAAATGTGTGACAGATGAGTTATTTTACTAGTTGGCTTGGCATTGTAATTAGAGCTTGACAAACAAATAAGGGATAAAGGTTTTGTAATGCCAAGCGGATCACCTCTAGTAATATCCTATTAAAGTCCTGCCGAGTGCAACACGGAGGTCACATTATTATTGCAGCATTAAGGGCGTCAACTGAAAACGTCCAGTGTACAACTTGTGGGAAACACAACGTCCGGGCAAGGCTACATCCAGTTCTGCTTACTCACAGATGAGACGGATGACAGAATTTTACCACATATGGCAGAAAGGATGTGACTGTCATGGAACAATTGAGAACCGCCACAAGAGAGGGGGGGAAAAAAAAAAAAAAAAAAAAAAACCTTCCTCTTTTCGTAGTATTAAAACAATCAAGCACAACAAAGCAGCTTTTTGGCCATCGTGCCAAATGAAAAGTTCTGTTTAAACAGAGGATGGGATGACTTATTTAAAAAAGTAACAAAGCTACTAAAAAGTAGCCTATAATTTTTGTCGAAAATAAAGTAGCAAAAAGAAGAACACAAATACATGCAGTACTGAAAAAATAAATAAATAAATAAATAAAAAGTCTGCCATGATTTTTTTGAAGCCAACTTGAAATTACACAAGTCAAAAAAGAGGCCAATGCTTGCAACTGTGAACACCTCCAAATAGGTATCCTTTGAAGACCACCAGTGCCTTGGTGTATTCACGCTGAACCACTCGCCAGGTTAACAGCCTGAAGCCCCCATCCCTCACTATTGCCCAGTCGGGAAGCTTGTCACAATAAGCCAATTGTGAAAAAAGAAGAGGATAGACCAGGCTACCAACCAGTATAATGGGTCAAAATATGCCTACCAGAGCGTCCAAGTAATTGGGGCTCTTGTGACACTCAGCGGTAAACCTGAATGCACCTACGGTTGCATAGAAATGCCAGGAAGTTTCAAGTTAAATTAAATAAAAGCAATCAAGTGGGCAAACTGCTAAAAATAAGTAAATACTTGCGTGAACTGTCTTACCAGGCAATAAATTATCGAACCTAAATTTGCTTGGCAATAGTTCAGTGTAATAAAGTGCATCACTTCCTTCTCTTTTACAAAATGTTTACTGATTGATGCCCACTTTCACTATATGAAGTTTTAGTGTCTTGCCGAAAAAGGTCCACCGGTGGATAATGCCCCCCCCCCCCGTACTGCACAGACGCAACGCTTGCACAGTACGAATGACTACAGAGCTGTCGAAAACGTCTCTGAAGATGAACAGCTGATCGTCAGCACTACACGGCGCCTGCGCACTACATTCTGCCCGAGTCCTGGTCTAAGCCTCCACCATCCAAGTGGACATAGAGTTAGAATATAAATATGCCGAGCGAAGTGAGGCCGTGCCCGAAGTGTGGCGAGCAAAGCGAGCCGGTGATGGGCCCTCTTACAAAGTTGCGTCTTACAACGGTGTTGGAACATAGGCCCCGTGTAAAGCTGACTCACAGGTGTTCAGTTTCGGGTATTTTCGGCAGCCCCATTGTGGTTCATCCTGCGCAAGCGCTGCACCATACAGGGGGGTCATTATCCGCTGGGGGGACCTTTCTTGGCAGAACACCGGCACTACAAACAGTATCTCTCCTACACAAGCAGCAGTGTCTGCCCCTCCACTCTAATGCATTCAGAGCACAATGCATTCTATAAGACCATTAACAGAAAACAAAGCAATTGGACAGGGGGGAGAGGAAAGGCTGGTAGGTGCCTTATATGGGCCAAATGTTTACAATGTTTGCAATGGGCTTAACAATTAGGTGATAACTTTGTCATTACTCCTTTACCAAAACACTACCTATGCAGGCCAGGCTGCATTCACACATGAGCGCATCGTTTCCAGGCAGAAAATAATGTGATTTTTGCCTTTTTTGTACAGGTCATAAGGCCACCAATGTAAATGTAATGTTAAAAAAAAAAAAAAAAGGAAAAAAAAGAAAGCAGAAAATGGCTGTAATCTGCCAAAAAAGAAGCTCCTGTACTTTGGTCGACAGGTGTTTTGCTTCAGATGACAGGACACTCAGATGTGAACAGGGGCTGTTGAAATGAATGGGATTTGTTTTGTTGGGTGTTTAGAGCGGAGGCTTACAGCAGAAAAAACGCCCACAACACCAAGGTATGAATAGAGCCTAAAAGGGAGCCTGTTGCAAAAAACAAACTGTGCTGCTTTGACCACAAGTGAATAACACCCTTGCTATAGAAGTTAGGCATTTATGTTCTTCCCAAAGCCAGATTAAAAAACCGAGATGGCATCAACCGATCCTGCCTTGTTCCTAGGATGTTTGCCAAGACACTCCCAGCTGATATCGTTCACTTCAATTACTGCGATGGTGGGGGTGAACAGCAACACCCTATAAGCTGGTCATAGAAGGACCCCCCCCCCCCCAATCAACACAGTCAGTGTTGATGGGGGAATCCCTCAATTGATCAACTTGTGTACAATCAGCTTGCCCATACATTGTTTGAATCTCAGCCAGTCCCTGCTGAACCAGCCGATATCCGAACCATCTGTGGCTGGTTAGAGGCTGGGTTCACACTGGTACAACGCGCAAAAGTCGTAGAAATGTGGATCCGACTCGGCCCGGTGTCTTTAAGTACGAATTCAATAAACAGGGATCTGACTTTGATCCAGACAATACCAGACACTGTCTGGTATGAATCTTTAGGGGGGGGGAACGCCACGCACAATAAAAAACCACCACACAGCATGGCTTCCCCCTCCAAGAGAATGCCAGGCCCTTCGGTCTGGTACGGGTTTTAAAGGGGAACCCCCATGCCAAAAAAAGCACAGGGACCCCTCCAAAATCCATATCAAACCCTTATCTGAGCACGCAGCCCGGCAGGTCAGGAAAGGGGGTAGGAACGAGCACCCCAGCTCCTGAACGGTACCAGGCCGCATGCCCTCAACATGGGTGGGGGATCCCAACATGGGTGGGGGATCCCGCCTTGCGCCCCACCCACCCACATTCTCCCAATCACATTGCGGCCACCCTGCTGCAATAAATGCACGTCTCTAATTAGTTAAACTCAATCCAACCAGGCCCCTGATGAAAACTTGTATAGAAATTTGTTTTGAAAAATGTGTAATTTCTTCCATTAACCACTTGAACTACACAAGATTTGATGAGATTATCACCGCTGTACTTATTTTTGCACTATAAAAACAAGAAAAATAAAAAATAAAACTGAGGACCACCATTTTTTTTATTTAATAGGTTTTATAGCAGAAAGTAAAAAAAAATATGTATATTATATAATTTTTTTTTTTTTTTACTCGTAATGGTGGCGATTAGCAACTTAAAGCGGGGCTGCAATATTGTAGCAGATGCTGCATCTGGTGGCAGGTGACAGTGGCAAGGGACACTCGGGGCTCCCACTGATTCTACATTAAGGGGAGTTTAACTATTTCATTATATTTTACAATACTTTAATAGAAATAATGCACTTCAAAAATAGCGACACCATATTGACCATGGTGTCGCGATAACTGAAGCACTAACACCAGCCATTGACCCCTTGGTGACCATTCACAATTGCCAAACCCACTCACTCTGCACCAACCCCCGCGCCCCAACATCCAATAATGGGAGGAAAAAAAACAAACAAACACCTCATAACAAAATATCCAATTTTAATCTGCTAATAAGCCATTAACAAAATTAAAGCAGAGTTCCAGCTTTTAAAAAAATAAATAAATAAATTTAAAAAGACTCCACACACGTGATCATTGCAACTACCGGTAATCCTATAAGTAAATGGTACTAGTAATAAAATCAAAATCCTTTAACAAAAAAAAAAAATAAAAAAAATAACTCCCTCAGCTGTCCAAAGCGAACAGTTACATCTTCAGTGTGGGCATCTGAAGCCTACATTTTTTTTTTTTGAATAAGGCGCTGCTGGATACCCAGCATGTACCTCCTGGTCTCGCGCATGCGCACAGTATATTTGACTTTTATTGTCATTCACGTCAACAACAGGTTTAAATTGTATGAAGATTCCTTTACCAGTCATAGCATCAGTTTTTTTTGTTTTTGTTTTTTTAAGCAAGATTTCCCAGTTCCAATTGCTTCTACTTCCTTCATTAGCCCATAATAGAATACACATTTCACTTTACAGCTACCAATGCAGCCAACAAGTAGAATAGCATGCAAGAAACTGATAGGTAGCTACAGGAGAAATAATTTACTCAAGAAAAAAAAAGAAAAAAATAAAAATAAAAATCGCTGTAAGTAAACCTAGCCTGGCAGTCTAAACAGTCACATTGTACATTCCTATGATTGTTTCCTCTAAAAACTGCTATGACCTAATAAAAGCCTATAATGCGTTATGAAAAATCAATCGAAGTTTATACTATCACCCACACTGATGACATTACACACCAACATTTTTTGTAGATTACATTGACATTAAAAAGCAAGGCACACATTCAAATAAACAATTTTGGTTAAACTGTATTTACTGTTATCCTGACACTGCCCGTATAATAGTTTGGCCACCAAGACTCAAATCTGTATATAAAAGCAAAGAGAAAAAAAAAAAAAAAAAAAAAAAAAAAAAAAAACACACTTTTGTATGTTCTCAGGATACCCTAGATCAAAACAACCAGCAAATTTACAACTATTACTTTCAAAACTGTATGAAAGATGAAGGTTTATGTGTTTTATTGTGCAATGTGGTGCATCTTATGCTACAGGCAGACTAACAGCCAGCTCACATGCTAGCTTAGCAATCACTGGATTCATAAAAAACCACAGTCCTTATTTTCTAGACAAGCAGGTAGACCACACTAACTAGTATGTTTTTGGCAGTTGAGTTGGTAAATTATCTTTCATCATGTATGAAACTACATTACAACAGTCTTGGTAATGTTAATAAAAAAAAAAAAAAAAAAAAAAAGAAGAAAAGAATTGCGCTAGGTGTGGAACAACCAATACATAAATTAATAAACCATTAGGGATACCCTGCAGCTGAGCACGATAACCCCAATATAGGGCACAAAAATATAGAAAGACACAAAGTGCAGCCTTGATAACGTACCAATATTTTTTTTTTCATGTAAAGCGCCTTGTCAAGACAAGACACTTTGCATTATCCAAGGAGAGGTACACATTTGTTGCAGTACCGTGGATTTTACATTGATACATGCCGATACACAGTTGGCGCACCCATTATATGCGAGTTTTATGTACATATTTTAAATGATATAAGGTTTTAAACTATATAAGCACCATGTAGAGCTCCTCTATCTTCTTAAATATCGAGCAATGATGGAGGAACACCGACAGGACGAGGAGGAGGAAATAACAATTTATTAGTCCAGGGTGACTAAAAAGTGATTTCTGACCAAACAGAATTGCGAGGTCACACTATGAGGTAAGCGCATATCTAATGGGGGAGCACTGTGGTGAATTCCTGTAACGCACGTTTTGAAGATTTGTAAAGATTTAGCAAGCCTCATCTTTGACATCCATTTGGACAATTTTTCACCTGATTGCACTGAAACACTAGATATATATATTTGGACTATTATAAGAAGATTCTGAATGTAATTGATCATTTGCACATTTGTAAGATTGACACAATAAGTCGTTGGTTTATGGCAGCCTCTCTCAACCTTTTTACCCCAGGGGAACCCTTAAAATAATTCAGGTATCGGGGGAACCCCTGATGAAACCCATTTAGTGGGGGTCAGTGGAAACAATGCCCCTTACTTTGGTGGTCAGTGAGAAGCATGCCCTTTTTTATAGTGGTGGCAAGAACGGCCCCCTTACAGAGAGCTATAAAGTTCATTGGTGTCATACCACTGGCTCCTCCAAGTGACATTGGCTCAGAACTGGGTAGGCACCAAACAGGACGCAAGATCAGCCACAGCTCAGGGAACCCCTAGCCACCTCTGGAGGCACCTTGGGGTTCCACAGAACGGTGGTTTATGGTATAGATTATTAGCGCAGCGGTTCCTTTTAAGCTAGTGCATTGTTGGTTCACTTACCTTTTCCTTCGAATGCCCTTCTAAATGTTTTTAACTTTGTCTGAATTTCTCACTTTCTGCTTCTCCTCAGTAAACTTCACACCATCATCCAAGCGGTGTTTAGTCAGACAGAACAGCTTACTGGAGGAGGAACAGGAAGTGAGAAATTCAGACAAAGAAAACAAAGAAAAAACATTTAGAAGCGAAAGCGAAGGAAAAAGGTAAGTGAACCAACAATGCACTAGCTTAAAAAGGAACCCATTTAGAAAAAATTA
This sequence comes from Lithobates pipiens, assembly GCF_037356315.1. NCBI lineage: Eukaryota > Metazoa > Chordata > Amphibia > Anura > Ranidae > Lithobates > Lithobates pipiens. Next base: position 171,100,715 of record NW_027507903.1, read on the forward strand.
ATAAAGAAAAAAGAAAAACCTTTACAACCCCCTTTAATACATAATACTCTCCCTGTGCCAATGTGATATCACTAAGCCAATCAGCAGGTGCCATCACTGTCGAGTAGAAGTGGAGAAGCAAATCATACACTTTCTAACTGCTTCAGGCCCGGAAGATTTTACCCCCTTTCTGACCAGAGCACTTTTTTTTCTGCGGGGTTTTTTTGCGCTATAAAAAATAAGTGACAAAAAAAAAAAAAAAAAAAACCACCACACAATATAAATTTTTTACTATATTAAATATCCCCCAAAAATATACAAAACCATTTTCCTCAGTTTAGGCCGATATGTACGCTACAAATTTTTGGTAAAAATAAATAAATATCGCAATAAGCGTATACTGATTGGTTTGCCCAAAAGTTGTAACGTCTAGGGGATAGTTTATAGCATTTTTTTTTTTTTTTATTATTTTTTTTTTTTACTAGTAATGGCAGCAATCTGGTTTTTATTGGGACTGCAACATTATGGCTGACACTGCGGACAGTTTTGACACATTTGTGGGACCATTAGCATTTATACAGCGATCAGTGCTAGAAAAGTGCATTGATTACTGTAAAAATGTCACTGGCAGGGAAGGGGGCTAACTCTAAGGGGTGATTAAGGGGTAATTTGTTCCCTAGTGTGTGTTCACCAGCCAAGAAGCCACCAATCACAACGGCTCCAAATTTACTTGCTTCCAGGCTCTACAGATGTGTTCTGGCAGCCAATTGCATCTGCAAGGTTGCAACAAATGTTCCCCCACCCTGACTGCTTAAGTGATCAGCGTGCTTGAAGTGTTCCCAGATCTGTGCGGGCTATCCATCTAGCTGTCAACTAAAGCCACAAGTCTTCTGGTCAACATGCCCCTACTGTGCAGCCCCTCTTCTATACCCCATCACTGTAATCCGGTCTACTCCTAAGCTTTGGTGGTTTGCTGTCTGAAGGTAGTGTAGAATGGGTGGAGACTAAAGGGGAGGCATGAACAATATTCTGTCCCTATTGTTCAGTAGTATTCTGACATCTAGTGGAGGTTTTGGGTCACTACAACTTAACTGATCTTTGTTTCTCCTTCCGTTTCTGTTTAATGCTAGTCAAGTCCTATCTAGACCCTTCCCATGTCTTCCGTGTCCCCTTGGTGTTGGTACTTGCGGAGACTGTGCTTAGGAAAGTCATCTTCTTACACTTCAAAAAGGACTAGAAAAACATCCGCTTTACTGCAATTGTCTGAAGTAAAATTGTGCTGTATTCAACTTCTGTGCCTTACTAAAGAGGCTTACTGCCTGTGCATGGTGCAAAGTTAGCAGGTAACCATATTGTCTGAACAAACTGGGCCTAAAGAGGTAGGTCAATTCATATTACAGCACAGAAAGTACAATGTTGCCCATTAGGTCCAATCTTGTATTAAAGTGATAGTAAACACACGAGAAAGGGGAGGACGGGAACGAGAAAATGTGGGACTTTAAATTAAATTAAAAGCACAGGTAAACCTACATCTCCAGTCCCAATACAAAAGTAAGCAGCAAATCCTGACTTTAAATGCAGCATGTTCAATGTGGCCAGAAAATTTGTCAATACAAATATATATATGCATTTACCTTTATCTGGACAGTGATAAGCTGTCTCTATTGAATACAGCAATTGATAAAAATACAAAAAAAATACATTAAAAGACCATTCATTGTTCTAAAAAATTAGATCATAGCATAAAAGTACACTTACACAATGTTGCATAAAATATCATCCTCCATGTTTATGTGACTTTCAAACAGAGTAGTATAATAATAATAAATCCAACCGAGCTAAAAATCACATAGTTTGTCTGTATAAGACACAAGATGCATCCAGATATGCCGATAGGTTTTGTGGCCAAAAACCACTTCCTCGGGGGCGGGTGCATTTAAATAAATAGAAAAATATAAATAAGCTTATATAATACAGTGTAGACAGGTAAAATTAATAAAATATATAAGACAGTAATCCACTATCCCCACAACAGACAAACGAAGCCTGGAACCTGCGAGACCCAAACCTGGAGGCTGCCTATAGTATCCATACTGGGAACTGTAGTAGACAGGACCCACCAGGGAGTCAAGCAGCGCACGCGCGCGCACACACACACACAGACACGTGTTAATCTACCACGTGTTAAGCACCTCTCACACACCTTGTATCTGCTATTAGATTTCAGTCTTTCCTGTTGTGGAAATAGGGAATTTTCCTTTATCCATATGTCAAGTATTTTGATGGTTGGGCTCCATTCCCTTTCCTTCCCCTGCCTTTTCAGAAAGTAGTATGCTCTTTATTATTAGTATTTATAGTTGATTTTTGAACTTCACACAGATGGAGCTCAAACAATTGCACATCAGTGTGGGACCATGTGTGTGCTTGACTCCCTAGTGGGTCCCATCTGCCACAATTTCTGGTGTGGACACTCTAGGCGGCCTCCCGGTTTGGGTCTCACAGGTTCCAGGCTTCGTTTGTATGCAAGTATATGTGGGAATAGTTGATTACTGTCTTACATATTTTATTAAATTTTTCCTGTCTACACTGTATTATACTGGCTTATTTAGATGCACCCTCCCCCGAGGAAGTGGTTTTTAGCCACGAAACATGTTGAGCATATCTGGATGCATCTTATGTAGGACAATCTATTTGGTTTTAGCCCAGTTGGACTTATACCACTTGGTTCAAAAGTCACATCCATAAAACATTGACTCCTATATTGCCACATTGTGTAGTGTACTTTTATGTCATGATCCATTTCTAGGACAATGTTATTTAATGTGTATATTTTTTTATGTTCATTAATTGTGTCACGCCCATCCAGCCTGTGTATTAGAATAAGAGGGAGGTGAAGCTTCCATCTAAATGCAATATTCCAGCCTCATTGTGTCAAGCTGGTTTGTGAGCATGAAGGGGGAGGGAGCAGACTGCAATTTACAACTGTGTATACACCCACATATGTGACTATATGTAGTCTTGGGGGGGGGGGGGGGGGGGGCTGGTGCCCTCTCTGGTCCAGCTGTTGCGAAGCAAGGGAGGCGGTGGCCTTTGCTATATACGGGTAGTAGAAGCCATGACTCAGACTGTCAGAACATTTGCAGGCCCAGTGCGCAGCAGCCTCCACGCACTGGCTTCTTCTATCTGGACCGATGACCTAGTGGGCCCCAAAAAGGATGGCCGTGGCGGAAGGGGGACACCAATATTAGTAAAGGGAAGAAAAAAAAAAAAAAAAAAGATACTAACTAGACCAATATCGATAAGTGACAGATAGATTCTTTAAAGAAAGTGAATATTAGCCCCCGATAATTGGTCAACCCATAATATAGTCACATGGGCTGCTCAGATGTGATTAGGATGAAAACACTGAAAACTGAGCATGTGCTAAGTTGACACCACAGCTGCCATATACTTACCTAAATTGGAGATATGTACAGGTGGTTTCTTGCAGAACACAGAAAAAAATGAATGTTAGTGATTGAAGGAGTATGAACAGCATTTGATAGTTTATGATGTGGGCTTTATGGACTTTAAAGAGGGATTCCACCAAAAAAAAAATATATATATTAAAAGCCAGCAGCTATAAATACTACAGCTGCTGACTTTTAATAAATGGACACTCACCTGTCCCGGGTTCCAGCGATGCCGGCAGCCGAGGCCGATCGATCGCTCGGCTCTCGGCTGCTGCCGCCGCCATTCTAGGTGAGGGAATCAGAAAGTGAAGCGAATCGGCTTCACTTCCCGGTTTCCCTACTGTGCATGCGCGAGTCGCGTCGCGCAATAGCAAATCTCTGCGCCGTCACTGGGACCCGTGTGTGCCCCAGCAGACAGCGCGGCAGGGCAGGAAATGGCGTAGACTCCCACGGGAGTCTATGCCCGGAAGTGGGTGTAAATACCTGTCTTTGACAGGTATCTCCACCCCCCTCCCCTCTGAAAGGTGTCAATTGTGACACCGAAAGGGGGGGAGGGATCCGATCAGCAGAGGTTCCACTTTAGGGTGGAATCCTGCTTTAAGTGAAAGCAGGTTGCCATCCTGCGATTTGTTATTGTTCTTATGTGACAGAGGTGGTACAAGGTGAAGTCTGTGGTGGTTGATGCACAGTAGTTCCCATCGAATCCGCAGTTACCAATCTTTAGACTATATGATCAGTACAAATATTTCACGCATTGAGCGAGTACATAGTAGCGGGAGGAGATGTCATAAGCATTTATGTCCTCATCCTCTACCATTGGGGGATCGGTTTGGACTTCTGATAATTCCCCAATGGAAAGGTGTTGCAACTGGTGTATATACAGTCACCATGGGAATAGATACTCACATGCACCTGTATACATTAGACAGTTCTTTATTACACTCATTTAACCCCAAACAGAAAATTAGGCTAGATTAATTGTGTACTGTGGTTGTGAGCATTGGGCTGTCTTCAAAATTGATGGCACTGCATCTCCCTGCACTGAAGATTGTCTATTATAACATGGGCGACAGGTCTCTCCTTCTGCCATTTTTTATACCCATTAAAGTGTTAAAACCGAAATCCAGAAATGAGATATATTGCAGTGGTTGAAATAGTTTGTTCTTTAGGCTTTTTTTCCCACCTGGTAATCCAGCCAGCAAAACAATTCTTGCCTTAGGGCAGTGGGTCTCAATCCTTCTAGTGTCATGACCCCTTGATAGAATTTCACAAGTTGTGGGGAACCCAAACAGCAAAATTATTTTCATAGCATGGGTTGTCAGCACCCAAGGCAAGACAAGTAATTTGTGCCCCTAACCCATGAATATTTAGGGCTCTGAGTCCATTCCACTGGTACAGTATTAAAACCCCTTATGGTACATTTTAGGATGTACCACCATCCTGTGTGTGTAATGGTGACAAACTCAGCACCGAGGCAGAGCGACACCCAGTGGATGGTAAAAGAATTGTCCAAGCCACACAAAATCAACCAGAGGATCAAGGAAAGCATGTAATATATCTCAACTTGGCTCCAAAAGACAGCAGGCATAATCACAAATACTGGACAGCCACCCCATGAACAATCGGACCATCACATGGATGACATGGTACATAGAAAATAAAAGCGCTCCATATAGTGTCTCTTTCACTTATAGTTACGTTATATACAGGATCCTCTTACCACTATTTGAACAGGTGATTCACATGTGATTTTTTGATTCTAGCTTGGAATCATATGGGTAGCATGATTCTATAGCTTTTCTAATTTCCTTTTTGTATTTATGCTATACGCGAGAATCACAGCTGCCGAGTTATTGAATGGTTTGAATTAAGATCCCCAGCCATTCATTTAGTTTTAACCTAGCGTAGCTTCTTTTATATTTTTTTCTATATTTCATTATTACATTATATTAATTGCAGCTTGAAGTCAGAATGCATTCTATTCATTACTATGGATATATTTGAATTTCGGGGCTAAAAGGGTTGTGGACACAGAGGGGGTTTTTGATTTCCCACCCTATAGCCATAGATTCTGATGCGAGTGGTTTGTTCATTAGATTGAAGAACCTCACAATATCAGAAATACATACGCAATGGGGCATTGTGTTTCTGGAGACCTATATTAAGACAGCTACGGTCCCAAGTAGTTTGAGGTGGGAGGTTAGTTCTCAAAAAGGTGAATCAAATTTGGAGGGCTGGTACAAATACTTTAATGATGCCGGTGTGGATTTCTTGTACTTCCTTGTACAAAGAAACAGCGAGAAACTTGCATGTCTTGATGAGGAGATTAAGCTCATAAAGGACAAGTTGGTACCTTTGAATAATAGGAGGAGTATAAGGGGTGCTCCAAGACTATTAAGAACACTTGAAAAAAAGAATAGGACCAAAAGGTTAAAAAGCAGAGTTTATTAGAGACACAGAGGACTACCAATCTGGTTTTGTGTTTGGCAGAAAAAAAAAAAAAAAAAAATTGGCTTTGGCCTTTGAGGTAGACAATTTGATGGACACTTTGCCCCAAGGAACCACATCAAGTAGACTAGGGGCTCTCGTCCAATTGAGGAGGGGATTCTCACTCACTGAGAAGGGATACCCCACAGAATAAAAACAAATCAAAGCCCTTCAAGAAAAGGTCCTATTCATCCTTTTGGGGAAAAAAAAGACTAAGGGCAACTTTAGACAGGACTATCAGGTCCAGAATCCACAACAGGTTCCCCCACGAGCTTGGGACAGCAATCCAGTGAGGCAGGGATTATACCCTCACACATAGGACTACTAAGTGGGCCCTTACTATTATGGTAGGGATGTGGGAACCAAGGATTCAATATCCCCATGCAAAATAGTTTTTTTTCCAGATATAGAGGCCCCTGGGAGCTCAAGTTTTAATGATGGGGGTATCGTTACAATACCCCAAGGAGGGTACAGATGTATATCCCTCGAGTAATTATGGACCAGGTTACAACCAGCCGAGTTTGGAATATTATTCTGGACCTCCTGGTAATCATAACTACCAAAATTGGTGTATTCCCAGGAACAACCAAGGCCTAAAAAGGCCTGTAGCGCAAAGAGGAACTAGAGGGGGGAGGCGTGCCCAGTCAGCAAAAAAGAAAAAAAAAAAAAAAACATAGGGGCGGGGATTTATAACTTAAGCAAACAAGTTATAACAGACCCAGAGAAGAGGATATTAGATAAAAAGTCTGAAATTTGCTCCGTCTAGGACCCTGAGCAAATTTTAGACCTATATGGACATACATAAGTATGTACGCAAGTTAAACATCAAACGCTATAGGTTAACTAACCCCATCAAAGAGGGTCCTGTGGTGGTATTGGAATTTCAGCATTCTGGTCTTTCAAACGCTTCCCTCTTCAACACCCCTGGGCACAATGGCACCCTCTATTCAGCTTTTTAGAGACCGTGTTACGTGATCTAGAACACATTAAGGTTAGAAAGATCAAAATGCAGAAGGACTTGGAAATGGGTCTTGATTCGCTGTGTAAAAATAAATCATTGGTCATCATTCAACCAGCTGATAAGGGGGGGGGGGGGGGGGGGGGTAATGGTCCAGTGTGACTATCTTAAGGAAATGTATCGGATCATGGGGGACAGCGAGACTTACACACCTTTGAATAGGGATGCTGTTTAAGTATAAAAAGTAATTGGAGAGCATCGAGAGGGGTTTTCACAGTGGTATTCTTACAAAAAAAAAAAAAAAAGTATATTTTTGGTACCATGTACCCTCCCCGCACTCCAATTATATACTACCTCCCATAATTCCATAAAAACCAAACTTGTCCCCCGTCCCATAGTGAGTGGGATTTATTTGGTTACTTGCAGCCTTTGGTTCAGAAAATCCCATCCTACATCAAGGATACCAAACAGGTTATCAATCTGCTATCTGGGATCACCCCAAGAATGGGTTATGGCTTGTTACAGAGGGCTCAACCTCGCTCTACACCATTGTTCCTCACCAGCTGAGTTTGGAGGCAGTTAAGCTGTATTTGGTGAGGGATTCGGGACTTTCTCCATTGCAGATTTATTTTATTATGGAGTTGTAAAGGTATGCTGCTACCCACAATTATTTGTTTGAACAACAGTTCTATCAAGATAGGGGCGTGTCTTCAGGGGGAAAGTAAGCCCGAGCCTGGCCAATTTATTTATGGTTAAGTGGGAGGAAGACGTAGTCATCGATGCCCAAAATAGACCAGAGGTGGTTTTATGGGTTAGATATATCAATGACGTCCTCCTCCTGTGGGGTGGCAGTGAGTCAGATCTGCTGGACATTATGGCACTCCTTAATGAAAATAAAAGGCATCGAATTTAATTTTGAAGCGAGCTTGGGGGAAATTTCCTGAACCCGACAATTACAGTCAAAGAGAAGAGATTCATCACGTCTACTTATTTTAAGTCAACGGACAAACTCTTAAGCCCCATACACACTATCAGTTTTTCTGCTGAGTTTTTCCTTCAGATTTACCAAAACCATATAATATGAGGACAAACCTTAGGAGTTTCAATGTGTATGCAATCAGGCAGGCCCTTCTACTACATGGTTTTGGTAAACCTGAAGGAAAAACTCAGCAGAAAAACTGATAGTGTGTATGGGGCTTTACATCTCTTTAGACAGTTGCCATTATGCACCCTGGCATAGAGCTGTACCTTATGGCCAGTTTACACGTTTGAGGCGCAACTGCACTGAGGTCTAGGTTTTTGACAATCAGGCAGCTGTCCTCTTTACCAGATTTAGAGAAAAGGGCTATGACTTACAAACACTGTCCCAAATGTGGACAGATCATCACTTTTGGCAGATAAATCATACTAGGTGATGGATGACAAAACGTCTGGCGTTTATTACAACGTTTTCAGTGCAACACCAGAGTATTAAGAAATTGATCCAGAAGCACTGGCATTTATTAGATAAAGATCAGGTTTTAAAGAATATATTACCAGTTAAACCGCAGATAGTATTCAAGGGGGCATCCTCACTTGGGAACAGAATTGCTCCCAGTGTTCAGGATCCTCTGAAAGTGAATAGGTGTTTTTCAAAATTTCACGGGTTACTATCGGTGCAAGAAATGTCAAGTTTGCCCCCTCAATAGTTGTAAGGATAGATAGATCTGTAAGTTTGTGTTGACTAACATTTCTCAGGCTTTCGAAGTGGAACCTTTTATTACCTGTGTGATCTCTCTCATTCAATGCCCTTGCGGGTTGCAATGCGTGGGGAGGACCAAAAGGGCTCTCCAGGTAAGACTGAAAGAACACATTAGCAACATCAGAAAGGGCTTTAAGAACCAGTCTCTAGACATGATGAGGTGCATCAGAGACCCCTCTAACACACTATATGGGGATAGACACGTACAAGTCCCATTGGAGAGGTAGCTCATTGTTCAGGGAGATATCCAAACAAGAAATGGCCTGGATATATCGGCTTAAAACTTATGTACCTTTTGGCTTAAATGTGGATAACGATGTTAATGCATTTATCAATAACTCCTAACTTGCAATGGTCTTCCAATATCTAAGTTTAATCCTTGTCTGCGGTTGCCATCTCTTCACGTTATACAATTATGGGTGTGACCAATCACCTTTTTGAGATAGGCGGGTATTTTCAGTTGTTAGGTTTATAATTTAGGTGATACAAAATAAAAATACTAAAAGCGCTGAAATTAATATTTAAAAACAGATGACTAAAAGAGGACTAAATAATTAAGTTGCAACCATTCTAATAGTGATCAGACACCGAATTTGAACACAGATTTGTTTGGGAGTATCACATGTGTATTTTTAGCACATAGTGAGTATTTTGGGTTCAGCACTCATTTATTTAACACCTGTACCCAGATTGAGAGGTTAGAGCGCATCAGCATTATAGATTTATAGTTTGTATTTACCATTGGTTATATACAACGTATGAGTGTATATATATTGTTTGTGAATTGTACTACTGACCTTTGTTCTGAGCCTCCACACCTCATGGATCAATTATCCATAGTAGATTAATTCAGGTTTAACATGTTGGCATTCTAGCTATGTTTTTGCCTTTTATGAATTTGATGGGTTTTTTTCAATCTAATTTTTGTTTTAATTAGTCCACCTTATATTAAACGATTAGGTTCCTTTGGTTGATTTGTGTGGATTGGGCAATTCTCATACTATCAACTGGGTGTCGCTCTGCCTCAGTGCTGAGTTTGTCAACATTACACACATAGGATGCATTTCCGGTGTGTAAGTGATAGAACAATATCCTACACTCAGCTTGTTTTTATTTGTAATTTTAGCTTGTTATATGTCCGAGACATTTTTGTTTGATTGCGGACTAATTTGAAGATGATCAGGTTTTGGTCTCTAGCTATATTCTATGTTGGTCACATACAGAGGGTCTTGATAGACTATGTTGCTGCGATGGACATTAGTTTACACCACCGCGCATGTCCGTGGATGTGTGGCGGCTTGGAGCGAGGCTTGATATATTTTCTGTACAAGAGGTCACACCCGCCTGTGCCCCTGGATGATGCAAGTTATTACGAAACGCGTTTGAAAGAGTGACACGCTGATGTCACCTCATGCTCCATTCATTTAGCCAGAACGGGCTGTCTGTGCTTCATACGGCGCATCAGACTTTAGGCTCTTTTCAAACTGCAACATTGTAAGTGTATTACTTTTTTAAACAAATTTTCATAAGGTTTTACACTATATGGAGAGCTTTTATTTTCTATGTACATGTTCGTGAGGTGGCTGTCCAGTATTTGCGATTACGCCTGCTGCCTTTTGGAGCCAATTTGTGATCCATTTCATGCTTTCCTTGATCCTCTGTTATGGGGGGGGGGATCATGGTAATTCGGTAAGACCCCTTTCACACCAAGGGCGTTTTGCAGGCGCTATAGCACCTGCAATCCACCCTTAAACTGCTGCTCCATTGTTTCCAGTGTGAAAGCCCGAGTGCTTTCACACTGGAGCGGTGCATTGGCAAGACGTCAGGAAAAGTCCTGACAGCAGCTTCTTTGGAGCGGTGTTTACAGCTCCTCCACCGCTGCTCCCCATTTAAATCAATGGGCCAGCGCTGCAATACTGCCAGCAAAACGCTGCTATTGCGGAGTATTACGGGTGGTTTTAACCCTCTCGCCTCTAGTGGGGGGTAAAAGCACCCCGCTATCGACCAAAATGCGCTGCAAATCCGACGGAAAAACCCCGCTAAAAATAGCGGCGTTTTACCGCCGACGCTATGGACGGTTTGGTGTGAAAGCCGTCTAAGAGTTTATTCCTGCTGTTCTGGTGGTGGAATCAACACAGCTTTCTGCTCCTAGAGTGTGAGGATGGCTTTTTTCACAACTATATGGACTTTTATTTCACAGTGTACTGGTGTACATTTATTTTGTTCACAATGTTTTGATTATTCCACTTTTGTGCACTGTTTTTATTAACGTTCATTTTCTTGATTATTTATGGACACAATAATGATGGTTTTGATATTACCGATTAGTTCAATTGTGGATGTATTTTCATTTTGATCTTCATTGTATCTTTCACTTATAAACAGAATTCCCTTACCACTATTTGAACATGTTCAATTATGTGATTTTTTGATTCTAGCTTAGAATCTGGGTAGCGCGATTCTACATATTTTGAGAAAACCTAATTATATATATATATATATATATATATATATATATATATATATATATATATATATATATATATATATATATATATATATATATATATATATATATATATATATATATATATATATATGCGCAATTCAGCTGCCCCTGAACTCTTATCTTATCAGTGCACATACACAGGGTCATTTACAGTCGTTTCTAGGCAGTTGCATTTACACAAAAAAAGGGTTTAAAAAAGCAGAGTTTAGAGACATTTCTAGCACTAAATGTTTTTAAATGCAGTAACTCGCATTTAGCCATGTTTAGTTTACAGGCGTTTAATTTTGGACTATTTTGAAAAAAAGAAAAATTCAATTTTGTTTTAAAAAACGCAAACACAGCAAAACGAACGTTTTAAACGTGGGCTACTATCTGTTAAATGAAATCGTTCAGGAGAGGTTGTGAAAACGTCCCGTGTGTACATGAAGCCTGAGGCCCCATTTCACACTTGAGTGTTTTATAGCTCAAGGCTCCAAAATTTACAACACCCAACTAGAAGCCCTTTTGCCCCACAGAAAAGCCTTTATTTCTTTCCACCCAAGTAACTAGCCTTCACGTGGCTAAAATAGAAATAAAAAATAAAAAATAAAAAAAAAAGTAAAAAAATAAAGTGTGATTTTCAACTAAAATCAAATTTGAAACTTCTCATATATTCATATTTTAGGAAGGTGCAAGGACCACATAAAAAATAAATAAAAAAAAACACGAAACCAGGTCTGTGTAAATGCTGAAGGCATATGTTGAACAGAGAAAAAAAAAAAAAACACTTAAGCAATGTTTACTGCAAGGCAACATATTTTAACGTGCCAATACAAGAAAAAGGTTTCCTCGAGGCCTACTTCAGAAACCAAAGTAGTCTTTATAGTATAAAAAAAATGCCACATTGCAAACATCCCTCACACTTCAGGGATGTGTCTGAACATAGCGATCTCCTCAGAGATAAAACTTTTTTTTTTTTTTTTTTTTTTTAAACAGCTTCAGCCACAAAAAAAAAAAAAATCAAGTCTTAAGAGAAAGATTGAAATCTAACAGTGTTGATAAGCAGATTGCTCTATTTAACCCAAGTGAAAGTAGAGTGAAAGTTGTTGTAAATCCTTCCCCTCCTAACGACTTAAAGCGAGAGTAAACCTGCTTTTTCTGGCCTGCAAGGGAAAAGTCATTATGAGCTAGTATGCACCGCATACTAGCTAATTATGAAATACTTACCTTAGAACGAGGCCCCAACATCTCGCCCGCGCCAGAGCCGCGATACCCAGAAGACACGCCGAGGGAACAGGTCATCTCCCTCGGCGCGTCTTCTGGGTATCGCAGCTCTGGCGCTGTGAGTGGCTGGAGCCTCGATATTGTCACTCATGCACGCAGGAGATTACTTTCCGTCAGGAGCCGGCATCTGCTGGACTTTCAGCCGAGAAGCCCCTGTGCGCATGCGCCGCTGCAGTCAAAGGCACATTGCGAGGAGAATATCTCCTAAACCATAAAGGTTTAGGGAGTTTTGTTTGTTTGTTTTTTTACCTACAGGTAAGCCTTATAATAGGCTTACCTGTAGGTTAAACTTATAAAAAAAATACTTTTCTAACGCTTTAAAGGGGCGTTCTGGCCAAGATTATTTTTGCCTATTTTTTTTAAAGTCGGTAGCTACAAACACTTACCTGTCCAGTGATCCCGCGATGTCAGCTGCCCCTAGGCCGATCCATCAGATCGGCTGCCGGCGCCTCCATCTTAACGAAGGGAAACAGGCAGTGGAGCCTTGCAGCTTCACTGCCCGTTTCCAGCGGCGCTGCCGCTTTGTGAATGGCCCCGTTTTCTGGGACACACACACACACACATCCCACTCACCAAAGAGGAGGAAACGCCGCAGAATAGGAAGACTGCCTAGCAACAGCGGTTTCAGGTAATTAAAAAAAATAAAAATAATAAACCTTAAAACTAATGCATTTTTAATTTTTTTTGGGTGGCCCTCCACTTTAACTATAGGTAAGCCTAGAATAAGGTTTACCTATAGGTGTAGTGGAAATATCTGCAAAACATGCGCTGTTTAGGAGATATTTCACTTTTAGTGCAGCCATGATGTAATCGGCGCATGTGCTGTGAAGGAATGGACCGCCGTGCCGTTTCTTCCCCCAGCGTGTGGAGTTATTGACGGCTCACGCACGCATGCAGAAGAGGGGCGAAGATGGAAGCAGCCTGCACAGGGGACAGCGATTGATTCATTTGCAGGTAAGTGTCACATAATGGGCTAGTATGTGATGCATACAAGCCCATTATGCTTTTCAGTTGCAGGCTTTGTAGGGAGCAAAAGATGAAGTAAAACCCATTAGGGTTAACTTCCTCTTTAAAATTAAATCAAAGGCCAAATTGACATTTTCATTGCCTGCTCCCATTAGGGAGATTCGCTTTCTCAATTTGTCCTGATCACCAGGTACACAAAGAATGAAAGTGAAGGTACAGCCACAAGATAGTTATGGAAGGGAAATCTTCCAATACTTATTCCCTTAACAACCGTCTTAAAGGGGATTTTCCTTACATTTGAAAGATTCTAACTTCATGTCAAGCTTACAAAAGGAGAAATATTCCCAATGACAAAAGCAGTTATATCGCTCCCTCACCCAAAAATCAAAAAAGGTAAATCTACGCACAGGGCATTCCTATCTAAAGTAGACACTTTATGCGCCAGGCACCAATGCAGCCTTTCTCCGCAAAGACATTATATCCACTTTCAGACCGGACCATTTTGCTGGTAAATGACCAGAGGTCTTTTTACACTTTGGCACTGCGCTGCTTTAACTGGTAATTGCGCGGTCATGCAATGTTGTACCCAAACAAAATTTGCGTCCTTTTTTTCCCACAAATAGAGCTTTCTTTTAAAAAGGTATTTGACTGACTCGGCGATTTTTATTTTTTGCGATATAAACGTAAAAAGAACGCAAATTTTGAAAAAAAAAATGGTATTTTCTAATTTTTGTTATTAGAAAAATCCAATAAACTCAATTTTAGTCATACATTTAGGCCAAAATGTATTCAGCCACATGTCTTTGGTAAAAAAAAAGTCAATAATTGTATATTTATTGGTTTGCGCAAAAGTTGTCACATCTACAAACTAAGGTACGTTTTCTGGAATTTACGCAGCTTTTAGTTTACGACTGCCTATCTCATTTCTTGAGGTGCTAAAATGGCAGGGCAGTACAAAACCCCCCCAAATGACCCCATTTTGGAAAGTAGACCCCCTAAGGAAATTGATAAGTGGCATGTTGAGCCCATTGAATATTTTATTTTTTTGCCTCAAGCGATTGAATAATGACAAAAAATATTTTTTTTTTTTTTTACACAAAGTTGTCATTAAATGATATATTGCTCACACATGCTATGGGCATATGTGAAATGACACCCCAAAATAAATTCTGCTGCTTCTCCTGAGTACGGGGATACCACATATGTGGTACTTTTTGGGAGCCTAGCCGCGTACGGGGCCCAGAAAACCAAGCACCGCCTTCAGGCTTTCTAAGGGCGTAAATTTTTGAAGGCCATAAAATGCCAAGATGGCACAAAACCCCCACAAATGACCCCATTTTAGAAAGTAGACATCCCAAGCTATTTGCTGAGAGGCATGCTGAGTCCATGGAATATTTTATATTTTGCCACAAGTTGCGGGAAAATTACAAACTTTTTTTTATTTTATTTTTTATTTTTTTTACACAAAGTTGTCACAAAATGATATATCGCTCACGCATGCCATGGGCATATGTGAAATGACACCCCAAAATAAATTCTGCTGCTTTTCCTGAGTATGGGGATACCACATATGTGGGACTTTTTGGGAGCCTAGCAGCGTACGGGGCCCAGAAAACCAAGCACCGCCTTCAGGCTTTCTAAGGGCGTAAATTTTTGATTTCATTTCTCACTACCTATTACAGTTTTGAAGGCCATAAAATGCCAAGATGGCACAAACCCCCCCCAAATGACCCCATTTTGGAAAGTAGACACCCCTAAATTTAGGGGTACACTAGTGAGACTAGGTAATAAATGGCGGGTGCCCTGAAACTATAAAAAAATAACTAACCAACCAGCGTCACCTGTAACAGTTATATGGTGATCACTGGTGAAAGGGTTAACTAGGGGGCAATCAGGGGGCTTTATGCGGTAGGATATGGGGGTCCCTGGCGCTATAAAAAGCTGCGGCGAACCTAAATACCTACCTGCCTAACTAGCGTCACCTGTGACACTAATACAGCGATCAGAAAAATGATCGCTTATTAGGCTGGGTTCACACTGGAGTGATGCGGGAACGCCACGAATCCGCGGCGGGTTCCCGCATCGCATGCCTCCCGGCGGCAGTTCACACTGCCCTATGCGAACTGCTAGGAGTGTCAGTGAAATGTTAATGACACCCCCAGATCAGTTCGCATATCGCAGTGCGATCTGCAAACTCGGATCGCATGGTGTGAACACCCATGGGATCCGATTCTGCTGCGGACCAAAAAAAGGGTCCCGTGCGAATTTGCGGCGGGTGCGGCGAATGGCTGAACTCGAATCGCAGAGATCGGATGTGATTTGCACTGCAGTGCGGTGCGAATCACATCCGTTCTCATAAACCGCTGCAATGTGAACCCAGCCTTAGTGACACTGGCGACGGGGGGTGATCACGGGGTTAAACCTTTATTGGGGGGGTTAGGGTGGTACCTTAGAACTAAAGGGGGCTAACCCTAACTGCCCTAACAGTTATTACAGTCACAAATGACACCAATGCAAAAAAAACAAAACAAAAAAAACAAACAAAAAATGACATTGGTGTCACTGTGACTGGGGGGCAGGGGTAATTGGGGGGGTGATCGGGGGGGTGTGAGTGTGCCTGGCATGTTCTACTGTGTAGTGTCGTGTTGGTGCAACTCACCGATCCTCTCTCCTCGGTGCCGGAACGAAAAATACCGACACGGAGGAGAGATTACATCACTTCCTCTCCTGTGTTTACATTACAGGAGAGGAAGTGATGCAATGCTTCACTCCCATTCGTCAGGAGCGATCGCGAGGGGGTGGCCATGAATGAATGGCCGCACCCTCATCACCGATCGCTCCTGCACGGATACCGACCGCCGCTGGCACCGGGCGGGGGCCCGATCGGGCCCCCGACCCGCGGGAAGGCAGGGACGTACATGTACGCCCATATGCCTGCCCGTGCCATGCTGTCGACGTACATAGTCGTGCGGCGGTCGGGAAGTGGATATACACGCACTTTATTTTATTTAAATAATATTAAAAGCAAAATAAGAAACACATAGAAGGGAGGTTGAACCACTTTAGCCCTGGAAGGTTTTACCCCCTTAATGACCAGGCCATTTTTACGATACGGCACTGCATTACTTTAGCCGACAATTATGTGGTCGTGCGACACTGCACCTAAAATAAAAAAAAAAAAAAAAAAAAATTTCCTTTTCTCCCCACAAATGGAGCTTTTTCGTGGCATTTGATCACTTTTTTTTTTTTTTTTTACAAAAAACTGCAAAGTCAAATTTGAAAAACAATATTTCCTGCTATAAAACATAACCCCAAAAACAAATTATTCATCAATTTAGGCCAATATGTATTCTGCTACTTTTTTTTTTTTTTTTTTTACCAAAAAGAACACAAGAAGCATATATTGGTTGGTTTGTGCAAAAGTTATAGAGTCTACAAAATAGGGGATAGATTTAGTTTTTTACTAGTAATGCCGGTGATCAGTGATTTTTAGCGGGACTGCCACATTGTGGACACAGATTGGACAACATGACACCATTTTGTGACCCAGTGACATTACAGTGATCAAAATATGCACTGACATTGAACTGGCAGGGAAGGGGTTAACATCAGGGGCAAACAAGGGGTTAACCGTTTCCTGGGCATTTTTACCAAATGTATGGGGGATGGGCTGCTGGGATAACACAGGGATCAGTCTTCCTGCATAGCAGAAAAACAAGATTCCAGTGTAATTTCATCAGAACGGAGATCTGCCTTGTTTACTTCAGCTGATCCCCATTGTCTCTGTGGGGAACAAACGCCGGAAGACTATATACCCACCGATTGACCCCCCCCCCCACCTGGCCAATCAGCAGGCACACCCACAGAAGCTAGTGCACGAACCACCGTACCGGTATGGCGACTCATGCAGCCAAGCCACCTTGCCGCAGTAGAACTGTGGCGGGTGGTCTGCAAGTGGTTAAAGAGTTTGTAAACCCAACATTTCATTTTCCTGATATGTGGCTGCTGTGCCATGTACTTGTCTGAAAAAGGTATCCTGTTCCTTGTATCGCTTCCTTTGTGTGCAAAACCTCTGGTGTTCCTGCCAGTCTCTCTGCTTTTCTATTAACTGACCGCGCTAAGCAAGAGCACAGCGTGGTCAGCTCTCTAGCTTTGTTAGAAACACCACCTGCTCTCCTCTAATCAGACTTGTTCTGACAACCAGCCTACCCCCACTATGCCCTAGACAGCTCAGTGTACTGTTGCTCCTCTGCTCACAGCTCTTCTGCAGCTGAAAACATTGGGAATGTGATCACTTGCAGACCCGTTCATGCCGATATACGTCGGCACTTTGAAGGAGGGATCCCCTTATGGCAGCAGCTAGATATAACGACAGTATCCTCTTCTGCGAGCAGTCCGGTTTCAGATAAAAAGTAGTCTCTGCGACGGATTCACAGTGAGATCACTTATCGGCAGAGAGGGAGGGCCGCTCCCGCCGCTCTCCGGAGCCCTCTGCCGCTTACCATTGCAGGGCAGAAACGTCACTTCAGCCCATAGCTCTTTAAACTTTTTTTTTTATTGCATTTTAGTGTAAATATGAGATCTGAGGTCTTTTGACCCCCGATCTCCAAGTTAAGGAGGTCCTGTTATTTTTTTTCCCCTATTACACGGGATTCCTTGTAATAGGAATAAAAGTGACTATTTATTTTTTAAACAGAAAAAAAAAAAAAAAAAAAAAAAACACACCTGCATAGGAAAACAGTGTTCAAACCACACATGAGGTAAAGCCACGATCAGTAGAGCAAGAGCAATAATTTTAGCCCTAGACCCCCTCTAACTCAAAACATGCAACCTGTAGAATTTTTTAAACGTCGCCTATGCTTTTTAAGGGTAAAAGTTTGCAATTTTGAAGCGTGACATGTTGGGTAAAAATGTACTTAGTCTAACATTATCTCTCACAATATGAAAAAAAATTGGGCTAACTTTACTGATGTCTTATTTTTTAATTCAAAAGTGTATTTTGTGCGCTTGTAAGACCGCTGTGCAAATACAGTGTGACAAAGTATTGCAACGACTGCCATTTTATTCTCTCTGAGCAAAACAAATGCATCGAGCACATAACCAACATGTTTGTTATTTTTAATGAAAAATTAATTCCAGCTCAAATGGCGCTTTTTCCCCCCCCAAAAGTGTGCACATTTAAAAGCAGAACTTTACTCTCTTCAATCACCATTGTTTTGTTAATTCTTATGCTGCTACGGACAGGAACGCATATTTTTAACCACTTTCCGACCAGCGCACGACGATGTACGTCGACAGAATGGCACAGGCAGGCACATTGACGTACAGGTACGTCCAATATTCAATGCCGCCCTGCCATCGGGAGCGCGCCGCCGGCGGCACGCTCCCGCGCTGGTCAGGACCCCCGCGAGTCCGGTCGCGGGACCCGCGGACTCTATCGCCGTGGGCATACCCGCGATTGTCTCACGGAGCGGCCCAATGGAGGAAATGCCGTGTAAACAGCATTTCTCCATTCTGCCTAGCAACTAGTGATGCTGATCTCTGCTCCATGTGATTGGAGCAGAGATCAGTGTTCACTAAATG
This sequence comes from Lithobates pipiens, assembly GCF_037356315.1. Lineage (NCBI taxonomy): Eukaryota > Metazoa > Chordata > Amphibia > Anura > Ranidae > Lithobates > Lithobates pipiens. The sequence continues at coordinate 171,119,653 of NW_027507903.1, forward strand.
AAAGCCCAACCCCCCCCCCCACAGTTAGTAACACACCCCTAGGAACACTTAACCCCTACACTGCCACCCACTGGTTAACCCCTTCACTGCCAGTGTCATTTACACAGGAATCACTACATTTATATAGCAGTGATTACTGTATAAATGACAATGGTCCCAAAAATGTGTCAAAAATGTCCGATGGGTCCCCCACAATGTCGCAGTCACAATAAAAATCGCTGATCGCCGCCATTACTAGTAAAAAAAAAAAAAAAAAAAATTATTAATAAAAATGCTATAAAACTATCCCTATTTTGTAAACGCTATAACTTTTGCGCAAACCAATCAATAATCGCTTATTGCGATTTTTTTTACCAAAAATATGTAGAATACGTATCGGCCTAAACTGAGGGAAAAAAAATGTTTTTTTATATATTTTTGGGGGATATTTATTATAAACAAAAAGTAAAAAATAATGCGTTATTTTCAAAATTGTCGCTCTATTTTTGTTTATAGTGCAAAAAATAAAAACCACAGGGGTGATCAAATACCACCAAAAGAAAGCTCTATTTGTGGGAAAAAAAGGACGTCAATTTTGTTTGGGAGCCACGTCGCAAGACCGCGCAATTGTCAGTTAAAGCGACGCAGTGCCAAAACGGAAAAAGTGGTCTGGTCTTTGACCAGCAAAATGGTCCAGTCTGCAAGTGGTTAATTATTAACTATTTAACTTTTTTTTTTTTATTTCTTTAGTTACCTCCTGGTTTCTAGCCTAGTCAAATGTCATCATACATCCCATAAGTCTTCAGGAGGGGATGGGGGGGGGGGGGGGGGGATTTCTTCAAAGTGATTTATCAGCAAAATAAAGCATGGAGACATGGATGGATGAATTTTTGTTGAAAATTAAAAAATAATTAAAATAGCATTTTTGGTTTGTGGTGCTCAGATGTAGTGTAGTTCTGCTTTAAAAAGTGTTACCATATTCCCAACAGTAAAATCAGTCTATATATGTAATCAAGCATGCATGTTATACTCACTGTGGAACCTAAGGGGTTAATACTCCCCATTGTGTAAAAAGGCTGTTTGATCCTGTCTTCTCTGATCCTACCCTTTTTCTTTCCCCAATCCATCTGCTCATAGAACAGAGCCTTGGATGCATTCTTCACATGCTCAGTTTGGGGTGTATTTCAATCATCTCAGGGCTAATCAACACTGCCCAGACAGAGCCAGGGGTCATGCAGACTCCTAGGACAATCCGGAGAATAAAAACTTGTCTTACAAGCTTTAACCAGACACTGATAGACGTCACAAGACAGCTTTATACGGCTGACGAAAAAAGGTCTTTAGCAGTTCATTTTTACTAAAATTTCAGTGTACTGCAGGCCAGATATAGTGAATGCAGGGTCCTGGGTTTATTAACACTTTAGATACCACCATCTGCAATTTTCTGCAGCCTGAGCCTGATATTTAAAGCCCCCTTCACACCTAAGCAATGCATCATTTTTTATCCTGTGACAAGAGGGAACCCTATTCACTTGAATGGGCTTCCCTACCCACGACAAATGTAAAGTAGCTCAAGTACCTTTATTCAGCACCAAGCTGAGCACGTTTTGCATTCTACTTTTTGTAGCATGACAACAACGCAGGACTGCTACCTATGTTTAGGGTTCCATTACCAAATAACGGCCCTGCAAGTTTGTTGCCTATTTTGCCGTGTTTTTAAGAGCATTTCCTGAAGATACATGCAGAAACTGTACAAGAGAGCTTCTGAGCCGTGCAATGTTTTGCGGTCTAAAGTGCACTGCCGTTTTAAGTGTATAGTTTAAACACAAGGAAATATGAAGTAGCAGCGCAAGGTACAGCTTGGAAACTAATCTTTAATATTGTGTGTGGGCTGCGTTTACAATGAGTGGGTGGTGAGGTAGTTGCGAGAGGGATGTATGAGGCTCTTTCTGTAAAGTGGAATGCCAAAATAGGAGCATAGGTATAAAAAGTCATTGCACATCCTATAATGGAACAGGGATAAAACTTGTAACATTAATGCAAATTGTAGCAGAATTTACATTTTAAACTATCCCCATTAAGCTAGAGGTAACCGTCTTTCCAGAATGGTACAGCGATTCAATGTGCACCCTTTATGTATACATGCCTTGAACAACCATGTAATGGCGAATACTGAAGTGCAAGATGAGCAAATTGTTTGGAAGTCCAAATCCTGGATCCAAAAAAAATCAACTGGCAATTTTGCAAAGTATTAACCTGGAGAGGAGTTTGGATAAAGCATCACAGTCCCGGCAGGGATCAGAAAAGAGGTCACAAAGAGCAGGTGTCTATGGAGGGATGAAAAGAATATAGAGGAGGTGGAAAAGTGATTTGGCACCACTTAAGTCCAATACAAATAGAGTAGTGACATCATGTTATACAATGTACGTTAGTGTTATGCACGGTAGTGTGCAGTTGCATCAGGGTACCATGCAAAATGTAGACACCACAACCAACACGCATATGGGTTGTCTCAATGCAACACTGTGAATGGGCCCTGAATCTTAAAGTGGTTGTAAACCCTTACAAACCACTTTGACCTACAGGTAAGCCTAGATTAAGGCTTACCTGTAGGTCCAAGCAATATCTCCTAAACCTATATGGTTTAGGAGATATTTGCCTGAAAACGGGCACCGCTGTCTAAGGTGCATGCGCCGTAGACAGCGGCGTGCAGGCGCACTGAGCGCGGCATTCTCCGCGACGGAGCTGCCGCGCATGTCTGCTCCCGTGCGCATGCGCGACGTCATCGCGGCTTTGCGAGAATGACAGCGGCGGAGCTGCGAGACCCCACCAACAAGATGGATGCGGCGGACTACAGGGGACAGTGGCGACTTCGCTGGCTCCTGTGTCAGGTAAGTGACACATAATGGGCTACTATGCGATGCATAGTAGTCCATTATGCTTTTCCTTTGCAGGGAATGAAAGAGGAAGTAAACTCATCAGGGTTTACTTCCTCTTTAAAGAACGGTTGTTAGCGAGCAACCCTTCGGTGTAGGGCATCCGAGCTCTGATGGGTATATTTCTAACAGTTCCCAGCGTGGATACAAGCTTAAATACCAATGTCCATTTTATGATATATAAAACTGTAAAACAGAAGCACTAGTGCTTCAAAACACATAATTTGCTGGGTATACACACACACGGAGGGTGGCACAGAATGAAAATGTTCCCTCTAGCACTTCATAGCTTCTACTGTTCCTAGGGGTGGTCCATTTAAAAGGGAACTATATTAAAGGGTAAAGGTTTTTCCTGAAGTCCAACTATAGTTACATGTTTTATATAGCGTGAGGATGGATTAAAACCTCATCAAGTTTTAGGGTGCACTCATGCTGGCACTTTCAACCAGATCTGGGCATGGTTCACACCTTTGGGCTGGTTCATTTGTATTGTGCAAGTCTCCGAACTACAGCCAGGATAGGTTTAGGGCTGAAACAACCAATCGATTATGAAAATAGCAATCGATTAATTTCATAATCGATCGGCCAGTAACATAATGGGGTTAAAAAAAAAATAAACACTAAAATTAGCTCTTTATAGTACAAAAATATAATCACTACTGTAAATATTACTTTCACTGTTCTACAGTAAAAAAATGAACCCCTTCCAGTAGTGAGTATTTGCTTTTTTTGTACTATAAATGACAAATTTTAGTCTTTTTAACCCCATTATGTTACTAAACGTCTTAGGCCTGGTTCACATCTATATGTTTATTGGTGCTTTTTCGTACTACAGTTCATTTACATGGTTTCCTATGGGACACCTTCATATCTGTGCTTTTTTCAGCTGCTGCATCTTTGGAAAGGGTCAGAAAAGAATGTAATGTGTTTTTGCAGCAATTTGTGTTTTTTAATCTGCCCAAAAAAAAAAAAAATGCAAAAAAACGCAAATTGCAGTAAAATCACATGCGCAAAAATCAAAACTAACAGCAAAAAGCACTGCAGAAACAGATCAAAACTGCATAGATGTGTACCGAGCCTTATGCAGGCTTACGGATACATTTTCAGGTGAGAATATTCAAATCTTTGTACGTTCGCTGAATGAAAGAATTTTTTTTGAAATTTTCACTTCAGTTCTAAAACAAAAACCACATACACTGTCTGAAAATTCCTTTGACCGAGAAGTTTTCTATTTCCAAATTTTCCCACCAGTGGTTGAAAATTAACGTCAATTTGACCCACTTTTTTTTTTTGTTTTTATAAGGTTATTAACCGATTAATCGAAACAATAATCGGCCAACTAAATCGATTATGAAAATAATAGTTAGTTGCAGCCCTAGATAGGTTAAAGGATTAGTATGGCCAAAGCAATTTTTATGAACGCTTTTCATGTGGGTCACAGGAGTGTACTTATTTCTGCCCTCCTGTAACCCCAATTCAGCCAATAGCAGGCTGAAGCCTTCCAACGTCTGATGTTATAGAGCCAGCGTAGGCTCTAAAGCAGTGTTTTCCCAACATCAGTCCACAAGCCACCCCAACGGGTCATATTTTCAGAATTTTCCTCAAATAAAAAACAGCTGTGGTAATTACTAAGGCAGTGAAACTGATCAAATCACCTGTGCAAAACAGAAAGCCTGGAAACATGACCCGACGGGGCGCCTTGAGGACTGGAGCTGATAAACACAACAACAACAACAATATTGGGATCCACCCAGATGCCTGACCAGCAGCTTAGCGTACCACTGAGTGTAAGAGCCAGCTGCTGCCACAAAACCTTCAAAGCCTGACATCCAGTAAGCACCGGAGCCGCAGAGCAAAGAATCGGTGACTGATCACTCGACTCTTGGTCTTAAGAGCCAACAGGGGACATTTGCGAGAGATAGAGAGATAGAGAGACGGAGAGACTATTTGCGCAGCTGTGTTTCAAACGCAACTTTTTTTTTTGGGGGGGGGGGGGGGGGACAGCATTAAAGCTGGCCCAATTTTTTTAATAAAGTTGATGTTAAGCCATGAAAATCGTGATCCTTATTCTAAACAAAAAAAAAAAAAATTGCAATTCTCATTTTATCCAGAATTGTTCAGCTCTACCACATTGTCAGTCGGTGGAGAAGGTAGTGTTAGATAGATCTCTAAATTATAGTTTTATGTTGTCAAAGAAATTAGATTTTAAAGTGGAGCTTCCACTCATTGGAACCCTCCCCCCCTCCGGCGCCACAATTGGCACCTTTCAGGGGGGAGGGGGGTGCAGGTATCTGAACAGTACAGTTATCTGCACCCACTTCTGGCATAGATAGCTGCAGAATCTACGCCCCTTTCCGAAGGTCCCCCGCTGTCTGCTGGGAAACACACAGATCCCAGAGACAGCGGGGACCATCCTTATTGTGCAGCGCGACTCATGCGCAGTAGGGAACCGGGAAATGAAGCCGCAAGGCTCCACTTCCCAATTGCCATACCCGACATGGCGGGCACGCTGGGCGGGTAAGTGTCATTATTTTAAAAGTCAGCAGCTGCAGTATTTGTAGTTGCTGGCTTTAAAAAAAAGAAAAAAAAAGAAAAAAAAAAAAAACGGCGGACTCCCGCTTTAATTTTCTTTTAGAAATGAATAAAAAAACTGAAAATAAAAAATGAATGCAGTCACCTCTTCTGAGAACTGGCAAGCTGTGATGGGGTTAATCCTGTAAAGACAAAAAGGCTCAATACACAAAAAAAAAAAAAAAAAATCAAAAAAAAAAAAATCAAAATGAGAATCACTTAAAATGACACTGAATCCATATTCTATTGGTGCCATTTAGAAAAAAAATCTACATAGATTTTACATCTTGCATGTGGTAGACAAGCATCTAAATTTGATACACTTTTTTTTTTTTTTTTTTTTTTTTTTTTTTAGGTAGGAGCAAATGAGGACTGTCAGCAAAATGTTAAACTAAAGCTAGAAATCGAGAATCAGTGCTCCATTACCTACTGTGCATAGCTTTTTTTAGCTTACAAGTATGCACACACCCCAGATTCTCTACACTCCACAAACACCAATACAAAATCACAAACACACTTTTGTTAAAGATCCTTCTTTCAGACAAATAGACTGTTCACTCTCCTTAACCATTTTCCCATTGCATGTGACCCATAAGCAAAGTGGATGAATAGAATAATTGAAGAAGAGCACAGTTCACAAGCCGAGTTCAAACGTCTCAGCTGTACAGAACATAAGAGAAACAGCTGCTCTGTTTGCCACATGCTTAAACAGAACAAAACATGGTTATGATTTTTAAAACACACCCACTGTACATCTGAGGGATAGCCAGATACTTTTCAGTCCACCTTGCAGAAAGCTGCCACCCAAAACCCATCAATGACACCATTAATGGGCGTTGAAGCACTCCAATTGGTCTGTGGGTGACAGGGAAATCAAAAGCAATGTTTGAAGTCTAACATATCAAAGGTTTTACTCACTGTAAGTCTGCAAACAAGAGCTTCCATACATTTTCAAGGGCGCAGACACTTGAATGAGTGTTTAACCCATCAGTGAACCAAGACAAATTTTTTAAATAAACACGCGCATTTATGTAAATTAATGACAGCCTCTACTAAGGACATTAAAAGGAATCTGACAGCAGTAAAAGTTCAGCGGCGGGAAAAAAAAAAAAAAAAAAGGAACTTTGTTAAAATGACGATGCTAAATTGTGCCCACAATGCCATATCATTTTGTGATGTCAAATTGCATAGGCCAGTTTTGTCTTGAATATAGCTAGCCTATAGAATCTGGTTTTGACAAAAAAATTAAATAAAAGCCATTACCAGCTAAACTGGATCTAAAATAAAAAATAAAAAAAAAGAATCTTGCTAGTAAGATAAGCAATTTATCAGGACAGACATGTCATGGTCAATTTTTGCTATACACCTCTTTACACAACAACTGGTCAAACCGTAGAATATACCTTCAACTCCGACTTTACATCTATGGACACCAACTGGACCAAAAAAAAAAAAAAAAAAAAAAAAAAAAAAAAATTATATTATATTATATATATATATATATATATATATATATATATATATATATATATATATATATATATATATATATATATATATATATATATATATATATATATATATATATATATATATAAATATATAATCAGCTTATATATGATGTAGCAGAAGACAAAACACAGAATCAGAAATATTTTAATGTGGTTTCACCTGTATACTTTTGTTCTGAAAAATGCTGAGATGTAGAAAAAAAATTCTCGATTTCAGCTAAATTGATATTAAATTTGGCCGTCACTGTATCAAAGTTACACAATAGTGTTTCTTTGGGATGACGGGAGGTTTGTTCTGCTATGATAGAGCCGAATGTTCAATGGAGGGGTTACCGTACTCACTCAAAATTTTTGGACAGGCCACACAAAGCCTAGTAAATTAAGCAATCCTTTTAAAACCCAAGGACTAATTTTAAATATACCAGAGGTTGGAATGCAGGTTTTTTTTTTTTTTTTTGGAAAGGTGTACCGCATATTTAAAAAAAAAAAAAATTCTGAAAATTGACCCATCAAAAAAATAAACAATCAAAAGGGAAAAAACAAAACAAGTTGTATAACTATTGATAAAAAGAATTAAAGGAAAAAAGGGACCTGCAGGTATATCCAGTACACCCTTTATCCATAACTGGTAAACAGCAATTTCAGACAGTGACTGAAATAAATCTGAGATACTATGGGTATCAAACGCTCGACTGCTAACAGAAATATATAACAACTGGAAAAATGTGAATAAAACTACTTTATACAGCAGTTACTCAAAACAAAAGGTGTGTGTAAGCAATACAGTATTGTAATCACAAATGTGCAATTATAAAACTTACTACACATTCAATAAACCAGTGAATCGTATAAGTGCCCCCAATTACAGTTGTGCTCATAATTTTAAATACCCTGGCAGAATTTGTGATTTCTTGGCCATTTTCCAGAGAATATGAATGAGAGCACAAAAAAAAAAAAAAAAAAAAACAACACACACACACACACACACACACACACACACACACACAACACACCTTTCGTTCGCTCATGGTTAGCGTTTGGCTGAAGCCATTTATCATTAAACTGTGTTGACTCTTAAAATCATAATCACAACAGAAACTACCTAAAAAGTTTACATGCCTCAGTCGTTAATACCGTGCCCTGCCCCCCTGCCTCATCCACAAATACCATAAAAGGCTTCAAGCTTTCATTGATGTTAATTTGTGGATGAGACTTTCTTCTCGGATGGTAATACTGCCCATTCCTCTTGGCAAAAAGCCTCTAGTTCCTGTAAATTCTTGGGGTGTCTTGCATGAACTGCACATTTGAGATCTCCCCAGAGTGGCTCAATGATATTGAGATCAGGAGACTGAGATGGCCACTCCAGAACCTTCACCGTTTTTTGCTGTAACCACTGACAGGTCGACTTGGCCTTGTGTTTTGGATCATTGTCATGTTGAAAGGTCCAAGTACGTCCCATGCGCAGCTTCCTGACCGATGAATGCAAATGTTGCTCCAGTATTTGATAACATACTGCATTCATCTTGCCATCAATTTTGACCAAATTTCCTGTGCCTTTGTAGCTCACACAACCAAAACATTAGCGACCCACCTCAGTTTTTCACAGTAGGACTGGTGTACCTTTCATCATAGGCCTTGTTAAATGCTCTCCAAATAAAGCATTTATGGTTGTGGCCAAAAAGCTCAATTTTGGTCTCATCACTCCAAATGACTTTGTGCCAAAAGGTTTGAGGCTTGTCTGTGCCGTTTGGTGTATTGTAAGCAGGATACTTTGTGGCATTTATGTAGTAATGGCTTTCTTCTGGCGATTCTACCATGCAGTCCATCTTTTTTCAAGTGCCTCCTTATTGTGCATCTTGAAACAGCCACACCACATGTTTTCAGAGTCCTGTATTTCACCTGAAGTTATTTGTGGGTTTTTGTTGCATCCCGAACAATTTTCCTGCCAGTTGAGGCTGAAATTTTATTTGGTCTACCTGACCATGGTTTGGTTTCCATTTTCCACTTTTTGATTAAAGTTTGAACACTGCTAATTGGCATTCTCAATTCTTTGGATATCTTTTAATATCCCTTTCCTGTCTTCTACAGTTCAACTACCTTTTCCCGCAGATCCTTTGAAAATTCTTTTGCTTTCTCCATGACTCTGAATCCAGAAACATCAGTGCAGCACTGGGTGAAAGATGCAAGGGTCTACCAGGAGTCCAGAAATTCAGTAGCACCCTTCCAGCAACACAAGACCCCCCCCAAGCAACAATAGATCCTCACTCAAAATCAGATCCCCCAGCAGCCAACATCAATAGACCCTCCCTGCTCCCCCTGAAAAAAAGGCCCTGCATATAAAAAGTGAGTCTACAAGCGCTGTGGTGAAGAAAAAATAAATAAATAAATAAAAACCCCCACACACTGTTCAAAAAGTGCAGTATTGATTCCATAGTAAATCGCCATGTGAACTCTCCCTGAGCACACAGTGTACTCACCAACTAAGAAATACAATGATCATTTCAATACTGGGCCTATTCTGGCACTTCTCTCCTACATGTAAAAATTATTTTTTTTGCTATAAAATTACTCAGAACCCCCAAACACTATATTTTGTTTTAGCAGACACCCTAGGGAATAAAATAGCGGTCATTGCAACTTTTTACCTTGCACAGTATTTGCGCAATTTTTAAAATGCCTTTTTTTGGAAAAAAAAACAAAAAAAAAACGGTTTCATGAATTAAAAAATAACATAACAGTAAAGTTAGCCCAATTCTTTTTGCATAATGTGAATGTTGTCACCGCTGAGTAAATAGATACCCAACATGTCACGTTTTAAAATTACACACACTCATGCAATGGTGCCAAACTTCGGTACTTAAAAATCTCCATAAGCAATGCTTTGAAAAATTTTTGGGGAAAAAAAAAAAAAAAGTATTAAAAGTTAGCCCAATTTTTTTGTATAAATTTGAAAGTTGATGTTAAGCCACGAGAATTTAAAAAAAAAAAAAAAAATTTATATATATATATAATTTTTTTTTTTTTTTTAATTCTCCTGGCTTAACATCAACTTAACATCAACTTTCAAATTTATACAAAAAAATATATATGCCAAGGCATTGAAGTGGTTAAAGTCCAGATTATTACACTGTCAGTTTAATTTTTTTTTTTTTAAAGCAAAAACTCATGCCAAATGGAAAGTCCTCTCTAGCACATGTGGTCCAACCTTCTCATCCAATCCCATCCCTCCCATTTATCTCACACAGACAGAGCAAAGAAGAGAGGCGCCTATAGTGTAAAACCACTTCCGGAATTATTACATCCAAAAGTATTGAACTGACAATTTATGAGTGTCAGCCCAACACTTGGGTTAACATGCTCTCTCTAATGCTGGCAACCCCGCCTGTGTCACCAAGCCACGAGCGGACAGGTTGTGTGGGATGACGTCACAATCCAGTCCACACTTAGGAGTTTCAGTGTCAAGCTGTCAGAGATCGAATCTGGACATCATCCCGCACTGCCTGTTTGCTCACGGCTCAGTGACACAGCCGGATTCAACAGTGCCACACAGAGAGCACGTTTTCCCAAGTGTCAGGTCAACACTCACAAAGTGAAGGTGCAATACTATTGTCCATTTTAATAAATACAGTTTTGCACTATGGGTGCCCCTCTTCTCCACTGTCGGCGTGAGAGAGAGAGAAACGGATGGGATCGGTTGGGATGGTTAATTTAAACCCTGAGAGCCGGTTCACACAGGGGCGAGTCAGATCCGACTTCAGGTGGCCCCTAGTCGCCTCAGGTCGGACAACATTGAATGAGAACCGTCTTAATGCACGCTACTGAAGTCGCTCCGACTTCAGAAGAGGTTCCTGTACTACAATCTGACTTGTAGGCGACTGGTACCCATTGATTTCAATGGAGGTCGCCCCCAAGTCGGATCTCCGTCTATACGGAGGCGACTCTGACAGAATTATCAGCTCTCAAGAGACAACTCCACGCCAAATTTATGAAAAAAAAATTTGGCGTGGGTTCCCCCTCCGAGAGCATACCAGGCCCTTAGGTCTGGTATGGATTCTAAGGGGAACCCCCTACGCCAAAAAAAAAAAAAAAAAAAAAAAAAAAAAAACGGCATGGGGGTCCCCCCCAGATCCATACCAGACCCTTATCCGAGCACGCTATCCGGCCGGCCAGAAAAGAGGGTGGGGACGAGCGAGCACCCCCCCCTCCTGAGCCGTACCAGGCCGCGTGCCCTCAACATGGGGGGGTGCCTTGGGGAAAGGGGGGCCACACGGCACACCCACCCCAAAGCACCTTGTCCCCATGTTGATGAGGACAAGGGCCTCTTCCCGACAACCCTGGCCGTTGGTTGTCGGGGTCTGCGGGCGGGGGGGCTTATCGGAATCCGGGAGCCCCCGGATACCGGCCCCCCCACCCTATGTGAATGAGTATGGGGTACAATGTACCCCTACCCATTCACCTGTGAAAAAAAAATGTACAAAAAAAACACAACACACAAGGGTTAAAATAGTTTATTGCACAGCTCCGGGGGTCTTCCGTCTTCGGGGGTCTTCTCGCCGGACTCCTCCACAATCTTCTGCTAGCTCTTTTGCTAGCGGAGGAGCCCGGCTTTCTTCGTCGCCGCCACCCTCTTCTTCCGACTTCAGGGGTCTTGTCCCCCTCTTCGGTTCTTCTTGCCGGTCGCTGCCAAGAAGAACCGAAGAGGGGGACAAGACCCCCGAAGTCGGAAGAAGAGGGTGGCGACGAAGAAGAAAGCCGGGCTCCTCCACTAGCAAAAGAGCTAGCAGAAGATAGCGGAGGAGTCCGACGAGAAGACCCCCCCGAAGACGGAAGACCCCCGGAGCTGTGCAATAAACTATTTTAACCCTTGTGTGTTGTGTTTTTTTGTACATTTTTTGCACAGGGGAATGGGTAGGGGTACATTGTACCCCATGCTCATTCACATAGGGTGGGGGGCCGGTATCCTCATCAACATGGGGACAAGGTGCTTTGGGGTGGGGGCCCCCCCCTTTCCCCAAGGCACCCCCCCCCCCATGTTGAGGGCACGCGGCCTGGAACAGCTCAGGAGGGGGGGAGGGGCGCTAGCTCGTCCCCACCCCCTTTCCTCGACGGCCGGGTAGCTTGCTTGGATAAGGGTCTGGTATGGATCTGGGGGGGACCCCCACACCGTTTTTTCAGGGCGTATGGGGTTCCCCTTAGAATCCAAATTTATGAAAAAAAAATTTGTGTGGAGTTTCCCCTTCAGAGCTCATTCTCTGATTGGCCACGGCAAAAGTCGCCTGGCCTGGGGCGACTTAAAGTTGTGTTGTAAGTCGCCCCAGGTCGTGTTCAAATCGTCTCCAAGTTGCCTCACAAAGTCGTCCTGGAAGTCGTGTCGCCCCTGTGTGAACCGGCTCTTAGATGTGCTGGAGAGGACAAGAGGGTGAGATTAGCATAGACCCTAGGGAATAAAATTGCGATTGTTGCAATATTTTATGTACCACTGTATTTGCGCAGAGGTGTTTCAAACACAAATTTTTTTGGGGGGAAAAAAAGTATTAAAGTTAGCCCAATTTTTTGGAATAAAAATGTGAAAGTTGATGTTAAGCCACAAGAATTTAAAAAAAAAAATATATACAATATATACTTTTTTTTTATTAAAATCAAAAATCGGACTATCTGAGAATTGTCTTTCCCAATTGGTGAGTACACTGCATGCTAGAGTTATGGAATGTGGACTGCAGTTTTAGAAACCACAGCACTTGTTGACTCTCATATGAACTGCATATGTGCACTTCATACAGATTTTGTTTACTACATGGGAGCGAATGGATTATTTCTGGAATGTATATTGGCATATTTGTATTTTCTAGCAGAAAGTTCATTCAAGGGACCTTAATCTTAATTCTTTAAAAAGAGTACATCACTGGTGCAGTGTGTGTACTTCCTGAAGCCTGTACCAAGGAACTGCTCATCTCTGCTTTATACTTCTCAATCATTTTTACAAGGTACAACTAAGTCTGATCTGCTATGGAAATTAGTACTGGGATTTTTTTTTTTTAACCACACTTTAAGGTTTCTGTATGTTAGACGCAACAGAGAGCATGCAATGGGTATGTTAATATTAGAAGATTATATAAACTCTTGAATTATTTGTTCCTTTTGGGTCATTAAAATAAACCATGGAAAGAGTTTTTGCCATAGGAGGTTTTGATTAGGAAAAAAAAAAAAAAATAAAAAAAAAAAGGATCTGGTCGAAAATTAATTGCCGCCCTGTGGTCTCCGCACACTTCCTTTATTATCTCCAGGAGCCCCATTATCCCTCTCAGCTCTTGGGACTAGACATCAATTAGCCTTTGTTTTTTTAAATTGACTAGAGGGTGGGCTTGAGTACTTTAGCAAAAAAGACAATGGGTAAAGCTCCTCCCACCCTACAGAAATATGCTACAGAAATGCCCAATATACATTTAAAATTAGTTGTGCTTAGTTAACCTTAAAATAATTCCTGTCCAAGCTGCTGTTTTTTACTTCCTGGTTGGTAACAAATTAGCAGAATAGTAAGGGGGAAACGTTTAGAACGCTTTAAAAGTCAAAAAAAAAATAAAAATAAAATAAAGGATCAAATAAAAACCCTAAAATATTAGTTTTTGTCAGTGCTTTTGCATCTGAGCCACCATTTTGCTAGAGTTTGACAGTGTATAGAGGGTTGTTAAGGAGCGGGCAGCCACCCATGTCCTTCACAACCCATGACTGTACACAAAAGAATACTGGCATATAAAAAATAAACCGTCCCCCAAAAATCTATTGGTTGTGCTCTCAATATGATTATAGAGGGGTTAAACCCCCCCCCCCCTCGCGGGTTTTACCGCTACCCAGGGCTCGGTTACAGAGATTTCCCCTTACTTTCTGTTCTGGGGACAATTTAACAGGTAGAAAAAGAAAGAAAATTTGCAACTAGGAAACAGACAGAAAAACTTATGTTTTAGCATTCTCCTACTTAACCTCAGAAATTTGTCCATATTGATTTTTTTTTTATTTTTTTATTTTTTTTTACTTACTATTCTGGTAATTTGGTACCAAGCAGGAAGGGGGAAATTTCTTTAACAAAGCTTCAAAACTGCAGTAAAACCTGACAATTTATTCCCCACCATATGCAAAAAAAAAAAAAAAAAAAAAAAAAAAAAAGAGTGGGGTTTAGATAAACTTTGAATAGGTTTACCCCCAAGTGAGTTTTAAATTTATATACAAATCTGAACATATGGAAAGCCACCTTTGCGGTTCATTTATTCCTTTGGAAACTTGTTTCCCCACACCTTCCAGTGGTGGACTGTTCCTGCTGTCCTCATGTCCAGAGCCAATCTATGGACATGATGACGTCAGGAACAGTCCATTCACAAGACCGCTAGCAAATTGGCCTCAAAATCCTACAAAAAAAAAAAAAGTATTAATGAAGTTGTGATGTGAATCGATCACTAAGACATACATAAACCATAATTATGAAATGGCATTGTCACTGGTTAGGTCCACCATCAAGTTTATTTATTTTAAAGCGGTGCATACTAGCTCATTATGCCTTTTCCCTTGCAGGTGTTAAAAAAAAAAAAAAAAAAAAAAAGTCAACGGGTTTACTCCCACTTTAAAAACAAATAAGGGTTTGGGTGGTTACACTCACATACAGCCCACACTTCGCATATAGATTGGTCAGATGCATACAGCTCGATTCTCCTCACTCCCCATCCAGCACAATCAAAACACTGTGGGTGACTTCACTGGCTCCTCCTGATGTATTGCATCTCTAGACACGCGACCCTTGAGAAAGTCACATGTGTAGTTTTTATATACACATCAGAGCTTAAGTAACAACTTCACTATAGTATGCATAGCATACTAGCTCATTACGAAATACTCACCTTAGATCGAAGTCCCCGTACACAACTCTGGCCACATGGCTCAGAAATGTGCAGATGACGTCAGCACATGCTGATACAGGGGAAATCTTCTAAATCATGCAGGTTTAGGAGATACCCGGGGTAGCTACAGGTAAGCCTTATTATAGACTTATCTGTGGTAAAAAGTGGTCTGCAAGTTTACAACCACTTTACGTCTAGTCATCTGAAGTAATATAGAGGAGAGTTAGGCTTCATTTGTTAAAGGAGCCACTGGTTTGTCTTCCTTGTCCAAAATATTCTTAGAAATCTTTGCCAACTAGTTCAAAAGGCATCAATACTTTTGTATTGCATTGTCCAGCTTTCACTTTCATAGAGTGACAGAAAGTGCCAAAGCCTGGGCAGTTCTGATCTTTTAGCTCTTTTCATCTTTGCTCTTTCAAGTGCCAGTCTGTTTGACAGTGGGATACTTTGTTGTTGTTCTAATCCAAAAGGGGCAGAATCTGTCTGCTACATCAATGTCTCCATCAGCAGCTCAGAATCGCTTTCTTCTTTGTTGTCACATGGTACTTTTCTACAAAAATTACTTTAGCACGCATTCTTTACAAGATACATTTTTGTGCATTCTTCTTGCTGATCTCTGATTATGCAGAAAAGATTACAAAGAATTTAAATAGATTGTAAAGTCTCAATAAAAAAAAAAAAAAAAGTTATACTTGACTGCTCTGTGCAGAGTATTTGCACAGGGCAGTCTGGATCCTCCTCTTTTTGGGTCCCTTGTCGCTGCTCCTGGCCCCTCCCTCCCATTGAGTTCCCCCACAGTAAGCAGCTTGCTATGGGGGCACCCAAGCTGCAGCTCCGTGTCTCCATTCAGACACAAAGTTGTGGTTCGGTCCCATCTCTCTTCTGATTGGCTAACTGACTGACAGCAACAGGAGACAATGGCACTTCTGCTGTGTCTCAGCCAATCAGGAGAGGGTGTCTAAGACAGCCAAGGGACTTGTGGACATCGCTGGATAGAGATGGGGCTCAGGTAAGTTTTAGGGGGTGCTGCTATACACAGATTTTTTTTTATCTTAATGCATTAAGATAAAAAACCTTCCGGCTTTACAACCACTTTAAGGAAGGATCAGAGAGGAAAAAAAAAAATACTGCTGCCCTCAGGTGAACCAATTCCCATATAAAAGAAAAGGTCTTACAATTGGCTGCAAAGTCAGATTTATTTATCTTAATGCATTCTATTCTGTGTACAGCAGAGCCCCCTAATATGTACCTGAGCTCTATTCCCGATCTAACAAAGTTGAATGAGAGACTCTGCTGCTCGGGACCTTCCCTCATTGGCTGAGACAGCAGCAAAGCACCCTTGGCTCCCACTGCTGTCAAAGTCAGTGAGCCAATGGGGAGAGAGGAGGTGGTGCTACGTTTCCATGTCTAAATGGACACAGAGCTGTGGCTTGGCTCAGGTGCCCCCATAGCAATCTGCTTGCTGTGGGGGCACTCAAGAGGAGGGAGGGGCAAGGAGCACCGAAGAGGGAACCGAGAAGAGGGGGATTGGGGCTGCTCTGTGCAAAACTACTGCACAGAGCAGCTAAGCATAACTTTTTTTCTTTTTTTTTGTTAAAAATGAAGGACTTTAGTATCACTAACTTATATTCATACATCAGCCATGGTCTTTTCAATTGGAGTGCAAAATGATTTCTCCTCTCCTGCAATCTCAATAAGGATGCTGGTTCACAAATAGCAATTAAGAATGTGTAACTCTCCTTATGGAATACAGTCATAGGTAACAAATATGCAGAATGTGACACTAAGACCCCTTTCACACTGGGGCCACCTGTGGGTTAGCAGTAAAGCGCCTTTCATTGTAGCGGTACTTTATTTCTGTTTAAGCTGCACTTTTCAGCCACTAGTGGGCTGCTTTTAACCCCCACTAGCGGCCAAAGGGGTTAAAAACACCCGTGTCGCAGCACTTCCGAAACACTGCACATTCATTGCAATGGGCATGTGCATTTTGGGAGCGCTGTATACCCAAAAGATCCTGCTTGCAGGACTTTTTCCAACGTCCCTTAAGTGCACCGCCCCAGTGTTGGAGCAGTCGGGCTTTCACATTTGGGCAGCATAGGAGGCAGTTTTCAGGCACCATTTCTAGTGCTAAAACAGCTGAAAACTGCCACAGTGTGAAAGGGCTCTAAAGTTGTGTTTGGCTTTCAAGCTGATCAAGGTTTTTATTTTGGGAGATTTTTGCTTTGCCGGAAAAGAAAATCCATCACTTCCCTTAGTAAAAGCCCCACACAAAAAAAAAAAAAAAAAACGCACACACACACAGGCTAGGCACACATTTAACCCTGAGTGTCCTAGATGTTTAACCCCTTCCCAGCCAGTGTCATTACACTGACAGCGAACCTTGGCACCCCAGATATTTTGGAATTACATTTCCGATGCTGCTCATGCACTCTGCAGTGTAGTTGAGCATCATGGGAAATGTAGTTCCAAAATATCTGGGGTGTCAAAGTTCGCCATCACTGGTATACAGAATTAGCACTAATCACTGTATTAGGGTCACTGGTTCCCACAAAGTGTCAGATTGCCCGCTGCAATATCGCAGTCCTGCTATAAAAGTCTCTGGTCGCCACCATTACTAGTATTAAAAAAATAAATACAAATTCCAGTATTATATCCCATAGTTTGTAGATGCTATAACCTTTTGCGAAAACGAATCAATATACGCTTATCGTGATTATTTTTTACAAAAAACATGTAGCAGAGGGGGGGAGGGTTGGGGGATTAGGTCAAGTGGTTAAAGTGGAAGTAAACCCATCGATTTAAACAGTTAAAAATAAGAGGCATGCCGGGAATGCTAACTGCTCATTGGCTGTGCTCTCAGCCAAACTATCAAACCATTCAATGGCTAGTGTCATAATGAATCACATGTGCAGCACCATAGCAGTTGAAGATTAAACAGAGGCAAAGATGGCAGCTTCCTTGGCTGAAAACGATAGGGGAGTTTACTTCCACTTTAAATAGTTTGTTTTGACCAAGCTGGTCCCATCGAACTGTTTTACTTCACCAACAGTTTCAGCAGCTGTAAGCATGGTATAAATTGTACGCAGCCATGTGCTCCAGCAGTGGGACGACCACTTACCATCTCGCCCCCAGAACAAAACCAAGTCGGGCTAGGTGTTGCTCATCCACTCAGAGGAAGCCATGTATTCTTTTGTATGTATATGGTGTTTCCGCTGGTTGGCTGAGGTGGGGAGGAGGAATGACACAGTTAAACATTTACCTTCTTCTCTACTGTGTGCACTTGGCTGGCGCCACACATCTCTTGCCAACATACCCTAAGCTCATCCTAGAGCATACGTGTACCACGGTCCTATAGATATTCTGTATGAGGCTTGAGAGTAGCAGCTTTTCAATTCATAGGAAAGAATGAGGCCACGATGCATGTTCACATTAGACATAGGACCAGGCACAGCACCGTACAGTGACAAACTCAGGAAAGGGGCAGGAGATAAGTATTTAAAGAAAAACTTCAAATTTATCATAAAAAATTACACCAAATCCACCTTTAGAAATTATCTACATATCTTATAGATAATAGACAAACCTCACTGCGATTCTTTGCAGTGAGGTTTGTGCCATTCATGTTGTATAGACACAGAGCGCACTGTAAAGTATCGGAAGCATTTTCTCCAGTGCAAGTACTCGTGAAAATACTCAGTAAGGGCACCAATACCATTATTGGTGCATCCCTGGAAAGCATTAACAAAAACAGTTGCCAAAGGGGGTTGTACACTGCTGTGCCTAAAACTGTACCCTCTTAAATTCATAGGGTAGAATTAGTGAATAGGGTGGGAGGCAACACAATCGCACTGCAAAGCACACAGCTGAAGCACGGTGGTGCCGTCTTTTTGGAATTAAACAGGCAGTGAGGAGGTGACTGCCATCTGAAAAGTGATCATCTGCAGATAAGCTTTCAGAGGGGAGATAAAGGCTGCTGCCAGTGTAAACGCACCCATAGGACAGATGAATCCATCTCCCTTTTTACTTATTGGAACTACTTCTAAAACTCTGGGTCATCCCAGGATGCAGCTGTGAGGCCAGGGTTACATCACTCTAAAGCTGGCCATATACCTATAGATTATCTGCAGATTTTCGATGGAAAAAGTGGGAGATTCCTCCATCCACTCAGTTTAGCAAAGAAATCTGTTCCACGTTTTCCATCTAACCATAGAAAATCTGCAGATAATCTATAGGTGTATGGCCAGCTTAACAGTTGTCGCAGTTTCCTATCCTTTTATTTTATAGCTCAATGCAGCTGATCTCTTCCAGCCAATTCTAGTGTCAGCTGCACATCATTGCTCAAGACCAGCTTCCCAATACTGGTGGACCATGCCTGCACAATGCTGGACTCTTCCAAGGCTGCATGTGATCGTGTGACAGCATAATCTAGAGACAGTTGTCACTCCATTTCACAGGTATCTGGACAAGATCTTTAGAAGCAGGATCAACAAGTATTTTAGTGTAAACGCACCTCTAGGTTAGCCTAGGCGCCAGGGTGAATATAAATCAATTATAAAAAAAAAAAAAAAAAAAAAGTTAATAAGCATTTTATTAAAATAAAATTTAAGTAAAAATATATTTTAAGATACATTAATAATTTAGATTCTTCAGCATGAAATGGAGCTTAGTTAGCATGAGGCTGTATAATTTGCAACATTTACATTTTTGGTAAACTGAATGAATCCAAGCTGAGAGAACATGCACCGAAATTGATGCATTCACACAATTTCAAAGTAACTATGATATAAAACAAAGTTCAGGAATATCCCTTTATCCCATTGTTTTGCAAATCTATGTACACTACAAACTGTATGATTGAATCGGTTCTGATATCGCCGTTTTACTAACCTGACAGCTTATTTTTCTAGATGGGAAACCTTCACTTTGTTTGCAAATATTAAAGATTCTAACTACCAGCAAGAATGAGTCCTTACAATTAAAGAGCACCTGTCATTTCAGATCCATCATGGCAGTACCTGTTAGCGGGCATTCACTCACCTGCTGCCACCACTTACCTTGTTGTGTCACTGCCGCATCACCAGCCATCCCATTCAAGTGAATGGGACTGTCAGTGAGTCAACAGCGAGAGAGGAGAATCTGCTGCAGGGCAGAAATGACAATTGCTCTTTAAAAATTATGATTTTTAAATCAAGCCTTTTTACTAGCGATTTAAATCAAATCCACACTGCTAGGTGGTCATGCACACAAGCGTTTATAGGCAGAAACAAAAAAAATTTAATTACAGAAAAAGGTACGCTTTTGAGCAGAAAAGCGTGCACATACGTATTCCAATAGCCAGAAAGATAAATTTACACTCAAACACCATACACACATTAACACTCACATACATATTGTAACAGAAGCATTTTTCTGCCAAATTCGGACAACAAAAAAATGATGCTGTTTTTTTTCTTGTTTTTCTAGGCCTGTGTGCATGAGACTCAAGCGATGGGGGTACATTTAGGTCTATACGACTTCCTTAGGCTGTTGTCCCATCCCACTAGTGAGGGAGGCTGTACACTGAGCTGGTTAGGGGCATGAGTCAGAGGATATTCCCAGGACCAAGACATTCTTTGTTTAGCCCCGCTTCTGCTTTTTTGCAGCTAAAATAGGAGAATTACTGCAGCTTTCAGAGTTCAGTTCCATTTTAGAGCTGCCAATTTAGCTTTTGTAGTGCATAAATCGCAACAGCAATGCGTATGTAATGGCACTTTTGCAAATAAATAAAAAAAGGAACAGTATTAATAAAATATCTACAGCAATGAACAGTCAGGAGATAAACGAGATTCTAGAAACTCCCCATTATTCAATAACTGACAATTTCTTCTCTAAAGCCTCAAGCCTCTTCCATTCCCAACACCAGTATTTGCATAACAAGGGGCTGCATTCCTGCCATAACTGATCGCACAATTATTACTAAGGTTGGGGGGGGGGGGGGTGGATGTGTGTCTTCTAAAATCAGAAGGTGATCTTGCCAAGTAGTAGTAAGTTGGCCCCATGCTGCTCCTTTGCCAATCCTACGATCTGCTGAAAGACAGGCACAAGGGCCATCTGACAATGTGAGATCTGGCTGTGTTGGCGGGGGTGGGGCAGGCTACATGACATGAAAAGAGCAGACAGAAGAAAGCATGTCCATGTGCACCGACCCACTGACA
The DNA here is from genome assembly GCF_037356315.1 of Lithobates pipiens. Classification (NCBI taxonomy): domain Eukaryota; kingdom Metazoa; phylum Chordata; class Amphibia; order Anura; family Ranidae; genus Lithobates; species Lithobates pipiens. Next base: position 171,140,730 of record NW_027507903.1, read on the forward strand.
AGTGCAATGACACATCAAGCATGGACAGTGGAGGAGCACACAGCTCTCAGTGCTCTATATATAAAAATTACAACAAAAAGGGCAGCACAGATCCATATGCTCTGACAGACGAGGATGACAGCCGTAAAATGTGCATCGCAGGAAATGTGAGTGCCAAGGAAGTGACAGCATGTTCCCTGCCCTGGGAATCAGCCTGCTGCCATCATCTGGCTGTGTGCATTCTTATCCTGCAATCCACGAGCTTAGGGTGGGTCACTTAACCCTCCGAATGCCAGAGCTGTTTACAACCCAGCAGGCAAAAGAGCGCTGTAGCCAGCCACCCCCAGCCCACAAATGGGTTAATCAATAGGGCACTTCCTGCTCCTCTACCAATGGCAGCAATAAGAGTGAAGTAAGACTCAGGTTGCAGAAAAAAATGCAGGAAGCTCTGATGAAATCCACCCTCCCCATAAAGCTGCAGGCAGAAATCCATGAAGTGATCAGGAAGGAAGGAGTGGGGGGGGAGCTGGGAGGCAAAAAGGAAGGAGAGGAGGGGTCTGTATGTGAAACAGATCAGTGACAGAGAGATCCCCTGAATAAGTACAGGTCAATGATGGGGGGCATAAGGCACACTAGAAACATATACATACATGATTTTTTTTTGGGGGGGGGGGGGGGAGATTTACCCATACATACTTGACTGGGGGAAGATGGAAGAGAGAGAAGTGACAAGCACATAGTTATATGATTAGTGGGGTCATATACAATAATGAATTGGGGGGGGCGCACATACAGATGGTGGGAAAGGGGGTATGACATGAACACATACATTTGTGGGGGTCACATACAGAGTTATCCCCTAAATATGTACAGGCCAAGGATAGGGAGCACAAGGCTCACATACATAAATGATGGGGGGGGGGGGGTGACAAGCACATACTTACATGATTAGTGGGGGGTCACATACATGATTTGGGAGGGGCACAAACAGATGGTTAGAAGGGGGGTTCAACATGCACACATAGATTGGGGGGGGTCACATGTCACCCCCCAACCCTTCTTACGAGTACACCAATACATAGGGGGGGGGGGCAGAAAAAAAATGATATATACATACACACAAACACATGGGGAGTAGAATGACATAATTGGGGGGTATAACATATCTACAATTGGTGCGGGGAGGGGTAATGACAGATATATAATTGGGGGGGGGGGGGTTTACATACATGATCAAGGGGTATAACAGATCTATAATGGGGGGCTGGAGGGTTAATCACATTTCTGTGGTATACACCCCAATCACATACTGATTGGGGGTGGGGGGAGGAATCGCATGATTGGGGGGTATACCACAGATATGTGATTGTGGGGGGGGGGGGATCACATACATGATTGTGGGGTATACCACAGATATGGGGGGGGGGGGTTAGAGAGAATCACATACATGATGGAGGTGTACCACAGATATGGGGGGGGGTAGAGAGAATCACATACATGATGGAGGTGTACCACAGATATGGGGGGGGTAGAGAGAATCACATACATGATGGAGGTGTATACCAGATATGTGATGGGGGGGAATCATATACATGGAGGGGTTTACCATATATGTAATATGGGGGGGGGGGAATAACATACATGATGGAGGGGTACACCACAGATATGTAATATGGGGGGGGGGGGATAACATACATGATGGAGGGGTACACCACAGATATGTAATAAGGGGGGGGGGAATAACATACATGATGGAGGGGTACACCACAGATATGTAATAAGGGGGGGGGGAATAACATACATGATGGGGGGGTACACCACAGATATGTAATAAGGGGGGGGGGGAAATAACATACATGATGGGGGGGTACACCACAGATATGTAATATGGGGGGGGGGGAAATAACATACATGATGGGGGGGTACACCACAGATATGTAATAAGGGGGGGGGGGGAAATAACATACATGATGGAGGGGTACACCACAGATATGTAATAAGGGGGGGGGGAAATAACATACATGATGGAGGGGTACACCACAGGTATGTAATATGGGGGGGGGAATAACATACATGATGGGGGGGGGGGGTACACCACAGATATGTAATATGGGGGGGGGGGATTAACATACATGATGGAGGGATACACCACAGATATGTAATATGGGGGGGGGAGAGAATAACATACATGATGGAGGGATACACCACAGATATGTAATATGGGGGGGGGGGAATAACATACATGATGGAGGGGTACACCACAGATATGTAATTAGGGGGGGAACATACATGATGGAGGGGTACACCACAGATATATAATATGGGGGGGGGATAACATACATGATGGAGGTGTACACCACAGTTATGCGATTGGGGGGAAATCACATACATGACTGGGAGTGTCACCACTCACTCATTCCAAGTGCAGGCCCTATTCCCCCAGGGAATGTCACGTGACCAGCCCGTGCCCCCATCCCCACATGACCTCACCATGAAGTCACAGGCGAAGTTGTCCTCCCCGTTGTGGTCCCGGGTGTCCATGGCCTGTACTCTCTGAATGAAAGTCCTCAGAATCTCTACTTGGTCCATGCTGAGCCCTGTTCCCGGACACTCGTCTTCCCGCTGACACCTCGCAGTGTTGGACAGAGCCGGGCACCCCGGTCAGGCTCGGAGAGGGCAGCTTCCCCGCTAGCCCCTCGCCATGCGGAACAAGCCCCGTCTTCTCATTGGAGGAGGGGATGCGCTCCGCTCCGCTCTCGCCCCTTTCTAGTGAGCCGCGCACCTCCCAGCCGAACACCGACACACACTCTGAGGATTCACCGAAACACGCAACACCGGGACCCCTCCTCACACAGACGCGCATTGGCTACCACTACTCTCCTTCTGAAGCTCAATTGGCTCGGCAAGCATGCAGAAAAAGGGGGCGTGCCAGCCAAGCCCTTCTGCCCATCACAAACTCAATGGGCGGCTGATCGATCGGCCATCTTAGGGCGGAGGGGGGTGAGAAAGAGGGGGCGGGAGTTCAGCCAGCGGGGACCAATGAGGACTGGAAACTTGAGGACAAAGAGGCGTGGAACGCATCTCTACTGCTTTGGGCTGGAATGGCTTTGCTGACTGACTTGTGAAGAGGGAAAAAAGAGCTGCAGCTTCACCGGAGACTAGGCATTGGCTAGGCAACGTCCAGCTCCCCAAGAGAGCCAATAATTCCCACTCAAGGCTGCTCTACTGCCCCTAGTGGTAAAGACTGGGAACTGAAAGAGCGAAACAGGAAAATGTTGCTTCCTTGTGCCAGCTGCATTCTTCTACAACCCCTAGTGTTCACATCTGAGAATTGATTTCTATGCGAATAATAGTAGTCGTCCATGTACGCCCTCTTAATGGTCATACCTTGGAATTTATTTCCATGTCCTCTAATAGTCTCCTGCCTCCAGTGGTCATGTCTGGTATAAGATTAGAACCTGGCCGAGGTGCTTCCTGCTAATACAGTGGTTCTCAACCTTCTAGTGCCCTGAACCCTTGATACAATTCCCCAAGTTGTGGGGACCCCTAACAGTAAAATGATTTTCGTTGGTTATTTCATTGTTGTAATTTTGCGATTTTTATGAATTAAAATATAAATATCTGATATGCAGGATGTATTTTCATTCTTACAAATGTAACATTTTAAAGTGCAGTGATTAATCACAAAAACATCTGTAATATATAGTGTGAAATATTTATTTAGAGCCCTTTCACACTGCACCGCCTAGGGTGTCAGCGGTAAAGCTATTTTTAGTGCCGCTTTACCGTTGTTTTAGCGGCGCTATTTGGCCGCTAGGGGGTTGGTTTTAACCTGCCGCTTGTGGCTAAAAAAGGGTGAAAACCGCTGCCGGAGTGGTGTTTTACAGGCGGTATCACAGCGCTGCTCCATTGATTTCAATGGGGAGCAGCGGTGGAGGAGCTGTGAGTTCACCGCTCCAAAGAAGCTGCTGGCAGGACATTTTCTGCCGGTGCACCGCTCCAGTGTGCAAGCCCTCAGGCTTGCTCACTGGAGTGCATGGAGAAGCTGTTTTAGAGCGTTTTGCAGGCCCTATTTTTAACGCTATAGCACCTGCAAAACGCCTTCAGTGTGAAAAGGGGGAGGGGGTCTTAAAATCAACCTTTAAGTTACAAATTAATAAAATGCCTCACAGAGAGACAGGGTAAGTGCCGGCCAGACGGCGGGCGGGGGGGCACAGTAGGAGCATTTGATATTGCACGGGGGCAGTATTTGATGGGCACAGTGGGTGCGTTTGATATGGCATAGTGGCTGCATTTGATGGCACAGTGGCGGCGATTGATGGGCACAGTGGCTGTATTTGATGGGCACAGCAGCTGCATTTAATGGCACAGTGGTGCCAATTGATGTACAAAAATGCTTTTATTAATTAGTGTCTCTGACTTACCAAAGTCACTCAGGTGTTCCATCAGAATCAGCAACCCGTTGAATGTGTTAACGGGAAGTGACGTTTTGTCACCGACATCTTGGTACACTCATCCACAGCAAGGCTACAGTTGGAAGTCGGCAAGCGGACATCTTTTTTACACCCACCAAAGTCTTGCATTTTACACATATTTTTACTAGTAAACTGAGTTTATAAGCCATATATAGTATATAAACTCAGTTTACTGGTAAAAATATGTGTAAAATGCATGACTTCAGTGGGTGTAAAAAGATGTCCGCTTGCCGACTTCTAACTGTGGTCTTACTGCGATGAGAGTACCAAGATGGCGGCGATGGAACGTCACTTCTGCGTGGTCTCTCCTCTCCCAGAAGTGATGTCTTGCTGGCTGAGAAACAGACTCCGGCGTTACACACAGTAACTGCGGGTCCATCTCGGCCAGCTTTCCAGATTGGACCAGAATTTGCGACCCCCTGGTGAATCGGCAATCGACCCCCAGGTTGAGAACCGCTGTGCTAATTACCAACACTTTTCCTCCATGCCCCCTAGTGCTCATGCTCGGAAATAGATTTCTGTGAGAATACTAGTATTCTTTCCTCCCTGCCCCTAGTGGTCACACCTGGGAATTTCTTTATATGTGCGCATTAATAGTCTTTCCTCTCTGCCCCCTAGTAGTGATACCTGGAAATTGATTTCTATGAGAATACTAGCATTCTTTCCTCTCTGCCCCTAGTGGTCGTAGCTGGGAATTGATTTCTATGTGGACACTAAGTGCTAGTTCACACCAGACGCAGTTCCTTTTTTTCTGCACTAAAAATGCATGCACAGTGTTTTCCATGTATTCCAATGGCTCTAGTTCACACCATGCAGTCAGTTTTCGGTCAGTTCCCGGTCAGTTTCTGCACAGGAAACTGACTGCATGGTGTGAACTAGAGCCATTAGGTCAGTTTCCTGTGCAGAAACTGACCGGGAACTGATCGAAAACTGACTGCATGGTGTGAACTAGAGCCATTGGAATACATGGAAAACACTGTGCATGCATTTTATGCAGAAAAAAAGCACCCGGAACTGAACGGAACTGCGTCTGGTGTGAACTGGCCCTAATAGTCTTTCCTCTGGCCCCTCGTGGTCACACCTGGAAATTGATTTATATGTGGATTCTAACAGTCGTTCCTCTATGCCCCTAGTGGTCACACCTGAAAATTGATTTCTTTGCAAATACTACTAGTCTTTCCTCTCTGCCCCTAGTGGTCATAGCTAGAAATAGATTTCTATGTGGATGCTAATAGTTTTTCCTCTCTGCCTATAGTGGTTATACCTGGGAATTGATATCCATGCAGAAACTAGTAGATCCCTTTCACACTGAGTCAGTTGTCAGGCATTTTAGCACAAGAAATAGCACCTGTAAAGCGCCTGAAAACTGCCTCCCATTCTCTGCAATAGGTGCTTTCACACTCAGGCGGTGCGCTTACGGGACGTTTGGAAAAGTCCAGCCAGCATGTCAACCAGTGACATTTACACAGTAATCAGTGCATTTTTACAGCAGTATAAATATCAATGGTCCCAAAAAAGTGTTCAATCTGTCTGCCGCAATGCCGCAGCCCTGCTGAAAATCACAGCTTGAAGCCATTACTAGTAGAATTTTTTTTAAAAAGCCATAAATCTATTCCCTATTTCCCCAGTCGACTTCCAGGACAGCCCTTGAGAGATGGAGCTCCTCGCATTCCCACAGGAAACACACATTGCCATTCAGTTCAAAAGGTGACCCTCAGGCCCATGGTCAGTCATTTGTGTTTCCTCCGTCAGAGGAACATGTTGCTAGGGATAGATCAGGGAGGGACCAGGCAAGGAAGGACTTCATCTCCCAGGCGCTGCCTGAAGGGAGAGGAGACCGTACAGGGAGGCTGGGTCCTATCCGTCCATTCTCCAGTAAGGTCCTTAACATTTAATCTTTTGGCCCGGGTACCATCCAACAGACAGGGGCAGAGCAGTTGCCCCCCTCCTTCCAATGCCGGTGAGGGCCAGTGGCAGGGTGATGCAGGTTCCCCCAGGGATGCTGTGCAGTGCAGGTGAGGGAAGGCCAGGCTGGCGGGTAAGGTGGCATGCAAAGTCCATTTCATCTCCTGGCTGTTCAGTCCTGGTGGGGTCAGAGACGCCGTTTGCGTAATTACCAGCGGAACCGTGTCATTACTGCATGCCAAGACTTTCGATTTCTGGGTCTCCAGGGCGCAAGGTGGAGGGGAAGGCCAGGCTGAGCCTAGAAAATTCAGACCAGCGTCCAACTAAACCTGATTAGCGGCGGGATCCAGAGTAGAGGGGGCAGGATGGAGATGAATCCCTAGGACACTCCGGCGGAAGCAGGCACCAGCCAAGCATAGGTAGGCTGCAGGGTAATAGCCCATTCTGTGCTATTTACCGCGTTCGATGGTGGTTGTAGGGCTGGATTAAGGAACCCCATGGTGATAGACCCCTCACTGCCCTGGGAATCTGCAGCATTGGTGGTGTGTAGCACAGATGTAAGGGGAGGGGGGGGGAGCTTGGTGGCTAACACTCCCTACCCATTTTTTCTGTGTTACAGGCAAAGGAGACACCCAGGGAAGACAAGTCAAAAAGTGCCCAAACTATGGGAACAAGCTATTCTCAAGCTCTAATAGAGCCTTTTGCAGGCAGTGTATTGCAAACCTGCTTAAATCAGAAGCAGGCTCCCCCCTGGCTAAGTTCCTTCATTCTTTTAAGGACGAGGTGGCATCAACTTTTAAATCCCTTAGAGAGTTAATTTCAGATGTGAATACATCTACCAGTAATGCAGCCGCAATTCCCACTTTGCCAGGTCCTACAAATTCCAGCTTAGGGGACCCCCGAAGAGTCAGGGAGCATAGCACTGCTTTAGTTAGGCCTGAATCTTCTGACTCAGACTCTAATCACAATGAAGATCAAGCTGTAGCTAACAAAACTACTAAATACAAACTGTCCCTTGAGGAAGTGGACGATTCGTAAGGCGCAATATATGACACTCTAGAGATTAATGAAGAGGAAGTTCAATTGTCCATACATGATAGAATATATGAGGCCCTGGGGAGAAAGAAGGCAAAAGTATTTCCAATACATAACTAACTTTCTGACTAGGGATGATCTTCGTGTTCGAGTCGATCCCATGTTCGAGTTGAACATCGTCTGTTCGACCGTTCGACGAATTGCGAACGTTATGGGCCATTCATGCCAAATTCGAGTGGAGCGTCACGGCCCATAATTCACTGCATCGCAGTGCATTGCTGGCTACTGATTGGCCAAGCATGCACTATAACCCGCATGCTTTGGCCAATCACAGCGCAGAAAAAAACGAGAGCCATGATTGGCCAAAGCCAGGGTGGCTTTGGCCAATTATGTCTCGGGGTTTAGTACACGCCCCACACTATATAAGGCTGCCTGCGTGGCGGCCTTGTGTAGTGTGTTGTGGGCGGTGGGGGTTAAAGACGGACAGAGAGAGAGAGAGACATTGTCATTTAATTTGAGTTAGTGTCTGAAACCATGAACCAGACCGAGACAGAAGTACAATTAAATCGCACTTGTTTATTAATAAAAAATAAAAAGGTAAATAGAGTAAGAGTAGTCAAAGCATAGCCAGAGTCCAGTAACCAGATTGAGTAGTCAGCCGGGCCAGAGTTCAATAACCAGATCGGGTAATCAGCCAGGCCAGAAGTCAGGGATCCAAGTGGAGGAACAGCAAGCAGGATAAGGAGCGATAAGGGATGTCAGCAAGCCAATCTTTAAACAGGAACACAGGAGATGGTTTCTTGTGATGTGACCAAGGCAAAGGCAGAGATGAAGTGAGCTGGACAGCTTTAAGTAGGCAGGTCAGAACAGCATGATCAGGAACAGCTGGGTAACTGTGGAGAGAGATGAGAGCTGGCAATTAGCCAACAGCTGAGCAGCCAGCCCAGAGAAGGAAGGGCTAAGCCAGCCCTGACAGATTAGGCAGGCGAGTCAGTTAGCTTCAGTTACAGTGTGTAGAGGATATATATGCATCCCAGGTGTGTTGTGTGTATATATATATATATATATATATATATATTTATATATATTGTGAGGGGGTTCGCTCGGTAGCGGGTGTGTGTATTACCCCCTGGATGGGTTCACAACACAAAGTCAGGCACAGCAGACAGCGGTGTAGGTGCAAAAAACAAAAGATCCGGTTTATTTAGGATACATGCAGTGATACATATAACAGCCAAACAAAATAAAACAAGAAAATAAATCCTGGTCAGCTTGACCTCTAACTACACACGTAGACTCCCTGTCTAACAACTGGGTGCAGCCTTGTGCTGCCCCAGTCCCTGTCTCTATTGTAGGGGTTTGCCACACAGGCGTTAACTCACCGCACAGAACAGATCTCAGACTCCCCAGTCTATACACTCAAAACTGGTTCCAGGATGGAGCATCTCCCTATGCATGCTGGGGTTTTTTGTAGAGGCCTTAATGAGCCCACTTACTACAGCTGGGCTCATTAACTCTTCCCCTCTAATTGTAAAAGTCTGCATAAAGCCTGAATCTAGGACACACATATTTCCCATCCTGAATACAACCAGGTGATTTTACCTGCGTGCTGCCACATACCCCCCCCTCTTGTTTCAACCTTGGGGTTGTAACACAAGCAGCCAGACACGCATGTATCCGAGACAAAGCATCCACATTCCCCATTTTAACACCAGGGCGATGCGTAACTGTAAAGTTAAATTCCTGTAGGGCTAGGAACCACCTATTTACCCTTCTATTGGTCTCCTTGTTTTGAGCCATCCACTTTAAAGGAGCGTGATCAGTCACCAGGTCAAAGTGCCTACCTAGCAGATAGTACCGAAGGGAATCTAGAGCCCACTTCACTGCTAAACATTCCTTCTCAATCGTGGAGTAATTTACCTCATGGGACTTCAACTTCCTGCTGAGGTAAATGACTGGGTGCTCTTCCCCGTTCCAGACCTGGGATAACACTGCTCCTAACCCAACGTCTGATGCATCAGTTTGTACAACAAAGTCCTTAGAGAAGTCTGGTGAGTACAACACTGGCTGGCTACATAAGGCTGTTTTTAAGGACTGAAATGCTTCCTCAGCCTCTGGGGACCATTTAACCATAACCGACTCTTTCCCTTTTGTCAGGTTGGTGAGGGGCACAGCCTGAGAAGCAAAATGGGGAATGAATCGTCGATAATAGCCAGCGATTCCCAGAAAGGCTCGTACCTGTTTCTTGCTGTTGGGACGTGGCCAACTCTGTATGGCCTCGACTTTATTGACTTGGGGTTTTATCACCCCCCTCCCAATAGTGTACCCAAGATATTTGGCCTCCTCCTGTCCAATGGTACACTTCTTTGGATTGGCCGTAAACCCAGCTTCCCGGATAGAGTCTAGGACTGCTTGTACTTTTGGCAAATGTGAGACCCAGTCTGTGCTATGGATAATCACATCATCCAGGTAAGCTGCAGCATATTTATGATGGGGCCTCAGAATCGTATCCATTTTCCGCTGGAATGTTGCCGGTGCATTCTGTAACCCAAACGGCATTCTCTTATATTGGAATGCCCCATCTGGGCTTACAAACGCAGTTTTCTCCTTGGCCGACTCGGCCAGGGGAATTTGCCAATACCCTTTGGTGAGATCAAGAGTTGTCATATATCGGGCTGTTCCCAGCCGGTCAACCAACTCATCTATACGTGGCATGGGGTAGGTGTCAAATTTTGTAACTTTATTTAATTGTCTAAAATCGTTACAAAACCGCCAGCTCCCATCAGGTTTGGGCACTAGTACAATAGGACTGGACCAGTCACTCTGGGACTCCTCTATCACACCCAATTCCAGCATCCTTTGAACCTCCCCACGTATTGCCTCCCGTCGGGCCTCTGGTATTCTATAAGGTTTTAGTTTTACCCTTTCTCCTGGCGGGGTGATAATGTCATGCTCTACGCCAGATGTTTGTCCCGGAAGCTCAGAGAAAATCTCTTTGTTACGAAGTACAAACTCTTTAACCTCCTGTTGTTGGGGTTTCGATAAGGTGTCTGCTATTCCAACCTCAGGAACTAAGCAATCAGGCTGTACTTGTGACAAAGTCTCTGCGACTAGGGATTCCCTATCTCTCCAGGCTTTCAGCAGATTGACGTGATAGATCTGCTCCGGCTTTCGCCTTCCTGGCTGTCTAACCCTGTAGTTCACCTCACTAATTTTTTCAATTACTTCATATGGACCTTGCCATTTGGCCAGAAATTTGCTTTCAACCGTAGGGACTAGCACCAAGACCCTATCCCCCGGGGAAAAAGTACGTGTCTTGGCCCCACGGTTGTACACTCTCTGCTGTGCTAACTGCGCTTGGGTTAAATGTTCCTTTACAATTGGCATTACCTGTGCAATTCTATCTTGCATCAGGGCGACATGCTCAATCACACTCCTGTGAGGAGAACTCTCATTTTCCCAAGTTTCCTTGGCGATATCCAGCAGCCCTCTTGGGTGTCTCCCATAGAGCAACTCGAAGGGTGAGAAACCCGTAGAGGATTGGGGTACCTCCCTAATGGCAAACATCAGATAGGGTATTAGACAATCCCAATTCTTTCCATCTCTATCCACCACCTTCTTTAACATTTGTTTTAGGGTTTTGTTGAATCTTTCAACCAACCCATCTGTTTGGGGGTGATACACAGATGTACGCAATTGCTTCACTTTGTACAACTTGCATAATTCTTTCATAACCCGGGACATAAAGGGTGTACCTTGGTCCGTAAGCAGTTCCTTACAAATACCCACGCGGCTAAAAACAAGGGATAGCTCTTTGGCTATGGTTTTGGCCGAGGTATTTCGGAGAGGAATTGCTTCCGGATAACGGGTGGCATAGTCCAATATAACCAAAATGTACTGATGCCCCCTAGCAGACTTCATTATCGGACCTACCAAATCCATTGCGATCCTCTCAAAGGGGACCTCAATGATAGGAAGAGGTACCAGTGGGTTACGGAAATGTGGCATAGGTGCCGACTTCTGACACACAGGGCAGGAGGAACAATACTTTTCTATTTCCTTCATGACCCCAGGCCAATAGAATCTCTGCAATACCCTCTCTCTGGTTTTCTCTGTCCCCAGATGACCTCCCAGAATGTGTCCATGAGCCAATTCTAACACCAACTTCCTGTAAGGTTTGGGCACTACAAGTTGCTCAATGGTTTCTTCTGCCCTTTGAGCCACTCGATATAGCAGGTCCCTTTCCATAGTGAAGTAAGGATAAGGGCAAGTCTTATCTGGGTTCACTAACTCGCCATCTATTTTCACCACATTTTCCCGTGCCTTTATTAGGGTGGGGTCTTTTAACTGTTCTGTGGCAAAATTTTCCCTGTGAACCTCAAGATCCGAAAACTCCACAGACGGCACGTTTTCATCTGAGGATGTTGGCTCCTCCCCAGTTTCTCGAGTTTCCCCCGCCAATACCGACAAGGGAAATTCAGGAGAGTCCTCACCACTCCCAGAGGAATTCTGGTCATCTTCCTGGTTTATAGGGGCACCAATGGGGGCCTCAGGACAATCCCAGAGTTCCCAGAATTTTGGAAAATCCCTTCCCACAATAGCATCATGTGGTAACTGAGACACTAACCCCACCTGATGAGAGAGGTTACCTTTGGGGGTCTCAAAAAACACTGAAGTTACAGGATACTCTCGGGTGTCCCCATGCACACAAATAACAGCCACCCTGTTCTTCCCAGAGACCTCTGTAGTAACTAATTCAGCTTTTATCAATGTTACCAGGCTACCTGAATCTAGCAACACATCAACATGTCTACCATTAATACACATTTTACATAAATGTTTCTCAGGTCCCCGAATGGCAGTGCATGCAACTGTCGCAAACAGCGACTGACGTCTCTCCCTTATAAAGTCACATTGCATAGGCTCATCCACAACTGGGCAATTGGCTGCAATATGTCCCTCTTGCCGGCAGCGGTAGCAAATAATTTTTTTCGCTGCCTCTTGCAGCAAGGGCTTCCTGGGTTGCTCCCGCCAGACCTTAGGTAGAACTCCCACCCTCTCACTCTCTCCGCCCTCACCCCTTGGAGTCATCTTACCCGCCACTGGGGATGATCTGGTCTTAGGGGGGAAAGTCCGTGAGTCCCTGGAAGAGGTGGTCAAGTTCTCTGTAGCCAAGTACCTCTCAACCAGATCCACAAGTTTATCTGCATTTTCTGGGTCTCCATGGCTTACCCATTTTTGGATGGCAGTAGGAAGAGCTCTCAGGAAACGATCCATAACCACACGTTCCACAATGTTTGGTGCGGTCAAAATCTCTGGCTGCAGCCACTTCCTGCTCAGGTGAATGAGATCATACATTTGAGACCTGGGAGGTTTTCCAACCTGAAAAGTCCAGTTATGCACACGCTGAGCCCGGACTGCCAGGGTGACACCCAGCCGTGCCAATATTTCTGCTTTTAGCACCACATAGTCTTTTGCTTGGTCAGGCTCTAGGTCATAATAAGCTTTCTGCGATTCCCCAGTTAACAGAGGGGCCACCAGTCCAGCCCATTGCTCCTTAGGCCACTTTTCCCTTTCAGCAGTCCTTTCAAATGTGGTCAAAAACACCTCCGGATCATCCTCTCCAGTCATTTTTGTCAGTAAACGGCTCACACCAAAGGTTGCGGTATTATTGTACCCACTTGCTTCATTGGTCTGCGGACGTTGCTGTATCAATGTCTCTATTTGCTGTTGAAAATTCTGCTCTTGCTTCTGCAACAGGTCTATGAAGCGGGCTTCAGATCGCTGCTGGGCTTGTTGCTGAGCTTCCAAACTCTGCTGCAAAGTTGCATTTGTCTGCTGCTGGGCTTGTTGCTGAGCTTCCAAACTCTGCTGCAAAGTTGCATTTGTCTGCTGCTGATTTGCATTTGCCTGCTGCTGGGCTTGTTGTTGAGCTGCAAGGCTCTTTTGTAAAGCTGCATTTGTTTGCATTTGCTAGAGCCAGCTGTCTCAGTATCTCCTCCATGCTGGCCTTAACAAAAAGAAAAAAAAAAAAAAAAAAAAACTGCCAAAATTCTCCACCAACTGTGAGGGGGTTCGCTCGGTAGCGGGTGTGTGTGACCCCCCTGGATGGGTTCACAACACAAAGTCAGGCACAGCAGACAGCGGTGTAGGTGCAAAAAACAAAAGATCCGGTTTATTTAGGCTACATGCAGTGATACATATAACAGCCAAACAAAATAAAACAAGAAAATAAATCCTGGTCAGCTTGACCTCTAACTACACACGTAGACTCCCTGTCTAACAACTGGGTGCAGCCTTGTGCTGCCCCAGTCCCTGTCTCTATTGTAGGGGTTTGCCACACAGGCGTTAACTCACCGCACAGAACAGATCTCAGACTCCCCAGTCTATACACACAAAACTGGTTCCAGGATGGAGCATCTCCCTATGCATGCTGGGGTTTTTTGTAGAGGCCTTAATGAGCCCACTTACTACAGCTGGGCTCATTAACTCTTCCCCTCTAATTGTAAAAGTCTGCATAAAGCCTGAATCTAGGACACACATATTTCCCATCCTGAATACAACCAGGTGATTTTACCTGCGTGCTGCCACAATATATATATATATATATATATATATATATATATATATATATATATATATATTTATACACTGTATTCAGTTTAGCTAGATCCTTTCCTGTTCTTCTCTTCATAATATACTGACAGGCAGGGAGCTGCACTATTTTCACTTGGTGTAATGTGTCCTTTGCACAGTGTGCACCTAAATCTTTACCTGAATACAATTGCCGGCGTTCCCGTACAAATACAGGCAGGGAGCTGCAGTATTTTGTTTTAGTGTCCTTTGCACAGTGTGCACCTAAAGCTTACCTGAGTACAATTGCCGGCGTTCTCATACAAATACAGGCAGGGAGCTGCAGTATTTTCTTTTAGTGTCCTTTGCACAGTGTGCACCTAAAGCTTACCTGAATACAATTTCCGGCGTTCTCATACAAATACAGGCAGGGAGCTGCAGTATTTTGTTTTAGTGTCCTTTGCACAGTGTGCACCTAAAGCTTACCTGAGTACAATTGCCGGCGTTCTCATACAAATACAGGCAGGGAGCTGCAGTATTTTCTTTTAGTGTCCTTTGCACAGTATGCACCTAAAGCTTACCTGAATACAATTTCCGACGTTCTCATACAAATACAGGCAGGGAGCTGTAGTATTTTGTTTTAGTGTCCTATGCACAGTGTGCACCTAAAGCTTTACCTGAATACAATTGCTGGTGTTCTCGTACTAATACAGGCAGGGAGCTGCAGTATTTTCTTTTAGTGTCCTACCTTTGCACAGTGTGCACCTAAAGCTTACCTGAATAAATTGCCGGCATTCTCATACAAATACAGGCATAGAGCTGCAGTATTTTGTTTTAGTGTCCTTTGCTCAGTGTGCACCTAAAGCTTTACCTGAATACAATTGCTGGTGTTCTCATACTAATAATACTACAAGCAAGCAGTTGATTCTGCTAGCTGCAGTATAATCAGTATATATTGTAAGGGATCTTCCCGGGGTAGGGTGTGTTTGGACACAGTTCACAGCAGACTTGGACTTTATAAAGCAGACCTTGGCGTTTATTCGTGGTACAAACAGTCCAACAAACAAAATATACAGCAACACCGTGCTTCTTGTGTATAACAGGAACAAAATAATAACAAAACAAACAACCTAGCCCGGCTGGGCGCTTACTAAACAGGTTCTTCTCACCTATCTGACACTTATAAACACAGCGTCTTTCGCCTGGATATCGCAGGGTGGATTTGAGCTCCAGCAGTGGCTGTGCTTGCAGCTTCCTCAAACACACAGACTGTTCGTTTCCCTGGCTGAGAGCGAACACCTGCAGGCCCGCAGAGCCTTTACCTTCCCAGGCTAATTAGGATCAAAGCTCACCTGATCCAAAACCCAGAACTGGAACAAGGGATGGGGGGTGTGGAATGACAGGTCCCTCTACCAAACCTACCTGCCATTCCATATAAACCCAGGCCCGGCAAGATTAAATAACAACTCAGCAGCATATTGCTGCTGAGAAACTGATCCATCCTGGACTTACCATCTCACACTGTGTAGCAACCTAGGTGAGATGTACACCCCCTCAACCACTTCTCCAGTGACATGTCTACATATCCCCCCCCTCTTTTTCAGACCGGAGGGCTGAGCCTTTTGTCCCCACAGACAACTCACCCTCGACAATGCGTCAGCATTTGCCTGTAATTTCCCTGGCCTGTGTTCCACAGTGAAATTAAAGTTTTGTAAGGACAGAAACCATCTAGTCACTCTTGCATTTCTCTCCTTGTTTAACTTCATCCATGTTAGGGGGGCATGGTCTGTCACCAACTTGAATTTCCTTCCTAGCAAGTAATACTTTAAAGATTCTAGGGCCCACTTCACTGCCAAACATTCTCGCTCCACAATGGCATAATTTTTTTCGGCCGGGGTTAGTTTTCTACTCAAGTACGTCACCGGATGCTCCTCACCATTCACTACTTGTGAGAGTACTGCACCTAAGCCTGTGTTAGAGGCATCTGTCTGGACCAGAAATTCTCGCCTGAAATTGGGGGTAACTAACACAGGTGGTTGGCACAAGGCAGACTTAAGGCTTTGGAAAGCCTTCTCGGCCTCTGGGGTCCACGTGACCATTGCTGTCTTTCCGCCCTTTGTCAAGTCAGTTAGTGGAGCAGCAACTGAGGCAAAGTTCGGCACAAATCTACGGTAATAACCGGTAATACCCAGGAAAGCTCTAACCTGTTTCCTTGTCAGGGGTCTAGGCCAATTCTGTATTGCCTCAATTTTATTTAGCTGTGGCTTAATCAATCCTCTCCCAACAATGTAGCCCAGATATTTGGCCTCTTCTAGGGCTAGAGCACACTTCTCGGCATTTATGGTCAACCCTGCATCACTTATGGTATCCAACACGGCCTGTACCTTACAGAGGTGACTTTCCCAATCAGGGCTAAAAATGACCACATCATCGAGGTAGGCGGCTGAGTAATCCCGATGTGGTCGCAGAATCAAGTCCATCAACCTCTGGAAAGTTGCAGGCGCTCCATGTAACCCGAATGGCATCACTACATACTGGAATAGCCCATCAGGGGTGGAGAATGCAGTTTTCTTTTTAGCCTCGCCAGAAAGTGGAATCTGCCAGTAGCCCTTTGTGAGATCGAGGGTGGTTATGTACCTGGCATTACCTAACTTCTCAATCAACTCATCTACCCTGGGCATAGGATAAGCATCGAACTTGGAGATCTCATTCAACTTTCTGAAATCGTTACAGAACCTCCAAGTTCCATTGGGCTTTGGGATTAGCACAATCGGGCTGGACCATTCACTCTGTGACACCTCAATTACCCCCAGATCAAGCATACGTTTTACCTCGGCAGATACGGCTTTCCTACGTGCCTCCGGTATCCTATAGGGCTTTAGGTTTACTCTACTTCTAGGCTCAGTTTCAATGTGATGATGGATGAGGTGGGTACGCCCTGGGAGGTCAGAGAACTTGTTTTTGTTTTTCTGTAAAAATTCCAGAGCCTCCTGTTTCTGTGACACTGATAGAGCATCACCTACCTTGACTGGAGGGATTGGTGGTGACAAATTATTAACAGTATTTGTCGCCACCAAGGATTCCCTGTCTTTCCAGGGCTTGATCAAGTTTATGTGATAAACTTGGAAAGGCTTCCTTCTACCTGGTTGGTGCACCTTGTAGTTCACCTCACTGATCTTTTCAACAATTTCATAAGGACCTTGCCACTTCGCTAAGAATTTACTCTCAACAGTGGGGACTAGTATAAGGACCCTATCGCCTGGGTTGAATGTCCTGATTCTTGCGGACCGGTTGTAAATTCTACTTTGGGCCTCTTGAGCTCTCTGGAGGTGTTCCCTTACCAGGGGCATTACAGTGGCTATACGGTCCTGCATTTGTGCTACATGCTCAATAACACTCTTGTATGGGGTGGACTCACTCTCCCATGTCTCTTTTGCAATGTCCAGTAGACCCCTAGGGTGACGACCATAGACCAACTCGAATGGTGAGAACCCTGTGGATGCTTGGGGCACCTCCCTAATAGCAAACATGAGGTAGGGCAATAAATGATCCCAGTCACGACCATCTTTTCCCACCACTTTCTTCAACATATGTTTCAAAGTTTTATTAAATCTCTCCACCAATCCGTCCGTCTGGGGGTGGTATACAGAGGTACGGATGTGTGAGACTTTAAATAGTTTGCATAATTCCTTCATCAGTTTTGACATAAATGGCGTACCTTGGTCAGTTAGGATTTCTTTGGGGATCCCAGTCCTAGAGAACATATAAAACAACTCACGTGCAATTGTTTTAGATGCAGTGTTTCTTAAGGGTACAGCCTCAGGATAGCGGGTCGCATAATCTATGACTACCAAAATATACTGGTGTCCTCTAGCTGACTTTACCACGGGACCCACTAAATCCATGGCAATACGCTCAAAAGGCACCTCTATAATAGGGAGCGAAACCAAAGGACTGCGAAAATGTGACACTGGGGCACTAACCTGACATGTGGGGCACGACTCGCAGTATTTTTTAATGTCATCATATATCGCCGGCCAAAAAAACCTCTGGAGAACCCTCTCTCGCGTTTTGTCAGTCCCCAAGTGTCCCCCAAGAACATGGTTATGTGCCATGTCAAGCACCTGACGCCGGTACGGCTTAGGTACCAGAAGCTGTTCCACAATCTCATCCTTAACCTTATTGACTCTATAGAAAAGATCATTAGTCACCGAAAAATGTGGAAATCTTTTTTCAGCATCTGGTTCCTGAGGTACCCCATTCATAACAGCAACCTGCTCTCTCGCATTTTTGAGAGTGGGGTCCTGTAATTGTGCAGCGCCAAAATTATCCCTAGACACCTCTAAGTCTAGTATATTTTGCTCAGTGGGAGGAGCCTCCTCCTCCCCAGCCAGGACCTGCAAAGGAGAACAATCATTTTCATCCTGCACACTTCTATCATTCACAGGGGACAAAGCAACCCCCTTAGAGGTATCCCCACTCCTTTTGGGGATTTTTCTTGTTTCCCAGAGAGCCCAGAATAATGGAAAATCGCGCCCCAATATTACATTATGCATGAGGTTTTTTACCACACCCACTTCATATTGTACGGTGCCTTGTTCAGTCCCGACTTTAGCCAGCACTATAGGGTACACTTTGGTATCACCATGTATGCACACAACACTCATATGCTTTTTAGACTCTAAGTCCCCAGCCACCAGGCTAGCATGCACCAAGGTTACAAGGCTTCCCGAGTCCATTAACGCCTCAACGGGAAGGTCATTGATGGTAATATTGCAGATTTGCGGTTCAGTCTCTAGTCCAGGAACTGCAGCACAAGATGGTTCCGCAAACAGCGACTGACGCCGGCTAGCGTCACACTCCATGGGTTCAGTGGTAAGAGGGCAATGGGCAGACACGTGTCCCGCCTCATGGCATCTCCAACACTGGATAGGGCCTGGTCTCTTTGGCAAGGAGTCCTTTTCAGAGCCCCTTAGCCACCCGGGACCATCACCAGTCTTTTGTCCCTGAGACACCACTTGAGCCCTTTTTCCTCCATCAGCACCCCTCCACACTCCCCCAATAGGTGGAAGTCTCTTACCAGCTGACGGCACAGATTTGGCGCTCCGGGGAGGTGAAGATGCTGCAGGAACATCACGGAGGTAGTCCTCAGTCGCCTGGAACCTCTCCACAAGGTTGACAAGTTCGTTTGCATTCTTAGGATCACCTTGTCCCACCCAGCGTTGCAGGTCAGTAGGAAGCGCTCGGAGGTAGCGATCCATCACGACCTTCTCTAGGATTTGTGCAGGAGTAGAAGTGTCTGGCTCCAACCACTTTCTTGCCAAATGGATTAGGTCATACATCTGGGACCTCGCTGATTTGTCCAGACTGTAGCTCCAGTTGCGTACCCTCCGGGCACGGACTGCAGTAGTAACTCCTAGTCGGGCAAGTATCTCCTCTTTTAGCCGAGTATAGTCCTTAACCTCTTGCTCACTGAGGTCATAGTAGGCCTTTTGAGGTTCACCTGTTAAATAGGGCGCAATTACCTCTGCCCACTCAGCGGCTGGTAACTTCTCTCGCTCAGCCACGCGCTCAAATACTGTTAGATAGGCCTCAACATCGTCCTCAGCAGTCATCTTTTGCAGCGCTTTCTGCACAGTCCTTCTCCCAAAAAAAATCTCTGGAGTGGCTCCCATCACTGTGGGTGGATTAGCAACCACAGGCGCCTCTCGATTTACTATCAGGTGCTCGATAAGTTGTTGTTGGCTTTGGCGCAAAGCTTGCAACTCTTCCTTATGCATCTGCTGTTGTGCAGCCATGGACTGTTCATGTCGTCTATTGGCCTTTGTCTGAGCCTGCTGTTGTTGCAAACTCACTTGCATAAACTGCTTCAGCATCTCCTCCATGTTGCTGGACTGTTCTTGGAGTGTAGTTGCAGCTTTCACCCAGGACATCAGCAGCTGTAGCCAAGTCTGTCCACACCGTTGCCCCTAGCAACCGTGTTGCCCGCTACCTCCACCAATTGTAAGGGATCTTCCCGGGGTAGGGTGTGTTTGGACACAGTTCACAGCAGACTTGGACTTTATAAAGCAGACCTTGGCGTTTATTCATGGTACAAACAGTCCAACAAACAAAATATACAGCAACACCGTGCTTCTTGTGTATAACAGGAACAAAATAATAACAAAACAAACAACCTAGCCCGGCTGGGCGCTTACTAAACAGGTTCTTCTCACCTATCTGACACTTATAAACACAGCGTCTTTCGCCTGGATATCGCAGGGTGGATTTGAGCTCCAGCAGTGGCTGTGCTTGCAGCTTCCTCAAACACACAGACTGTTCGTTTCCCTGGCTGAGAGCGAACACCTGCAGGCCCGCAGAGCCTTTACCTTCCCAGGCTAATTAGGATCAAAGCTCACCTGATCCAAAACCCAGAACTGGAACAAGGGATGGGGGGTGTGGAATGACAGGTCCCTCTACCAAACCTACCTGCCATTCCATATAAACCCAGGCCCGGCAAGATTAAATAACAACTCAGCAGCATATTGCTGCTGAGAAACTGATCCATCCTGGACTTACCATCTCACACTGTGTAGCAACCTAGGTGAGATGTACACCCCCTCAACCACTTCTCCAGTGACATGTCTACAATATATACATCCCAGCTTTGTGCATCTACATCTCCCTGCAGGCCATTAGTATGTCTGGAAGGCCAACAAGTAGAGGCAGACAGTCACAAGCCATTAAAAGAGGCCAAGCAGGCTCTGTGTCTAGAGGCAACAGTGCTGGTCATGGACACGGTGCATCCTCATCAGCACGTGGCCGTGGGACACGCTTGTCTTTTTTTTCGGCAGCTGGCCGCATTGAGCCACAACATGCCGAAGACTTGGTAAAGTGGATGACCAAGCTGTCCCCATCCTCCTCATCCTCTCTCACACAGGCTCAGGGTACTTTGTCTGGCAAAGCAGCTGCCAACGCAGCCTCTTCCCC
This sequence comes from Lithobates pipiens, assembly GCF_037356315.1. Lineage (NCBI taxonomy): Eukaryota > Metazoa > Chordata > Amphibia > Anura > Ranidae > Lithobates > Lithobates pipiens. Next base: position 171,161,666 of record NW_027507903.1, read on the forward strand.
TGGCTCAATGGCATCAGTCACTCCTTCCCTAGCCCCACCATGTCCTCCTGAGGAGTCCCCCGAATTGTTTGACCACAGTGTTGGGTACATGCCCCAGGAGGATGCCCAGCATTTTGAAGGCTCTGATGATGGTACCCAGCTAGAGGAAGGCAGTAACGTGAGCCCAGAGAGAGGGGATACCCAAGAAGGACAGCAATCTGGCAGTCATGTTCTCCCATCTGCAGCATACTGCCAGGTTTGCTCCAGTGATGAGGAGGGAGGGGATGATGAGGTCACTGACTCCATGTGGGTGCCTGATAGGAGAGAGGAGCAGGCACATCTCCAACCAGACAGGATGCCCTCCCGGGGCCAGCTTAAGGGCAGCACACCGACTGCATCACACTGCAGAGCTCCAAATGTGCAGGGCACTGCTGTCTCTGCGTTTTATTCCAAAAGTGTGGGCCTTTTTTGAGACGAGTGCATCAGATCACACCGCTGCTATTTGCAACATATGTCTCAAGCGTATCTCACGTGGCCAAAACATCAGCCGCTTGGGCACCACATGCTTGACCAGACATATGTCGACCTGCCATGCAGGTTGTTGGCAAGCATACCTAAAAGACCCACACCAAAGAACAAAGCGGACCTCTCCTTGCTCCTCATCAGCTGGGACCTCCAACCCCACTATACCTTCAGTCCTCTCTGAAACCTGCACTGAGAGGAATGAAGGGGTAGAATTAGGTGTGTCACAGCCAAGTACTTGCGGGCAATCTGCTATCAGTACACCAACGTCAGATTGTACAAGGAAAATATACCCTGCCCCAGCTGCTGCACCACCAAAAGAAGTTCACTCCCAGCCATCCACATGCCCAGCGGTTGAATGCTAGCTTGGCTAAATTGCTAGCACTTCAACTGCTACCTCTTCAGTTGGTAGACTCTGCCCCCTTCCGTGAGTTTGTGCAATTTATGGTTCCTCAGTGGCAGGTTCCAAAACGGCACCTGCCACTGAGGAATGGCAGGCTCTTACCGGCAGGCTCTCTACCGGCATGTGGCAGGCAATTTCTTGGCCTCGCTGGACAAGGCGGTCAGCGGTAAGGTGCATATTACCACTGACTCATGGTCCAGCAGGCATGGACAGGGACGTTACCTATCTTTCACAGCGCATTGAGTGACTTTGCTGGCAGCTGGGAAGGATGCAGGATAAGGTGCAGTAGTGTTGGAGGTTGTTCTGCCACCATGCCTCCAAAATGCTACTACTGGTGATTGTGACACACCTCTCTCCTCCACCCCCTTCTCTTCCTCTTCCTCCATAGCCTCTTCCTGTGCTTTGTCCTCGGAACCAGCGGTGCTTGTGCTGGTGTGCTTGGGGGACGGAAGCCACACTGGGGCAGAGATTCTGTCAGGGGCAGGCTGAGAGGTGGCTGACGCCACACCAGCTTAAGCCAGACAGGGACAATCGACCCATGTGCCCTGTTTGGCTCACGTCCTTAACTTGGTGGTGCAGCGGTTCTTGGGTAGGTATCCGGGCTTACAGGATGTCCTGAGGCAGGCCAGGAAAGTCTGTGTGCATTTCCACCAGTCATATAATGCCAGTGCTCGGCTGCACACGCACCAGAGGGCCATAAATGAGTACCTGTGTGCCTATGGCCCCGAAACAGGGTCAGGGGAGCTTGTTTTTTTTCCCACGCCATTTGAGGAGGCCACAAGGATGGTGAGCAGTGACAGTGCATGCATCAGTGACACTGTCCCTCTTGTCCACCTGTTGATACACACGCTGCCTGGAATAATGGACAGGGCACTTGAGGCAGGAAGAGGAGGATTTCCTTACCTCTCAAGGCCCCCTTTATCCAGACAGTGTTCCTGCTGGCCTGCTGATCACACAGGAAGAGGACGAGGAGGAGGGGGAGGATTGTATCAGCATTGAGGTGGAGCCTAACACTCAGCATTAGCAGCAGTCTTTAAGGGATCATTTACATTCCCAAGAAACCCATGGACTTGTACGTGGTTGGGAGGAGGTGGCTGCGGATCATGTCGTCCTTAGTGACCCAGAGGTCTCCAGACCGAATGCCTCAGCTAACCTACGATGCATGGCCTCCCTGATCCTGCAAAGCCTGCGGAAGGATCCTCGTATTCGTCGGATCAAGGAGAGGGATCATTACTGGCTAGCAACTCTCTTTGATCCACGTTACAAGGGTAAGGTTGCGGACCTTATCTTGCCATCGCAGAGGGAGCAGAGGATGAAACATCTTCGCGAGGCCTTGCAGAAAGGTCTGTGCAACGCGTTTCTAGAGCCTGAGAGGTTACAAATTCCTGGTCCTGGACAACGTGTTGCTGAGGCTTCGGTCAGTCACAGTAGGAGCGGTAGAGAAGGTGGCCATCTGACTGATGTGTTCAGACAATTTTTTAGTCCACAGCCCCAAGGTATGATCAGTTCCAGCAACCATCGCCAGTGTCTGATTTACATGGTGCAGGAATACCTAGGGGCAAGGTCAGACTTGGACACCTTTCCCACCGAAAATCCTCTGGGTTACTGGATCTTGAGGATGGATCACTGGCCAGAGCTTGCACAGTATGCAATTGAGCTTCTTGTTATGTTGACAAACCCGTTGATTTTATTAAGTGCTTTCTCTCAACGTATTTGACTGTTATGATAAGATGCATGAAGTTATTATTATTGTGATGGTTTTTTTTTTGTTTTTTGTTTTTTAAATCTATTGATCGGTGGACTGACGACAAACCAACCAATTTTTATATGTTCCTTTCCTGGTAATTAGATACCTACCATTATCCCGCTATCATTTCCCCCCCCCCCCTTTTTCTCTTCCTATTTAGCCTTCCCAGACCCACCTAATCACTACAGGTAGCATAAAGTATATATATCTCCACTGCTCACATACTATGCTACCGCCCCCCTCCCCTCCCCCCTCCCCCTTTATTTATTTATTTATTTATTTATTTTTCATTCATTTTTTTCGATTACTCTACTTCTCTGTAATTTTCCTTTTTTCTCCCTGCATATCTCCACTCCATATAATTCATTCTCAGTTATTCCCCCCATTTTTAGCTCAAACGCCATAATGTACTCATGCTGCTTCCCTACCAGCTATTTTCAACCACTTCCCTATATATATATATATATATATATATATATTTTTTTTTTTTCCCCTTAGTTAGTATACAGTCTTGTATACTATACTTCCCCACCCACTGCCCCCCACTATTATAACCTGGTATAGCATATCGTTCATACATATATTTCCCTTCCCATCCGTGCACTTTATTTTATGTTAGTAAAATTTAATTTGTAAAAAATAAGGCCTTACATACAACAGCCTTTCCCTGATGTTTTTATATAGATGTTTTACATAATTAAGGGATTATTCTTGTTATCTTGACAAACCCGATGATTTTATTAAGTGCTTTCTCTCACCATATTTGACTGTTATGATAAGATGCATGAAGTTATTATTATTGTGATGTTTTTTTTAAATCTATTGATCGGTGGACTGACGACAAACCAACCAATTTTTATATGTTCCTTTCCTGGTAATTAGATATCTACCATTATCCCGCTATCATTTTCCCCCCTTTTTCTCTTCCGATCTAGCCTTCCCAGACCCACCTAACCACTACAGGTAGCATAAAGTATATATATCTCCACTGCTCACATACTATGCTACCGTCCTCCTCCCCTTCCCCCCCCCCTTCCCTCCCCCCCCCCCCACCTTTTTTTTTTTTTTTCAAAAATTTTCATTCATTTTTTCGATTACTCTACTTCTCTGTAATTTTCCTTTTTTCTCCCTGCATATCTCTACTCCATATAATTCATTCTCAGTTATTCCCCCCATTTTTTAGCTCAAACGCCATAATGTACTCATGCTGCTTCCCTACTAGCTATTTTCAACCACTTCCCTATTATTATTATATATTTTTTTCCCCTTAGTTAGTATACAGTCTCGTTTTCCGTCACATGACTCGTATATACTTCTTGGCCCACCCCCACCCCCCTCTCCTCTGAGGTAGTTATAACTCTCTCATCTACAATTCCACCTTCTCTTCCGATATACCTCCTTATTCTCCTTTCATCCCCCTCATACCAAACATTTACAATATACACCTTGATGATTTCTCCATATGCTTTATTAATAACATGCCCATATATTTATATATTATGCCTATTTAGATGGCTCAAATTATAGTTCCCTCTCTTCTGTCCTTTTGTCCCCGCTTGTCTGCTCGTTTCATCTGTATTCATTACATCCTCTCCCCGTTGTCTCCTCCAGAGGCGGCTCTCTAATTAGGCAAATTAGGCGATTGCCTAAGGCCCCGCAGTCTCAAGGGCCTCGCAATCGACTAATTTGCCTGTGATCAATGCGGTGGCAGCAAGTGCGGGGAGCGGGACAGTAGAGTCCTCTAGGTGGCGCAGTGGCTGGATGACAGACGGCATATCCATGTGGGACCCTCACCTGAGCTTCTCTCTTGTGCCGCTCACCAGACCTCTCCTCCGCACCTGCCTCCTATTTGGTTCTGGAGTGGGGGGGGTTGCTGAAAAACCACCCAGCTGGATAGTCCCACCATGAGTGTGAAGAGGGAGGAACTCTTATGCTGCCGACCAGAGGAAAGGTGAGTGCCCATGCCGTGCAGCCTTCCCTGTGTGCCTGAATAGGAGGAGCGGTGGGGAGACTGCACATAGATAGTGGAATTGATTTTTCCATATTACTCCATACAGCCGCTGAATGTCTGCAGGGAGGAGAGGTGATCATTCAGCGGTTGCATGGAGGAATATGAAAAAATCAATTCCACTATCTATGTGCAGTCTCTCCACCACTCCTATCTAACTTTTTCTGCATCCCCCGTACTCTCCGGCCCCTCCTTGTACTCCCTGGCTCCGCCCCTCTGTGTGCTCCCTGGCTCCGCCCCTCCGTGCGCTCCCTGGCCCCGCCCCTCCTGCTCTCCAGCCCCTCCGTGTGCTCACTGGCTGCACCCCTCCTGCTCTCCAGCCCCTCCTTGTGCTCCCTGGCTCTGCCCCTTCTTGTACTCCCTTTCTCCACGCATCCTGCTCTTCAGCCCCTCCCTTTGCTCCCTGGCTCCGCCCCTCCTGCTCTCCAGCCCCTCCTTGTGCTCACTGGCTCCGCCCCTTCTTGTGCTCCCTTTCTCCACGCCTCCTGCTCTTCAGCCCCTCCCTTTGCTCCCTGGCTCCTCCCCTCCTGCTCTCCAGCCCATTCTTGTCCTCCCTGGCTCCACCCCCATTTCGCCAGCACCCCCTGCTCTCCAATTCTTTCTGCCTCCCCTCTCAAGCTCCCCCCCAGCACTCTTCACCCCCACCCTTAGCACTATCTGGCCCCCAGCACTCTCCACCCTACACCCCCTGCAGCTCTCTCTGGCCCCCAGCACTCTCCACCCCACACCCCCTAGCTCTCTCTTGCCCCCAGCACTCTCCACCTTCCACCCCTAGCACTCTCCACCTTCCACCCCCAGCACTCTCCACCCTCCACCCCCAGCACTCTCCACCCTCCACCCCCAGCACTCTCCGGCACCCACCCCCCAGCACTCTCTGGCCCCCAGCACTCTCCCCCCCCACCCCCCAGCACTCCCCGCCCCCCACCCCCCAGCAATCTCTGGTCCCCACCCCCCAGCACTCTCTGGCCCCCAGCACTCTCTGCCCCCACCCCCCAGTACTCTCTGGCCCCCAGCACTCCCCGCCCCCCACCCCCCAGCAATCTCTGGCCCCCACCCCCCAGCACTCTCTGCCCCCACCCCCAGCACTCTCCGCCCCCCACCCCCGAGCATTCTCTGGCCCCCAGCACTCTCCGCCCCCCACCCCGAGCATTCTCTGGCCCCCAGCACTCTCCACCCCCCACCCCGAGCATTCTCTGGCCCCCAGCACTCTCCGCCCCCCACCCGAGCATTTTCTGGCCCCCAGCACTCTCTGCCCCCCAGCATTCTCTGGCCCCCAGCACCCTCCAGCCCCCACCCCCCAGCACTCTCCGGTCCCCACTCCCCAGCACTCTCCGGTCCCCACCCCCCAGCACTCTCCGGTCCCCACCCCCTAGCACTCTACAGCTTCTCCCTGCTCTTTGCCCCCCCAGGGGCTACAGACAGGGACAGATCTCTAGATCTCTCTCACCCCCTTTCCCTCACCCCCTCTTTCTCACTTCCCCCTCTCTCTCTTACCCCCTCTGTCCCCCTCTTTCTCTTACCGCCCTCTCCCTCCCCCTCTCTCACCACACTCCTCTCTCTTACCCCTTCCCACAACTCTCTCTCTCTCCCTTCTCTAGCTTCTCTCCCTTCTCTCCCTTCTCTCCCTTCCCTCCCTTCCCTCCCTTCTCTCCCTTCCCTCCCTTCTCTCCCTTCCCTCCCTTCTCTTCCTCCTCTCCCTTCCCTCGCTCTCTCCCTTCCCTCGCTCTCTCCCCTCCCTCTCTCCCTTCCCTCGCTCTCTCCCCTCACTCGCTCTCTCCCCTCCTTCTCTCCCTTCCCTCCCTCTCTCCCTTCCCCCTATCCCCCCTTCCCTTCCCTCCCTTCTCTCCCTCCCACTCTCCCTTCCTTCCCTCCCTCTCTCCTCTCTCTCCCTCCCTCCCTCCCCTTCCCTTCCCTCCCCTTCCCTTCCCTCCCTCCCCTTCCCTTCCCTCCCTCCCCTTCTCTTCCCTCTCTTCTCCCTTGCTTCCCTCTCTATCTACCTTCCCTCCCTCTCTCCCTTCCTTCCCTCCCTCTCTCCCCTCCCTTCCCTCTCTTTCCTCTCCCTTCCTTCCCTCTCTCTCTCCCTTCTTTACCTCCCTCTCTCCCCTCCCTTCCTTCCCTCTCCCCTCCCTTCCTTCCCTCTCTCTGTCCCCCTTCCCTTCCTTCCCTCTCTCTGTCCCTCTCTCTGTCCCTTCCCTTCCGTCCCTCTCTCCCTTCCCTTCCTTCCTTCCTTCTCTCTCTCTCCCTTCCTTCCCTCTCTCCCCCCCCTTCCTCTCTCCCTCCCCCCTCCCTTCCTTTCTCCTCCCTCCCTTCCTTTCTCCTCCCTTCCTCTCTCCTCCCTTCCCTCCCTTCCCTCCCTTCCCTCCCTCTCTTCCCCCTTCCCTCGCTCTCTCCTTCCTTCCCTCCCTTCCCTCCCTCTCTTCCCCCTTCCCTCGCTCTCTCCTTCCCTCTCTCCTTCCCTCTCTCCTTCCCTCTCTCTCTTCCTTCCCTCTCTTCCCCCTCCCTTTCCTCCCTCTCTCCTCCTCCCTTTCCTCCCTCTCTCCTCCCTCCCTTCTCTCTCTCCTCCCTCCCTTCTCTCTCTCCTCCCTCCCTTCTCTCTCTCCTCCCTTCCCTCTCTCCTTCCTTCCCTCTCTCCCCCTCCCTCCCTTCCCTCCCCTTTCCTTCCCTCCCCTTTCCTTCCCTCCCCTTCCCTTTCCTTCCCTTCCCTTTTCTTCCCTCCCCTTCCCTCCCCTTCCCTTTCCTTCCCTCCCTCCCTTCCTTCCTCCCTCCCTTCCTCCCTTTTCTCCCTTCCTCCCTTCCCTTCCTTCCTCCCTTCCCTCTCTCCTCCTCCCCTCCTTCCCTCTCTCCTCCCTTCCCTCCCTCCCCATCCCTCCCTCTTCATCCCTCCCTCCCCTCCCTCCCCATCCCTCCCTCTTCATCCCTCCCTCTCTCCTCCCTTCCCTCCCTCCCTCTCTCCTCCCTTTACTCCCTCTCTCCTCCCTTCCCTCCCTCTCTCCTCTCTTCCCTCCCTCTCTCCTCTCTTCCCTCCCTCTCTCCTCTCTTCCCTCCCTTCCCTCTCTACCTTCCCTCTTCCCCCTCTCTCCCCCTTTTGCCCACCCTTTCTCTCCCCCCCCTCTCTCTCTCTCCTCCCTCTCTCTCCCCCTCCCCTCCTCTCCTCTTTCCACCACTCTCTCCCCCTTTTGTGCACCCTTTATCTACCTCTCACTCACAATGTCTTGCTCCCCTCCCCCTCTCTCTCTTTCCCACCCCCTATCTCTCTCTTCCCCTCCCCTCTCTCTCCTCTCCTCTCTGTCTCCCTTCCCTACTCTTGCTTCCCCTGCACTGTGCTGGGATCCCCCTGCTCTACTTCCTCTGCGGATATGGAATGGCTCAGTGACATCTCCTCCGCATTCTCCCAAGACACAGGAAATTCTTAGAGGGGTTGCCACCTTGGTGGGCCCCAGATGTTTTAATGGCTGCATATGTCTGATGGGTGAGGAGGGTGCCCTAGAAGTGGTGCAGATGAACTGTTTGCTAGATCTGTGCATCTTTTTGCAGCCATTTTTATTGCTTGAATTTTTTTCCCATTATGGGCGTGATTGGGGCCTCATGTGTAAGTTTTGCCTAAGGCCTCACAAATCCTAGAGCCGCCTCTGATCAGGGCTGGTGGACCATTTGTTGGTACATCGGGTAGTCACACAGAGGAATAGCCTGATGAGGAAGTAAATAACAAATATGAGAAATAGGAACATCACAATGTAAGCGCCTAGTTTCTGTAAACATGTTGCTATGCCATATAAAAAGTCACCAAAACCTCCTAAACCCTTAAAGGGGTTCCATCCATCTTTAGCAATATCTCTGGCCTTATTCTGTAGTTCTCTTATGTTAGCAAGATGCCCTTTAATAATGTCCTCATTATCAGAAATGTATATACAACAGTCAGTGCGAAATAACTTACACATCCCACCTTGAGCTGCAGTGAGAAAATTTAGCGTTAATCTGTGCTCTAATACTACTTTTTTTAATCTGAGCCATTTCTTCACTTAATAAACCTATATCAGTGGTAATAAGGTTAATAATCTCATCTACAATTCTAGTGTAATTATTTATTCTTTTCATTGCTTCAATTCCCCATCCTCTCCAGGAAGGGAACCATGACCATGTCATGTCACCTTCAGTGAACAGCTCTCTTCGGAACACTAAATGGTATTCCGGACTTTGATCTGGTCGCACTGTATATTTGCGAACAGCCAAAGCAGGTGTTAACTTCCCAACATAACATGTACCTGTAACATTAGTAGGAAGCCAGGCGTAAGCTTTATTTCCACATATATAATATAACCCTCTACGTATGGACAGTATGCCTGCGCCTAAAAAACTGGAAGCAATAACATGGAATCTCAGGTAACTGATATGTTCACATATTGGGAACTGTGAGCAATTTGTACTATAAAGAGTTCTATTTAGTTCTGGATCTGGGATATAATAATATTGACTATAGTTTCCTCCATAAACTGTAATCTTTGCTCCGGTGCAATCTGAATTGCCCAACCGTGTACATTTAGTGTTAAATGGGCATGTAATGTTTAAACAAACCTGTGGAGTGTCTATCTGTTTTGAAACCATCAAAGTTACTGATATGTGCTCATTAGCTGTGGAGACTATGGAACTCTGTGGAACTCCATATCTACAAACTATTTAATTCAAAATTTTCTTTGCTGTTGTTTTTGCATTTGCTTTTTGTTTGATTAATCAATTTTTTTTAATCGATTACCGTAATCAACTAATTTTGATTAATTATAATGCACATACAGATCCAACTACTTTTACCTGATCTCCTTGCATTGCAACTCTGTATTAGTCAGTGGTAAATGTTGTATACACTATATACAATTACCCGACACTAGTTAGTTTCCACAATCCATGACTTAACTTCACAGTTCACACAAATACGTTTTAAATTCAAACTGTAGCACTGATGTAATTTTTTTTTCCACAGTAGCGTGACAATCCCTCCACCTCCGGTCTAACTAATCACTCTCACCTTATGGCATTGACCCCTGTGCAAACAGGTGGTCATGCAAGCGGGTATCAAAAGTGTTAACACGGACCATAAACTTCTCTCACGTCTCCTTAGATCTCAGCAAGGATGCCAGGTCATGGGTAGAAAGAAAAGATCTAAGTGCTCACCGCTTAAGTATAAGATTAAATTTTTGTGTTCAAACACAAACTATTCACATAAAGATGATAAAAACACAGCATGTAAAGTCGACAATCGTGTTAGTTCCATAGGGCAGCAGCAGGTGATGTCATGCATAGCTCCTCCCCCATACGCGTTAGGTTTAATCAGAACTTCAACGTCACCGGACTCTTCCCCCTTTGTGATGTCCGTGATGTCACTGCATCTCCGACAGAACACCCTGAAGACTTGGAAGCCGACAGAGAGGTGAGTATATTGATCAATCAAAACAAATGTGATCAATCAAAAAAATGAACGATTAATCGAAGAATTCATCTTTAATTTCCACAGCCCTAGAAATCTGGCTTAGGAGAATGCTTTTGGGGAACATGGACAGGCCTCCCTCCATTGTACAGCGCACAAGTGAGACATGAAGCACAAAACCTGGCTGCAAATGCACTAAATCCAGGTGCTATCCAATAACAGTCAGTAAGTGCCACCATCGTGCCCTTAGCAAGATGACTGACAACATGTGCCAGTTGTGCTAAAACTGGGTACAAACTCCTGGGTAGACACCACCTGTTGTTAGCGCTCCACAGGCCCTGCTGATTTTGGGTAACATTACATTTGATCCACTTATCCTTCTCTTCACCAGGGGCCTGGTTCTGCAACTGAATTAGAGTTTCTACATCCCACTGGTCTTGATGAGGGGAATCTGTCTCCGCTACCTGGGCAACCCCTACAGTGGGTGTGACTCCAAATGCCATAAGGGCAGCATCCTTTGCCGCTTGGTCTGCTAAAGCGTTTCCTCTGGCTGTCATGTCATTCCCCCTTGCATGCCCTTTTACCTTCTAGATGGCAACTTCTGCTGGTTTCTGGAAGGCCTCAAATAGCCGCTCTATGAGTTTTGCATGTCTCACTGGCTTCCCTGCACTAGTTAGGAAATTCCGTACTTTCCAAATAGGCCCAAAATTGTGAGCGATTCCTAACGCATATCTGCTGTTTGATTCTCTAGGAGATGACATGCTTTGACTACAGCACACAACTCTGCTTCCTGTGCTGACATCTGGGGTATCAATGCTTCCCGATGTAAAATAAATGGTGTCTGTAGTGGTTACAGCAAACCCTGTGTGTGGCTGACCATCATCAGTGTAAAATCTGGAACCATCTACAAATAAGTGTGTGTCACAATCTGATAAAGGCTCATCATTTGCTGGTGTGACAGAGGCCCTTTCTACCTCCATCTGAGCCATACAATAATGAGAAAAACTCTCTGATTCTACATCAGTACCATTTGTTGCATCTTCCTCATCAATTATAGGAAGAAGAGTAGCTGGATTTAAATTAACACATCGTTTGATTGTTAAATTCGATGGAGTAAAAAGAGCAGACTGGTACTTGTCAAATCTACTGGCAGACGCATGTCTGGTATTTACTTGATTCATGATTTCCTGTACTGCATGTGGCACATACAGGATCAGAGCAGAATCTAGTACAAGCTCAGTTACTTTGTCTAGCAGCAAAATGCAGGCTGCAATGGCTCGCATACAACTGGGGGAGCCTTTGATGACAGGGTCTAATGAGGCTGATACATACATCACAGGCCTCTGTTTGTCTCCATGTAGTTGGGTGAGTACACCTGCAGAAAATCCATTGACTTCATGACAGAACAACGAGAAAGTCTTAGTATAGTCAGTAAGTCCAATGGTGGGAGCTTCAGACAAAATTTTAATAAGCTCCTTCATCTGCAATTCATTGTCCCATGTGAGTTTGAAATGGTTTCTAGTGGTTGCCTCATATAAAGGAGCCATAAGTTCTAATGCATTTGGAATCCAGTCCCTACAATATCCCACTAACCCCAGGAAGGCACGTAGTTGCCATACATTTCTTGGCTTTTCAAATTTTTGTAGAGTTTTACCTCTATCTGGGGTTAGGTGATGGATTACGTGTGAAATGCAGTGACCCAGGAAGATCACTTTCTCTTGGCAGTATTGTAGCTTATCTTTGCTAAGTTTGTCGTTACTTTTATAGAGAAACATGAGAAGGCTTACTGTTTCTCTGCTACAATGGCCTTTATAGCAGAACAAATAAGCAAATCGTCTATGTACTGAAGCAAAACTGTGTTTGGGTGTGAGGGGGACCATTGGTCCAATACTTGCTTTAACGCGGTATTATATTCAGAGGGGCTACTTACACAGCCTTGGGGCAGTCTTGTCCATGCTAACTTTTGAGCATCGTTGGTAAAAGAAAAAAGGTGTCAGCAATCTGGGTGTAGGGGCACTGAAAAGAAAGCATTTGCAAGATCAATCACTGTAAAGCAGGTGCTGGAGGCAGGTATTCCACTTAGTGCGGGGATTGGGCAATACTCAGTGGGTACTGTTTAATCTGTGAGAGATGGGCTCCTGGTTTAATTTTTATCGTGACTGGGGTGCAATCCAGCAGACCTACATCATATTTGCTGGTGGCCCATAATTCATCAGGAATCACTTTAAATTCTGGTGAAAATGGCAGAGGGGAGTCTTGGATTAAAAATACTCCACAGGCAGTATTTAAAACTTCTCCTGACAGACTACTGACCACTTGGACTCCTGTAGGAGTGTAGTCTACGTTTGCTAAAATTTGGTTCAAAATGTCAGCTCCCAAAAGATTGGTAGGAACTGTGTCTGAAACTAACACTTTAGTGACAATTTCTGTTTGCTGTCCTAGCCTGAGTTTAAGTGGCTTGGACTCAACCAAATCAGTAGAGGTCCCGGTTAGGCCAACACCAGAGATAACATTTGTAGATAATAATCCTGGATGCAAGTCCTCTATATTAAAAACACTTCGGCTTGCACCAGTATCTATTAAACAGGTTAATTCTGTTTCTCCTCCAGGATAGGGGAGTTCTTGTAAAAATATGTTTACTCTGGCCTCGGGACCATTGTCTCCCCTATTTAACATGATTGATACTGGCATGCCATTTTCCTATGCCTGATCCACTGCTTTTGGCAGATAACTGGGATCAGCATGAGGTGCCTCTAAGCTCTTTTCCAGTCTACGGTCAGGAAGATGGCAGAATTTGGCTATGTGTCCTTCCCCATTACAATTGCAGCATATAATTGGTCCCTGATTGCCATGATTTCTGAAATTGCCTTTGCCTCTTCCTCTCTGCTTCTCCATGTACATAACCTTGGGTTTGCTGTCTTTTTGGTTAATCCTGTTTTCTATGGATAACAGGATAGGCAGGACGTCTTGAATAGACATATCGACTGCCTCAAGCCTTGCTGTGAACAGCTTTTCTTTCAACTGGGGTATTAAACCATTAAGAAACCTTTGTTTCACCAGTTGTGTAGATGGACTTGCAGTTTCTCCTGCCTTCTCTTCCTCTATTTTAATGCCTGCTTCCTCAGCCATATCACTTAACCCCCCCCCCCCCCCCCCCCCCTGAATGCCTCCTCTTTCCCTTGCTTAGCATTCATAAATTCAGCATGTCTGTCTTATATCTCTATATTTGGGGCAATTTTTCCTTCAATTTCTCACAAACCTCCCATCCACTAACCACCTTACCTAGATTTTTTACATCTACACCACATTCTTTAAGTATATAGCCAGACATGTTTCTTCCCACTGCTTTAATAAGAAGCTGATGAATGTCAGTAGCAGAAGGCTCATATGCTTCCTGTGCAGCGCTAAGTTTGTTTAGAAACCCAATTGGATTCTTTCTAGGATCTTCCAATCCCTCTAATATGGCTCACATATCTTTGGGGACTAAAAGGTACATGCCATTTAATTTGAGACTTACTTTCAACAGCACTACCTTCAAAAGCTAATTGGGTTTTGACAGGATAAACTGCAACAGATTGCTCTGTGACCGGGGCAGAAGGGGCGGCATCTCCCTTCTTTCTCTCTTCATCTTGCTGCCACAATTTAGAAATTATGGTTTGGTTCGGAAGTTCAGACTCTATCTCTCTTTCTCTGGCCAAAGCCTAAAGTTCAAAGAGATCTGGTTTTGCATATGTGCCTTTTGATTTATGCCAATCATCTGTTTCTAGGATACGAGCCAAAGCCCTCTTTGTAGGTTGATATGGGGCTGTTAAACCTCTGCTTTCTACTATATTTCCCAACTCATCTTTTGTGTGTTCCATGTAATATATTTCTATTGGAAAAGTAAATTAAGCTTTGGCGCTAAAACCTAAATGGTGTACTAAAAATGCTAATACTCTGCAAATTACATAAAATGAAGCCCAATGTGGGAATTTCACCAATACACTGTATACGTGATATTAAAAATATATGTGAATGGGAATGTGTATCCGTTATCTTACATAACAACTATGCACAAGTGTGGTAAAAAATAATAACTATGCACAAGTGTGGTAAATAATATGATGAAAAATACAACTAATCTATCACAACTAAAAATGTAAGTGCTTTGGTAAAAAGTGCTTTTGCTCACATAAATGAGCCAATACTTATACTCTAAAAAGTGATAATCAAAAAGGCATTGTGAAAATACCAAGTGAAAACATCAAAAAGATCATATAATGTCCAATCCAAAATATATTATAATGTCCAACTGAAAATATTTGTTCAAAGTCGCATCATCTAGTTGCTGAAAAAACGCATAAGACTTTTATCAGATAGGAAGGTGAAGCAAGGTGACTGGTGAAGACAAGGGTTAAATTCCTCTCCGGTGCGCCACTCTGTGTTAGAGAAAAAATGTATATATGCGCTCACCAGACATTAAACCCCCAATGGGTTAACCAAGCAGTCACAGTATGAGCCACTGTGCAGCTCTCGCAAGGCTCTCAAGGCTCTGCCACCGCTGTGCTGTGGGGATATTTTACACTCTTCCTTCCGTGAATGGTCCGTTTAGCGTTTGTACATGAAGGGAAACAGAAGTACAACCATGGTGCAATATTGTTGTGTAAACGTACTATGTTTATTAAAATCAGTTTTACTCACAAATTCCAAAAAAGATAGATCGCTGTGAAATATGTTCCGCCGGCGTTACTGCTTGAATAGCAGTGTAAGGTGCACGTTCTAGGCCACGCCCATATAATATATTTCTATTGCTTTTGTGCGTGGACCCCTTAAAGCCAAACTGGCAGCCACATAAGGTGGGGGTCCTCCTCTATAGAGTATTCTGGCCAAACATAGTAAATTTGGGCAGTACTTTTATTAAACATCTCCATCAAGGCAGTTTGATTTGCTGCTTTAGCTTCTGTCTCCCATGTGCAAGCTATTCTCCACGTTCCTTCACTGCACAGTAGTAGAAAGGTTTAGCTGTTTCCTTTGTCCATTCTACCCATTTATCTAGGGGCTCAGTATAGGCGGAACTGTATCTTCGGTTCATATATTCTCTAGCCCTCATCTTGCGCTGAGCATTTTCTGAATTCCTCTCTCCCTTCATTCTCTTAATTAATTTATTGTCCATAATGACTGGCAAGTCTTCTCTACACGTGCCTATACCCTCTTGCCTCTAAAACAAATAGTACAGCAAATCTGCAGATTTACAAGAATAGTCTCCACTTATCTACATGCATAGAAGGGGTTTATAACAATAGACAAAACACTCATTAAGAGACCCTCCTCGTCTCTTCTCTTCTCTGTGAGTTTTATCTGACCCTACCATACGCCTCTGACCCAGGTCGCCCACAAGGAGTCAATGCAGGGAACTGCAGAGGATTCTCCCTATCCACACACAGTCCAACTCGTGAAGAGGGACACAAACACATTCACACACAAGTTACCCAACCAGAAAGGTCCGAGAGTGGTCTGGTTTCCTTGAGAACCGACAGATAGGATACATAGGAAAGGCAGAAATATAGCAAGCTTAAGGACAGCTTACCTAGCCAGCATTTCGATGTCTGTGTTCCCGATGATCTCGATCAAAGCACGGTTACTTCTGAAAACTCTGCCAACCTCCTGGCTGGCTCGCCAAATTGTTATGACTAATTTCTAATTGGGACTCTAAAACAAGGTTAATACTGCAGCTGCAGGAACAGATTCACAGGACTCAATCGCTATGTTTAAAATGTCCGTTCAGTGTCACAATTTATTATTACATGTTATTTTATACATAGATAAGAAAGGGGTGGTGTGAGATGTTATTAAAAACTAACAAATAGAAATATGTTATTAAAAGCTAACAAATGGAAAGCTAACAAATGGAAATATATTATTAAAAGCTAGCGAATAGAACAATTGCAAAAGTAAAACATTGAGAAGCGAGGGGGAAGTAGAGGGCATCTAGTAGGAGATGTGTCTGTGTGTTAGGTGAATGTTACAGAACACATTTCAACAGTGAGAACAAAATGGAGTCTCTTGTGCTTAATCACTTCAATACAGGGCATTTATACACCCTTCCTTCCCAGACCAATTTTTACCTTTCAGCGCTCTCACGCTTTGAATGCCAATTACTCAGTCATGCAACACTGTACCCATACAAAATTTTTATAATTTTTTTCATACAATTAGAGCTTTCTTTTGGTGGTATTTAATCACCACTGGGTTTTTTATTTTTTGCGACATAAGTGAAAAAAGAGCGAAAATTTTGAAAAAAAAAACACGTATTTTTTATTTCTATGATAAAATTTTGCAAATAATTCATCTTTGTTCATAAATTTGGGCTAAAATTGATACTGCTACATCTCTTTGGTAAAAATAACCCAAATTAGTGGATATTATTTAGTCTCTTTGAAAGTTATAGAGTCTAAAAGCTATGGTGCAAATCATTGAAAATTTATCACATCTGATCACACCTGATGCACTGAAGACACTGATCTCATTTCTTGAGGCTCTGAAATGTTAAGAAAGTACAAATACCCCCCAAATGACCCCTTTTTGAAAAGTATACAGTCCAAGGTATTTAGTAAGAGTCATGGTGAGTTTTTTGACGTTGTCATTTTTTCCCACAATTCTTGGGAAAAAGAAGAATGATTTTTTTTGTTTTTGTTTTTTTACAAAATTGTCATAATAACAAGTTATTTCTCATACACAGCATATGCATACTTCCAATTACACCCCAAAATACATTTTGCAACTCTTCCTGAGTATGGCGATACCACATGTGTGTGACTTTTACACAGCGTGTCCACATACAGAGGCCCAACATGCAGGGAGCGCCATCAGGTGTTCTAGGAGCATAAATGACACCTCTAATTTCCTAACGACCTATTACATTTGTGAAGGCCCTGGAGCACCAGGACAATGGAATTACCCACGAAATTACCCCATTTTGGAAAAAAAACACCCCAAAGTATATTCTATGAAGCATTATGAGTCTTTTGAACAGTTAATTTTTTTACACAAGTTTTCAGAAAACGTGGAAAGAAAATGAAAATCTTTTTTTTTTACACAAAGTTGTCCATTTATAAGATATTTCTAACACATAGCATGTATATAGAAAAAATTACACCCCAAAACACATTCTGCTACTCCTCCTGAGTATTGCAATACCACATGTGTGAGACTTTTACACAGCCTGGCCATATACAGAGGTCCAGCATGGAAGTGGTACCTTCAGGCGTTCTAGGAACATAAATTACACATCTCATTTTGTTCCTACCTATCACACTTTTGAAGGTTCTGGAGCACCAGGACAGTGGAGGTACCCACAAAATGACCCCATTTTGGAAAGAAAACACCTCAACGTGTATTCTATGAGGCATGGTCTGCAAATAGGTACTCCGTTACTCCGATGGGCTGGTGACAGGTACTCCATTACTCCGACGGGCTGGTGACAGGTACTCGGGTACTCCAACAGGCTGGTGACAGGTACTCAGGTACTCCGACGGGCTGGTGACAGGTACTCGGGTACTCCGACGGGCTGGTGACAGGTACTCGGGTACTCAGATGAACTGTGACAGGTACTCAGATAGACTGTGACAGGTACTCAAGTACTCAGATGGGCTGTGACAGGTACTCAGGTACTCAGATGGACTGTGACAGGTACTCAGATGGACTGTGACAGGTACTCAGGCACTCAGATGGGTTGTGACAGGTACTGTCACGTACCTGGTAGGCGAGCCCAGAATGCAGGGAGCGGCCTCTCGTAGCCCCTGGCTCGAGAACCCCTGGAGGTGGTAACAGAGATTCAAAAGTTCAGGGGGCACAAGTGCCTGGCAAGTGAAGGCAGGTCCGGATAACCAACAGCAACACAGACAGCAGTCGGCAGGTGACAGCAGGCACAGGCAGGAGGACTGGCAAGGCAGACGATCGTCAGCGGAGACAGCAGGCACTGGCAGGTCAAGGCAGGAACAGCAGGAGGTTGTCAGCGGAGGCAGCAGGCACTGGCAGATCCGAACGGATCGGTGGGTAACAGCAGAGTTGGGTACAGGCCGGGTCGGCAGCAGGCGGGCAACAAC
Organism: Lithobates pipiens; assembly: GCF_037356315.1. NCBI lineage: Eukaryota > Metazoa > Chordata > Amphibia > Anura > Ranidae > Lithobates > Lithobates pipiens. The sequence goes on from NW_027507903.1 coordinate 171,179,828, forward strand.
GGTACAAGGGTAGAGGCAGAGACGTGGTCAGACAGGCAGGTAGTCGGTGGCAGGCAGCAAACAAACGTGGTCAAGAACAAGCCGGGTCACAGGAATCAAGGCAACAGGTAACAGAATCTCCGAACACGCTGTAGACTGGACAGCAAGAGGGAAACGGAGGCAGAGTCCTTAAGAAACCTTTAGGGCGCCAAAGCGGTCGCACGACGAGTCTGTGTGCCCCCGCGAGTGGCCGTGCGCCCGTTCGTGACCCCGCGCACCTGCGGGTGCTCGTTCGCCACATCGCGCACCCGCGTGTGCCCGATCGTGCCAGCGCGCACCCGCGTGCGTTCGTTCGCGTTAACACGCGCTAAAGGGAAACGACGGGTTCTCAACAACAGGCCTCTGCGGGCAGATCTCCCATGAGCGATCGGAACGCCAGGACGGTCGTGACATTGCCCCCCCCCAAGGGGCAGCCTCCGGATGCCCAGTTGTGCCATCTTATCCGGGTGGGATCTCTTAAAAGCAAAAATTAGTCTCTTCGCGTGGATGTTGGATTCCGGTTCCCAGGAGTTCTCCTCAGGCCCGTACCCTTTCCATTTAACCAGGAATTGAATCTGGTTCCATCTCTTCCTACAGTCTGGTATGGATTCAACCTCGAATTTGATTTCCCCATCGACAATCACGGGTTCTGGAGGACTGGTAATTCGATCGGCAAAAGAATCCGGAACTGCAGGCTTGAGTAGCGATGCGTGGAAAACTGGGTGAATCCGAAAAGATTCTGGAAGCTTTAGCTCGAATGCCACACTATTCAGTTTCCTCATGATTGGAAAGGGACCCACAAATTTCGGCCCCAACTTCTTGGATGGGCAAGACAGTTTGAGATTCAGGGTGGACAGCCAGACCTGATCCCCGACTTTGAGGTCCAGTTCCCCCCTTCTCTTTCTATCAAATACTTCTTTATTGTACTCCTGTGACTTGGTCAAGGTTTCTTGCAGAAGCTTGTTATTTGTCTCAAAGAAGTTGAGGTTCTCCTGCACCGCTGGTACCGGACACTCAGGAAGGTTGCCAGACAGAAATAGTGGGTGGAAGCCAAAGTTTGCAAAAAACGGGGATTGCTTGGTGGCAGAGTGAACTGAATTATTGTAGGCAAACTCAGCCAAGGGTAGAAGCGAGGCCCAGTCGTCTTGAGAGAAAGACGAGAAGCAGCGTAGATACTGCTCCAGCGTCTGGTTAGTCCTTTTGGTCTGGCCGTTGGTCTGAGGGTGACATGCTGAAGACAAGCGGAGATCAATTTTCAGAGCTCCGCAGAGCGCTCTCCAAAACCTCGAAGTGAACTGCACCCCCCTATCAGATGTAATATTAGCGGGGATGCCGTGGAGTCTCACAATCTCCCTAATGAAGGTCTTGGCCGTCTCTGTGGCTGAAGGAGTGCCCCTCATGGGCAGGAAGTGGGCCATCTTGGTGAGCCTATCTACAACGACGAAAATCGTAGAATACTCTTCCGAAGGGGGTAACTCGACGATGAAATCCATGGAGATCATCCTCCATGGTCTGTCAGGAACGGGCAGTGGTTTCAGCAGACCCCAGGCTCTTGACTTACTGCTCTTGCTTCGGATGCAGGTGATACAAGCCTCTACATATTTCCTGCAGTCATCTTTCATTCGTGGCCACCAGAACGTACGTCGGAGTAACTCCAAGGTCTTGTGTACCCCAAAATGGCCGGCCAACAGATGGTCGTGACAGGTGGCCAGAACCAAAGTCCGTACTTCCTGGGGGACAAAGATCTTGCCCTCGTACCAAAGAAGATCATTACTAGATGACAGCGGGATGCCAGGTGGAGGAGTAGTGCCTACGGAGGCCTGCTTAACTTGAGACACTAAATCCCCCTGGACCAGGAGGAAGTTCCCCGCGGAGAGGATGGTATCCGAAGACGGAGGACTTTCTGGTTGACCGTACATGCGCGACAGGGCGTCGGGCTTGGTGTTCTTGGATCCTGGACGGTAGGTAATGTGTAACGAAAACCTGGAGAAGAAGAGCGCCCACCTGGCCTGACGTGGTTTCAACCTCTTTGCTGATTTAAGATATTCCAGGTTCTTATGGTCTGTATAAACCAGGATCGGGTGGGTGGCGCCCTCAAGAAGATAGCGCCATTCCTCGAGTGCTGCCTTTATTGCCAGTAGCTCGCGATCACCGACGTCGTAGTTCTTTTCTGCGTCAGTAGTTTACGGGAGAAGAAGGCGACCGGGTGTAGCAAAGACTTGGGCCCTTGTCTCTGGAAGAGCACTGCCCCTACCACTAATTCTGAAGCATCCACTTCTAGGATGTATGGCAGAGCGGAATCGGGATGCTTTAGGATGGAAGCCGATACAAACAAGTCCTTCAGAGTCTTGAAAGCCTCTTGCGCTTCGGGGGTCCATCGGAACTTCTGACCCTGTTTGGTCAATCCGGTGATGGGGGAAATGATAGAGGAGAATCCCCCAATAAACTTCCGATAGAAATTAGCGAACCCCACGAACCACTGAACCCCCTTCTTATCAGAAGGGGCAGGCCAGTCCTGGATAGCAGAGACCTTCTGGGGATCCATCTCGACCCCTTTTACGGAAATGACCAGACCAAGAAACTGGATGCTTTGTTGCTCGAAGATACATTTTTCGGGTTTGACATACAGGCCGTGAAGACGGAGACGAGCCAGGACATTCTTGACGTGTTCTCGGTGGTCGGCTAGAGTGGAGGAAAAGATTAGGATATCATCGAGATAAATTATTACAAATAAGACAAGGTAGTCTCTAAAAATATCATTGACAAAGTGTTGGAATGTGGCTGGGGCATTGCACAATCCAAACGGCATTACAAGATATTCGAAGTGCCCCCGAAACGGGTACGGAAGGCAGTCTTCCATTCGTCACCCCTCTGAATGCGGACGAGGTTATAGGCACCCCGAAGGTCCAGCTTGGAGAATATTTTAGCAGAACCTAGTCTCTGAAAAAGTTCGGGTACTAGTGGCAGGGGGTAGCGATTCTTAATGGTAATTTTATTCAATGCCCGATAGTCCACACATGGGCGTAGGGAATGGTCCTTCTTTTCCACAAAGAAAATCCCTGCACCTGCCGGGGAGGTGGAAGGTCGGATAAATCCCTTCTTAAGGTTGTCATCTAAGTAGGACCTCAGGGTACTCAGCTCAGTCTCAGATAAAGGGAAGATTCTTCCGAAAGGAATCTCTGCCCCAGGTAGTAATTCAATAGGGCAATCGTATGGCCTATGGGGTGGTAGGGTTTCGGCCCCCTTTTTACTGAATACATCCAGGAAATCATGGTAGTCCTTGGGTATGGCTTGTCGGGTCTCAGCGTCTGTTTCCAAACAGAGGAGGGCAGAAGAGTCCCTATCAATAACTGGGCAACAATGCTGGCGGCAATAGTCAGAAGGGAACTCAATCCTTCCAGTGGCCCAGTCGATGCGTGGGTTGTGTGCTCTCAACCAAGGCATGCCTAGAATGATGGGAAACAGTGGAGACTTGATGACATCTAGGCATAAGAATTCCTGGTGAGTCCCGGCAATGGTAGCAGATAAGGGGGTAGTCTCCTGGGTCACTGGTCCGGATTCAAGGGTAGAACCATCGGCCAAAAATACTGAAAGTCCCTTCTCTCTAGGCCGAAGGGGAATCTTGTTCTTTAGATGGACAAATCCACAAAACCACTACACGCCCCAGAGTCAATAACTGCGTGAGTTCGGACAGTCCTTTCTGGAAGCTGTAAAAGAACAGGGACAGCCAGGTGAGGAGTGTTGTTAGACAGCACGGGTGAGGGAACAGATGGGATGAAAAGGCACTTACGCATCTTAGCTGGGCAAGTGCGAACAAAGTGTCCTGATCCTCCGCAGTAAAGACAAAGGTTTCCAACCCGGCGACGTTGACGTTCCTCAGGTGTCAGGGATGGACGGAGTAACCCCAGCTGCATGTGTTCCCGGAAGATCCAGTGTGGCTGTGGCAGGAGCAGGAGGGGCCGCATGAGTGGAGCTGGGCACACGTGGCAACATCCAGACGGGGCGTGTGGCTGTGGAGGAACGCTCCTGGCGGCGCTCTCTTAAACGTCTGTCGATTTGGACCGAAATGTCTATGAGGGCTTCCAGAGTCTCAGGGATGCCTACATGTGCCAGTTCCTCCTTCAGTGGTTCAGACAGGCCCAAACGGAATTGGTACCGAAGGGCTGCGTCGTTCCAGTCTGTGTCGGAGCTCCAGCGTCTGAATTCCGACACGTAATCCTCCACAGGCCTGCGACCTTGTTGCAGGGCGTGTAAGGCTGCCTCTGCGGTCGCAGCAAGTTGAGGGTCTTCATAAAGTTTTGACATTGCCAGGAAAAAGGTGTCCAAAGTGTCTAGAGATGGATCCTTTCGCTCCAAAAGGCGGTGTGCCCAGGCCTGCGGTTCGTCCGTCAATAGGGAAATGACGAACCCCACTTTGGGTGCCTCGAGGGAGAAAGTCCTTGGTTGTAAGGCAAAAAAGAGTTCGCAAGAGTTGCGGAAGGCTCTAAACTTATTCCGGTTGCCTGAAAATTGTTCCGGAGTAGGGACCCTGGGTTCGGGTGGCATCATCACCACTGATGGTGGGGCATGGGGCCCGGAGGCAACTGGCGAGGTCGCAGATAGAGCTTGAACTTGTTCCTCCAGTCTGCCATAACCTTCCTGCAGATTCTTCACCGCCTGGGTAAGGCCGGCAAGATGGCGGCAGAGCTCGTCCATAGGGGAGGCTCCCTGCGTAGGCTCGGACATGGCTGTCCAGTACTGTCACATACCTGGTAGGCGAGCCCGGAATGCAGGGAGCGGCCTCTCGTAGCCCCTGGCTCGAGAACCCCTGGAAGTGGTAACAGAGATTCAAAAGTTCAGGGGGCACAAGTGCCTGGCAAGTGAAGGCAGGTCCGGATAACCAACAGCAACACAGACAGCAGTCGGCAGGTGACAGCGGGCACAGGCAGGAGGACTGGCAAGGCAGACGATTGTCAGCGGAGACAGCAGGCACTGGCAGGTCAAGGCAGGAACAGCAGGAGGCCGTCAGCGGAGGCAGCAGGCACTGGCAGATCCGAACGAATCGGTGGGTAACAGCAGAGTCGGGTACAGGCCGGGTCGGCAGCAGGCGGGCAACAACGGTACAAGGGTAGAGGCAGAGACGTGGTCAGACAGGCAGGTAGTCGGTGGCAGGCAGCAAACAAACGTGGTCAAGAACAAGCCGGTTCACAGGAATCAAGGCAACAGGTAACAGAATCTCCGAACACGCTGTAGACTGGACAGCAAGAGGGAAACGGAGGCAGAGTCCTTAAGAAACCTTTAGGGCGCCAAAGCGGTCGCACGACGAGTCTGCGTGCCCCCGCGAGTGGCCGTGCACCCGTTCGTGACCCCGCGCACCCGCGTGCGCTCGTTCGCCACATCGCGCACCCGTGTGCGCCCGATCGTGCCAGCGCGCACCCGCGTGCGTCCGTTCGCGTTAACACGCGCTAAAGGGAAACGACGGGTTCTCAACAACAGGCCTCTGCGGGCAGATCTCCCATGAGCGATCGGAACGCCAGGACGGTCGTGACAGGTACTCAGGTGCTCAGATGGGCTGTGACAGGTACTCAGGTACTAAGATGGGCTGGGACAGGTGCTCGGGTACTCAGATGGGCTGGGACAGGTGCTCGGGTACTCAGATGGGCTGGGACAGGCACTCAGATACTCAGATGGGCCGGGACAGGTACTCAGGTACTCAGGTACTCAGATGGGCTGAAAGGTGCTCAGGTACTCGGATACTCAGGTGGACTGTGACAGGCACTCAGGTACTCAGATGGGTTGTAACAGGTACTCGGGTACACAGATGGGCTGACAGGTACTCAGGTACTCAGATGGGCTGACAGGTACTCTGGTACTCAGATGGGTGGTGACAAGTACTTTGATGGGTGGTGACAGGTACTTTGATGGGTGGTGACAGGTACTTTGATGGGTGGTGACAGGTACTTTGATGGGTGGTGACAGGTACTGTGATGGGTGGTGACAGGTCTTCTTTATTGGGGGTAATCAGTGTATGTTGGTGTGTACACTAGGCAGTAACGAGATGTTCCTGCAATCTCCTCACACACGATCAGTGTGTGAGGAGGAGAACCCGGTAACATCTCGTTACCGCGGTTTGTTTACATTCTGTGACTGGCCGTGATTGGACACAGCCAGTCACATGGTAAAGAGCCAATTTCCTTGGCTCTTTACTGCGATCGGGGTTGGGCTGTGTCAGGGTGACAAGCCGCATCCCCGATCGCTGCTCTGCACGCGCCCTAGGCACAGTACATGTGACCGGCTGTGATTGGACACGGTGGGTCATGTGTATCGGGGGGGTGGATGGGGATGAAAATCCCACAGATCGGGGATGGGCTGTGTCCGAGGAACACACTGCATCCACGATCGCTGTGCTGCGGGCCCCCGGGGGCCCGCAGGAGCGTCAAAATACCGAGGACGTCATATGATGCCCACCCAGGATTGGAGATCCCATCTGTGGGTGTCATTTGACTATGGTCCGGTATTGAAGTGGTCAAATGAACAGTACAGTGAATGTCCGTGTCAGGTCCATTCGCAGATTCTGGTGCGAACCGAACCGGGGGTGTCTGGCTCATCTTTATTTCTGACCTTATTCAAAAAAGAATGAGCAGAGCCGGATAAAAAAAGCCTTTTTCTCGAATTCTCTAAAAAGAAGGCTTCCCTTTGATGAGAACCCAGAAGCCTTTACAAAGCCGTATACAAACTAGATGCACCACTGTCTAAAGTATCAAAGCGGTCTGACTTAGTGTCATGGGGGCCACGTACCTGATGTAGTGGGGAGGCCTCCCTTGCACCTTGAGTCCTTGAAGCCTCTGGAGACAGAGACTTGGTGGACCCTGAGTGGCACGGATGCCAGGGGTGCAGAGCACTGTGCAAGCCTAAGTCCGACATCCGAGTCGAGGTCAAGTCCAGTTTGGCAACAAAGTATAAACGGGTTAATCATAAGAAGAATGGTGGAGATCCAAGCTGGGGTTGGTTCCAAGCTAGCAGCTGAGTACAAAAGGGACAAAGAAGTAGAATGGTCAAGGTACAAATCCGAGGTCAATGGCAAGCAGCAATCAAGAGTAGTCAAATAGGTTTCTAGGTCACAACACGTTCAGACAGATCACACACTAGCACAGGAACAAGGGAGGAACTGAAGATAATCCAGCAATTTGGCAGTGTCTGAGCTGGGCTTATATAGGGATGTATGAGGTCACTTCCTGTGCACCTCCTGGGCATTTTCCCGCCTTTTTCCATCAGGTTGAGGTCACTTCCTGTGCGCCTCCTGGGCACTTTCCTGCCTTTTTCCATCAGGTTGAGGTCACTTCCTGTGCGCCTCCTGGGCATTTTCCTTCCTTTTTCCATCAGGTCTTCTGCGCAGGTGCGGTTTGGCACATGCTTAGTTGGTGCATGCATAGTAAGCCCTGGACTCTTACACTTAGCCTTTCGAGGATATGGGGCACTTAAAGGACCCAATGGACAGGAGAACAGACATAGTCTTGAAAAGAGCCTGGGATGCGGTGATGGCCAACCTAAAGCCAGCACTAGCCACAACATGCGTAGCTAAGAATCTAGAATTTTGGCTATCGCAACTGCAAGAAAATTTGGTGGCAGGTACTCCAAGAGGGAAGCTTCTGAAATCCTTCCCTATGCTGTTTAAAGCTACAGGATTCATATCTGACACCTCAACAGAATCCGTAAAGTTTTCGTCTAAGACCGCGGGACTCGCAGTAGCAGCCAGAAGGTCAGTCTAGATGAAGTGCAGTGTCCCTTTTACTGGAGACTGGTCTTCCGTCCAGAATTGGACACCGCCTTGGAAAGGACAGCGGATAAAAAGAAGACTTTCCCCCGCGAAAAATACATTTTTAATAAATGTCATTGGAAATGTTCATCCTTCAAAAAAGCCCTCAATGACAAATAAGGAAGTCACACCAAAGAAGCATTGGTCAGGACAGAAAGGCAAAAGAAAGTATACTTTTTAACCGCCCCAGTCAGAACCCCAAGCCGCAGTGACATCAGGCTCCCGATGGCAGGAAGACTAAAGGGGTTTCTCCCACAATGGGAGATGATAACCTTAAAATCTGGAAAAGATCTGCCATCCAAGTTTCTTGTTACAAAACTACCAAGAGAAAGCCATGGCCTTACCCTTACTGATTGGACAGATGGTGAATTAAGATGTACTGGTGCCAGTCCTAGTTCAGGAACAGCGGGACGGATTCTATTCACATGTCTTGGTGTTAAAAAAGCCATCCAGAAAGTTGAGACTAATTATGAACCTTTGGCCCCTGAACTTATCCATCCGATAAAAGAAAATTTGCATGGAGTCCATTTATTCGATAAAAAAACTTCTGCAGAAAGACATTTTATGGCAACTTTGGATCTAAAAGATGCCTATCTACATATTCCAATAAAGAGGGAATGTCAAAAATTCCAAAATTTAAATTTTTTTCAAATTGAAAACAAAATGTATCACTTCCAGTGCAGTGCACTTCACTTCAGACTATCGTCACCCCTGAGAATTTTACCAAAGTTGTGGCCGAAGCACTAGTCCCTTTGAGATTCCAGTCCATCTCAATCGTACTGTATTTGGATGATGTACTCCTCATGGCCTGCTCAGAGAAGCAGCTTCGTCTGGATTTGGAGATAACACAACGCCTACAATGTTTGGGGTGGATAATAAATCAAAAAAAAATCAAACCAAACCCCGTGCAAACTATTCACTTTTTGGGCTACAACATTCAATCCAGAGATCGAAAGATAGTGCTACCAGAAGAGAAGCTATACAAACTGAAACTGAGGATGTTTACCTTCAATCCAGTTGCAGCTGCACAGTAAGAGAAGTGATGTCATCATTAGGCCTTATGACATCATCAATACTAGCCATTCAATGGACCCGCTTCCACCAAAGAATCTTACAGAGGTTTCTGTTGGAAGAACTAAAAGACAAAGACCTAGAAGAGTACATAACGAGTCCCACCAGAGTAAAGCGATCTCTGTGGTGGTGGAAGGACAAGGAGAATCTTCACAAAGGGGTACATTGGATACTACCCATCAGGTCCATACTGAGCACAGACGCCATCATTTGGAGTTGGGGAGCCCATGTCAACTCATGCTGGGCTCAAGGCAAGTGGACTCCAGAGGAGAAAGTTCTCCTCTAACTGGAAAGAGCTGACAGCTATTTTCAAAGCTTTACTAGTCTTTCAGGAAATGGTCCAGGGTCACCACCTTCAGGTTCGTTCTGACAATACAACAGCTGTAGCGTATATCAACAAACGGGGGTACCAGGAGTCCCCGGCTGATGTTAGCAGCCAAGTACATTTTTCAATGGGCAGAAAACAACCTCAAATCCATCTCTGCAGTACATCTGAATGGAAAGTAGATGTCACAGATCAGCTGCAGAGCTGATCTGTGTCTCACCTTTACTGCAGTGAGTTGGCTGGCATTTGTTGTCCACTGTCAGGTGTTCAGCTCTGTGCACTCTGCAGATATGGGCGTCGACGCCTTTCACCTGTTGCCTGATATATGTTTTCTTCCTGCTATTTCCTGTCCAGCCCCTCATGTGCTTCTCTATTTAAATCCCTTCCTAACTTGCTTCCATTGCTTGAGCAACGTTTGTTTCTGAAGCTCCCCTGTGTAACCTGTTTTACCTGACTTCTCGTGAACTGACCTTCTGTGTACCGACCCGGCTTGTTCTGATTACGTTGTCTTCAGCCCACCCTGCCCTTGGCTCACTACATGGCTTTCCTTGCTTCATCCATCCATCCTTCTCTACAGTGTCTTCTGGTACTTCCCTAGCGAGCAGGGTGAACCCGGGGGTCGTGACCTGGGGTCAGCACGCAGCTAAGTCCAAACCTTCGTGAGAGGGTCCCTGGTGGAACACCGGCTGACTCTTAGATTCCACGCCCTGGGGGATCCCGTGTCACCTGCTCGCCTGTGGGTTCGCTGTAAGTAGTACCGTGACAGTTTGCTCAAGCCATGCGCGTCTCTGAGAATCCTATGCAACATCTAGTTAAGAGACTTAACTCCCAGCAAGCTAATCAAGAGCAAATAATGCTGGTTCTCCAGGATCTGGCCTCTTGTCTGGATCGTCTGCAACTCGCTGCAACTTCAGCTCCTCCCGTTCCTGCTCCTGCTTCAGTTGCTCCGGTCTTACCTGCTGCACCTGGCAATCCCTGCCTGCATCTGCCGTCACCTCCACGGTTCTCCGGTGATCCTAAGGCTTGTTGGGGCTTCATTAATGAGTGTTCCATCCACTTCGAACTTTCCAGCCACCATTTTCCAACTGATCGCACCAAAGTGGCATATATCATCTCTCTCCCCTCCGATGATGCTTTAGCTTGGGCCTCTCCACTCTGGGAATCACACGCTCCTATCACCTCTGACCTCCAGCTCTTTTTGGATGCATTTCGGAAAACTTTTGATGAGTCCGGCAGAGTGTCTTCATCTGCTGGGGCCCTCCTTCGTCTTCGTCAGCAAGAAATGACAGTCGGCCAATACGCAATTCGATTCCATACGCTGGCTGCTGAACTCAAATGGAATAATGAAGCCCTTACTGCTACCTTTTGGCAAGGTCTATCTGACCGTGTCAAGGATGAACTCGCTGGATGCGCCATTCCCACCACATTGGATGGCTTAATCGCATTGAGCATTCAAATTGACATTCACTTCCAGCAGCGGGCTCTGGAGAAATCCTGATCCAGTCATCCCCCTGCTGGTCGTCCAGCACAGGTAGTCCAAAGATCAGTGCAATCCTCTCCGTCTTCGACCTCTTACATGTTGGAAGAACCTATGCAGCTTGGGCGAACCGGCCTCACTCCAGGGGAGCATGGCCGACGCATGGGACTGGGTTTATGCCTTTACTGGGGCGATAAAGGACATCTTCTGAACTCCTGTCCACTCTGTCCGGGAAACTCCAGGATCTAGCTCACTCAGAGGGAGGTGATCTAGACCGATCCGTTAATTTTCCTCGTTTCCCTCGTTTCACCCTTCCCGTAGCTATCCGCTGGGCTCAGAATGCCTATCAACTCTCTGCATATGTGGATTCTGGTGCTGCCGACAATTTCATTGAACAGTCTGTAGCTTGCGAGTTAGGCATTGCCTTTGTTGCCTTGGCTTTGCCTCTCTCCGTGACCGCAGTAGACGGCTCCTTCTTGCCTATGAGTCCAATCCAATTTAAAACCTCTCCTATAGAGTTACGCATTGGGGCTTTGCATAGTGAGGAGCTCTCTTTCCTAATATTGCCTAAATCCTCCAGTCCCATCATCCTGGGCCTTCCATGGTTGCAGAAACACTCTCCACATCTTGACTGGAATTCTGGACAAGTATTGGCTTGGAGCCCTCCATGCCAACAACAGTGTATTTCCAGGGTGCTGCCTCCTCCTTCCATTTCTCTTGTTGAGACCTCCACAACTCCCATGTTGCCTGCCCAATATCAATCCTTCCAAGATGTTTTCTGCAAAAAGGCCGCCAATCGCCTTCCTCCTCATAGAGACTTTGACTGCTCCATTGAGCTTTTACCTGGGACCTCTCCTCCCTCTGGCCGAGTCTACCCTCTATCTATCCCAGAGACACAAGCCATGTCTGAATAAATTCAAGAAAACCTGCAAAAGGGTTTCATCAGGAAATCTAAGGCCGCGTACACACGGGCGGACTGTTCGCCCAACTTTGTCCGCTGAACAGTGTTTCAGCGGACAGTCCGCTCGTGTGTGGGCTTCAGCGGACAGTTTCAGCGGACAGTCTGTCGAACAAAGTTTTTCGGAATTTCCGTAAGACAGTCCGCTGAAACTTGGTTTCAGCGGACAGTCCGCTCGTGTGTAGGCTTGTTCGACAAACTAAGTTTCGCGCATGCTCAGAAAGGATTTACACGGCGAAGGTTGCATTGCAGTGTATTGGACGTCGAATTTCTCGTCCCGTCGTACGTGCCGTTCACGTCATCACGCACGCTTTCAGCGGACTGTTCGTTCATCGTGTGTGGTCAAGTCCGTTCATGCAAATTTTGAGCGGACTGTTTGTCGGATTGTTTGACGAACAAAGTTGGGCGAACAGTCCGCCCGTGTGTACGCGGCCTAACTCACCTGCTGGAGCCGGGTTCTTCTTTGTAGCGAAAAAAGATGGTTCACTCCGTCCATGCATCAACTACAGGGTTTTAACGCCATCACCGTGAAGAACTGATACACTCTTCCTTTAACCACCTCAATACAGTGCAGTTACACCCCCTTCCTGACCTGACCAATTTTCAGCTTTCAGCGCTCTCACAGTTTGAATGACAATTACTCAGTCATCCAACACTGTATCCATATGAAACTTGCGTCCTTTTTTCCACACAAATAGAGCTTTCTTTTAGTAGTATTTAATCACTAGTGGATTTTTTATTTTTTGTGCTATAACTAAAATAAAACCTAAATTTTGTGAAAAAATGCCTTTTTCTTTGTTTCTGTCATACATTTTTGCTAATTAGTAATTTTTCTTCATAAATTTTGGCCAAAATTTATACTGCTACATATCTTTGGTAAAAATAACCCACATTAGTATATATTATTTGGTCTTTGTGAAAGTTATAGAGTCTACAAACTATGGTGCCAATCACTGAAAATTGATCACTTCTGATCAGGCCTTCAGTACATTAGGTGTATCTCATTTCTTGAGACACTAACAAGTCAGGAAAGTACAAATACCCCCCAAATGACCCATTTTTACAAAGTAGACATTCCAAGGTATTAAGTAAGTAGCATGGTGAGTTTTTTTAAGTTGTAATTTTTTCCCACAATTCTTTGCAAAATGAAGTTTTTGTTTTTATTATTATTTTTTTTTACAAAATTATCATATTATCAGGTTATTTCTCACACACAGCATATGCATACAACAAATTACACCCCAAAATACATTCTACTACTCTTCCTGAGTACGGCGATACCACATGTGTGAGACTTTTACACAGCCTGGCCACATACAGAGCACCAACATCTCATTTTTCAACCACCTATTACACTTTTGAAGACCCTGGAGTACCAGGACAATGGAATTTCCCATAAAATGACCCCATTTTGGAAAGCAAACCCCCCAACATATAATCTGTGAGGCATAATGAGTCTTTTGAATGGTTAATTTTTTTCCAGAAGTTTTTGGAATATGTGGAAAAAAATTAAAACGCATTTTTTTTTACACAAAATTGTCAATTTATAAGATATTTCTAACACATAGCATGCATATAGCAAAAATTACACCCCAAAATACATTCTGCTACTCCTCTCGAGTATGGCGATACCACATATGTAGGACTTTTACACAGCCTGGCCACATAGAGAGGCCGAACATTGAAGTAGTACGTTCAGGCGTTCTAGGAGCATAAATGACACATCTCATTTCATTCCTACACATCACACTTTTGAAGGTCCTGGACCACCAGGACAGTGAAATTACCGACAAAATGACCCCATTTTGGAAAGCAAACACCCCAACGTATATTCTATGAGACATGGGCTGCAAATAGGTACTCGGGTATTCTGATGGGCTGGAGATAGGTACTCGGGTACTCTGATGGCCTGGTGACAGGTACTCGGGAACTCTGATGGCCTGGTGACAGGTACTCAGGTACTCTGATAGCCTGGTGACAGATACTCGGGTACTCTGATGGCCTGGTGACAGGTACTCTGATGGCTTGGTGACTGGTATTTGGGTACTCTGAAGGGCAGTGACAGGTACTCATATGGACTGTGACAGGTACTCGGGTACTAAGATGAACTGTGACAGGTACTCAGGTACTCAGATGAACTGTGACAGGTACTCGGGTACTCAGATGGACTGTGACAGGTACTCGGGTACTCAGATGGACTGGGACAGGTACTCGGGTACTCAGATGGACTGGGACAGGTACTCGGGTACTCAGATGGACTGGAACGGGTACTCGGGTACTCAGATGGGCTGTGACAGGTACTCGGTTACTCGGATGGGCTGTGACAGGTACTCAGGTACTTGGATGAACCGTGACAGGTACTCGGGTACTTTGATGGGCGGTGACAGCTACTTGGGTACTCGGATGGACCGTGACAGGTACTCGGGTACTTTGATGGGCTGTGACAGGTACTCGGGTACTCTGATGGACTGTGACAGATACTCGGGTACTCTGATGGACCGTGACAGATACTCGGGTACCCTGATGGATTGTGACAGGTACTCGGTACTCTAATGGACTGTGACAGGTACTCGGGTACCCTGATGGACTGTGACAGGTACTCGGGTACCCTGATGGACCGTGACAGGTACTCGGGTACCCTGATGGACCGTGACAGGTACTTGGGTACTCTGATGGGCCGTGACAGGTACTCGGGTACTTTGATGTGCCATGACAGGTACTCGGGTACTCTGATGGGCCGGGACAGGTACTCGGGTACTCTGATGGGCCGGGACAGGTACTCGGGTACTCTGATGGGCTGGGACAGGTACTCGGGTACTCTGATGGGCTGGGACAGGTACTCGGGTACTCTGATGGGCTGGGACAGGTACTCGGGTACTCAGATGAACTGTGACAGGTACTCGGGTACTCTGATGGGCTGGGACAGGTACTCGGGTACTCTGATGGGCTGGGACAGGTACTCGGGTACTCTGATGGGCTGTGACAGGTACTCGGGTACTCTGATGGGCTGTGACAGGTACTCAAATACTCTGATGGACTGTGACAGGTACTCTGATGGACTGTGATTGACAGGTACTATGAGGGGTGGTGACAGATCCTCTTTATTGGGGGGGGGCAATCAGTATGATTGGTGTACACTGTAGGCAGTAACGAGATGTTACCGCAATCTCCTCCTCACACACGATCGGTGTGTAAGGAGGAGAACCCGGTAACATCTCGTTACCGTGGGTTTGTTTACATTTTAGTGATCGCCTGTGAAAGGATCACAGCCGATCACGTGGGTAAACAGCCAGCCAATGGCTGTTTACCAGCGTCGGTGACGAGCAGTGTTCCCGGGGAACACCCCGCCACCGACGTGCACGCGCAGCGTGCTCACGATCGCGAGCATGCGCCGTGCACAGTCGGGGTGTGACCATCTGTGATTGGCCGTGACTTCATCACGGCCGATCACGTGGTAAACAGCCATAACCAATGGCTGTTCACCCCCTTCCGTGGCAAGCGGTGTCTCCGTGACACGCCACCACCGAAGAAACAGGGATGCGAGCGCACGATCGCGCGCATTCCGTGTTTAAACGGGAGGCCGTCATATGACGGCCTCCCGCCCCAATAGGTGTGCCGCCTGGCCGTCATTTGACAGCCGGCGGTCAGCATCTAGTTAATTTCCGAACTCTTTGACAGACTGCGAGGTTCTCATATCTTTACTAAATTGGATCTTAGAGGGGCCTACAATTTAATAAGAATCCGGGAAGGAGACGAATGGATGACCGCCTTTAACACCAGGGATGGGCATTATGAGTATCTTGTGATGCCCTTTGGCTTATGCAATGCTCCAGCGGTCTTCCAAAATTTTGTTAACGAGATCTTTCGCGACCTTCTGTATGTCTGTGTTATTGTATATCTGGATGATATTCTAATTTTCTGCCCAGACTTACCTACCCATCGTCTTCATGTAAAAACTGTGCTACAGCGTCTACGGGACAATTGTCTATATGCAAAATTGGAGAAGTGTCTATTTGAACAAACACAAGTTCCATTCCTGGGCTATATAATCTCGTCACAAGGTCTCCTCATGGACCCAGCCAAACTTCGGGCCATCTCCGAGTGGCCTCAGCCCTCTGGTCTTAAAGCCACCCAACGCTTTTTGGGTTTCACCAATTACTACCGCCAATTCATTCGTAACTACTCCACCTTGGTGGCTCCTATTACATCGCTCACCCGCAAAGGTGTAAATGCTCGGCTCTGGTCCCCTGAAGCCATTGAAGCTTTCCGCGAACTCAAGGCAGCCTTCCTCTCTGCCCCTATTCTTCTACATCCGGACATTACTAAACCCTTTTCTTTGGAGGTAGATGCCTCTTCTGTAGGAGTCGGGGCCGTCCTACTCCAAGCTCAGCAGGGCAAGTTTCAGCCTTGCGGATTCTTTTCCAATAAGTTTTCAGATGCTGAGAAAAACTATACCATTGGGGACTGTGAGCTACTCGCCATTAAACTAGCTCTTCAAGAATGGCGACATCTTCTAGAGGGTTCTCCCCATTGTATTACCATCTATACTGATCATAAAAATCTGCAGTATTTACAATCCTTTAAAAAAGCCGATGCCTTGTCCAGGTCGTTTGATGTAAATGATTATGAGAATCACCTAGATCCTGGTCCCATCATTCCTCCGCATCGTATTCTAGCCACCACTCAGCTCCAGTCTACGCAGCCTCCTCCTGGTAAAACTTTTGTAGCCCCTGCACTTCGTTCCAAACTCCTTGCTTGGGCACATTAATCCAAGTTCTCTGGACATCCTGACATACCTCATACTTGTGACCTTCTTCAGCGTCATTATTGGTGGCCCTCTCTTCGTAAGGATGTCAAGGAATACATTCAAGCTTGTTCGGTTTGTGTACTTTCCAAATCTTCCACGTCTGCCCCTGCTGGGCTGCTTTTGTCCTTACCAGTGCCCGATGTACCTTGGCGTTGTACCGCCATGGACTTTATCTCAGATCTGCCTCCCTCAACAGGTTCTACAGTCATCTGGGTAGTGGTGGATCAGTTCTCCAAAATGTGTCACTTGATTCCTCTCCCAGGTCTACCTTCTGCTCCCAGTCTTGCCACAACTTTCATTAAGGAGATCTTTCGTCTTCATGGGATGCCTTCCCATATCGTCTCTGACAGAGGAGTTCAATTTACTGCCCGGTTTTGGAGAGCCTTGGCCAGCTCCTTTGGGATTAAATTGGATTTTTCATCTGCCTTTCACCCCCAGTCCAATGGGCAAACGGAACGTGTCAATCAAAATGTAGAACGTTTTCTCCGTGCCTTCATTTCTGCTCACCAAGATGACTGGGTGGACCTTTTGCCCTGGGCAGAGTTTGCCTTAAACCATCACGCCAATGCCAGTTCTGGGAAATCTCCTTTCTTCACAGTTTATGGGCTGCATCCATCTGTTCCCATTTTTCCTGTGGTGCCAGCAGCAGCCGAGACCCAAAGGTCCTTCAACTCTATCTGGATAGAAGTCTCTGGGAATCTTCATCTAGCTGCTTCCAGGCATAAAATGGGGGCAGATCGTCATCGCTGCCCGGCTCCTAAGTTCCTGCCTAGCGATAGAGTTTGGCTCTCTACCAAGCACATCCGACTCCGGGTACCCTCAATGAAATTTGCCCCTCGCTTCATTGGTCCATTTCCTATTCTCCGCCAGATCAATCCAGTGGCCTTCAAGCTCCGTCTACCCTCTCATCTCAGGATACCCAACACCTTCCATGTCTCCCTGCTCAGGCCACTGGTCCTCAATCGCTTTTCTCGCCCTTCTTCTCACCCCGCTCCTGTGGCTGATACCTCGGATCAGTATGAGATTAAAGTAATATTGGACTCCAAGTACTACCGGGGGAAGTTATTCTATCTCATTGATTGGAAGGGCTATGGTCCGGAGGAGAGGTCTTGGGTCCCTGCCACTGATGTCTCTGCCCCACGTCTGGTGACCAGATTCCATCAGAAATTTCCCTCCAAGCCAGCCCCCAGACGTGTAGGGAGGCCTCGTAAGAGGGGGGGCACTGTCACAGATCAACTGCAGAGCTGATCTGTGTCTCACCTTTACTGCAGTGGGTCGGCTGGCATCTGTTGTCCACTGTCAGGTGTTAAGCTCTGTGCACTCTGCAGCTATGGGCGTCGATGCCCTTCACCTGTTGCCTGATATATGTTTCCTTCCTGCTACTTCCTGTCCAGCCCCTCATGTGCTTCTCTATTTAAATCCCTTCCTAACTTGCTACCATTGCTTGAGCAACGTTTGTTTCTGAAGCTCCCCTGTGTAACCTGTTTTACCTGACTTCTCGTGAACTGATCTTCTGTGTACCGACCCAGCTTGTTCTGATTACGTTGTCTGCAGCCCGCCCTGACCTTGGCTCACTACCTGGCTTTCCTTGCTTCATCCATCGATCCTTCTCCACAGTGTCTTCTGGTACTTCCCTAGTGAGCAGGGTGAACCCGGGGGTCGTGACCTGGGGTCAGCACGCAGCTAAGTCCAAACCTTCGTGAGAGGGTCCCTGTCGGAACACCGGCTGACTCTTAGATTCCACATCCTGGGGGATCCCGTGTCACCTGTTCGCCTGTGGGTTCGCTGTAAGTAGTACCGTGACAGTAGAATGATACTACAGACGTCTTGAGGTTTGAATCAAGAGTGGTCTCTGCATCCAGAAGTATTCAACCACATAGTGGCTTACTGGGGAAAACCAGAGGTGGATCAGTTCGCAACCAAGAAAAAATGCAAAAGTTCCAAATTTCTTTTTGCTATGCCCAGGAAATCAACCCCTGGCAATGAACGCGCTGCAGAATCCCTGGGTCTTCAGCCTGGCTTACTAATTTCCACCCCCCCCCCCCCACCTCATTCCGAGGGTTTTAGCAAAATTTCTAGTAGAAGAAACACATTTAATCTTGGTGATGCCATTCTGCCCCAAGAGACAGTGGTTTACAATGCTTCTAAAGCTAGTAGATCAACTTCCTCTGAGGCTATCCCTCAGACAGAAAATTCTTTGTAAGGGTTTACTACTGCATCCACAAACCGCCACACTAAAACTATCAGCGTGGCTACTGAGGAAGAAATCCTGAGGAACAAGGGACTATCAGAGAGGGTTATACGAACTCTACTTCAGAGTTGAAAACCAGTCACCCGAGCTATCTATGGCAAAATCTGGAAAAAGTTTAATGCCTGGTTAGATATTAGAGGGGAGGAAAGCAAGAATACAATGAGCATTCTAGAGTTTCTTCAAGAAGGGATAGATCGGGGTTGTCGTTAAGTACAATTAAAGTACAGGTCACTGCCTTGAGTGTATACCTAGAAAAATGCTTACAGAAAGATCCACTTATCGCAAGATTCTGTAAAGCAGTCACAAGACACAAACCAGTCCAGATTCACAAGACCCCAACTTGGGACCTATCCTCAGGGCCTTTCTGGAGGTTCAAACTCGGAGGCCTCCTTAAGACTGCTCACAGTTAAGACAGTACTCCTAGTGGCAATCACTTTAGCCTGTAGGGTCAGTGAAATGCAAGCTCTTTCCATCAGAGAGCCCTTCCTCCAGATCTTGGACGGTAGAGTCATCCTAAGGATGGATCCTGGATTCCTGCCAAAAGTGGTATCTAAAGTCCCAGGATATTGTCCTACCTACATTCTGTCAAAATTCCTCAAATGACAAAGAAAAGCAATTTCACTTGCTAGATGTGAGAAGATATATTCTAGAGTATTTAGAAGCAACCAAGACGTTTAGGAGTGCGGATTCACTTTTTGTCCCGTTCTCCGGGAAACGTAAGGGTCAAAAAGCCTCCAAAGTAACTCTAGGGAGATGGATCAAGTTAGTTATTACAGAGGGGTATAGAATACTAGATAAAGAACTTCCTGGGGGTATTAAGGCACACTTCACAAGAGCACTCTGTGTCCTGGGCAGAAAAGGCTTGTGCCACCCTGGAGCAGATCTGCAAAGCAACCACATGGTCAAGCTTTACAACCTTTACAAGGCATTACCGACTAGACCTACTGTCTAGTCAGGAACAGGCTTTTGGGAGGAAAGTCCTTCAAGCTGTGGCCCCCCCTAATCTGGTGAGTACTTGGGGATCCTCTCAAGGGCTGTCCTTGAAGAAGACTAGGGAAAACCGGAGTTAGACTTACCGTTAACTCTATTTCCAGTAGTCTTCCAGGACAGCACAATCCCACCCTTGAATTAACCTCTTCAGCCCCGGAAGGATTTACCCCCTTCCAGACCAGAGCACTTTTTGCAATACGGCACTGCGTCGATTTAAGTGACAATTGCGTGGTCGTGCCAGATTGCACCCAAACAAAATTGACGTTAATTTTTTCCCACAAATAGAGCTTTCTTTTGGTGGTATTTGATCACCTCTGCGATTTTTATTTTTCGTGCTATAAACAAAAAAAGAGCGCCAATTTTGAAAAAAGCTATATTTTTAACTTTTTGCTATAATAAATATCCCCCAAAAATATATAAAAAAAACAAATTTCTCAGTTTAGGCAGATATGTATTCTACATATTTTTGGTAAACAAAATTAGTATTAGATTAGATTAGTTTGCGCAAAAGTTATAGTGTCTACAAAATAGGGGATAGATTTATGGCATTTTTATGATTATTTTTTTTTATTAGTAATGGCGGTGATCTGCAATTTTTATCGTGACTGCTACATTATGGCAGACATATCAGACACTTTTGACACCATTTTGGGATCATTGTCATTTATACAGTGATCAGTGCTATAAAATGCACAGATTAATGTGTAAATGAAACTGGCAGGGATGGGGTTAAACACTAGGGGCGATCAAGGAGTTAAGTGTGTCCTAGGGAGGTTTTCTAACTATGGGGAGGATGGGCTACCACTGACATGACAGCGATTACTGCTCCTGATCACAGGGAGCAGTACATCCCTGTCATGTCACTAAGGAGAACAGAGAAATGCCTTGTTTGCAGGCATCTCCCTGTTCTGGTGCTCTGTGACACTGCAGACATCGAGTCTGCAGGATCCGCAGGCACTGTCACTAGTACTTGGCGCACGCGTGCGCGCCCACAATGATGCGACTTAAAGGGGATGTACCTGTATTCCATACTTCGGTTCTTGGTGATTGCTGACCACGGGTCTGAGGGAGCCCGCCTTTTGAACTGAATGGCATGTGTTTCCAGTGGCGATGAGAGGAGCACCATCTCTCAAGGGCTGTCCTGGAAGACTACTGGAAATAGTTACCGGTAAGTCTAACTCTGTTTTTTGTAGATGCTATAACTTTTGCACACACCAATCAATAAACGCTTATTGCGTTATATATATATATTTTTTTTACCAAAAATATGTAGAATACATATTGGCCTAAACTGATGAAGAAATTATTTTTAAAATTGTTTTTTGGGGATATTTATTATAGCAATTTTTACAAAATTGTCTCTCTTTTTTTGTTTATAGTGCAAAAAATAAAAACCACAGAGGTTATCAAATACCACCAAAAGAAAACTCTATTTGTGG
Source organism: Lithobates pipiens (assembly GCF_037356315.1). Classification (NCBI taxonomy): domain Eukaryota; kingdom Metazoa; phylum Chordata; class Amphibia; order Anura; family Ranidae; genus Lithobates; species Lithobates pipiens. Next base: position 171,200,959 of record NW_027507903.1, read on the forward strand.
GAAAAAAAGGACATCAATTTTGTTTGGGTACAGCATTGCACGACCGTGCAATTGTCAGTTAAAACGACACAGTGCCATATCCCAAAAAATGGCCTGGTCATTAAGGGGGAAAATTTTCTGGTCTGTAAGTGGTTAAACAGCTTTAGCGCAAACAGCCAGCATTTTTAGTGTGAAAGCAGCCGTAGTATTTCCTCTCTGCCTCTAGTGGTCACACTTGGGAATTGATTTCTTTGTGGATGCTAGTAGTCTTCCCTCACTGACCCCTAGTGGTTATACCTGAGAATTGATTTCTATGCAGATACTAGCATTCTTTTCTTCTCTGCCTCTAGTGGTCATACCTGGGAATTGATATCTATGTGGATACTACTAGTCTTTCCTCACTACTCCCTAGTGGTCATTCTTGGGAATTAATTTCTATGTGGGTGCTTGTAGTGTTTCCGCTCTGCCCCTAGTGGCCATACTTGGGAATTGATTAATATGTGGATGCTTGTAGTCTTTCCTCTCTGCCCCTAGTGGTCATAGCTGGGAATATATTGTGTAAGCTCTCCTAGATTGTAAGCTCTAACGAGCAGGGCCCTCTGATTCCCCCTGTATTGAATTGTATTGTAATTGTACTGTCTGCCCTAATGTTGTAAAGCTTGGCGTAAACTCTCAGTGCTATATAAATCCTGTATAATAATTATAAAAATAATATATTTCTATGTGGACACTAATAGTCTTTCCTCTCTGCCCCCTTGTGGACACACCTGCAAATTGATTTATATACAGATACTGATAGTTTTTCCTCTCTGCCCATAGTGGTCATACCTGGGAATTTGATTTCTATGCAAAAACTAGTAGGCTTTCCTCTCTGCCTCTAGTGGACACACCTGGCAATTGATTGTCTATGTGGATACTAGTAGTCTTTCCTCACCGAACCCGAGTGGACATACCTGAGAACTGATTTCTATGTGGATACTAGAATTCTTTCCTCTCTGCCTCTAGTGGCCATACCTGGGAATTGATATGTGGATACTAGTAGTCTTTCCTCTCTGTCCCCTAGTGGTCATACCTGGGAACTGATTTATTTGCCAATACTAGTAGTATTTCCTCTCTGCCCCAAGTGGTCACACCTGGGAATTGATTTCTACTTGTACACTAATAGTCTTTCCTCTCTGCCCCTAGTGGTCAGACCTGGGAATTGATATTTTAAAGGAAGGGGAAAAAAAAGGAGGGGAGGACCAGTCCCTATTTATATAGGTACCATATATTTTTCTTACTCCTTTCTTTATCTTTCCACACCACCACTTTTCATACCGATCATTTACCTACAAATATAGGATAAGACCCCTATGGTGAGAAATATAGACCTATTTTAAAGTGTTACTAAACCCAGTAATATGAAAATAGTTCATCCCACCCCCACAGTGCCCACAGCTTATAAATCTTGTTTTTACATTAAAATATTGACACTATGGGGCTGATTTACTAAGATGAATGCGCTGCGCCGGTTCATACCTCCATTTGTGCGCCAGATAAATTATCAAGTGAGTGTATGAACCGGCGCACGCATTAGCGCAACGCATAATATGCCGGCGCAATTCATAATAGCGCGCGCCGTATCATTAACAGTCCATTCATACAGGGGCAACACGACTTCCAGCGCGACTTTGGGAGGCAACTTGGACATGACTTGAGTGTTAATCACAGCGCGACTTGGGGTGACTTGCAACACGACTTTAAGTCGCCCCCAGGCCAGGCGACTTTAATTAAAAAGAAAAACGGCATGGGTTCCCCTCCAAGAGCATACCAGGCCCTTCAGGTCTGGTATGGATATTAAGGGGAACCCCGAACCAAAAAATATATGGCGTGGGGCCCCCCAAAATCCATACCAGACCCTTATCAGAGCACGCAACCAGCCAGGCCGCAGGAAAAGAGGGGAGACGAGAGTGCCCCCCCCTCCTGAACCGTATCAGGCCACATGCCCTCAACATTGGGAGGATGCTTTGGGCCTCCTCCAAAGCACCTTGTCCCCATGTTTATGAGGACAAGGGCCTCATCCCCACAACCCTGGCCGGTGGTTGTAAGGGTCTGCAGGCGGGGTCCTTATCAGAATCTGGAATCCTCTTTACCAAGGAGACCCTCAGATCCTGGCCTCCCCCCTGTGTGAAATGGTAAGGGGGTACAAAATACCCCTACCATTTCACAAAAAAAGTGACAAAAGTGTTAAAAATGACAAGAGACAGTCTTTGACAATTACTTTATTAAAGTCTTCTTTCATCTTCTTTCTTCTGGTCTTCTTCCTTTCTTCATCCTTCGGGTTTCTTCCTCCATCTTCTTCTTCCTCCGATCCGCTTCTTCTTGCTCAGGTGTTCTCGTCTGGCATCTTCCTCCACGGCATCTCTTCTTCCTTCTCGGGCTGCTCTGCACAATGGGAGGCTCCCGCTGTGTGACGATTCTCTTCTTCTGACAGGTCTTATATAACGGAGGGCAGGGCCACCCGCTGACCCCTCCCCCCTCTGACGTACCATTCCATGCATGAGAGGGGGTGGGGTCACCAGGTGGCCCCATCCTCCGTTATATAAGATCTGTCAGAAGAAGCGAAGCGTCACACAGTGGGAGCCTCTCATTGCGCGGAGCGCCCCGAGAACCAAGAAGAGACGCCGTGGAGGAAGATGCCGCACGAGAACACTGGAGCAAGAAGAAGCAGATCGGAGGAAGAAGAAGATGGAGGAAGAAGAAGATGGAGGAAGAAACTGAAGGATGAAGAAGGAAGAAGACCAGAAGAAAGAAGATGAAAGAAGACTTTAATAAAGGACTGTCTCTTGTCATTTTTAACACTTTTGTCACTTTTTTGGTGAAATGATACCCCCTTACCATTTCACACAGGGGCGGAGGCCGGGATCTGGGGGTCCCCTTGTTAAAGGGGGCTTCTAGATTCCGATAAGTCCCCCGCCCACAGACCCCCACAACCACCAGCCAGGGTTGTGGGGATGAGGCCTTTGTCCTCATCAACATGGGGACAAGGTGCTTTGGGAGGGACCCCAAAGCATCCTCCCAATGTTGAGGGCATGTGGCCTGGTATGGTTCAGGAGGGGGGCACTCTCTCGTCCCCCCTCTTTTCCTGCGGCCTGCCAGGTTGCGTGCTCAGATAAGGGTCTGGTATGGATTTTGAGGGGGACCCCCACGCCATTTTTTTTGGCGTGGGGTTCCTCTTAAAATCCATGCCATTCCTGAAGGGTTTGGTATGGATTTTGAGGGGGACCCCCACTCCATTTTTTTGGGGCGTGTGGTTCCTCTTTAAATACATGCCAGAGCTGAAGGGCCTGGTATGGATTTTGAGGGGGACCCCACGCCATTTTTTTTTTGGTGAGGGGTTCCCCTTAATATCCATACCAGACCTGAAGAGACTGGTATGGAATTTCGTGGAACCCCCACTTATTTTGTTTTCTTTATTTATTTTTTCTTAATGCTAACATGACCTGTGTGCAAATAGCCTTAAAAAAACCTATAGAAGTGAACCAGTGCAAAAAAAAAAAGTCAAGTTGAGAGTTGTGCCTGTTCAACTTATGCAAATGAACCTACGTGGCTTGACATTTACTAAGATTTTGCCAGCGCAGTGAACCAGAGCACTTGAACGGGCGCAAATGTGCAGTGCATAAATTGACCTAGAGCAGTTCCGAGTGTATTTGCAGGAGCAGCAGGATTGCTCAGAGAAAGTTAATTTTTGGCAAAGTTGTTACTTGGACAGTCATATCTATACTTCCTCACATCACCACACATCACCCCCATAATATTGGCACTTCCAGCTTCTTTTAATTCTGAGTTGAAAATGCAGTGCGTCAATTCTATAGCGGCGCACAGATCACGGCCGCCCGTGCGCTGGCATGCTCATAGTAAATGGGGAATTGCGCTGTATTACAGGCGCAAATGCTTTGTGAATACGAAAACGGCCATTGCGCGTCAGCGTGCACCGCAACTCATGGTGCAAATGCTTTGTAAATCAGCCCCTATATAACTTTTTGGCTGATCTGTATACCACGGTCAGTGATAAACTGCACAGTTTCTCCAGTTCTAAGAGTTCAGGTAGGAGGAGATTTCCACTGCAGCCTGTATACACGTCCACATGTGTGATGCCAATATCATGTGACCTGGCTACCTCTGAGAAGTAAATGTTCTCTCCAGCATAAAAGACACAACTGAGCATGTGCAGGTTGGCTACCCTGCCTTTGTTAGCTGGCTTTCCCCAGATAGATAGTGCAGGAGGGGAAGGATCTGTCCATACAGGATAAATGTCAGGGCTGGCTTAGCCCTTCCTCCTCTGGGCTGGCTGCTCAGCTGTCGGCTAATTGCCAGCTCTCATTTCTCTCCACAGTTACCAGCTGTTCCTGATCATGCTCGTCTGACCTGCCTACTTAAAGCTGTCCAGCTCACTCCACCTCTGCCTTCGCCTTGGTCACATCACAAGCCACCATCTCCTGCGGTTCTGTTTAAAGACTGGCTTGCTGACATCCCTTCTGGCTCCTTATCCTGCTTGCTCTACTTGGATCCCTGACTTCTGGCCTGGCTGATTACCCGATCTGGTTATTGAACTCTGGCCTGGCTGACTACTCGATCCGGTTACTGGACTCTGGCTATGCTTTGACTACGCTTTTTCTATTTACCTTTTTATTTAATAAACAAGTGTGATTTAATTGTACTTCTGTCTCGGTCTGATTCATGGTTTCTGACAATAAAACAGTCTTTTTACACAATGCAGATGATTAACCTCTTAAGTTCCACAGTGAGCTTAACAAGCATGCTATGCTGCATATACAGACGGATTTTACTGTTGTGAGTTTATTAACACTTTAACATTTAGGCTTCATGCACACAAGATACAGATGCAAACTCTGCTGGACACATGTTTTTAAAAGCTGAAACCGGCGTTTAGAAACACGCGTTTTGCCACGAGTTTTACCGCGATTTAGCGGCGTTTTACCGTGTTTTACAGCGTTTGCGTCTAGAAGCGTTTAGTTAAGCTAACATCATAGACCCTCCCCAGCTCAAAAAACAGTATTATTAACTATTTCAGCAATTTTGTGAGACCAGAGTGAGTAGCAGCAGCTGTGAGAGCTGCAGTGTACTTGTATTTAGCGTGTCACTTGCCACGGCACCTGCCACAAGTTGTGGATTGTCCACTTGCCATGTGACTTGACACATCACCTGCCACATCACATGCCACGTCACTTGCCACAAGTTGTGGATTGTCCACTTGCCACGCCACTTGCCCCATCACCTGCCACAAGTTGTTAATTGTCCACTTGCCACGTCACCTGCCACGTCACTTGCCACAAGTTGTGGATTGTCCACTTGCCACCTGCCATATCACTTGCCACAAGTTGTGGATTGTCCACTTGCCACGTCACCTGCCACAAGTTGTGGATTGTCCACTTGCCACGTCACTTGCCACGTCCCCTGCCACGTCACCTGCCACAAGTGGATTGTCCACTTGCCACCTCACTTGCCACATCACCTGCCACAAGTTGTGGATTGTCCACTTGCCACGTCACTTGCCACGTCCCCTGCCACGTCACCTGCCACAAGTGGATTGTCCACTTGCCACGTCACTTGCCACATCACCTGCCACAAGTTGTGAATTGTCCACTTGCCACAAGTGGATTGTCCACTTGCCACGTCACTTGCCACATCACCTGGCACACCACCAGTCACAAGTTGTGGATGGTCCACTTGCCACGTCACTTGCCACGTCACCTGCCAGGTCACTTGCCACGTCACCTGCCATGCCACCTGTCACAAGTTGTGGATTGTCCACTTGCCACGTCACCAGCCCCATCACCTGCCACAAGTTGTGGATTTTCCACTTGCCACATCACTTGCCACGTCACCTGGCACGTCACTTGCCACGTCCCCTGCCACAAGTTTTGGATTGTCAAATTGCCACGTCACTTGCCACATCACCTGCCACGTCACTTGCCACAAGATGTGGATTGTCGACTTTCCACGTCACCTGCCATGTCACCTGCCATGCCACCTGCCACAAGTTGTGGATTGTCCACTTGCCACATCACCTGCCACAAGTTGTGGATTGTCCACTTGCCACGTTACTTTCCACGTCACTTGCCACAAGTTGTGGATTGTCCACTTGCCACGTCACTTGCCACGTCAACTGCCACAAGTTGTGGATTGTCCACTTGCCACGCCACCTGCCACCTCACTTGCCACAAGTTGTGGATTGTCCACTTGCCACGTCACCTGCCACAAGTTGTGGCTTGTCCACTTGCCACGTCACATGCCACATCACCTGCCATAAGTTGTGGATTGTCCACTTGCCATGTCACCTGCCAGGTCACTTGCCACGTCACCTGCCAGGTCACTTGCCACGTTACCTGCCACAAGTTGTGGATTGTCCACTTGCCATGTCACCTGCCACGTCACTTGCCACAAGTTGTGGATTGTCCACTTGCCACGTCACCTGCCACAAGTTGTGGATTGTCCACTTGCCACGTCACATGCCACGTCACCTGCCACAAGTTGTGGATTGTCCACTTGCCAGGTCACTTGCCACGTCACCTGCCAGGTCACTTGCCACGTTACCTGCCACAAGTTGTGGATTGTTCACTTGCCACCTGCCATATTACTTTCCACAAGTTGTGGATTGTCCACTTGCCACGTCACTTGCCACAAGTTGTGGATTGTCCACTTGCAATTGTTTAAAATATTTTTCTAATGGTTTTTCATCATTTGCAATCATTTTTGAGATTTTTAATGTAAAAAAAAAGGTCACCTTTAAAAACGCTTATAAACGAAAATGCAGCAAAACGCGGTAGCGGCGTTTTGCCGCGTTTTGCGTCTGAACCCATTTTTTTGCTTCTGGAAAAACGAGGTTAAACACAACTGCATAAAAACGGCAAAAAACTAGACTGTGTACATGGACACATAGGATAACATTGAATGAGTTCAGGAGCAGTTGAAAAAAGTGTCCAACTGCCTCTGAACACGCATTTAACAGTGTCTCGTGTGCATGAGGCCTTACAGTGATGTACATATTTAACTCTACATCTCCACATCTTCTCCCCTCCCCCTTCTTTACTTATTCTTCCCGCTCACTCTATAATTAGAAAAAGTACTATTCACCCCCAGAATTCCATCTGATGCTATAGTAACGGCTATCATGCCAGGCATTATTAGTCATGGGTCCCATATTTAATTGAATTTTTTCAATTTTGTGTCCCTATTCCGGTACACCTGCCATTCTTTTAGTAAAGTGTCATTGAGTGCCGGTTCACACTTGTGCGATGCGATTGTGATGGAAATTTTTTCATTGCGTGTTTGGTTATTACCAGCGCGATTGTATTGCGAATTTAATGTGAATTCAATGCACTTAGAATGCAAATGAGGCACAGGTGCGTTTTTTGCTCAGGCCAATCGAAAAGGCAAGAAAAAAATGGGTCCTAATTTCCTGTGCTCCTCCCGGTTTTCTTTTGTGGGGAGAGTATTGTCGTTGAGGAGTGTGGTTTCTTTGTGTGTAGTCAGTGAGGATTTTGATTTTTGGTCATTATGTTTCATCATATGCCGTTAATCATGGCAGCAGTTATTACTGCTACTGCTGCAGTGCTGATGGACAAAGCCAGGAGGAAAAGGAGCAGGAGGAGGAAGATACTGATACAAGAATATATTGGGTCCATCCAATTATCCAAAATAAGGAAGAGAGAGGCCAGTTCAGGATCCTCTACAATGATCTCAGGCAGCATGAGGAGAAGTTCTTCAACTATTCCCGGATGTCAGTAAATAGGTTAGTAACTGTACCTCTCTTCCTTCTCCTCCTCCCTCCTTCTTTCTATCACTGGCATGCATCCCACTGACACCATTCCTACTGACCACCAATGTAAGGGCATGCATCCCACTCACCACCAATCCCACTTATCACCAATCCCACTGACCAGCAGTGTAAGGGCATGCATCCCACTGACAGGCCATATATATGGGACAGCCGGATAGAAGAATATAAAAATAATGCCAGGAAGAGTAGAGGCTGGGATGAGATTAGCAAAAGTCTGTATGCAGACTGGGATGACTTCACACCTCAGGTTCGCAAACATAAACGTAAGTATATTTCCATTTACTCATCCCACTGACCACCAATCCCACTGACCACCAATGTAAGGGCATGCATCCCACTGACCACCAATCCCACTGACCACCAATCTAAGGGCATGCATCCCACTGACTACCAATCCCACTGACCACCAATGTAAGGGCATGCATCCCATTGACCACCAATCCCACTTTCTATCTCTTTTCTCCTTTTACTAGAACTCTTGCCTCTTACCATTCAATTTGATTGTGTGTATGTGCTTTATCATGTCCCTTACATTGGTATTGTGGTTTTATTCTTAGTTTTGATGAATTACTTCGGCTGCTTGGTACACATTTGGAGTGTCAGAACACTACCTTTCGGAATAGTGTGGAGCCAGCGGAAAGGTTGCTTGTTACATTAAGGTAAATTTCATAGATATACTTTGTGAAAATGTAAGCTATGCAACATAGTAAGCTCTAGTAAGGAATGCAAAGAATGCAGACAGATATCACAACAAAATTGTCTTCCAAAAAAGTTTTTTTTTTTTTTTTAGAAAAACTTGTAATTATTTTGCGATTACATATTTTGCACAAAGTATTGTGGAAACAATCTAACTCCTCCAACTTCCTCTAACTACCCAATTTCCTCTGACTCTCCAACTTCCTATGACTCTCTAACTCCCTCTCACTCTCTAACTTCCTCTGACTCTCCAACTTCCTCTGACTCTCCAACTCCCTCTGACTCTCCAACTCCCTCTGACTCTCCAACTTCCTCTGACTCTCCAACTTCCTCTGACTCTCCAACTTCCTCTGACTCTCCAATTTCCTTTGACTCTCCAATTTCCTTTGACTCTCCAATTTCCTTTGACTCTCTAACTCCCTCTGACTCTCTAACTCCCTCTGACTCTCTAACTCCCTCTGACTCTCCAACTTCCTCTGACTCTCCAACTTCCTCTGACTCTCCAACTTCCTCTGACTCTCTAACTCCCTATGACTCTCTAAGCCCACGTACACATGGTCTGAGATTTTGCCAACCAAATCCGTCGGATTTTGCCCGTCGGATTTAGTCCGACCGATTGTATCTGAAACTGTTGCATACACATGGTCCGGCCAATTTGGCGAAAAATCCGATCTTTCAGAACGTGATGACGTAATTTCGTTACGATGGGACTACATTCAGGCTAGTAGCCAATAGCTTTGATGTAGGAATTTGATCTGAGCATGCGTAGCACTTGGTCCGATCAAAATGCTCTACACATGATCGGATTAGGTCTGTCCGGCCCAGTTGGTCGGGAAATATTTCCAACATGTTGGAAAATTGGGTCGGACGGAGATTCGGACGGAATCAGTCCAATGCATACCACACACAGTCGGATTATCTGACGACACGGTCCGATAAGACTCATTCTGACAGATTCTCCGACCGTGTGTACAAGGGCTAACTCCCTCTCACTCTCTAAATTCTTCTGACTGTCTGTGTTTAACTGCACTGAACTTTAATTCTGACTTTCAAAACTTTAGTAACTGAAACTCTACCTCTCCACCTCATCCTCCCTGTCATCTCCCACTCTCTCATCCTCCCTCCCTCGCATCTTCATCTCCACTTTCCCCCTAATCTTTTTTCTCTCCATCTCCATTTACCTGAGCCATTAGAAATAAAATAGCATTTTTGAATAAACCATCAAAATTACAAAAAATAATTTAACAAAAACATAACATGAAGTTGGTAGCGGAATTGGTAGATAGTCATCTACAAATTCAAAAAACTTGGCGAACTATGTTCATCGGGCTTGGTTACATCATGCCATTGTAGTGTTGCTGTTGAAGAGCTCGGTGGTGTTCTCTGCAAGGCTTAACCTTGTGTTGAGGGATATTTCCTGCATGGCTCAGGTGGTGATCTCTTGGTATCCTGTGGTACACTTGGGGGTCCATAGTGTCGATAGGGTGTAGGCATGTTTGAGAGAAATTCAAGAGATCGATTGTGATATGGATAATGATTTGGAATTATCGGTTTGTGCTGTTCCATTGGTCTTTCTACAGGTGGGAATTGTTAGGCAGGGACGTTATTTGCTCGTATAGCTGTGGTGGTCTGTTTTGTGTCAGGATATGGTAAGATGTTGAGTCAAGTGGTTTCATATCCATTTGTCTGCTAATATCCGTGGTTCTACTTGGGGGTGAAATTACAGAGGCAACTGGTGAAGGAATGGGATATGGTATTCGTGATCTGGGGGTCTCGTACATGCTAGAGGGTTCGGCAAAACTAGAGGGATAAGGGTTTGGCACAGTGTCTGAGGCAGAAGAAATAGGAGTAATTATTTGGGTACTAGGTCAGTCGTGTGTTGGCACAGAAACATGGCATGGCACAGTGAATGAATGGATGCAATGTTGCACTGCAATCCTCATATTAAAGTACTGGTCTGGCAAAACCTCTTTGAGAAGAGGCACCAAACTAATGGCAAACATAGTGTGAGGGCATCGCTGGGCATCAATTTGTTCAGTGATCCCTGACACTATGTGTAGTAATTTTTTGATCTGGTCTTGGTCTTCAACCTCTTCTACTGCCCTGCTGCTTTTCTTCCTGCAGGAAGTAGATTTTTGCCTTGGCCTTCTGATGGAAGGTGTTGAAACGTCGGTATCCTCATTTTCCGGCTCATGAGCAGAGGACTCATGTACCTCGATCTGCTCACCCTGGAGCTCCATATATGACTCCTGATATGTGCAAGCAAATAATACAACTTCATCATTGTCAACACTAGGAGCATGCTCCTCCTCCTCCCCCTCCTCCTCCCCCCAACTTGCTTCCGTTTTGCAATACAAAAAATTTAAATTGTATCTGTGTTATGAATTAAAAAGTATAAAGCTGATAGGGGGAGTAAAGGTTAGGGGTAGGACAGGTTAATTAGATAGAGATGGTAGAGTGACCGATTCATGTATGAAAACTTACTTTCTCAATTCTAAAACTGGCTTAAAAAAATCCATGCATCTGGCAAAGGCATAGGGACGCTTTGGGAGAGCACCAGACCCACTCCTTGCTTCACGCTGCAGTCTCTGGTGTCTCTGAAGTGTGTCCTTGAGGCTCCGCCACCTAGTGCGTATGAGACCTTCTGTAATAAAAAAACATAACTAAGTAATTTCATATTATTTTTCAGGTACCTAGCAACTGGAAATTAATTTGCCAGCTTACACTATGAGTTCAAATTGGGAAAATCTACGGTGAGCACAATTGTGCGGGACACCTGTATCGCTATCTGGGAGGTCCTAAGAGATGTGGTCATGTCTAAACCAATCAAAGAGGAATGGAACACCAAAGCTGAGTTGTTTTGGGAGCGCTGCAACTTCCCTAACTGTGTTGGTGCCATAGACGGCAAGCACATCAGAATTGTGAGGCCAGTCGGTAGTGGGACAACATTTTTTAACTATAAAAAATATTTTTCTTTTGTCCTTCTGGCAGTGGCTGATGCAAACTACTTGTTCACCTACACAGACTGTCACGTACCTAGTGGTGAGCCCGGAATGCAGAAGGAGACCTCTCTTGCGTCCCCGACTCACGGCCCCTGATGATGGTGACAGGAGGCACGGGAGTCAGAGGTAGCACGAGTGCCTGGCAGGATCAACAGCCGGTGAATGGCTGACTTCAGGAACTGTAGCTGGACAAGCAGGCCCCAGTGACAGCAGACAGGAACAAGTAGACAGCAGGAGACCAACAGGAACAGGTGGATCACTCAGGGGCAGGCACACAGAAGAGTCAGGCAGGCCAGGTCAAACCAGACAGTCAGTACAGGAACAGATGCAGCGGGCAGAGGCAGGAACGTGGAACAAGCCGGGTCGGTAACGGATGAGCACGGATGGACCAGAGGATGAGACAGGTGCAGAGTCGTAGACAAGCCGGAGGTCAGAGGCAGGCAGAAGGCAGGGAAGGTCGCAGGTCAGGCCGGGTCGATACACAAACAGATCAGATTCAGGTAATAGTCTCAGGAACGCTGTAGATCAAGCAGCAAGATCAGAAGGGAGAACTGGGTTTAAATAGCCCGCCTGGCGCCGGTAACCGCACGCACCCGCGCGCAACCGGGCGACCGCGGACACGCGCACCAGGCACCCGCAGGCGCGCACAGACAGGTGACGGACCACTGTCCCCAGCCAGCCATTCCTGACACAGACATTGGTTCTTATGGGAGCAGTTCTGACTCCAGCATTTTTTCCCACTCAAGTTTTGGAAGAATGATTCGGGAGAACACACTTGACCTCCCGAATTAATGACCACACCCTGGAACATCTGAACCTTCTCTCCCTTTAATATTTGTTGGTGATGAGACTTTCTCTCTGTCAGAAAAAATGCTCAGGCCATATGCTAACCGGTCACTCTCTGTGGAGAAAAGGGTATTTAATTATTGGCTAACAAGAGCACGAAGAGTTGTGGAGTGTACTTTCGGAATCCTGACAAACAAATGGCAGTTTCTTCACACTCCAATAACTCTGAGCATGGAAAATGCCATAATTGCCTTAAAAGCTGCCTGTGCACTCCACACTTATGTCCATGAAAGAGATGGATACCTATTTGAGGACTCTTTAATGGATGAGATGGAAGGCGCAGATTGGACACATACAAGGGGCAATTACAGAGGGGCCAGCATCCGTGAAAAATATACTGACTTCTTTATGAGTCCTGCCGGTCAGGTATCATGGCAGCTTGATGCAATTCAATAAACACCAAAACATTTTTGCTGCATCGTCTACTATCTGTACTTTTTTCAATAAATATGATAAAGTTTTATTGTTCAACAGTGCGTCCATTTCTTGCAGTTACTGTGTCAACATACTGAGCTTGCAATATCATTCCACAACATTACATTGGTGGTCAGTTGGATTGGTGGTAAGTGGGATGCCTGCACTTACATTGGTGGTCAGTGGGATTGGTGGTCAGTGGGATGCATGCCCTTACATTGGTGGTCAGTGGGATTGGTGGTCAGCAGGATGCATGCCCTTACATTGGTGGTCAGTGGGATTGGGGGTCAGTGGGATGCATGCCCTTACATTGCTGGTCAGTGGGATTGGTGGTCAGTGGGGTGAGTAAATGGAAATATACTTACGTTTATGTTTGCAAGCCTGAGGTGTGAAGTCATCCCAGTCTGCATACAGACTTTTGCAAATCTCATCCCAGCCTCTGCTCTTCCTGGCATTATTTTTATATTCTTCTATCCGGCTGTCCCATATATATGGCCTGTCACGGACGAGTCTGATGAGCTCCTCATTGTCTACACTGTTCCGACGCTTGGGGGCCATCTTGACTGATTACAGATGGACATGAGACAGGAAACAGGAAGTGAGGGGCGGAACTGGAAGGAGGAGCTGGAGGTGAAGAATTTGTATATATCTGAACCAACAATGCAATTCCAGAACGATTTTACATTGATGTCTATGGAAACTAAACTCGCAACGCAACGCTGTAAACTCGCACAAGACCCTTTTTTTAACGCATCGCATTCGGAGAGGAATCACAACGCATATATGTGAACGACCGTCATTGAAAACAATTACTTTTTGGATGACATGCGAATCTAGTTTTTGTTTAACGCATCTAATTCGTTATCAACTCGCACAAGTGTGAACCGGCACTAACTCGTGTCCGCCATTCCTCACATGTAGGGATACCTGTGCAGTCATCTTCCGTGCTATGAATAGCTTCTTGTTAATACATGTCCTAACTGCTGGTATATATATTTCTTTTTCTAAATAACCCAGTAGATATACTTTAGGATCTAGTTGTATCTGCATTTGATAAACCTGGTTAATGGTGTCCACAAATTTTTGCCAATACCTGAACTATTTGGGACATTTCCATAGCATGTGTAATGATCAGCAGACGGTCTCAGGCACAGAGGGCATTTTGATGTATCTCACCTGCCTCATTGATAAAATTTAGTTGGGGTCCTGTACACTCAATGAGTTATATACAATTTAGTTAAACATTGCTGAGGTGATACAGATACCAACTGTACTTGCTCCAGAATATTCTGTCATTGTTCATCTGATATATCTCCTAAGTCCCTTTCCCATCCCCTTCTAGCTGGGCAAATAACCTCCACCTTGGATTACCCAGTGTCAGAAACCATGAATCAGACCGAGACAGAAGTACAATTAAACCACACTTGTATATTAATAAAAAAATAAAAAGGTAAATAGAGTAAGCGTAGTCAAAGTATAGCCAGAGTCCAGTCACCAGATAGAGTAGTCAGCCAGTCCAGAGTTCAATAACCAGATCGGGTAATCAGCCAGGCCAGAAGTCAGGGATCCAAGTGGAGCAACAGCAAACAGGATAAGGAGCCAGAAGGGATTTCAGCAAGCCAGTCTTTACGCAGGAGATGGTTTCTTGTAATGTGACCAGGGCGAGGGCAGAGATGAAGTGAGCTGGACAGCTTTAAGTAGGCAGGTCAGACAAGCAAGATCAGGAACAGCTGGGTAACTGTGGAGAGAGATGAGAGCTGGCAATTACCTGACAGCTGAGCAGCCAGCCCAGAGAAGGAAGGGCTAAGCCAGCACTGACACCCAGTCAGACTGCTGTATATAGTAGAAATGAAACCCCTCTTAAAGCAGAGTTCCACCCAAAAATGAAACTTCCGCTTTAAGAACTCCTCGCCCCCTTACATGCCACATTTGGCATGTACTTTTTTTGGGGGGGGAGTGGGGGCTACGTTAGGAGGGGGACTTCCTGTCTCACGTCCTCCTTCCGCCCAGGGACGACTCCTCCTTTAGCCTTAGGTGGCCCTTCCCTCTAAGCGATCTCCTGGGACACGCGACAGGTCCCAGGAGATCGCCTATCCACTCAGGGAGTGCAGTGCAACTCATGCATGTGCCGTGCGTGCTCGGCCGTGAAGCCGAAGGCTGTCATGGTCGGGTGCCCAGAGTGGCAATGGAAGCGTCAGTAGAGAGGAGGGGAAGAGGAGCGACACCCCGTTCGGCCTCATCGCTGGACTGTGGAACAGGTAAGTGTCTGTTTATTAAAAGTCAGAAACGACACTTTTTGTAGCTGCTGACTTTTAATAAGCCTGGAACTCCACTTTAACTTGTGTCTTTACAATAAGATCTATAAGTGGCATAGTTTCTGTCTTTACCCTATTATTATCTTTAAACGCAACCTGTAAGGCATGTCGTAATTGTAAATATTTGAAAAAGGTATGAGAAAGCAACAAACATTCTGTTTGTAATTCTTGATTTTTTTTTTTATATTATCAGAATATAATTGTGAGATATATTAAATCCATAATTCCCCCCCCCCCCCCCCCGTCCTTCCATATTTTACATATTCCCTTATATTTTATATTTTCCCATAGATGGGAATACGCTGATCTAGCCACATGTTGCATAATATTTCCTGCCACACTTTATTCATCAGTACTAGAGTGGGTCTTTGAATGACATTAACAAAACACCTAGATTCTAACTGTGCTACTAAATGATTATGGGATAATCTAGTCAACAATAGTGATTCAATTGAATCTATTCATTCTATGGAACCCCATCCTGCCATCTGTTGAAGTTGGGCAACTAGGAAGTACATTCTAGCATTTGGCACAGCCAATTCCCCATATCTTTAGGAATTTGTAATGTAGAAAGATTAATGTTAGAGTTCTTCCATAATAAAGATAATAATAAAATAAAGATATGTAATAAAAAATCTATTTTCTAAAACACTTAAGAGGTATCCATACTGGTGAATAGGGATGAGCTTGGTGTTCGAGTCGAAAGCATGTTCGACTCAAACACCGGCTGTTCACTTGTTCGGCGAAGCCAGAACTCTGTGGGCTGTTCGCACCAAATTCGTGTGGCATTCATGGCCCACAATGCACTGCGCCATCGCAGTGCATTGCTGGCTTATGATTGGCCAAGCATGCACTGTGACCCTGCATGCTTGGCCAATCACAGCGCCGGCAGCGAGGAGAGCCATAATTGGCCACAGGCAGGATGCAGGAGTTAGTGGGTGTTGTGTGCCTCCAGTGCAGTATACACCTGTATCTACCCTTTATTGCTGGTGTTCTCTAATACAGCCATCTGCAGGAATTAGTGGGTGTTGTGTGCCTTCAGCACAGCACAATATACACCTGTATCTACCCTTTATTGCTGGTGTTCTCTCATACAGGCATCTGTAGGAGTTAGTGGGTGTTGTGTTCCTCCAGCACAGCACAATATACACTTGTATCTACCCTTTTTTGCTGGTATTCTCTAATACAGCCATCTGCAGGAGTTAGTGGGTGTTGTGTTCCTCCAGCACAGCACAATATACACCTGTATCTACCCTTTTTTGCTGGTATTCTCTAATACAGCCATCTGCAGGAGTTAGTGGGTGTTGTGTGCCTCCAGCACAACACAATATACACCTGTTTCTACCCTTTATTGCTGGAGTTCTCTAATACAGCCATCTGCAGGAGTTAGTGGGTGTTGTGTGCCTCCAGCGCAGTATACACCTGTATCTACCCTTTATTGCTGGAGTTCTCTAATACAGCCATCTGCAGGAGTTAGTGGGTGTTGTGTGCCTCCAGCACAGAACAATGTACACATGTATCTACCCTTTATTGCTGGCGTTCTCTAATATAGCCATCTGCAGGAGTTAGTGGGTGTTGTGTGCCTGCAGCACAGCACAATATACACCTGTATCTACCCTTTATTGCTGGTGTTCTCTAATACAGCCATCTGCAGGAGTTAGTGGCTGTTCTGTGCCTCTAGCACAGCACAATATACACCTGTATCTACCCTTTATTGCTGTTCTCTAATAGAGCCATCTGCATGAGTTAGTGGGTGTTGTGTGCCTCCAGTGCAGTATACACCTGTATCTACCCTTTATTGCTGGTGTTCTCTAATACAGCCATCTGCAGGAATTAGTGGGTGTTGTGTGCCTTCAGCACAGCACAATATACACCTGTATCTACCCTTTATTGCTGGTGTTCTCTCATACAGGCATCTGCAGGAGTTAGTGGGTGTTGTTTTTAGAGGTCGACCGATATAACGGCCGGCCGATATATCGGCCGATATTTGCAGTTTTTTATATAATCGGCATCGGCCGATTGTGTTGATAAAAAGCCGATTCTACAGCGGGACTTTGAAATGACTTCTTTAAGAAGTCAGTGTGAGTTGCCTGAGTCGTCATAGCAACACTTTCCTCCTCTCTGGGCAGACTGCCAAGAAAAGAACTAAATGATACAATGTTTACACTTCTGAATGAATGAAGTCATCTCTGTGTGTAGAAGTTCTCAGTTTAACCATTTAAAGACTAAATCTTTTCTGACACTTGTTGCTTCCAAGTAAAAATCCTGTATTTTCTGCCAGAAAATCACTTAGACCCCCCAAAAATTATATATATTTTTTCAGCAGAGATCCTAGGGAATAAAATAGCTGTTGTTGCAATATTTTATGTCACACGGCATTTGCACAGAGGTCTTTCAAATGCATTTTTTTGGGAAAAAAATACACCATTTAAAAAATAAAAATAAAATAAAAACAGTAAAGTTAGCACATTTTTTTTTTTTTTGTCCAAAAGTTTTGACTACCCGTTTTTATTTAATATATAGGTTTTTTTTTTTTTTAATCTAGATCATACATACAAGTAAACTGATTGGAGGTTTGTTTTGTTTAATAAATGTTTAAAGCGGGAGTCCGCCGGGACTCCGCGTTTTTTTTTTTTTTTTTAAAAGCCAGCAGCTACAAATACTGCAGCTGCTGACTTTTAAAATAGTGACACTTACCTGTCCAGCGCGCCCGCGATGTCGGCACCCGAAGCCGATCTCTAGATCGACACTCGAGTGCTGCCGCCGCCATCTTGGGTATGGGAATCAGGAAATGGAGCCTTTCGGCTTCATTTCCCGGTTCCCTACTGCGCATGCGCGAGCCGCGCTGTGCAATGAGGACGGTCCCCGCTGCCTCTGGGATCTGTGTGTTTCCCAGCAGGCAGCGGGGCACTTGCGGAAGGGGGCGGGCACTTGTGGAAAGGGGCGTAATGTACGCCCCCTTCCGCAGAGAGCTAGCCCGGAAGTGGGTGCAGTTACCTGGATTATCCAGGTAACTGCACCCCCCTCCCCCCTGAAAGGTGCCAATTGTGGCGCCGGAGGGGGGGGAGGAATCCGATGAGCGGAAGGTCCATTTTAGGGTGGACCTCCGCTTTAAGTGTAAGACATTTTCTGTATCACTTATGAAAACTGCTTTCACACTGGAGCGGGCAGACGTTGATGGTAAAACGCAAGTTTTAGCGGCTCTTTACCATCATTTTAGCGGTGCTATTTGGCTGCTAGTGGGGCACATATAACCCAGCTAGCGGCCAAGGAAGAGGTTAAATGCGCCCATGAAGCACCGCTGCCAAATCGCATTGCATGCGCTTCGGCAGTGGTGCCCATTCATATCAATGGGCAGGAGTGGTGGAGGAGCAGTATACACCACTCCAAACGTGCCGCTTGCAGGACTTTTTTTTTAAGATCCTGTCAGAGCATCGCCTCAGTGTGAAAGCACTCTGTCTTTCACACAGACTGCAGGGGAGCCGTTTTGCAGGCACTTTACAGGCGCTATTTTTAGCCCAAAAGCGCCTTAAAAAACACCCCAGTGGGAAAGGTGTGTTAGATCAAGGGGGATTAAAAATAAATAAATAAAATAAAATCGGCCTAACATATCGGCCCAAAAAAATCGGCATCATATATCGGCTATCGGCCGCCATGATTTCTAAATATCGGCATCGGCATCGGCCAGAGAAAAACCCATATCGGTCGATCTCTAGTTGTGTTCCTCCAGCACAGCACAATATACACTTGTATCTACCCTTTTTTGCTGGTATTCTCTAATACAGCCATCTGCAGGAGTTAGTGGGTGTTGTGTTCCTCCAGCACAGCACAATATACACCTGTATCTACCCTTTTTTGCTGGTATTCTCTAAAACAGCCATCTGCAGGAGTTAGTGGGTGTTGTGTGCCTCCAGCACAACACAATATACACCTGTTTCTACCCTTTATTGCTGGAGTTCTCGAATACAGCCATCTGCAGGAGTTAGTGGGTGTTGTGTGCCTCCAGCGCAGTATACACCTGTATCTACCCTTTATTGCTGGAGTTCTCTAATACAGCCATCTGCAGGAGTTAGTGGGTGTTGTGTGCCTTCAGCACAGCACAATATACACATGTATCTACCCTTTATTGCTGGTGTTCTCTAATTCAGCATATGCAGGAGTTAGTGGGTGTTGTGTGCCTCCAGCAAAGCACAATATACACATGTATCTACCCTTTATTGCTGGTGTTCTCTAATACAGCCATCTGCAGGAGTTAATGGGTGTTGTGTGCCTGCAGCACAGCACAATATACACCTGTATCTACCCTTTATTGCTGGTGTTCTCTAATACAGCCATCTGCAGGAGTTAGTGGCTGTTGTGTGCCTCCAGCACAGCACAATATACACCTGTATCTACCCTTTATTGCTGTTCTCTAATAGAGCCATCTGCAGGAGTTAGTGGGTGTTGTGTGCCTCCAGTGCAGTATACACCTGTATCTACCCTTTATTGCTGGTGTTCTCTAATACAGCCATCTGCAGGAATTAGTGGGTGTTGTGTGCCTTCAGCACAGCACAATATACACCTGTATCTACCCTTTATTGCTGGTGTTCTCTCATACAGGCATCTGCAGGAGTTAGTGGGTGTTGTTTTTAGAGGTCGACCGATATAACGGCCGGCCGATATATCGGCCGATATTTGCAGTTTTTTATATAATCGGCATCGGCCGATTGTGTTGATAAAAAGCCGATTCTACAGCGGGACTTTGAAATGACTTCTTTAAGAAGTCAGTGTGAGTTGCCTGAGTCGTCATAGCAACACTTTCCTCCTCTCTGGGCAGACTGCCAAGAAAAGAACTAAATGATACAATGTTTACACTTCTGAATGAATGAAGTCATCTCTGTGTGTAGAAGTTCTCAGTTTAACCATTTAAAGACTAAATCTTTTCTGACACTTGTTGCTTCCAAGTAAAAATCCTGTATTTTCTGCCAGAAAATCACTTAGACCCCCCAAAAATTATATATATTTTTTCAGCAGAGATCCTAGGGAATAAAATAGCTGTTGTTGCAATATTTTATGTCACACGGCATTTGCACAGAGGTCTTTCAAATGCATTTTTTTGGGAAAAAAATACACCATTTAAAAAATAAAAATAAAATAAAAACAGTAAAGTTAGCACATTTTTTTTTTTTGTCCAAAAGTTTTGACTACCCGTTTTTATTTAATATATAGGTTTTTTTTTTTTTTTAATCTAGATCATACATACAAGTAAACTGATTGGAGGTTTGTTTTGTTTAATAAATGTTTAAAGCGGGAGTCCGCCGGGACTCCGCGTTTTATTTTTTTTTTTTAAAAGCCAGCAGCTACAAATACTGCAGCTGCTGACTTTTAAAATAGTGACACTTACCTGTCCAGCGCGCCCGCGATGTCGGCACCCGAAGCCGATCTCTAGATCGACACTCGAGTGCTGCCGCCGCCATCTTGGGTATGGGAATCAGGAAATGGAGCCTTTCGGCTTCATTTCCCGGTTCCCTACTGCGCATGCGCGAGCCGCGCTGTGCAATGAGGACGGTCCCCGCTGCCTCTGGGATCTGTGTGTTTCCCAGCAGGCAGCGGGGCACTTGCGGAAGGGGGCGGGCACTTGTGGAAAGGGGCGTAATGTACGCCCCCTTCCGCAGAGAGCTAGCCCGGAAGTGGGTGCAGTTACCTGGATTATCCAGGTAACTGCACCCCCCTCCCCCCTGAAAGGTGCCAATTGTGGCGCCGGAGGGGGGGGAGGAATCCGATGAGCGGAAGGTCCATTTTAGGGTGGACCTCCGCTTTAAGTGTAAGACATTTTCTGTATCACTTATGAAAACTGCTTTCACACTGGAGCGGGCAGACGTTGATGGTAAAACGCAAGTTTTAGCGGCTCTTTACCATCATTTTAGCGGTGCTATTTGGCTGCTAGTGGGGCACATATAACCCAGCTAGCGGCCAAGGAAGAGGTTAAATGCGCCCATGAAGCACCGCTGCCAAATCGCATTGCATGCACTTCGGCAGTGGTGCCCATTCATATCAATGGGCAGGAGTGGTGGAGGAGCAGTATACACCACTCCAAACGTGCCGCTTGCAGGACTTTTTTTTTAAGATCCTGTCAGAGCATCGCCTCAGTGTGAAAGCACTCTGTCTTTCACACAGACTGCAGGGGAGCCGTTTTGCAGGCACTTTACAGGCGCTATTTTTAGCCCAAAAGCCCCTTAAAAAACACCCCAGTGGGAAAGGTGTGTTAGATCAAGGGGGATTAAAAATAAATAAATAAAATAAAATCGGCCTAACATATCGGCCCAAAAAAATCGGCATCATATATCGGCTATCGGCCGCCATGATTTCTAAATATCGGCATCGGCATCGGCCAGAGAAAAACCCATATCGGTCGATCTCTAGTTGTGTTCCTGCAGCACAGCACAATATACACTTGTATCTACCCTTTTTTGCTGGTATTCTCTAATACAGCCATCTGCAGGAGTTAGTGGGTGTTGTGTTCCTCCAGCACAGCACAATATACACCTGTATCTACCCTTTTTTGCTGGTATTCTCTAAAACAGCCATCTGCAGGAGTTAGTGGGTGTTGTGTGCCTCCAGCACAACACAATATACACCTGTTTCTACCCTTTATTGCTGGAGTTCTCGAATACAGCCATCTGCAGGAGTTAGTGGGTGTTGTGTGCCTCCAGAGCAGTATACACCTGTATCTACCCTTTATTGCTGGAGTTCTCTAATACAGCCATCTGCAGGAGTTAGTGGGTGTTGTGTTCCTCCAGCACAGCACAATATACACCTGTATCTACCCTTTTTTGCTGGTATTCTCTAATACAGCCATCTGCAGGAGTTAGTGGGTGTTGTGTGCCTCCAGCACAACACAATATACACCTGTTTCTACCCTTTATTGCTGGAGTTCTCGAATAAAGCCATCTGCAGGAGTTAGTGGGTGTTGTGTGCCTCCAGCGCAGTATACACCTGTATCTACCCTTTATTGCTGGAGTTCTCTAATACAGCCATCTGCAGGAGTTAGTGGCTGTTCTGTGCCTGCAGCACAGCACAATATACACCTGTATCTACCCTTTATTGCTGGTGTTCTCTAATACAGCCATCTGCAGGAGTTAGTGGCTGTTCTGTGCCTCCAGCACAGCACAATATACACCTGTATCTACCCTTTATTGCTGTTCTCTAATAGAGCCATCTGCAGTAGTGATGGACGAACTTCCGACGGGACGTTTCGCGAACGCGAAACGCGAACGGACACAAACGTTCGCGAAAACGACCGTTCGCCGCGGGCTCCATTGACTTCAATGGGAGGCGAATTTCGCAAACCTTTAGGTCGAATTTGCGGCCACGGGGTAATTATTAGGGGGTAGCACGTAGTCCCACCACCTGGACAATAGCATAATACATGTATGAGGTGAATTTGGGATCGATAACTACAAGCATTTTTTTTTTATTTGGGAAATTGTTCTGACAATTCAGGACTATGGAGCTAATGAAGGCAATGGAGGAGAGGGAAGGTCAGGGACCAGGGTAGGCAAACAAGAGGGTGCAGGAGATACAGAGCACTGACAGCAGCACCGTAATACAGAGCACTGACATCAGCACCGTGACATACAGCGCTGACAGCAGCTCCGTGACATACAGCGCTGACAGCAGCTCCGTGACATACAGCGCTGACAGCAGCTCCGTGACATACAGCGCTGACAGCAGCTCCGTGACATACAGCGCTGACAGCAGCTCCGTGACATACAGCGCTGACAGCAGCACCGTGACATACAGCGCTGACAGCAGCTCCGTGACATACAGCGCTGACAGCAGCTCCGTGACATACAGCGCTGACAGCAGCTCCGTGACATACAGCACTGACAGCAGCTCCGTGACATACAGCGCTGACAGCAGCTCCGTGACATACAGCGCTGACAGCAGCACCGTGACATACAGCGCTGACAGCAGCTCCGTGACATACAGCGCTGACAGCAGCTCCGTGACATACAGCGCTGACAGCAGCTCCGTGACATACAGCGCTGACAGCAGCTCCGTGACATACAGCGCTGACAGCAGCTCCGTGACATACAGCGCTGACAGCAGCTCCGTGACATACAGCGCTGACAGCAGCTCCGTGACATACAGCGCTGACAGCAGCTCCGTGACATACAGCGCTGACAGCAGCTCCGTGACATACAGCGCTG
This sequence comes from Lithobates pipiens, assembly GCF_037356315.1. Taxonomy (NCBI): domain Eukaryota; kingdom Metazoa; phylum Chordata; class Amphibia; order Anura; family Ranidae; genus Lithobates; species Lithobates pipiens. Next base: position 171,224,246 of record NW_027507903.1, read on the forward strand.
ACAGCAGCTCCGTGACATACAGCGCTGACAGCAGCTCCGTGACATACAGCGCTGACAGCAGCACCGTAAGCAGCCCCAGGAGGAAGTCAGCACAGCACAGGGATGGTGTGATCCCCTCATAATAAGAACCCCCAGGAGGAAGTCAGCACAGCACAGGGATGGTGGGAGCCCCTCATAATAAGAACACCCAGGAGGAAGTCAGCACAGCACAGGGATGGTGGGAACCCCTCATAATAAGCAGCCCCAGTAGAAATATGACACCGCTCAACCTCTTCAAAGAGGAGGGTAGGGGCATATAGTACGGTGTGCTTTTTTGGGTCAGGGAAGTGAGCCAAATGAATTAAGAAGGTCTGTGTGCTTGATTCCAAAAATTGTTTATAGACATATACATGGTCTACTGATCACATGTGTTGAATTCCTCCGAGATCCATGCCTCATTCATTTTTAGAAATGTGAGGTAGTTAACACTGTGGTGAGCTAGGCGAGTACGCTTATCGGTCACAATCCCCCCTGCTGCGCTGAACGTCCTTTCGGACAGGACACTGGATGAGGGGCAAGCCAACAGTTCGATTGCAAATTGGGCAAGCTCTGGCCAGAGGTCAAGCCTGCCCACCCAGTAGTCTAGGGGTTCATCACTCCTCAGAGCGTCCACATCGGCCGTTAACCCAATGTAGTCGGACACCTGACGGTCTAGGCGTTCCCTGATGCTGGATCCGGATGACACCTGTCGATGGGTCGGCTGAAAGAATGACCTCATATCCGAAGTCACCAACACATCTTCAAACCGGCCTCTTCTTGCAGGCGCTGTTGGATTGGTACCCGCAAATCCTTCTCTGGGAGTGGGAATTGCTCCTCTGCCAGCGCACGCAAAAGCAGAATGCAGCATTTCTCGAAGCAAGGCCTGGAAGTGCTGCATTCTGACAGCCCTCTGCGACGGCGGTAACATTTCCGCCATTTTGTGTTTGTACCGGGGGTCTAAGTACGTTGCCACCCAGTACTGGTCCTTGACCCTCATGCTTTTTATACGGGGGTCCCTATTAAAACACTGGAGCATGAAGGCCCCCATTTGCACTAAAGTGGAAGCGGTGTGGTGGCCTGGCTCCTGCTCATCATCCAGGATAATGTCGTCCTCTTCATTCTCCTCTCCCCATCCTCGCACAACAGGGATCCCAGAAAGGTTTAAAGCATGCTCTTCTTGCTCCTGCTCATCCGCCCCGGCACCATCCTCCTCTGACTCCTCATCAGACTCCTGTTGTTGACTTGTCTCAGATAGAGTAGCCCCCCCTGGGAATTCATCCAGCATTGCGACTTCCTCATCTTCCCGCTCCTGCTCCTCCACAGCCTGATCAATGACACGACGCAATGCACGCTCCAGAAAGAAGGCATAAGGTACCATGTCACTGATGGCGCCATGGCTGCGACTGACCAGTTTGGTGATCTCCTCAAATGGCCGCAGAAGTCTGCATGTGTCGCGCATGAGCAGCCACTGGCGCGGTGAAAAAAAACCCAGCTCCCCAGAACCGTTTCTTTCGCAGAGTTCATACAGGTAGACGTTAACTGCACGTTTCTGCTGGAGCAGCCTATCAAGCATATAGAAGGTTGAGTTCCATCGCGTCGGGCAATCGCAAATAAGACGTCTGACCGGCAGATGGTGTCGCCGCTGAATGTCAGCAAGGCGAGCCATGGCCGTGTAAGATCTTCTGAAATGGGCCGAGATTTTCCTTGCCTGCCGCAAGATGTCCTGGACCCCAGGGTATTTGACAAGGAATCGCTGCACGACCAAGTTTAAGACGTGTGCCATGCACGGCACGTGCGTGATTTTGCCCTGTTTCAATGCGCTAAGCAGATTGGCACCGTTGTCACACACCACTTTACCAACTGTCAAATTGAGCGGTGTTAGCCACTCATCTGCCTGTGAACGCAAAGCTGAAAGGAGTGCCGGGCCAGTGTGGCTCTTTGCTTCCAGGCACAACAGACGCAGCACGGCATGGCAACGTCTCACCTGGCATGTGGAATAGGTTCTGGGGAGCTTGGGCGGTGCAGTGGAAGAGACGCTAGCAGCGGAAAAGGAGGAGGCAGCTGAGGAGGAGAGGGAGGAGGATGGAGTAGGAGGAGGAGAAGAAGAGTCAGGCCTGCATGCAATCCGTGGCGGTAAAACCAAATCTACACGGGTGCCACGGGTTACATGCTTGACGGCCGTCAGAAGGTTCACCCAGTGGGCAGTAAAACTGATATACCTTCCCTGCCCGTGTTTGCTAGACCACGTGTCTGTGGTCAGATGTATCTTGGCACCGACACTGTGTGCCAGAGATACATTCACTTGCCGCTGAACATGGCCATATAGCTCTGGGATGCCCTTCTCTGAGAAATACTTCCTTCCTGGGACCTTCCATTGTGGTGTTCCAATGGCCACAAATTTGCGAAAGGCCTCCGAGTCCACCAGTTTATATGGCAGTAGTTGGCGGGCTATGAGTTCTGACAAGCCAGCCGCCAACCGTTGGGCAAGAGGGTTATCCGGCGTCATCATTTTTTTACGCTCAAACATTAGGCCCACGGAAGCCTGCCTTTTTGCAGAAAAATGTGAGCTTGGCGTGATGGAAGGTGGAGTGGAGGACAATTGTGAGGAGAGAGGAGAAGGAGAAGTAGAAGACGAGGCTGGACGGTGAGAGCCTGCAGTGTGGCTTTGTGTGTTCCGTTGCTCCCACTGGGCTCGGTGATGGCTGCTCATGTGCCTTCTTAAGGCGGTCGTCCCTAGGTGAGTATTGGGCTTACCGCGACTAACGCGTTGACTGCAAAGATTGCAGATGGCAACGCTATTGTCAGCAGCGGACACGTTAAAAAAAGCCCACACTGCGGAGCCATGTGCCGGTGTCCTGGGAGCGCCAGATGTGACCGTACATGGTCGATGACTCGCTCCTGATACATTTGCAGTCTGCTTTGTCCCTGCTGTGCAATGTAAGTCATTGCTGCTTCTCCTCCCTATCTGCTGGTCCATATCTCCCTCTGAACTCCCCTCCTCTTCCTCTCTTGTGGGCACCCACGTGACATCACTAGACACGTCATCATCAACGTCACCTTCCCCACCGCTATAAGTAGAGTAGGCAGCAACACCGGGGACCAACCTCCTCCTTGGGCTGATCTGGGTACTGGCGTCAGACTGCTGAGTAGCGCTTGTTGCTACCTCCTCTTCCTGATCCAATACCAAGAGTGGCTGCGCATCAGAAATGTCCTCTTGATATGGATCGGAAAATAATTCCAGTGACTCAAGCGGAAGGTATGTGGTGGTGGTGGTGGTGGTCGTGTTGTTGGTGGTAGTGTCTTTGGGGGTGCACATAGCAGAGAGTGAAGAAGAGGGTGCAGATCGAGAGGATGAGGAGGGTGCAGAAGAGTAAGGCTGAGCGAGCCACTCAACCAAGTCTGGTGCATCCTTTAAAGTAATTGAACGCACCTTCTGCAACTTCCCACTTTGGCTCAAGCCTGTTGCTCCTGCCCTACCCCTACCACCCCTGCGGAAGGGCCTGCCTCTTCCTCTGCATGTCATTTTTTAAATGACCCTGTGACAAAACTCTTAGTCCCTATACCGCTGAAGGACTGCTGCAGTATAGGTGAGCGGTCAGCAGTGGTGCACGTCAACCCTATCTATTGTGGACCGATAGCGGTCCTTACAGAACAGCAGACTGTACCGCACTCAAGCCTATGTACCGTAGCACCCTATACCAAGTTACCAGTCCTTATAAGAACTTTTGTGGACCAAGCAGGTTGTGTATTAGTGTTTAGCAGACTGTACGTCAGTCCCTATACCGCTGAAGGACTGCTGCAGTATAGGGCAGCGGTCAGCAGTGGTGCACGTCAACCCTATCTATTGTGGACCGATAGCGGTCCTTACAGAACAGCAGACTGTACCGCACTCAAGCCTATGTACCGTAGCACCCTATACCAAGTTACCAGTCCTTATAAGAACTTTTGTGGAACAAGCAGGTTGTGTGTTAGTGATTAGCAGACTGTACGTCAGTCCCTATACCGCTGAAGGACTGCTGCAGTATAGGGCAGCGGTCAGCAGTGGTGCACGTCAACCCTATCTATTGTGGACCGATAGCGGTCCTTACAGAACAGCAGACTGTACCGCACTCAAGCCTATGTACCGTAGCACCCTATACCAAGTTACCAGTCCTTATAAGAACTTTTGTGGAACAAGCAGGTTGTGTGTTAGTGATTAGCAGACTGTACGTCAGTCCCTATACCGCTGAAGGACTGCTGCAGTATAGGTGAGCGGTCAGCAGTGGTGCACGTCAACCCTATCTATTGTGGACCGATAGCGGTCCTTACAGAACAGCAGACTGTACCGCACTCAAGCCTATGTACCGTAGCACCCTATACCAAGTTACCAGTCCTTATAAGAACTTTTGTGGACCAAGCAGGTTGTGTATTAGTGTTTAGCAGACTGTACGTCAGTCCCTATACCGCTGAAGGACTGCTGCAGTATAGGGCAGCGGTCAGCAGTGGTGCACGTCAACCCTATCTATTGTGGACCGATAGCGGTCCTTACAGAACAGCAGACTGTACCGCACTCAAGCCTATGTACCGTAGCACCCTATACCAAGTTACCAGTCCTTATAAGAACTTTTGTGGAACAAGCAGGTTGTGTGTTAGTGATTAGCAGACTGTACGTCAGTCCCTATACCGCTGAAGGACTGCTGCAGTATAGGGCAGCGGTCAGCAGTGGTGCACGTCAACCCTATCTATTGTGGACCGATAGCGGTCCTTACAGAACAGCAGACTGTACCGCACTCAAGCCTATGTACCGTAGCACCCTATACCAAGTTACCAGTCCTTATAAGAACTTTTGTGGACCAAGCAGGTTGTGTATTAGTGTTTAGCAGACTGTACGTCAGTCCCTATACCGCTGAAGGACTGCTGCAGTATAGGGCAGCGGTCAGCAGTGGTGCACGTCAACCCTATCTATTGTGGACCGATAGCGGTCCTTACAGAACAGCAGACTGTACCGCACTCAAGCCTATGTACCGTAGCACCCTATACCAAGTTACCAGTCCTTATAAGAACTTTTGTGGAACAAGCAGGTTGTGTGTTAGTGATTAGCAGACTGTACGTCAGTCCCTATACCGCTGAAGGACTGCTGCAGTATAGGTGAGCGGTCAGCAGTGGTGCACGTCAACCCTATCTATTGTGGACCGATAGCGGTCCTTACAGAACAGCAGACTGTACCGCACTCAAGCCTATGTACCGTAGCACCCTATACCAAGTTACCAGTCCTTATAAGAACTTTTGTGGAACAAGCAGGTTGTGTGTTAGTGATTAGCAGACTGTACGTCAGTCCCTATACCGCTGAAGGACTGCTGCAGTATAGGTGAGCGGTCAGCAGTGGTGCACGTCAACCCTATCTATTGTGGACCGATAGCGGTCCTTACAGAACAGCAGACTGTACCGCACTCAAGCCTATGTACCGTAGCACCCTATACCAAGTTACCAGTCCTTATAAGAACTTTTGTGGACCAAGCAGGTTGTGTATTAGTGTTTAGCAGACTGTACGTCAGTCCCTATACCGCTGAAGGACTGCTGCAGTATAGGGCAGCGGTCAGCAGTGGTGCACGTCAACCCTATCTATTGTGGACCGATAGCAGTCCTTACAGAACAGCAGACTGTACCGCACTCAAGCCTATGTACCGTAGCACCCTATACCAAGTTACCAGTCCTTATAAGAACTTTTGTGGAACAAGCAGGTTGTGTGTTAGTGATTAGCAGACTGTACGTCAGTCCCTATACCGCTGAAGGACTGCTGCAGTATAGGTGAGCGGTCAGCAGTGGTGCACGTCAACCCTATCTATTGTGGACCGATAGCGGTCCTTACAGAACAGCAGACTGTACCGCACTCAAGCCTATGTACCGTAGCACCCTATACCAAGTTACCAGTCCTTATAAGAACTTTTGTGGAACAAGCAGGTTGTGTGTTAGTGATTAGCAGACTGTACGTCAGTCCCTATACCGCTGAAGGACTGCTGCAGTATAGGTGAGCGGTCAGCAGTGGTGCACGTCAACCCTATCTATTGTGGACCGATAGCGGTCCTTACAGAACAGCAGACTGTACCGCACTCAAGCCTATGTACCGTAGCACCCTATACCAAGTTACCAGTCCTTATAAGAACTTTTGTGGACCAAGCAGGTTGTGTATTAGTGTTTAGCAGACTGTACGTCAGTCCCTATACCGCTGAAGGACTGCTGCAGTATAGGGCAGCGGTCAGCAGTGGTGCACGTCAACCCTATCTATTGTGGACCGATAGCGGTCCTTACAGAACAGCAGACTGTACCGCACTCAAGCCTATGTACCGTAGCACCCTATACCAAGTTACCAGTCCTTATAAGAACTTTTGTGGAACAAGCAGGTTGTGTGTTAGTGATTAGCAGACTGTACGTCAGTCCCTATACCGCTGAAGGACTGCTGCAGTATAGGGCAGCGGTCAGCAGTGGTGCACGTCAACCCTATCTATTGTGGACCGATAGCGGTCCTTACAGAACAGCAGACTGTACCGCACTCAAGCCTATGTACCGTAGCACCCTATACCAAGTTACCAGTCCTTATAAGAACTTTTGTGGAACAAGCAGGTTGTGTGTTAGTGATTAGCAGACTGTACGTCAGTCCCTATACCGCTGAAGGACTGCTGCAGTATAGGTGAGCGGTCAGCAGTGGTGCACGTCAACCCTATCTATTGTGGACCGATAGCGGTCCTTACAGAACAGCAGACTGTACCGCACTCAAGCCTATGTACCGTAGCACCCTATACCAAGTTACCAGTCCTTATAAGAACTTTTGTGGACCAAGCAGGTTGTGTATTAGTGTTTAGCAGACTGTACGTCAGTCCCTATACCGCTGAAGGACTGCTGCAGTATAGGGCAGCGGTCAGCAGTGGTGCACGTCAACCCTATCTATTGTGGACCGATAGCGGTCCTTACAGAACAGCAGACTGTACCGCACTCAAGCCTATGTACCGTAGCACCCTATACCAAGTTACCAGTCCTTATAAGAACTTTTGTGGACCAAGCAGGTTGTGTATTAGTGTTTAGCAGACTGTACGTCAGTCCCTATACCGCTGAAGGACTGCTGCAGTATAGGGCAGCGGTCAGCAGTGGTGCACGTCAACCCTATCTATTGTGGACCGATAGCGGTCCTTACAGAACAGCAGACTGTACCGCACTCAAGCCTATGTACCGTAGCACCCTATACCAAGTTACCAGTCCTTATAAGAACTTTTGTGGAACAAGCAGGTTGTGTGTTAGTGATTAGCAGACTGTACGTCAGTCCCTATACCGCTGAAGGACTGCTGCAGTATAGGGCAGCGGTCAGCAGTGGTGCACGTCAACCCTATCTATTGTGGACCGATAGCGGTCCTTACAGAACAGCAGACTGTACCGCACTCAAGCCTATGTACCGTAGCACCCTATACCAAGTTACCAGTCCTTATAAGAACTTTTGTGGAACAAGCAGGTTGTGTGTTAGTGATTAGCAGACTGTACGTCAGTCCCTATACCGCTGAAGGACTGCTGCAGTATAGGTGAGCGGTCAGCAGTGGTGCACGTCAACCCTATCTATTGTGGACCGATAGCGGTCCTTACAGAACAGCAGACTGTACCGCACTCAAGCCTATGTACCGTAGCACCCTATACCAAGTTACCAGTCCTTATAAGAACTTTTGTGGACCAAGCAGGTTGTGTATTAGTGTTTAGCAGACTGTACGTCAGTCCCTATACCGCTGAAGGACTGCTGCAGTATAGGGCAGCGGTCAGCAGTGGTGCACGTCAACCCTATCTATTGTGGACCGATAGCGGTCCTTACAGAACAGCAGACTGTACCGCACTCAAGCCTATGTACCGTAGCACCCTATACCAAGTTACCAGTCCTTATAAGAACTTTTGTGGAACAAGCAGGTTGTGTGTTAGTGATTAGCAGACTGTACGTCAGTCCCTATACCGCTGAAGGACTGCTGCAGTATAGGGCAGCGGTCAGCAGTGGTGCACGTCAACCCTATCTATTGTGGACCGATAGCGGTCCTTACAGAACAGCAGACTGTACCGCACTCAAGCCTATGTACCGTAGCACCCTATACCAAGTTACCAGTCCTTATAAGAACTTTTGTGGAACAAGCAGGTTGTGTGTTAGTGATTAGCAGACTGTACGTCAGTCCCTATACCGCTGAAGGACTGCTGCAGTATAGGTGAGCGGTCAGCAGTGGTGCACGTCAACCCTATCTATTGTGGACCGATAGCGGTCCTTACAGAACAGCAGACTGTACCGCACTCAAGCCTATGTACCGTAGCACCCTATACCAAGTTACCAGTCCTTATAAGAACTTTTGTGGACCAAGCAGGTTGTGTATTAGTGTTTAGCAGACTGTACGTCAGTCCCTATACCGCTGAAGGACTGCTGCAGTATAGGGCAGCGGTCAGCAGTGGTGCACGTCAACCCTATCTATTGTGGACCGATAGCGGTCCTTACAGAACAGCAGACTGTACCGCACTCAAGCCTATGTACCGTAGCACCCTATACCAAGTTACCAGTCCTTATAAGAACTTTTGTGGACCAAGCAGGTTGTGTATTAGTGTTTAGCAGACTGTACGTCAGTCCCTATACCGCTGAAGGACTGCTGCAGTATAGGGCAGCGGTCAGCAGTGGTGCACGTCAACCCTATCTATTGTGGACCGATAGCGGTCCTTACAGAACAGCAGACTGTACCGCACTCAAGCCTATGTACCGTAGCACCCTATACCAAGTTACCAGTCCTTATAAGAACTTTTGTGGAACAAGCAGGTTGTGTGTTAGTGATTAGCAGACTGTACGTCAGTCCCTATACCGCTGAAGGACTGCTGCAGTATAGGGCAGCGGTCAGCAGTGGTGCACGTCAACCCTATCTATTGTGGACCGATAGCGGTCCTTACAGAACAGCAGACTGTACCGCACTCAAGCCTATGTACCGTAGCACCCTATACCAAGTTACCAGTCCTTATAAGAACTTTTGTGGAACAAGTGAGTTGTGAATGTTTAGCAGACTGCAGCAGAAGGGCAGCAGTCAAGTATAATATCCTTTCTATATTTGGAAGAAAGAATATTATACATGTACAAGCCTATTACTGTACCACTGATACCAGTCCTGAAAAGAACCTTTGTGGAACTAATAATAACAGCAAGTCTTTAAAATTACCCTCACTGCCTGACAACACTGCTTCCTTCCTGTCCCTATACAAATTGGCAAAAAAAGAGAACGATTAGTGGTTACTGGAACAGCTCTTTTGTGGACCTTGATAGTAACAGCTAATGATGATGATGATGATGATGATGATGAAAGACTAATCTGGCTGTCCCTGTAGCATACACCGTCCTTTCCCTTTCTCTAAACTAACAAAAGACACTCAGGCTGCTGCAAGAATCAGCAGCACAGCAAACCTATCAACACCTAACACCTATACCAGTCCTGAAAAGAACTTTTGTGTACCAAATAGCTAGTGGTTTATCTCTCCCTACTCCACACAGGAACCTGTCCCTATCTTAACAGAAGAAAGAATGTAAAATGGCCACCGGATCGGGTGTATTTATAGGTTAGGGGGAATGTACAAGTGTCCATGTGCTGTCATGTCTCAATTGGCTGTCCTGTATCACATGATAAACGTGTCACCAAAGGTTAAAGTTCTTGTATACATTAAACACGTAAGTCCGCCGCGGCGAACGACGGAAAAAGGCGTTCGAACGTGCGGACCGCGAATGTCGGAAATTCGCCGCGAAACGACCGCCGGGCGAACCGTTCGGCCATCACTAATCTGCAGGAGTTAGTGGGCGTTGTGTGCCTCCAGTGCAGTATACACCTGTATCTACCCTTTATTTCTGGTGTTCTCTAATACAGCTATCTGCAGGAATTAGTGGTTGTTGTGTGCCTTCAGCACAGCACAATATACACCTTTATCTACCCTTTATTGCTGGTGTTCCCTCATACAGGCATCTGTAGGAGTTAGTGGGTATTGTGTTCCTCCAGAACAGAACAATATACACCTGTATCTACCCTTTTTTGCTGGTATTCTCTAATACAGCCATCTGCAGGAGTTAGTGGGTGTTGTGTGCCTCCAGCAAAGCACAATATACACATGTATCTACCCTTTATTGCTGGAGTTCTCTAATACAGCCATCTGCAGGAGTTAGTGGGTGTTGTGTGCCTCCAGCGCAGTATACACCTGTATCTACCCTTTATTGCTGGAGTTCTCTAATACAGCCATCTGCAGGAGTTAGTGGGTGTTGTGTGCCTTCAGCACAGCACAATATACACATGTATCTACCCTTTATTGCTGGTGTTCTCTAATTCAGCATATGCAGGAGTTAGTGGGTGTTGTGTGCCTCCAGCAAAGCACAATATACACATGTATCTACCCTTTATTGCTGGTGTTCTCTAATACAGCCATCTGCAGGAGTTAATGGGTGTTGTGTGCCTGCAGCACAGCACAATATACACCTGTATCTACCCTTTATTGCTGGTGTTCTCTAATACAGCCATCTGCAGGAGTTAGTGGCTGTTGTGTGCCTCCAGCACAGCACAATATACACCTGTATCTACCCTTTATTGCTGTTCTCTAATAGAGCCATCTGCATGAGTTAGTGGGTGTTGTGTGCCTCCATCGCAGAATACACCTGTATCTACCCTTTATTGCTGTTGTTCTCTAATAGAGCCATCTGCAGGAGTTAGTTGGTGTTGTGTGCCTAGAACACTACACAATATACACCTGTATCTACCCTTTATTGCTGGTGTTCTATAATAAAGGCATCTGCAGGAGTTAGTTCCCATCTCCCTGCAGGCTATTACTATGTCTGGAAGGCTAACAAGGAGAGGCAGACAGTCACAAGCCAATAAAAGAGGGCAAGCAGGCTCTGTGTCTAGAGATAACAGTGCTGGTCGTGGACGCGGTGCATCATCATCAGCACGTGGCCATGGGACACGCTTGTCCTTATTATCGGCAGCTGGACGTGTTGCCGAAGACTTGGTAGAGTGGATGACCAAGCCCTCTTCATCCTCCTCATCCTCTCTCACCCAGGCTCAGGGTACTAGCAAAGCAGCTGCCAACGCATCCTCTTCCCTCATCTCAATGTCATCATCAGTCACTCCTTCCTTTGACCCACCATGTCCTCCTGAGGAGTCCCCCGAACTGTTTGAGCACAGAGTTGGGTACATGCTCCGGGAGGATGCCCAGTGTTTTGAAGCCTCTGATGATGATACTCAGCTAGAGGAAGGTAGTAGCATGAGCGCAGAGAGAGGGGATGCTCAAGAAGGACAGAAATCTGGCAGTTATGTTCCACCAGCTGCAGCATCCTGCCAGGTTTGCACCAGTGATGAAGAGGGAGGGGATGATGAGGTCACTGACTCCACATGGGTGCCTGATAAGAGAGAGGAGGAGGAGGAGACACATTGTCAGGAACTTACCAGCAATAGACAGGCACAGTTGCGTTCACACAGGCGTCGACGCGTGCTCCCTGCGCGTTCGCGTACGCGTTCGCGTGCGCGTTCGTTTACACGCTAATATGTATCGTCGTGTGTGCCGTTCGTGCGCGCGCTCGTTCGCATGGTCGTGAGTGGCGTTCGTGCGCTACTTCCCGCCACTGAACGTTTAAAGGTCCCTCAAGCGCGCTGGTGCGGCGCTGTTTCGTCTCAGCTCCTGAGTGCCTGAATACCTGATTCTGAACCTGATTACCTGCTACCGTTACCGACCCGGCCTGTCTGACTTCTCTGCCTTCTCCGAACCGACCCGGCTTGCCTGACCTCGCTACCTCTCCTGCCTACGATTCCGTTGCCGACCTCTGCCAGTTTTACCGACACTTCTTGCCTCCTGTTGCCACCTGCCTACTTACCTTGACCCGGATCGTCTGACTCTGCTCCAGCCTTCTGCCTGTTCAGTGATCGGCTCCCGAGCTACTGTCTGCATCTCTCAGCCTGCCAGCTAACCTCCAGTCACTCAGCCTTTCCAGAGGATCCTCTGCTCTACCATCAGCTCCAGCGGTCCTATCCAGCAGGCACTCCTACCCACTGTGCTCTCGAGACCGCTGTCTCCATTCCAGCGGCTCCTGAACCAGCGTCGTAAGAGAGGTCTCCTCCTACAAGTCGGGCTTCCACACCTGGACCTTAACAGTACGAAACAGCCATGACTGAGCCCGCAGGAGAGACCTCTCCCATGAAGGAGATCTGCACGCATCTGTCGGCCCTTACCCAAGCTGTAAAATCACTGCAGGATGGCTACACCAGACTTGAAGGACAGGTCCAGAACCTTACTGATACCGGTCACGCGGCTCCTGCTCCTTCCTCCCCACCAGTACAGCCTGTCGCCTCACCATCCGTTGTCATGCTTCCACCTGAACCAAGGGTACCCATCCCAGAGAGGTTCTCTGGGGATCGAACCAAATTTCGGGCCTTTCGGAACGCTTGTCAACTGTATTTCGCCCTACAACCACGGACTTTTTCCTTAGAGATTACTAAAGTAGGGTTTGTAATCTCCCTCCTGCAAGGAGAACCCCAGACCTGGGCCCACCTCTTACTTGAAGGAGATTCAGTCTCGACCTTCTCTCTGCAGTCCTTTTTTGAGGCCATGGCTCAGCTTTACGAGGATCCCCAAAGGACTGCCACGGCTGAGTCTGCCCTGTTTGCGCTCCAGCAAGGCCGCAGACCGGCCGAGGATTACGTTATGGACTTTCGACGCTGGAGCGCAGACACGGAATGGAATGATGCAGCTTTGAGACATCAATTTCGCATGGGGTTATCCGAGGGACTTAAAGACGAACTTGCTTGAGTTGGCATACCCGAAACTCTGGAGGCCCTGATCTCCCTGGCAATCCAGATTGACCGCCGCCTCCGGGAGCGAAGATCAGAGCGCTCCGCTCAGCAAGGCCGCCCAGTTTGGATGACAGCAAAGGCCCCAATGCCTGCTTCCCGTTATGTGCCTCCGACCAGCTCCATTCCGCCTTGCACGACTCCAGACACCTCTGAGCCCATGCAATTGGGACTAATGCGCCCTGCTTTACTTCCGGAGGAACGCGCACGTCGTCGGCAGCTGAACCTCTGCCTCTACTGTGGTGGTTCGGGCCACTATGTCTTCAACTGCCCTGTCAAGACAAGTAAGTGTCTGTCTCCTGCTTCTGCCAGTCTCTCTGCATTGTCTGCCAACTCAACCCACCTTGCTGTTCCTCTTCTTCTACAGCTCCAAGGAAGGACGGTGACAGTCAACGCTATCATTGACTCCGGGGCGTGCAGCTGCTTTATTGATTCCACCTTTGCTGGCCAGCAGGGCATCCCGTTACGAGGCAAGGCACATGAACTCTCAGTTTTTCTGGCCGATGGGTCCAGTATCAGTTCTGGGAAGGTAATCCAAGAGACTCTTCCCCTGCCTGTCACCATCTCCTCTCTGCACAAAGAATTCCTGACCCTGGATGTGATCTCTTCTCCAATGTTTCCGATCATTCTGGGCATACCTTGGCTCCAAGCCCATAACCCCTACATCAATTGGGTCACTAGAGAAGTCACGTTTCCCTCTTCCTATTGTTCTAAGCACTGCCTCACAGACTCCACCAAACCTTCTGCCACCCTTTTTTGTGTAGACTCTGACCAAGATCTACTTCGGACTGTACCCAAGCATTACCACGACTTTATCGATGTTTTCAGTAAGAAGGGAGCAGACACTCTACCTCCTCACCGCCCCTACGATTGTCCGATTGAACTACTCCCTGGGGCCGAGATCCCCTTCGGACGCATTTTCCCTCTATCGGAAAAGGAGCAGGGAGCACTTAAGACCTACTTGGACGAGAACCTAGAGAAGGGGTTCATTTGTCCTTCAACTTCCCCAGCAGGAGCTGGAATCTTTTTCGTCACCAAGAAGGATCAGACCCTCCGACCATGTGTTGACTATAGGGAGTTAAACAAAATTACGGTGAAGAACCGCTACCCCTTACCCTTGATACCCGAACTCTTTCAGAGACTGAGATCCGCTGTCATATTCACCAAGCTTGATCTAAGAGGAGCCTACAACCTAGTTCGCATTCAGGCCGGCCACGAGTGGAAGACAGCCTTCCGGACCCGATTTGGGCATTATGAATATCTAGTAATGCCCTTCGGGCTCTGCAATGCCCCGGCCACATTCCAACACCTAATCAATGACGTATTCAGGGATTTCCTTGATGTGTTTGTGATCGTCTACCTGGACGACATCCTAATATTCTCCAGCTCCCTCGATCAGCATCGGGAACATGTCCGCAAGGTCCTAAACTGTCTTCGCCAACATCGACTCTACGCAAAGGCTGAGAAATGCGAATTCGAGTTACAGAGTATCCAATTCCTGGGACTAGTGATTTCCCCAACGGGCATCAAGATGGATCCCCAGAAAGTATCTGCTGTGCTAGACTGGCCCGCGCCTCCGGATAAGAAGGGCGTACAACGCTTCATCGGCTTCGCGAATTTCTATAGAAAATTCATAAGAGGTTTTTCGGCTATAATTGCGCCCATCACGCAACTGACCAAACAGAACTCTCGCTTCTGCTGGACTCAGGAGGCCCAGAGTGCCTTTGAAGAACTTAAAGGACTTTTCACGTCTGCCCCAATTCTCAGTCACCCGGACCCGTCTCTACCCTTCATCCTTGAAGTAGACGCTTCTGAAGTGGCTATAGGAGCGGTCATTTCCCAACGTCGAGGCAACAAGGACCTAATGCACCCTGTGGGGTTCTTCTCCAGGAAACTCTCGTCCGCAGAAAGAAATTACGACGTGGGCGACCGAGAATTGCTTGCTATTAAAGCGGCCTTGGAGGAATGGAGATATCTGTTGGAGGGCGCTGCTCACCCGGTATTAATATACACAGATCACAAGAACTTAGAATACCTAAGGTCTGCCAAACGACTAAGACCCCGACAAGCCCGCTGGGCCCTGTTCTTCTCGCGCTTCTCTTTCCATATCACGTACCGGCCCGGATCGAAGAACGTGAAACCAGATGCGCTGTCACGAATGTACGACAACCCCAAAGACTCATCTGTCCCCGATACAATCCTGCCTGCCGGAAATTTTTTACTTTTACAGTCAGACCTACTTTCCCTGATCAAGGAAGCATCCTCTGACTCATCAAAACCCCCCGGAATCACCCTAGTGTCCAGAGATGGCCTGTTCTGGAGGGGAAGTCAAGTCTTCGTCCCCAAAGATGTCCGAGTCAAGGTGTTGTCCCTTCTTCATGACCACCCGCTGGCAGGCCACTTTGGGATCCGTAAGACCCTTGAGCTCGTACGACGCACGTTCTGGTGGCCCAATCTGAAGGACTTTTGCGAAAAGTACGTCAGCTCCTGTCCCGTTTGCATTCAGAACAAGACACCAAGGAATCAGGCTTGGGGACTGCTAAAACCCTTACCCGTGCCCGACAGACCCTGGAAAATGATTAGCATGGACTTCATTGTCGAGCTCCCATGTTCTGAGGGGTGCTCGACCATCTTTGTGGTGGTAGACCGGCTATCCAAGATGGCCCATTTCTTACCCCTAAAAGGGACCCCATCTGCCGTGGAGACTGCCCACGTATTCATTAAGGAGATTGTGAGGCTACACGGAGTTCCTGCAAATATAGTCTCCGACAGAGGAGTGCAGTTCACCTCACGTTTCTGGAGGGCCCTGTGTGAAATCCTGAAAATTGAGCTGGCCCTGTCCTCGGCCTATCATCCCCAAACTAATGGGCAGACAGAAAGGACCAACCAGACTCTTGAGCAGTATATTAGGTGCTTCACTTCATTCGTGCAGAATGATTGGGTGCCCCTGCTGCCGTTGGCAGAATTTGCCTATAACAACGCTTGTCATTCGGCCACCGGTCAATCCCCTTTTTTCGCCAATTATGGCTTTCATTTAACCTTTTTGCCTGATTTTCTTTCAGAAACCTCAGTCCCAGCGGTCCAGGAGACAGTGGACTTCCTCAGCCACAATAACCGGGTGTTGCAGGAGGCAGTGGCCAAGGCCCAGGCAGACGGTAAGAGAGCCTTTGACCGGAAAAGAAGAGGGGAACTGACCCTACAACCGGGCGACCAGGTATGGCTTTCTACCAGTAACATTAAAATGGCTTGTCCTTCCAGGAAGCTTGCACCTAAGTTTATGGGACCTTTCTCGGTTAAGAGGAAAATTAATGAAGTCTCCTATGAGTTAACTCTGCCCGAGTCGCTTAAAATTCACCCTGTGTTTCACGTGTCACTGCTGAAGCCTGCCGTCCCTGATCCTTTCCCTGATAGAGGAACTAGACCTCCTGAGCCCATCCTAGTGGATGGAAATGAGGAATATGAGGTGGAGGCCATCCTCGACTGCAGAAGAAGACAGGGACGCATTCAATTTTTGATCAAATGGAAGGGGTTTGGGCCGGAGAACAATTCCTGGGAGCCGGATAGCAATATCCATGCCAAGCGATTAATTCGTGCATACCTGTCTGCCCATCCAGAAAAGAGGAACCTGTTGGGCATCCGGAGGCTGCCCCTTGGGAGGGGGCAATGTCAGGAACTTACCAGCAATAGACAGGCACAGTTGCGTTCACACAGGCGTCGACGCGTGCTCCCTGCGCGTTCGCGTACGCGTTCGCGTTCGTTTACACGCTAATATGTATCGTCGTGTGTGCCGTTCGTGCGCGCGCTCGTTCGCATGGTCGTGAGTGGCGTTCGTGCGCTACTTCCCGCCACTGAACGTTTAAAGGTCCCTCAAGCGCGCTGGTGCGGCGCTGTTTCGTCTCAGCTCCTGAGTGCCTGAATACCTGATTCTGAACCTGATTACCTGCTACCGTTACCGACCCGGCCTGTCTGACTTCTCTGCCTTCTCCGAACCGACCCGGCTTGCCTGACCTCGCTACCTCTCCTGCCTACGATTCCGTTGCCGACCTCTGCCAGTTTTACCGACACTTCTTGCCTCCTGTTGCCACCTGCCTACTTACCTTGACCCGGATCGTCTGACTCTGCTCCAGCCTTCTGCCTGTTCAGTGATCGGCTCCCGAGCTACTGTCTGCATCTCTCAGCCTGCCAGCTAACCTCCAGTCGCTCAGCCTTTCCAGAGGATCCTCTGCTCTACCATCAGCTCCAGCGGTCCTATCCAGCAGGCACTCCTACCCACTGTGCTCTCGAGACCGCTGTCTCCATTCCAGCGGCTCCTGAACCAGCGTCGTAAGAGAGGTCTCCTCCTACAAGTCGGGCTTCCACACCTGGACCTTAACACACATCTCCAATGAGGCAGGATGCCCTCCGGGGGCCAGCTTAGGGGCAGCACACCGACTGAATCACACTGCAGAGCTCTGCCTGTGCAAGGCGCTACCTCTGCGCATTATTCCAAAAGTTCTTTGGTGTGGGCCTTTTTTGAGACAAGTGCATCAGATCGCACCACTGCTATTTGCAACATATGTCTCAAGCGCATCTTGCGTGGCCAAAACATTAGCTGCTTGGGCACCACATGCTTGACCAGACATATGTTGACCTGCCATGCAGCTCGTTGGCAAGTGTAGCTCAAAGACCCACACCAAAGAACAAAGCAGACCTCTCCTTGCTCCTCCTCAGCTGGGATCTCCAACCCCACTAGACCTTCAGTCCTCTCTGAAACCTGCACTGAGAGGAATGAAGGTGTAGAATTAGGTGTGCCACAGCCAAGTACTTGCGGCCACTCTGCTAGCAGTACATCAAACGTCTGATTATAGCAGGCAAATTTCCCTGCCCCAGCTGCTGGACCGTCGTAAGAAGTTCACTCCCAGCCATACACATGCCCAGCGGTTGAATGCTAGCTTCGCTAAATAGCTAGCACTTCAACTGCTGCCTTTTCAGTTGGTAGACCCGGCCCCCTTCCGTGAGTTTGTGCAATGTGCGGTTCCTTAGTGGCAGGTCCCCAAACGCCAATTTTTATCACGGAAGGCGATTACGGCTCTCTACCGGCATGTGGAAGCAATGTCCTTGGCTCACTGGACAGGGAGGTCAGTGGTAAGGTGCATATTATCGCTGACTCATGGTCCAGCAGGCATAGATAGGGACGTTACCTATCTTTCACGGCCCATTGGGTCACTCTTCTGACAGCTGGGAAGGATGCAGGACAAGGTGCAGTAGTGTTGGAGGTTGTTCCGCCACCCCACCTCCAAAATGCTACTACTGGTTGTGACACACCTCTCTCCTCCACCCCCTCCTCTTCTTCTTACTCCATGGCCTCTTCCAGTGCTCTGTCCTCAGAACCAGTGGTGCTCCGTAGGCGTTCAAGGGGCTACGCAAGTATGCAAAAAGATGCCATGCCGTACTTGCACTGATTTGTTTGGGGGACAGGAGCCACACTGGGGCAGATATTTTTTCAGCTCTGCAGGGGCAGGCCGAGAGGTGGTTGATGCCATGCCAGCTTAAGCCAGGAATGGTGGTTTGTGACAATAGCACCAACCTCCTCTCCACCCTCCGACAGGGACAACTGACCCATGTGCCCTGTGTGGCTCATGTCCTTAACCTGGTGGTGCAGCGGTTCTTGGGCAGGTACCCGGGCTTACAGGATGTCCTGAAGCAGGCCAGGAATGTGTGTGTGCATTTACGCCGATCATTTAATGCCAGTGCTTGGCTGGCTGAGCTCCAAAAAGAGTTGAACCTGCCCACGAACCGCCTTATGTGTGACATGCCCACCAGCTGGAACTCAACGTTGGCCATGCTGCAGCAGCTGCACACGCAGCAGAGGGCCATCAATGAGTACCTGTGCGACTACGGCACCAGGACAGGGGAGCTTGGTTTTTTTCTCACCATGCCAGTGGGGCATGATCAGGGATGCATGCACTGTCCTGTCACCGTTTGAGGAGGCCACAAGGATGGTGAGCAGTGACAGTGCATGCATCAGTGACACTGTACCTCTTGTCCACCTGTTGGAGCATACGCCGCGTGGAATAATGGACAGGGCTAGGGATGAGCCGAACACCCCCCGGTTCGGTTCGCACCAGAACTTTCGAACGGACCGCAAATTCGTACGAACGTTAGAACCCAATTGAAGTCTATGGGACTTGAACGTTCGAAATAAAAAGTGCTAATTTTAATGGCTAATATGCAAGATACTGTCCTAAAAAGGGTTTGGGGACTTGGCTCCTGCGCCAGGGGACATGGGTCAATGCCTAAAATGTTTTTAAAAATGGCCGTTTTGGCGGGAGCACTGATTTTAATGACGATTAAAGTGAAAAAAATTTGAAATATTCCTTTAAATATCGTGCCTGGGGGGGGGGGGGGGGTGTCTATAGTATGCCTGTGAAGTGCCACGTGTTTCCCCTGTTTAGAACAGTCCCTGCACAAAATGACATTTAACAAAAAAAAAGTCATTTCAAACTGCTTGCGTTTTTAATGTAATATCTGGTTCCGGCAATATGGATGAAAATCATTGAGAAAAATGCCATAAGAAGAATCTGTGTGTAATTTTGAACTGGTACATTTTTAAAGTGTAGCTCCAGTCAAAAAATCTATTTTTAAGCTTTTTGGAAAACATAGGGAAGGGTTATCACCCCTGTATAATTTGTTTTGCCATCCGTCTTTTTTCATCTCACTTCCTGTTGTCTCCTTCCGTTTGCAAGTAGAAGACGTTTGTAAGTTGGATGTTTGAAAGTAGGGGCCTGCCCTATATGCTCTGTAGAAATGGCGGAACAAGGTGTTGGTGTTGCCACAACATTGTAAGCCCTCAAAGTGACTCTTGGTGGGCGCTGGAGCGCCCTGCTGTGAACAATGATATCAAGAATTGTAATTACATGCCATTGTTGAACAGTGGTAGAAAAATTGACCTTTGGTGGTTGTGGTGCTGGTGCCACAACACTACAAGTCCTCACAGTTACTCTGGGTGGGCACAGGAACAGGCCCTGCTATGAAATATTATATCAAGAATTGTAATTACATGCCCCTGTTAAACAGGGGCTGAAAAATTGGACCTTAAGCACTGGTGCTGGTGCCACGACACTGCAACCTCTCCCATATACTCTAGTTGTAGTGCAGGAATGAGCCCTGCTGCAAAGCATTGCATCAAAGATTGTAATTAAACGCCCATGTTAAACAGGGGCAGAAAAAATGGGCCTTAGGCACTGGTGCTGGTGCCACGACATTGCAACCTCTCCCGTATACTCTAGTTGTGGTGCAGGAATGAGCCCTGCTGCAAAGCATTGCATAAAAAATTGTAATTAAACGTCCGTTAAACAGTGGCAGAAAAATTGGGCTGCTGGCACTGGTGCTGGTGCCACGACACTGCAACCTCTCCCATATACTCTAGTTGTGGTGCAGGAATAAGCCCTATTGCAAAGCATTGCATCAAAAATTTTTATTAAATGCCCCTGTTAAACAAGGGCTGAAAAATTGGGCCTTAGAAACTGGTGCTGGTGCCACGACACTGCAACCTCTCCCATATACTCTAGTTGTGGTGCAGGAATGAGCCCTGCTGCAAAGCATTTCATTAAAAATTGTAATTAAACGCCCCTGTTAAACAGGGGCTGAAAAATTGGGCTGGTGGCATCACCCAGAACCAAAAATGTTCTTCCAACATATCAGAGGAGGAGGAAGAGGATAGACAATCAACATAACAGGACAGTCACTCAGCATCAGCATAGGCAGTCTTGAAGGGATGTGATATTTAAAAAAAAAAATATTCGGTTACATCAGCTTCAGGTGCTTGGTAGCTGTGGGTGATCCAAGACTGATTCATCTTGATGAAGGTCAGTCAATCAACTGAGTCGGTGGACAGGTGCACCCTGTGATCGGTAACAAAGCCACCAGCAGCACTGAAGGTGCGTTCCGAAAGAACGCTGGATGCAGGACAGGCCAGTAGCTCAATTGCATACTGTGCAAGCTCTGGCCATTGATCCATCCTCAAGACCCAGTAAGCTAGAGGATTTTCGGTGGTAAAGGTGTCCAAGTCTGACCTTGCCCCTAGGTATTCCTGCACCATGTAAATCAGAAGCTGGCGGGGCGTGGCCTGGACGGCGATGGTGTAGGTCGCAAGTGAGCTGAGCTCCGCTCCCGGCCTATCCTGCCCAGACATCCTGTTCTCTGCACCCGACTGGGAACCGTTAGTGTATACCCGGAAGACTCGTGGACGCACTGCCCAGAGCCCTTGTGATGTCTCCGCCGAAGAAGGGCAGTAATTCAGCTGCTTCTTCCCTCGAGAAATTCCGGAGAGCAGACAGGGAGGGGGACCAAGATGGCGCTTCCACACGGCGTGCGGACCAGCAGCCTGCAAGTGACACCGCCAAGGTGCTTGATGCTATTTCCGCATGCCAAACATCCCTAACCTCCAAGATCGAGGAAATTCGGGTGGACATATCCCTGATCCGGCAGGACATGACCAAGTTAAGGGACCGTGTTAAGGAAGCGGAGGACCGGATTAGCACAGCAGAGGATGCGCTGCATCCACTCCAACATTCCCACGCGGAGGTACAGCGCCAATTGCAGCTCCTCGCCATGAAGCATGACGATCTGGAGAACAGGGCCCGCCGATCGAATCTCCGCTTCGTGGGCCTTCCGGAGGGCGCGGAGGGTTCGGATCCCCCCTCTTTCCTAGAGAACCTCCTGATTTCAACGTATGGAAGGGAGGCCTTCTCCACGTCATTTGTAGTGGAGAGGGCGCATCGCATGCCGGCCAAGAGGCCTCCGGATGGTGCGCCTCCCCGCACATTCATAGCCAAGCTGCTGAATTTTCGAGACCGTGATGCTATCCTACGTTTGAGCAGGGAGAAGGGTAATATACCCTTTCAGGCTGGCCGACTGATGGTCTTCCCGGATTTTTCGGCGGAGGTGCAGAAGCAGAGGGCTCGTTTTGTGGAGGTGAAGCGTCGGCTGAGGACCCATCATCTGAAGTATGCGATGATGTACCCTGCAAGGCTTCGTATTGTTGGGGAGGATCGTGCACATTTTTTCGATGATGCTGCGCAGGCGGCGGACTGGCTGGACAGACGGGAGGCTGCTAGGAACCGCCCGGCCTGAGTAGCGGAGGCCTGTTCGGTGTATTGGGGAGGTGAGCCTACCTTTTGACTGTTTTTCTCCTCCGGGACTCTCCGTACTGCCACTTGATGTTGTCGCCTGCACTAGTGCGGGTTTATTGCACCCACGGCTGCTCCTTCTCTGCTTGTTTATTTAGCCCACAAGTTCTTCTGTTTTTCCCCTTTTTGCATCTATCTATTTTTTTTTTTTTTTTTTCTCGCCATTGGTGCCTATGGGCCTCACGCCTCCTGCTACCTGTTATGTGACGCCATGTGGACTACTGACGGCACCAGGACTATTGCAAGAAGTGAGGTGACTTTGCTTTTTCTGGCTGGGGGAGGGAGGGGGGGGGATAGGAAATATGCCTTGATCCTCTGTTCTCTTTTCTTATTTTACTATTGCTCTGTTGTTGCTGGCACTAACTGCTATGATACATTTTTGGGATGGCGGTTTGTATGGTTCCCGGACAGCGCAAAATGACTCTTGACTCCTTTATGCTGCTTTGTATTCTTTTCCTTTTGTTGGTATCCTTATTTCTACATTTTTTTTTTTAATGGGCTGGGGGCGGGGGTGGTTGGCTCTATTGCTCCTATGGGCTTCTGGTATAGCCACAGTCGCCGCCTCAGCGAGTGGTCATCCTCTGTTAGGGTGGATACCGCCTGGGCCGTGTGTGCAGGGGACTGTGCGGGCTGACCGGTGGCGGCTGCTCGGCGGCCCCTGGGCACATGTCAGGGGGTCGGGGATCTATTAGGTTGGGGATAAATGCTCCGGCTATGTTGGGGAGGCTGAGGGCTGGGTGGGGGTGGGAGGGGGGGAATTTGGTTGTAGTTCTGTTCAAGGTTGTGTTTTTGGTGGTACAAGTGGTTATCCCTGTAGTCTGGGATTGCTTATATGTCTTTTGTTTTTCTATATTTTTTCTGCAATGTCATACTAGGGGAGGGGAGGAGGGCTTGTTATGGTGGTCAAATTGTATGCTCTGGTCCATGGCTGTAATTATGTGGGTAAATGTCGGCTGTTAAATTCTTGACGTGGAATGTCCGCGGGATCAGAGACAAACTTAAGCGTACTGCTGTTTTTGGTTGCCTGAAGGCATACAGGGCTGACGTCATCGTGCTGACTGAGACGCATGTGACCGGCCAGCTTCGGCTCGCGCTTCGGCGGCCCTGGGTTGGCTGGTCGTACCACGCGACTCATTCTCCCTACTCTCGGGGTGTCTCGATCCTTGTGGCTAAGACGTTGCACTTTGGTCTGATCTCCCTGCGGACAGATCCACTGGGTCGCTATATTTTTATGCACTGTAATATCTATGGCAAACCGTGTCTGATTATTGCCCTATATATACCGCCCCCGTACTCTGCATGCCTGGTCAATGAGGGATTGCTATACATGGCCCAATACCCGGGAACCCCGGCCATTTGGCTCGGGGACTTCAATATGACTCTAAATCCCCGTAGGGATAGGTTACGTAGCGACATGGACCCGACCACTCCGACGGAAACTAGACTGTCCCGCACTCTTGGTGAGTTCTCCTTGACTGAGGTATGGCGGCATAGGAACCCTGAAGCCACTGCATATTCCTGTTTCTCAGCCTCGCATACCACTATGTCTCGGATTGATTATATCCTGGTGTCCGATGTCCTTCTCTCACGGGTGGAGGACGCGGGATACCATGCTAGATCTCTTTCGGACCATGCCCCCTGCTGGGCAACTATATGCCTGGCTCCTCAGGTGGGACCCCGTTCCTGGCGCCTCAACCCCTTTTGGCTGACGGCGTTGGGGGAGGAGGGTGAGGGCCTGGCGGGGGAGTGGCGGTATTTTTTTGAGATTAATAGGGGCACAGCCGCGGTGGGGTCGGTGTGGGAGGCGTTCAAGCTGCATGCTCGTGCGGTTTTAATTAGCCGGATAAATAGACTAAAGCGGGCATCCCAGGAGACCTTGCGACAGGCGCTAGCACAGCTAGAATCGACGAATGATGCGTTTGTGTCTATTCCCACCCACGCCAACGCCTCGGCACTTAAACTTCAAACGCGCGTGGTGGAGCAACTACACTTTGAGCGGGCTCGGCGTAAACATTTTTTCTCGAGACAGCGCATTTTCGAACAGGGCGAAAGAGCTGGGAAACTGTTGGCCTACTTGGCCCATCAAGATGCCAGGCCTCCGGTGGTGGTCTCGCTCCTGGACCGCAATGCTGCCCTGACATCTGACCCACTGGCGGTGGCGGACCTGTTTCGCCGGTACTATGCAGACCTATATACGTCCAGAGCGTCGGCCACGGCGCAGGAAACCCAGGCCTTTTTGCAGACTGTCCCATTTGCGCAACTGTCTGCGGCTCAGACCGCTGAGCTGGAACTCCCCTTTACTAAGGAGGAGGTGGAGGCTGCGATTATGTCTCTGGCGGCCTCTAAGGCCCCTGGGCAGGATGGTCTACCGTTGGACTTTTATGTGGCATATATAGAGGTGCTCGCCCCTGAACTTCTTCGTCTATACAATTTTTTATTTGAAACCGGATCCCTTCCCGAATCCCTTCGACAGGCGACGATTGTGGTTCTTCCGAAGCCGGGGAAGGATCCCGCCCTCCCTGATTCTTACAGGCCAATTTCCCTGCTCCAGGTTGACACCAAGATCATGGCAAAAATTTTGGCGTCCCGGCTGAACCCGCATATCCTCTCTCTGATTCATCCGGACCAGACCGGGTTTATGCCGGGTAAAAACACGGCCATGAATGTCCGCAGATTACACATGAATCTTCAGGCATGTCATGAGGGGACAGGTGCCCGGGTCGTGGTGGCATTGGATGCGGCCAAGGCATTCGATTCAGTGGAATGGGAATATTTGTGGGAATGCCTTGGCCGGTTTGGGTTTGGCCCTAACTTTATTCAGTGGGTTAGGGTGCTATACTCCTCCCCGGAGGCCAGGGTGGCGGTGAACGGGCAGATGTCGGAGTCCTTGGTCTTGGGCCGGGGGACTAGGCAGGGCTGCCCACTGTCTCCACTCCTTTATGCTTTGGCGGTGGAGCCGCTCGCGGCCTCTCTCCGCGCTAGTGATCATGTCCAGGGGCTTCGGTCGGGTCCCATTACCGAGAAGGTAAGCTTGTACGCGGACGACATGCTCCTTTATTTGGCTGATGAGGGGGCGTCGCTGCGGGCTGCCCTGCAGATTATTGAGGACTTTGGGGTTCACTCGGGCCTACGGGTTAATTGGTCAAAATCCCAGATCCTACCCATAGACATGTCTCCCCCCGCCTGCGACGCGGCCTCCCTCCCTCTCCGTCGTGTATCGTCCATCCAATATTTGGGAGTCCAGATTACTAGGGACCCTCTTGATTATTTGAACCATAATATCTTACCGCTAATCCCATATATCAAGGCAAAGACGCAAACATGGGCCAGATTACCTTTGGGGGTAATGGGCAGAATTAACCTTATAAAAATGATCGTCTTACACAAGGTCCTATATAAAATGTGGCATTCGCCCACTTTTATACCCCTTAAAATCTTCAAAACAATAGACACCATCCTTAACACTTTCGTATGGGGTTCAGGTCGCCATAAACTGGCGTGGAACACACTTAAAAATCCCACGGACTTAGGGGGGGCGGCGCTTCCTGACCTGCGTTCGTATTATACAGCGGCCCAGCTGTCCCATTTCCACCACCTGCACAAGTCGGATGGCCCCCGGTATCATGCGCTGATATGTGGAAAAGTTCTTGACCCTACACATGCTCCCCTACAGGTTCTGTTTCGTGGTCGTGCGCGGGGTGGGAGGGGGAAGGGCGGCACACCTCTGCTGGATCAGCACCGGCGCGTCTGGAATGTTGCTCAGGAGATGGTTGGGGCTGACGGGGTGCATTCACATACGCCACTGTGGCATAACCCCCAGTTGGGGGAGCTCAGATCGTTACCAGGAGTACGGCAATGGGCCTCTAGGGGGGTGCTATATTTACATCAGGTGGTCTCCCCGCTGGGAGTCCGCAGTTTTCCAGTATTACAAGCGGAATTCAGACTCCCCTCGCACATGGCTTTTTGTTATGCACAACTCTCGCACGCCCTCCGAGCCCAATTTGTGGACGGGTTCCCTAGTACTCAAGAAATGCCTCTGGTGGGGGTTGTAGTTGGGGAGGACCCCGCCAAGCTTATTTCACATATATACACCTTACTTAGATCGCGCACGGTGACTGGGATTGCGGAGGTAGCTAAACATAGGTGGGAGGAGGATGTGGGCCCACTAGACACTGAAGACTGGGAGGACATCCTCACCAATGTTGGACTGGTTTCCCCTAGGCTGTCTGACCGGCTAACCCAACTTTACATTGTGCACAGGGCCTACCTCACTCCGCTAAGACTGAGCAAGTTTCGCACGGCATATGACCCAGGGTGTCCGCGTTGTGGGGTTCGCCCGTGCACATTTTATCATTTACTATGGGCCTGCCCGGACGTTCAAGCCTTTTGGTTGCATGTCATCCGCTTTCTACACGACCACATGGGTTATCCGTTACAGGCTGATCCCAAACTTTGCCTACTAGGCCTTCTTCCTGACGCTCAGACCAACCGCTGTCATGCTGCCTTTCTACACGAGACTCTGTTCAGTGCTAGAAAGCTGATCGCTAAGCTGTGGTTGCGCACAGTACCACTTACAGTTAGAGCGTGGATACTTGAGGTGAATCTGTCACTGCCTTTGAAGAAGGTCATATATGTGCATAGGGGCTGTCCCAATAAATATAATAAGATATGGGATAGGTGGCTTGCCAATCCAGACACATGTGTGGAGCCTGATTAAGGTTGTACGGTAGGCACCTTGTTTACAATTGCAATCTAGCAATTATATGTGCTCTAAGTTCCCAGTCTATTGGCGGAACTGGCCGGTGGGTGGTGGGTGGGTTGTTGGGGTGATTCTGAAGTGAGTTTGACCGCCGTAGCTGTAATGTTTATCGTTGCTCTGTATGACATCTGTCTGTGTATTCTGAAAGCCATGTTATTCTCAAATGTTTTGTATGCTGTATGACTTGCTGATTTTGTCCACCAATAAACTTGTTGTTTTTTGAAAAAAAAAATCAGAAGCTGGCGATGGTTTCTGGAACCGATCATACCTTGGGGCTGCGGACTAAAAAATTGTCTGAACGCATCGGTCAGACGGCCACCTTCTCCACCGCTCCTTCTGACCGATGCCTCAGCAACACGTTGTCCAGGACCAGGAGTTTGTAACCTCCCAGTCTCTGGGAACGCGTTGCACAGACCTTTCTGCAAGGCCTCCCTGAGATGTCTCATCCTCTGCTCCCTCTGCGACGGCAAGATAAGGTCGGCAACCTTACCCTTGTACCGTGGATCAAGGAGAGTGGCCAGCCAGTAATGGTCCCTCTCCTTGATCCGAAGAATACGAGGATCCTTCCGCAGGCTTTGCAGGATCAGGGAGGCCATGCAGCGTAGGTTAGCTGAGGCATTCAGTCCGGAGTCCTCTGGGTCACTAAGGACAACATGATCCGCAGCTACCTCCTCCCAGCCACGTTCAAGTCCACGGGTTTCTTGGGACTGTAAATCATTCCTACAAGACTGCTGCTGCTGATGCTGAGTGCCAGCCTCCACCTCCATGCTGACACAATCATCCTCCTCCTCCTCCTCCTCCTCCTCTTCCTGTGTGATGGGTGGGACAGCAGGAACACTGTCTGGATAAAGGGGCCCTTGAGAGGCAAGGAAGTCCTCCTCTTCCTGCCTCTGTTCTGCCTCAAGTGCCCTGTCCATTATTCCACACAGCGTATGCTCCAACAGGTGGACAAGAGGTACAGTGTCACTGATGCATGCACTGTCACTGCTCACCATCCTTGTGGCCTCCTCAAACAGTGACAGGACAGTGCATGCATCCCTGATCATGCCCCACAGGCATGGTGAGAAAAAACCGAGCTCCCCTGACCCTGTCCTGGTGCCGTAAATCGCACAGGTACTCATTGATGGCCCTCTGCTGCATGTGCAGCTGCTGCAGCATGGCCAACGTTGAGTTCCACCTGGTGGGCATGTCACATATAAGGTGGTTCTTGGGTAGGTTCAACTCCTTTTGGAGCTCAGCCAGCCAAGCACAGGCATTAAATGATCGGCAGAAATACACACAGACTTTTCTGGCCTGCTTCAGGACATCCTGTAAGCCCGGGTACCTGCCCAAGAACCGCTGCACCACCAGGTTAAGGACATGAGCCACACAGGGCACATGGGTCAGTTGTCCCTGTCGGAGGGCGGAGAGGAGGTTGGTGCCATTGTCGCAAAACCACCATTCCTGGCTTAAGCTGGCGTGGCGTCAACCACCTCTCGGCCTGCCTCTGCAGAGCTGACAATATCTGCCCCAGTGTGGCTCCTGTCCCCCAAACAAACCAGCGCAAGCACGGCATGGCATAATTTTGCCTGCGTACTTGCGTAGCCCCTGGAACGCCTACGGAGCACCGCTGATTCTGAGGACAGAGCACTGGAAGAGGCCATGGAGGAAGAAGAAGAGGAGGGGGTGGAGGAGAGAGGTGTGTCACAACCAGTAGTAGCATTTTGGAGGTGTGGTGGCGGAACAACCTCCAACACTACTGCACCTTGTCCTGCATCCTTCCCAGCTGCCAGAAGAGTGACCCAATGGGCTGTGAAAGACAGGTAACGTCCCTGTCCATGACTGTTGGACCATGAGTCAGCGGTAATATGCACCTTACCGCTGACAGCCCTGTCCAGCGAGGCAAGGACATTGCCTTCCACATGCTGGTAGAGAGCCGGAATCGCCTTCCGTGAGAAAAAGTGGCGTTTGGGGACCTGCCACTGAGGAACCGCACATTGTACAAACACACAGAAGGGGGCCGAGTCTACCAACTGAAAAGGCAGCAGTTGAAGTGCTAGCAATTTAGCCAAGCTAGTATTCAACTGCTGGGCATGTGGATGGCTGGGAGTGAACTTCTTTTGACGGTCCAGCAGCTGGGGCAGCTAGCTATATAGGTGGATATAACGGTGTATAGTGCGGTCAGGGCACACAGACAACACACACAATCTCCTACAACTGACTGCAAGCTCTATTACAGAAGAGCAATATAGCTAGCTATATAGGTGGATATAACGTTGTATAGTGCAGTCAGGGTACGCAGACAACACACACAATCTCCTACAACTGACTGCAAGCTCTATTACAGAAGAGCAATATAGCTAGCTATATAGGTGGTGTGACATTGGGGTGATTAGCTCAATTGGTAGATGCATTTTTTAGTCCACATCAGTCAGGCGTGTATGGTTAAGGGCCTGGTAGCCCACGTTTATTAGAAGAAAACAAAATATTAGTCCATCCAGTAACCCCACGCAGGGGTCCAAGCTTAAATTAAATACAGCAAAATCAGAACGAAAATGCTAGCCCACCTGGCTACTCTTCAGCAGTACTGCTACTATAGGTACTTGCCCCGTCCAACAAACTGCTTGGACGCACACAGCTTCCAACCCTTCGACACACAGCACACGGCTCCTTGGACGCACACAGCTTCAAGTCCTTCACACA
Organism: Lithobates pipiens; assembly: GCF_037356315.1. Taxonomy (NCBI): domain Eukaryota; kingdom Metazoa; phylum Chordata; class Amphibia; order Anura; family Ranidae; genus Lithobates; species Lithobates pipiens. The sequence goes on from NW_027507903.1 coordinate 171,253,723, forward strand.
GCTTTGGACATGCACAGCTTCAAGCAGCAAGCTGCTCACACACCACCATCCTACACAAATCCCCTCGTTATATGGGCTGTGTGCAGCTGGGCACACACCCTGCTCGCTAGCCTCAAGACCCGGACACAGGGTTGGAGATCCCGTCCCACCCATAACTCTCAGGGATCTCCAAACTACAGAATCCCATCTGGAGCTAGCAAAACCTGGAGAAAACTGACAGAGCAGTTTTCTCCATTTAAACTCTACACTCTGTAGTCCTGCAGTCCGCAGATATGCAAACTCTGTGTCTCCTTTACCTCTAATTTCATAGGGACAGAGCCTCGCTCTGTCACAGTGGATAGAACTGTGTATAGTGCGGTCAGGGCACGCAGACAACACGCACAATCTCCTACAACTGACTGCAAGCTCTATTACAGAAGAGCAATATAGCTAGCTATATAGGTGGATAGAACTGTGTATAGTGCGGTCAGGGCACGCAGACAACACGCACAATCTCCTACAACTGACTGCAAGCTCTATTACAAAAGAGCAATATAGCTAGATATATAGGTGGATATAATGGTGTATACTGCGGTCAGGGCATGCAGACAACACCCACAAACTCCTGCAGATTGCTAACAGCTCAATTACAGAAGAGCAAGAACGCAAAATCGGCCGATAACGAACGGTGTATACTGTGTTGAAGGTACACAGAGAACACCCACTAACTCCTACAGACGCCAACACACTACACCAGGCCGCCACGCTGGCGGCCTTATATAGTGTGGGGCCTGTACTACACAGCCTGAGCTATGATTGGCCACAGGCATCCTGCCTGTGGCCAATCATGGCTCTCCTCACTGCCGGCGCCGTGATTGGCCAAGCATGCAGGGTCACAGTGCATGCTTGGCCAATCATGAGCCAGCAATGCACTGCGTTGGCGCAGTGCATTGTGGGCCATGAGCGCCACACGAATTTGGCATGAATGGCCCATAATGTTTGGTATTCGCCGAACGTGCGAACAGCCGATGTTCGAGTCGAACGTATGTTCGACTCGAACACGAAGCTCATCCCTAGACAGGGCACTTGAGGCAGAACAGAGGCAGGAAGAAGAGGACATCCTTGCCTTTCAAGGCCCCCTTTATCCAGACAGTGTTCCTGCTGTCCCACCCATCACACAGGAAGATGACGAGGAGGAGGAGGAGGAGGATTGTGTCAGCATGGAGGTGGAGCCTGGCATTCAGCATCAGCAGTCTTTTAGGGATGATTTACAGTCCCAAGAAACCCGTGGACTTGTACGTGGCTGGGAGGAGGTGGCTGTGGATCATGTTGTCCTTAGTGACCCAGAGGACTCCGGACCGAATGCCTCAGCTAACCTACACTGCATGGCCTCCCTGATCCTGCAAAGCCTGCAGAAGGATCCTTGTATTCTTCGGATCAAGGAGAGGGACCATTACTGGCTGGCCACTCTCCTTGATCTACGGTACAAGGGTAAGCTTGCGGACCTTATCTTGCCATCGCAGAGGGAGCAGAGGATGAGACATCTCAGGGAGGCCTTGCAGAAAGGTCTGTGCAACACGTTCCCAGAGACTGGGAGGTTACAAACTCCTGGTACTGGACAACGTGTTGCTGAGACTTCGATCAGTCACAGAAGGAGAGGTGGAGAAGGTGGCCGTCTGACTGATGCGTTCAGACAATTTTTTAGTCCGCAGCCTCAATGTATGATCGGTTCCAGCAACCATCACCAGCATCTGATTTATATGGTGCAGGAATACCTAGGGGCAAGGTCAGACTTGGACACCTTTCCCACAAAAATCGTCTGGCTTACTGGGTCTTGAGGATGGATCACTGGCCAGAGCTTGCACAGTATGCAATTGAGCTACTGGCCTGTCCTGCATCCAGTACCAGTGCCTGCTTTCTGGGCATTCATCCCTGGGTGCATACTTCCCTAAACATAAGTACTACTCGGTGCACTGTCCAGCCGCAGCAGCTGTCAGCCTCTCATAGACTTTACAGGTTGCAGTGGGGGTGGACAGTGCTCCTGTACCTTCTGCCCTTTTAGGCTTTGTACACACCAGTGATTTGTAAGAAACACGCACAAGATCAAGTATGTTTCCACAATGCACAAAAACACGCTGCTCCCAATTTGACATCTGTGTGGGTGCGGGCCCCCAAACTCACACTGTATGCATTTGGGGACCCACACCTTCACGGCTGTAACATTGGGAACAGTGGCTGTGTCCATGCAGCCACTGCATCTCAATTAATATACTGGGACTGCATGCAAGTGAATGCACATCTGTGCATCCCATGCAGTCAAAACGTGGCCCTCACATGGGTGTATGCTTAAGTACATCTGTGTGAACGAGGCATTAGACTCCATTCACACCATCAGAGCATGCATTAGGTTCCTTGCATCATGTGTAGGACAGCCTATTGCTTTAAATGGGCTGCCCTACATGCAAGAAACACTCAAAAGAAGCCACTGACACTTTTGAGAAGTCACGCTGCTTTCTGTGCATTTCAGGAAAAGTGCAATTTTGTGCAAATTCCCACAACAGAAGTGCAAATGTAGTCAATAATTGTAATGGGCTGCAATATGCATGAGAAACAAAAGAAGCGCCTGACCCATATTCAGTCTAGTCACATGATCTCCCTGTGTCGGACAGCAGCAACTGCAGGGGAGAGGGGAGCGAGTGCTCAACAATGGCTGGGAATGCCTGGGAGCTGTGACATCACCTATAGGCTTCAATGACCCATCCATTGTTCAAGTTTCCGCCTCTCTCCTGCAGGCTGACACAGGCAAGCCGCATCACATGATGAGTCCAGATGGCCTGAAAATAGGTAAGTATACAGATCTTTCTTACACAGGTTAGTCAGCATAGGTGCAGGGAGAATTTTTAGGACTAGTTAGGCTCAGCCTGGAATGCTACTTTAACCACTTAAGCCCTAGAAGCTTTTACACCCTTCCAGAGGCGGATCATCAGGGAGGGGCACTGCCAGAAAATAAGGTTCTCATGGGCAATTTGTCTGGGCAATGGCTGGTGTTGGCCCTTCAATCATCCCGGCACCATGGTTGTTATGGTGTCAGGATGACTGAAGTGCATTATTTCTATTATTAAGTTGTAATATAAAATGTAAAAATTCAACTCACCATAATGCAGAATGAGTGGGAACCCTGAGCATGTCACTTGCCATGGTCACCTTCCACCAGATGCGGATTGTCACTTGCCACATTCCCTGCCACCAGATGTAGCTTGTTACTTGCCATGTCACCTGCCTTCAGATGCAGCTGGTCACTAGCTGCATCACCTGCCCCCAGATGCGGATTCTCACTTGCCACCAGATGCAGATTATCACTTGCCACGTCACCTGGCACCAGATGTGTATTCTCACTTGCCACCATTGCCTGCCACCAGATGCAGCCTGTCACTTGTCACATTGCCTGCCACCAGATGCAGCCCAGATGCAGCTTGTCACTTGCCATGTTACTTGCCACAAGATGCGGACTGTCACTTGCCACATTGCATGCCACCAGATGCAGCTTGTCGCTTTAATTGGCACCAGATGCGGATTGTCACTTGCCACATTAATTGCCACCAGATGCAGCTTGTCACTTGCCACATTACCGTAATTGCCACCAGATGCAGTTTGTCACTTGCCACATTAATTGATACCAGATGCAGCTTGTCACTTGCTATGTTAATTGCCACCAGATGCAGCTTGTCACTTGCCACGTTAATTGGCGCCAGATGGAGCTTGTCAATATCCTGCAACAACAGTGACAGTAGAGAAACAGGCTTCTCTCCCCAGTTTTTCAGCACATGTGAGGGTGGGCAGTGAGAGATGATGTCATCTCTTTGCTCCATCATCTGCCCGCTCACTGTACTGCCTTCAAGTTCACAGTGCAGGCCACTTACTACCATGACTGCCCGTCCGCTCTGCTCATCCGCTAGCCCATTTACTGGTCTGCTCGTCCACTCACTTGCCGGCCACCTACTAGAGGTGCGCATCTTCGTTGACCTCACGATTCAATTCCATGACGATTATACATGTCAACGATTTGATTCAGCGATGCATCACTATTACAGCGCACATGGTTTTCATTAAAAAAAAAATTCAAGTAGTCATGAGAACTCAATTTTTTTAAATTCTATCTGTTCTTAAAAAAAAAAAAGACAACACTTCCTGCATGTAGCAAAGTCTAAACACAGCAGATAACAACTTAAAGGAGCTCCAGTCTCTCCCCCAAAATACTGAAGGAGATGGCAAACTGCAGACCTACTACAGGAGATGATCAGAGACTGCGGACATGATACAGGAGATGATCAGAGACTGCAGACATGATACAGGAGATGATCAGAGACTGCGGACATGATACAGGAGATGATCAGAGACTGCGCACATGATTGAAGAGATGATCAGAGACTATGGACATGATACAGGAGATGGTCAGAGACTGCAGACATAGTACAGGAGACGATCAGAGACTGCAGACATAGTACAGGAGACGATGAGAGACTGCAGACATAGTACAGGAGATGATCAGAGACTGCAGACATAGTACAAGAGATTAGTGATGGCCGAACGGTTCGCCCGGCGGTCGTTTCGCGGCGAATTTCCGACTTTCGCCGTCCGCGGGTTCGAACGCCTTTTTCCGTCGTTCGCCCCGGCGGACTTACGTGTTTAATGTATACAAGAACTTTAACCTTTCGTGACACGTTTATCATGTGTTACAGGACAACCAATTGAGACATGACAGCTCATGGACACTTGGACATTCCCCCTAACCTATAAATACACCCGATCCGGTGGCCATTTTACATTCTTTCTTCTGTCACTGTAGGGAAAGGATCCTGTGTGGAGTAGGGACAGAGAAAACGCTAGCTATTTGGTACACAAAAGTTCTTTTCAGGACTGGTATAGGTGTTAGGTCAGCAGCCTGAGTTTCTTTTGTCAGTTTAGATAAAGGGACAGAGCGCTGTATGCTGCTATTTTAGGGACAGCTCAGCCAGATTAGTCTTTCTTCATCATCATCATCATCATCATCATTAGCTGTTACTATCAGGTCCACAAAAGAGCTGTTCCAGCTAATCGTTCCAGCCTACTCTTTTTTGCCAATTTGTATAGGGACAGGCAGGAAGCAGTGTGTCAGGCAGTGAGGATAATTTTAAAGACTTGCTGTTACTATTAGTTCCACAAAGGTTCTTTTCAGGACTGGTATCAGTGGTACGGTAATAGGCTTGTACACGTATAATATTCTTTCTTCCAAATATAGAAAGAATATTATACTTGACTGCTGCCCTTCTGCTGCAGTCTGCTAATCATTCACAACTCACTTGTTCCACAAAGCTCTTTATCAGGACTGGTAACTTGGTCTGTCTAGGGTGCTACGGTACATAGGCTTGGGTGCGGTACAGTCTGCTGTTCTGTAAGGACCGCTATCGGTCCACAATACATAGGGTTGCCGTGCACTACTGCTGACCGCTGCCCTATACTGCAGCAGTCCTTCATTGGTATAGGGACTGACGTACAGTCTGCTAATCACTAACACACAACCTGCTTGGTCCACAAAAGTTCTTATAAGGACTGGTAACTTGGTATAGGGTGCTACGGTACATAGGCTTGAGTGCGGTACAGTCTGCTGTTCTGTAAGGACCGCTATCGGTCCACAATACATAGGGTTGCCGTGCACTACTGCTGACCGCTGCCCTATACTGCAGCAGTCCTTCATTGGTATAGGGACTGACGTACAGTCTGCTAATCACTAACACACAACCTGCTTGTTCCACAAAAGTTCTTATAAGGACTGGTAACTTGGTATAGGGTGCTACGGTACATAGGCTTGAGTGCGGTACAGTCTGCTGTTCTGTAAGGACCGCTATCGGTCCACAATAGATAGGGTTGACGTGCACCACTGCTGACCGCTGCCCTATACTGCAGCAGTCCTTCAGCGGTATAGGGACTGACGTACAGTCTGCTAAACACTAATACACAACCTGCTTGGTCCACAAAAGTTCTTATAAGGACTGGTAACTTGGTATAGGGTGCTACGGTACATAGGCTTGAGTGCGGTACAGTCTGCTGTTCTGTAAGGACCGCTATCGGTCCACAATAGATAGGGTTGACGTGCACCACTGCTGACCGCTGCCCTATACTGCAGCAGTCCTTCAGCGGTATAGGGACTGACGTACAGTCTGCTAAACACTAATACACAACCTGCTTGGTCCACAAAAGTTCTTATAAGGACTGGTAACTTGGTATAGGGTGCTACGGTACATAGGCTTGAGTGCGGTACAGTCTGCTGTTCTGTAAGGACCGCTATCGGTCCACAATAGATAGGGTTGACGTGCACCACTGCTGACCGCTGCCCTATACTGCAGCAGTCCTTCAGCGGTATAGGGACTGACGTACAGTCTGCTAAACACTAATACACAACCTGCTTGGTCCACAAAAGTTCTTATAAGGACTGGTAACTTGGTATAGGGTGCTACGGTACATAGGCTTGAGTGCGGTACAGTCTGCTGTTCTGTAAGGACCGCTATCGGTCCACAATAGATAGGGTTGACGTGCACCACTGCTGACCGCTGCCCTATACTGCAGCAGTCCTTCAGCGGTATAGGGACTGACGTACAGTCTGCTAAACACTAATACACAACCTGCTTGGTCCACAAAAGTTCTTATAAGGACTGGTAACTTGGTATAGGGTGCTACGGTACATAGGCTTGAGTGCGGTACAGTCTGCTGTTCTGTAAGGACCGCTATCGGTCCACAATAGATAGGGTTGACGTGCACCACTGCTGACCGCTCACCTATACTGCAGCAGTCCTTCAGCGGTATAGGGACTAAGAGTTTTGTCACAGGGTCATTTAAAAAATGACATGCAGAGGAAGAGGCAGGCCCTTCCGCAGGGGTGGTAGGGGTAGGGCAGGAGCAACAGGCTTGAGCCAAAGTGGGAAGTTGCAGAAGGTGCGTTCAATTACTTTAAAGGATGCACCAGACTTGGTTGAGTGGCTCGCTCAGCCTTACTCTTCTGCACCCTCCTCATCCTCTCGATCTGCACCCTCTTCTTCACTCTCTGCTATGTGCACCCCCAAAGACACTACCACCAACAACACGACCACCACCACCACCACCACATACCTTCCGCTTGAGTCACTGGAATTATTTTCCGATCCATATCAAGAGGACATTTCTGATGCGCAGCCACTCTTGGTATTGGATCAGGAAGAGGAGGTAGCAACAAGCGCTACTCAGCAGTCTGACGCCAGTACCCAGATCAGCCCAAGGAGGAGGTTGGTCCCCGGTGTTGCTGCCTACTCTACTTATAGCGGTGGGGAAGGTGACGTTGATGATGACGTGTCTAGTGATGTCACGTGGGTGCCCACAAGAGAGGAAGAGGAGGGGAGTTCAGAGGGAGATATGGACCAGCAGATAGGGAGGAGAAGCAGCAATGACTTACATTGCACAGCAGGGACAAAGCAGACTGCAAATGTATCAGGAGCGAGTCATCGACCATGTACGGTCACATCTGGCGCTCCCAGGACACCGGCACATGGCTCCGCAGTGTGGGCTTTTTTTAACGTGTCCGCTGCTGACAATAGCGTTGCCATCTGCAATCTTTGCAGTCAACGCGTTAGTCGCGGTAAGCCCAATACTCACCTAGGGACGACCGCCTTAAGAAGGCACATGAGCAGCCATCACCGAGCCCAGTGGGAGCAACGGAACACACAAAGCCACACTGCAGGCTCTCACCGTCCAGCCTCGTCTTCTACTTCTCCTTCTCCTCTCTCCTCACAATTGTCCTCCACTCCACCTTCCATCACGCCAAGCTCACATTTTTCTGCAAAAAGGCAGGCTTCCGTGGGCCTAATGTTTGAGCGTAAAAAAATGATGACGCCGGATAACCCTCTTGCCCAACGGTTGGCGGCTGGCTTGTCAGAACTCATAGCCCGCCAACTACTGCCATATAAACTGGTGGACTCGGAGGCCTTTCGCAAATTTGTGGCCATTGGAACACCACAATGGAAGGTCCCAGGAAGGAAGTATTTCTCAGAGAAGGGCATCCCAGAGCTATATGGCCATGTTCAGCGGCAAGTGAATGTATCTCTGGCACACAGTGTCGGTGCCAAGATACATCTGACCACAGACACGTGGTCTAGCAAACACGGGCAGGGAAGGTATATCAGTTTTACTGCCCACTGGGTGAACCTTCTGACGGCCGTCAAGCATGTAACCCGTGGCACCCGTGTAGATTTGGTTTTACCGCCACGGATTGCATGCAGGCCTGACTCTTCTTCTCCTCCTCCTACTCCATCCTCCTCCCTCTCCTCCTCAGCTGCCTCCTCCTTTTCCGCTGCTAGCGTCTCTTCCACTGCACCGCCCAAGCTCCCCAGAACCTATTCCACATGCCAGGTGAGACGTTGCCATGCCGTGCTGCGTCTGTTGTGCCTGGAAGCAAAGAGCCACACTGGCCCGGCACTCCTTTCAGCTTTGCGTTCACAGGCAGATGAGTGGCTAACACCGCTCAATTTGACAGTTGGTAAAGTGGTGTGTGACAACGGTGCCAATCTGCTTAGCGCATTGAAACAGGGCAAAATCACGCACGTGCCGTGCATGGCACACGTCTTAAACTTGGTCGTGCAGCGATTCCTTGTCAAATACCCTGGGGTCCAGGACATCTTGCGGCAGGCAAGGAAAATCTCGGCCCATTTCAGAAGATCTTACACGGCCATGGCTCGCCTTGCTGACATTCAGCGGCGACACCATCTGCCGGTCAGACGTCTTATTTGCGATTGCCCGACGCGATGGAACTCAACCTTCTATATGCTTGATAGGCTGCTCCAGCAGAAACGTGCAGTTAACGTCTACCTGTATGAACTCTGCGAAAGAAACGGTTCTGGGGAGCTGGGTTTTTTTTCACCGCGCCAGTGGCTGCTCATGCGCGACACATGCAGACTTCTGCGGCCATTTGAGGAGATCACCAAACTGGTCAGTCGCAGCCATGGCGCCATCAGTGACATGGTACCTTATGCCTTCTTTCTGGAGCGTGCATTGCGTCGTGTCATTGATCAGGCTGTGGAGGAGCAGGAGCGGGAAGATGAGGAAGTCGCAATGCTGGATGAATTCCCAGGGGGGGCTACTCTATCTGAGACAAGTCAACAACAGGAGTCTGATGAGGAGTCAGAGGAGGATGGTGCCGGGGCGGATGAGCAGGAGCAAGAAGAGCATGCTTTAAACCTTTCTGGGATCCCTGTTGTGCGAGGATGGGGAGAGGAGAATGAAGAGGACGACATTATCCTGGATGATGAGCAGGAGCCAGGCCACCACACCGCTTCCACTTTAGTGCAAATGGGGGCCTTCATGCTCCAGTGTTTTAATAGGGACCCCCGTATAAAAAGCATGAGGGTCAAGGACCAGTACTGGGTGGCAACGTACTTAGACCCCCGGTACAAACACAAAATGGCGGAAATGTTACCGCCGTCGCAGAGGGCTGTCAGAATGCAGCACTTCCAGGCCTTGCTTCGAGAAATGCTGCATTCTGCTTTTGCGTGCGCTGGCAGAGGAGCAATTCCCACTCCCAGAGAAGGATTTGCGGGTACCAATCCAACAGCGCCTGCAAGAAGAGGCCGGTTTGAAGATGTGTTGGTGACTTCGGATATGAGGTCATTCTTTCAGCCGACCCATCGACAGGTGTCATCCGGATCCAGCATCAGGGAACGCCTAGACCGTCAGGTGTCCGACTACATTGGGTTAACGGCCGATGTGGACGCTCTGAGGAGTGATGAACCCCTAGACTACTGGGTGGGCAGGCTTGACCTCTGGCCAGAGCTTGCCCAATTTGCAATCGAACTGTTGGCTTGCCCCTCATCCAGTGTCCTGTCCGAAAGGACGTTCAGCGCAGCAGGGGGGATTGTGACCGATAAGCGTACTCGCCTAGCTCACCACAGTGTTAACTACCTCACATTTCTAAAAATGAATGAGGCATGGATCTCGGAGGAATTCAACACATGTGATCAGTAGACCATGTATATGTCTATAAACAATTTTTGGAATCAAGCACACAGACCTTCTTAATTCATTTGGCTCACTTCCCTGACCCAAAAAAGCACACCGTACTATATGCCCCTACCCTCCTCTTTGAAGAGGTTGAGCGGTGTCATATTTCTACTGGGGCTGCTTATTATGAGGGGTTCCCACCATCCCTGTGCTGTGCTGACTTCCTCCTGGGTGTTCTTATTATGAGGGGCTCCCACCATCCCTGTGCTGTGCTGACTTCCTCCTGGGGGTTCTTATTATGAGGGGATCACACCATCCCTGTGCTGTGCTGACTTCCTCCTGGGGCTGCTTACGGTGCTGCTGTCAGCGCTGTATGTCACGGAGCTGCTGTCAGCGCTGTATGTCACGGAGCTGCTGTCAGCGCTGTATGTCACGGAGCTGCTGTCAGCGCTGTATGTCACGGAGCTGCTGTCAGCGCTGTATGTCACGGAGCTGCTGTCAGCGCTGTATGTCACGGAGCTGCTGTCAGCGCTGTATGTCACGGAGCTGCTGTCAGCGCTGTATGTCACGGAGCTGCTGTCAGCGCTGTATGTCACGGAGCTGCTGTCAGCGCTGTATGTCACGGAGCTGCTGTCAGCGCTGTATGTCACGGAGCTGCTGTCAGCGCTGTATGTCACGGAGCTGCTGTCAGCGCTGTATGTCACGGAGCTGCTGTCAGCGCTGTATGTCACGGAGCTGCTGTCAGCGCTGTATGTCACGGTGCTGCTGTCAGCGCTGTATGTCACGGAGCTGCTGTCAGCGCTGTATGTCACGGAGCTGCTGTCAGCGCTGTATGTCACGGTGCTGCTGTCAGCGCTGTATGTCACGGAGCTGCTGTCAGCGCTGTATGTCACGGAGCTGCTGTCAGCGCTGTATGTCACGGAGCTGCTGTCAGCGCTGTATGTCACGGAGCTGCTGTCAGCGCTGTATGTCACGGAGCTGCTGTCAGCGCTGTATGTCACGGAGCTGCTGTCAGCGCTGTATGTCACGGAGCTGCTGTCAGCGCTGTATGTCACGGTGCTGCTGTCAGCGCTGTATGTCACGGAGCTGCTGTCAGCGCTGTATGTCACGGAGCTGCTGTCAGTGCTGTATGTCACGGAGCTGCTGTCAGCGCTGTATGTCACGGAGCTGCTGTCAGCGCTGTATGTCACGGTGCTGCTGTCAGCGCTGTATGTCACGGAGCTGCTGTCAGCGCTGTATGTCACGGAGCTGCTGTCAGTGCTGTATGTCACGGAGCTGCTGTCAGCGCTGTATGTCACGGAGCTGCTGTCAGCGCTGTATGTCACGGAGCTGCTGTCAGCGCTGTATGTCACGGTGCTGCTGTCAGCGCTGTATGTCACGGAGCTGCTGTCAGCGCTGTATGTCACGGAGCTGCTGTCAGCGCTGTATGTCACGGAGATGCTGTCAGCGCTGTATGTCACGGAGCTGCTGTCAGCGCTGTATGTCACGGAGCTGCTGTCAGCGCTGTATGTCACGGTGCTGATGTCAGTGCTCTGTATTACGGTGCTGCTGTCAGTGCTCTGTATCTCCTGCACCCTCTTGTTTGCCTACCCTGGTCCCTGACCTTCCCTCTCCTCCATTGCCTTCATTAGCTCCATAGTCCTGAATTGTCAGAACAATTTCCCAAATAAAAAAAAAATGCTTGTAGTTATCGATCCCAAATTCACCTCATACATGTATTATGCTATTGTCCAGGTGGTGGGACTACGTGCTACCCCCTAATAATTACCCCGTGGCCGCAAATTCGACCTAAAGGTTTGCGAAATTCGCCTCCCATTGAAGTCAATGGAGCCCGCGGCGAACGGTCGTTTTCGCGAACGTTTGTGTCCGTTCGCGTTTCGCGTTCGCGAAACGTCCCGTCGGAAGTTCGTCCATCACTACAAGAGATGATCAGAGACTGCAGACATAGTACAAGAGATGATCAGAGACTGCAAACATAGTACAGAAGATGGTCAGAGACTTCAGACATGATACAGGAGATGGTCAGAGACTGCAGACATAGTACAGGGGATGATCAGAGTCTGCAGACATACTACAGGAGATGATCAGAGACTGTGGACATGCTACAGGAGGTAAGAAACTGCAGACAATAATGCAGAGTTGTGGTGTGATGAAGGCACATATAAGACAATTCTATAATATGGACTTGCGTTGGGTTATGTAGATCAGCTGAATGTTGACTGTGACAACCTGACAGATGGTCAGACTGGTAAGAGAAAGCAATACACATAGTGTGTGTCACCCCAGCATCGTACTGAGAATAATAAGAGCAGACATTTTGTGTTTTTATTTCTGACAATCTAATGGTGTCCTATGTCCCCACCCGAGCTGTCATCACATTCAGGAAGATATCATAACCATTTCTTCTGCCTATAATTCTCCTCCATACAGCCCAGTCCCCTGCAGGGGCAATGACATTACTGATCAGATCCACTACATGCCCGGACTCCCCCATGTCCCCGGATCACAGCTTCCCCCTCTGTACTCTCCCCGGTAATGCTGTAAACACTGAGTGATAAGAAGGGGGCTGTAATGAGAAGGGCGATCTGCCTGTTCACCATCCCCCTGATCTCCATTCCAGCCGCTGCTGTTGGAGAATCTGACAGAACACAGGTGTTCTCATGTCTCTCCTGACGTCTGCAGGGAATTCTCAGGCCCACCCACCAACTGTAGCTATCAGAGATTCAGAAGAGAGGCAGGCGGGGCTGACGTCAGGAGAGACGAGATTTGAGAGGAGAGAAGTGTGAGGGGCTGACGTGAGGAGAGTGGAGAGAGGCGGGCCAGGCTGACTTCAGGAGAGACGAGATGTGAGAGGGAGAGGCGGGACGGGCAATCACATGAGCAGCATATAAAACACAAACTGAGCAATGAGGTAACCACGAATCACTCTCCGGGGGGGGGGGGGGGGCGGGCAATCGATTTCCCCAGTCGTATTCATCGATGCTGCATCGGGGACACCTGAATCGCGATGCTGCTATTAATTTCAGCACCCCTACCGCCTACTGACCTGACTGCCTGCCCGCTCACCCACCGGCCACCTGGCCCGCTCACTATTTTCACGGGGGGAGCAAATGCCCCGTTACCCACCCAGATCCGCCCCTGCACCCTTCATGACCAGACCATTAATTGCTATTCGGCACTGCGCTACTTTAGCTGGTAATTGGGCGGTCATGCAACACTGTACTCAAATGAAATGTATATAATTTTTTCACACAAATAGAGCTTTCTTTTGGTGGTATTTTACCATCACTGATTTTTTTTTTTTATTATATAAATGTAGCGCTGGAATTTTTGTCATGTAAATGCTATATATAATGTAATGCTATTAGATTAGTATTTGGCTCTAGTGGCCACAACATTTATGCTTCCTGTGACTTAAAGTTTATTTGTGAAAAGACTCACCTACCCACAGTGCTCACCTACCTACCCATGAGGCTAAGTGACAGAACTGTATTCTGGGAAGGAAATAAAAAGCCCAGCCGAAGAGCCGTGGCCTGCTTGGCACGTAACAAAATCCAAACCACCGGACAGTGTTTTATCACAGCGTGCTGGAGCAGCAGTGTGACCGGACAGCAGGATCCAGAACATTTGACGTAGCCAACCGAGGGTCCCGATCGTCTTGCAGAGTGTGCAGCGTGACGGTGCTGGCTGGTGGTAGGACTGAGATCACCGGAGCAGAGGCATCCAACTATCCAGGCCTGGTGTGGTGAGAGGGCTGTTGTCCAGAACTTATATAAAGCACCTAACACACTATAGACTAGAGCTCCCCCTCGCGATCTCCAGGCTGGATGGCCCGCGATTTTGATATTCCCGCCAGTTCCACGTAAGCGGCACCGTGTAACACTGACGTCAGCAACCAGAACTGATGTCAGTCATTGGAGAGCGAGATGCAGAGCAGTTCACACACACTGCTGGAGTGGAACTGGAAGTCGTGATGCCTGGGCGTGGGCGGTACACTGTGGCCGGGAAACGAACACAGCAAAGCGAGCAGTGTGTGCACGCCGCGGATCTGATTTCCAATTCCAACACGTGAGTGAGCTTCCACCTTCCTTCCACCACATGTATATTCATGTATTGTGAGCCTGTGTGTGAGTGATTGAGCCGAGCGAGGAGTGGACCACTGTCACTTATTATGATTATTATTACCACAGCAGCAAGCACAGTCACACTCACTGTCACAGTGACATTCTGGGTCAGCTATGCTACCCAATGCCCATATTATGAATAATACCACAGCACAGCACACAGCCACACACACAGTAACATTTTGAGTCACCTACCCCCATATTATGAATATTACCACAGTGTCTGACTGAGTCAGCTTAGCTACCCCCATATTACCCACTTAGCTACTCCCAGCTACCCCCATATTATGAATATTACCACAGTCAGCTAGTGCGAGCCAGAGAGTCTCAGTCTGGGCCTCTGGGGGGGTAGCTGGCTGACTGTGCTAATATTTATAATATGGGTACGGTAGCTGACTCAGACTGTCACTGTGACTGACTGTGGTAATATTCATAATATGAGTAGTACTACTAGGCTAGTTGACTCAGACTGTGGTAATATTCATAATATATTAAGGGACAGTGGTTGTTGCCAGTATTTTAAGTCCACTCCTCACATGCCCCTCTTTAATAGCCTAGCCTGTCCGACTGTCATCTGCAAGCGGTTTAGGGCCCAGCCATGACAGCACCAGGTTGTGTGACTTAAAGTGGTTGTAAACCCTTACAAACCACTTTAACCTACAGGTAAGCCTAGATTAAGGCTTACTTGTAGGTCCAAGAAATATCTCCTAAACCGTATTTACCTGAAGCCAGCCACCGCTGTCTACGGTGCATGCGCCGTAGACAGCGGCGCGCAGGCGCACTGGGTAAGCCGCAGATCGCGGCGATATGCCGCGAGTGTCAGCTCCCGTGCGCATGCACGGGAGTGACGTCATCGCTGCTCTGGCGAATCACAGCGCTGGAGCAGCGAGACCCACCAAGAAGATGGACGCTCGGAACTACAGGGGTCAGCGGTGACTTCGCTGGCTCCTGTGTCAGGTAAGTGACACATAACGATGCATAGTAGTCCATTATGCTTTACCTTTGCAGGGAATCAAAGAGGAAGTAAACCCTTCGGGGTTTACTTCCTCTTTTAAAAAAAACAAAAACAAAAAAACACTGTTTGTTGCCTTTTAAATGTCAGTGCAATAGTGCATGCAAGGGCAATGTGCATATAGCTAGCTGCAACTTAAGACAGTGTTTTCAAACTAAAGCAAATGACAGTGTGCGCTCTCAATTTGTTTTATCTAGGTACATACAACAAGAACATTGTCAACAGATCTGTCTGCTTCCATCCACCACACCACACCCAGTTGAATATATTGGAAAGAGAGAGAGCTGCAACAGCACCTTAGCAATTTGGAGAATATACACAGGACTCTTTAACCCAGATGGGGTCTTCTGTATCAGCACAATCACTGGTGGTGCCTCCCTGCCTGCAGTGCCTGGCCATAGAAAAATGAGTGAGGCAGAGGCCGGTGCAGACAATGCAGACAGTGCAGAGGCCGCCGCAGGCACAGCCACAGAATCAGAGGTAGAGCAATGCACAAGTGAGTCTGATAAAATTAAAAACCCAGATGTTTTTGTTCCAAAAAGAGGAGCTTATTCCCAAGTGTGGGCTTATTTCGGATTCAAACCAGATGATGACACTCAGCAAACCATCTACTGCAAGCAATGTTTAGCCGTTGTTTGTGCACCAAAGAGTAACACCACCAATCTGTTTAATCACCTGAAACGTAATCATATACAAGAATATGAGACAGTAGGGAAAAAGAATACTGCTCAATCACAAAGTACCTGCAAGCATACAAAACAAACGTCAATTAAAGGAACATTATTTAATGCAACACCGTACTCTACAAACTCTCTCAGGCGCAAAGAAATAACAGAAGCAATCACATTTCACCTGGCTAAAGACATGGCTCCCATGATCACTGTTGAAAAAGAGGGGTTTAAAAAACTCATTCAAACCCTTTGCTAATTGCTTTCAAGTGCCCTCTCGTACTTATTTTTCACGTGTTGCAATTCCTGGTCTGTATGCCAAATGTCGTGAAAGAAAAAATCTCGCAATAGAGAATGCAATGAAGGACCCACGAATTGAGCGTGCTATGGGTTTGTGCAAAAAGCTTGTCGGGTGTTTTAGCTATAGTTGGAGGAGGAAGAGGGAGCTTTCTGAGGCACAAAAACAACTCTGTTTACCAGACCACAAGCTCAAGACAGAGTGCCCAACAAGGTGGGGATCTAGGCAGGCTATGGTGAGGAGGATACTTGAGCAGCAAGCTGTCATCATCCATGTCCTCTCTTCTGACCGCAAGGCTAGGCACCTCTTGCCAACATGGCAAGACCTAGAGATCCTGGAGGCTGTGGACAAGACTCTCACCCCACTGGCAGACTTCACAGATGCTCTTTCAGGAGAGGAATATGTCAGTGTCTCTTCTGTGAAAGCTGCTCTACACCTATTTCAGTCTTCTGTTTTGGCTGTTAAGGAAGATGACTCTGATCTTATTTGCACAATGAAATCAAAGATAATGGGGTATCTGGAGGAAAAATATCAGGACCAAAAAACACAAGACCTTCTCGACAACCTCAGCCACAACCCTTGATCCCAGGTTTAAGATGACTTGCATTAATGAAGATAACAAAACTGCTGTCCAGAACAGACTAAAAGAGGAGATGTCACAGCTAACAACAGTTAAGTAAAGCCCCCCTACAACTCCTAGTGGTCAATGTTATGCAAAGAAGGCTCAAAAGAGCTTGGGTCAAATCGGTAAGTGAAGGGGCACCAAATCCAGCCTCAGGCTCACAGCAACAACAATCCAAAAGCTTGTCCTTGGAGCTACACTCTTATCTGTTCTTAGGCAACACTGACAGTGAAGATGATCCGTTAGTCTGGTGGAAGACTCACAAGGAGCAGTATCCGAGATTGTCTGCACTGGCCAGAAAATACCTTTGCATTCCTGCAACCAGTTCCCCTTCTGAAAGGGTTTTTAGCACAGGGGGCAACATTGTCACTTGTCGCCGATCTGCACTGAAGCCACAAAATGTGGATAGGCTTGTGTTTCTAGCTAAAAATCTTTAAATCTGTTATCTTTATCTGACATTACAAGTACATTCAAAAACATTCAGGTGGTATCAAGATGATATTACCTACCTGAATGTTTTTTTAATTTAATTGTAATTTCTTTCTTTCACATTGTTTTTCATTACATTCATTGTCATTTCTTTAAAATTTGTTTGATTGAAGCCAGAGTACTACTATGGCTTATTTTAGAACAAAGGACTGTTCCCCAAGCCCCCTTGGATGGGACTTTTAAGGCCACAAACACTGAAGTGTGTTAGAAAATGTATTTATTTTTACATAAAAATATAGATCACACAATATCAATGGTTAAAGACTTAAAGGCATAACCACTAGATGTGGTATAATAATACATGTGACAAACAAAGCAAAACAAATTATCGTTTTAACCATTGATCATTGTATGTGATGATCTATCTTTATATAAAAATAAATCAATTCTAATGCACTTCAGTGTGGCTTTAAAAGTCCCATCCAAAGGCCAAGGGGGAAGGAACAGTCCTTTGTGCTATACAATGCAGGGATGTGGCCACTACAGTACATTCACAACCTGAACCTTGGGTAGCCTTTTCAAAGCTGCACAAAGTGAAGGGGCACCAGTTGCAGCCTCAGGCTCACAGCAAAAACAATCCAGACTCTTGTCCTTGGATTTTACACTCTTATCTGTTCTTAGGCAACACTGACAGTGAAGATGAACTGTTACCTGAATGTTTTTTGAAGTAATTGTAATTTCTTTATTTCACATTTTGTTTGATTGAAGCCAGTGTATCATGACTTAAGTTATTTTAGAACAAAGGACTGTTCCCAAATCCTCATTGGATGGGACTTTTAAGGCCACAAACACTGAAGTGCGTTAGAAAAAATTGATTTATTTTTATATAAAAAGATATATCAATCATCACACAACAATGATCAATGGTTAAAGGCATAAACCATTAGATGTGGTATAATACATATGACAAACAACGCAAAACAAATTAGGCTTTTTAACCATTGATCATTATGTGAGTGATCTATGTTTATGTAAAATCTAATTTCTAATGCACTTCAATGTTTGTGGCCTTAAAAAGTCCCATCCAGGCCAAGGGGGAAGGAACAATCCTTTATTCTATACAATCCAGGCATGTAGCCACTACATTCACAACCTGAACCTTGGGTAGCTTTTTCAAAGCTGCACAAAGTGAAGGGGCACCAGTTCCAGATTCAGCCTCACAGCAACAACTATCCGAACGCTTGTCTCCTTGGATTTACACTTTTATCTGTTCTTAGGCAACACTGACAGTCTGACACTGACAGTGAAGATGATCTGTTAGTAACTGTTACCTGAATGTTTTTTGAAATAATTGTAATTTCTTTATTTCACATTTTGTTTGATTGTAGCCAGAGTATTATGGCTTAAGTTATTTTAGAACAAATGACTGTTCCCAAATCCCCCTTGGATGGGACTTTTAAGGCCACAAACGTCAGGAAATGTTCCATCCGCTGATAATATCTGTCTTTTGGCGTGCAGTACTGAGGTCCACCAGCAGGTGTCTCCTGTCAGTTTTTTTTGTTTTCAAAAAAGTTTATTAACCACTTTCAGACCGGACCATTTTGCTGGTAAATGACCAGAGGTCTTTTTACACTTTGGCACTGCGCTGCTTTAACTGGTAATTGCGCGGTCATGCAATGTTGTACCCAAACAAAATTTGCGTCCTTTTCTTCCCACAAATAGAGCTTTCTTTTGATGGTATTTGATTGCCTCTGCGATTTTTATTTTTTGCGATATAAACGTAAAAAGACCGCAAATTTTGAAAAAAAATGATATTTTCTACTTTTTGTTATTAGAAAAATCCAATAAACTCAATTTTAGTCATACATTTAGGACAAAATGTATTCAGCCACATGTCTTTGGTAAAAAAAAAGTCAATAATTGTATATTTATTGGTTTGCGCAAAAGTTGTCACATCTACAAACTAAGGTACGTTTTCTGGAATTTACGCAGCTTTTAGTTTACGACTGCCTATCTCATTTCTTGAGGTGCTAAAATGACAGGGCAGTACAAAACCCCCCCAAATGACCCCATTTTGGAAAGTAGACCCCCTAAGGAAATTGATAAGAGGCATGTTGAGCCCATTGAATATTTTATTTTTTTGCCTCAAGCGATTGAATAATGACAAAAAAAAAATTTTTTTTTTTTTTTTACACAAAGTTGTCACTAAATGATATATTGCTCACACATGCTATGGGCGTATGTGAAATGACACCCCAAAATAAATTCTGCTGCTTCTCCTGAGTACGGGGATACCACATATGTGGGACTTTTTGGGAGCCTAGCCGCGTACAGGGCCCCGAAAACCAAGCACCGCCTTCAGGCTTTCTAAGGGCGTCAATTTTTGATTTCACGCCTCACTACCTATTACAGTTTTGAAGGCCATAAAATGCCAAGATGGCACAAAACCCCCACAAATGACCCCATTTTAGAAAGTAGACACCCCAAGCTATTTGCTGAGAGGCATGTTGAGTCCATGGAATATTTTATATTTTGCCACAAGTTGCGGGAAAATTACAAACTTTTTTTTTTTTTTTTTTTTTTCACAAAGTTGTCACTAAATGATATATTGCTCATGCATGCCATGGGCATATGTGAAATGACACCCCAAAATAAATTCTGCTGCTTCTCCTGAGTACGGGGATACCACATATGTGGGACTTTTTGGGAGCCTAGCCGCGTACGGGGCCCCGAAAACCAAGCACCGCCTTCAGGCTTTCTAAGGGCGTAATTTTTTGAGTTCACTTCTCACTACCTATTACAGTTTTGAAGGCCATAAAATGCCAAGATGGCACAAAACCCCCACAAATGACCCCATTTTAGAAAGTAGACACCCCAAGCTATTTGCTGAGAGGCATGTTGAGTCCATGGAATATTTTATATTTTGCCACAAGTTGCGGGAAAATTACAAACTTTTTTTTTTTTTCACAAAGTTGTCACTAAATGATATATTGCTCACGCATGCCATGGGCATATGTGAAATGACACCCCAAAATAAATTCTGCTGCTTCTCCTGAGTACGGGGATACCACATATGTGGGACTTTTTGGGAGCCTAGCCGCGTACGGGGCCCCAAAAACCAAGCACCGCCTTCAGGCTTTCTAAGGGCGTTACAGTTTTGAAGGCCATAAAATGCCAAGATGGCACAAACCCCCCCCCCCCAAATGACCCCATTTTAGAAAGTAGACACCCCTAAATTTAGGGGTACACTAGTGAGACTAGGTAATAAATGGCGGGTGCCCTGAAACTATAAAAAAATAACTAACCAACCAGCGTCACCTGTAACAGTTATATGGTGATCACTGGTGAAAGGGTTAACTAGGGGGCAATCAGGGGGCTTTATGCGGTAGTATATGGGGGTCCCTGGCGCTATAAAAAGCTGCGGCGAACCTAAATACCTACCTGCCTAACTAGCGTCACCTGTGACACTAATACAGCGATCAGAAAAACGATCGCTTATTAGGCTGGGTTCACACTGGAGCGATGCGGGAACGCCACGAATGCGCGGCGGGTTCCCGCATCGCATGCCTCCCGGCGGCAGTTCACACTGCCCTATGCGAACTGCTGGGAGTGTCAGTGAAATGTTAATGACACCCCCAGATCAGTTCGCATATCGCAGTGCGATCTGCAAACTTGGATCGCATGGTGTGAACACCCATGCGATCCGATTCTGCTGCGGACCAAAAAAAGGGTCCCGTGCGAGTTTGCGGCGGGTGCGACACGAATTCAGCCATACTATCTGTATAGCTGAACTCGAATCGCACAGAGATCGGATGTGATTTGCACTGCAGTGCGGTGCGAATCACATCCGTTCTCATAAACCGCTGCAATGTGAACCCAGCCTTAGTGACACTGGCGACGGGGGGTGATCACGGGGTTAAACCTTTATTGGGGGGGTTAGGGGGGTACCTTAGAACTAAAGGGGGCTAACCCTAACTGCCCTAACAGTTATTAGTCACAAATGACACCTGCCGGGTGATCAGGGGGTTAAACCTTTATTAGGTAATAAATGGCGGGTGCCCTGAAACTATAAAAAAATAACTAACCAACCAGCGTCACCTGTAACAGTTATATGGTGATCACTGGTGAAAGGGTTAACTAGGGGGCAATCAGGGGGCTTTATGCGGTAGTATATGGGGGTCCCTAGCGCTATAAAAAGCTGCGGCGAACCTAAATACCTACCTGCCTAACTAGCGTCACCTGTGACACTAATACGGCGATCAGAAAAATGATCGCTTATTAGGCTGGGTTCACACTGGAGCGATGCGGAAACGCCGCGAATCCGCGGCGGGTTCCCGCATCGCATGCCTCCCGGCGGCAGTTCACACTGCCCTATGCGAACTGCTGGGAGTGTCAGTGAAATGTTACTGACACCCCCAGATCAGTTCGCATATCGCAGTGCGATCTGCAAACTCGGATCGCATGGTGTGAACACCCATGCGATCCGATTCTGCTGCGGGCCAAAAAAAGGGTCCCGTGCGAATTTGCGGCGGGTGCGGCGGGTGTGGCGGGTGCGGCGGGTGCGGCGAATGGCTGAACTCGAATCGCACAGAGATCGGATGTGATTTGCACTGCAGTGCGGTGCGAATCACATTCGTTCTCATAAACCGCTGCAATGTGAACCCAGCCTTAGTGACACTGGCGACGGGGGGTGATCACGGGGTTAAACCTTTATTGGGGGGGTTAGGGGGGTACATTAGAACTAAAGGGGGCTAACCCTAACTGCCCTAACAGTTATTACAGTCACAAATGACACCAATGCAAAAAAAAAAAAAAAAAAAAAAATGACATTGGTGTCACTGTGACTGGGGGGCAGGGGTAATTGGGGGGGTGATCGGGGGGTAAAGGGGGGGTGTGAGTGTGCCTGGCATGTTCTACTGTGTGTGGGATGTGTTGGTGCAACTCACTGATCCGCTCTCCTCCGTGTCGGAACGAAAAATACCGACACGGAGGAGAGAATACATCACTTCCTCTCCTGTGTTTACATTACAGGAGAGGAAGTGATGTCACCGGGGATTTCCATTCGTCGGGAGCGATCGCGAGGGGGTGGCCATGAATGAATGGCCGTCCCCTCGTCCGGGATCGCTCCCGAACGAAAACCGACCGCCGCAGGCACCGGGCGGGGGCCCGATCGGGCCCCCGACCCGCGGGAGGCAAAGGACGTACATATATGTGCTTATGCCTGCCCGTGCCATTCTGATGACGTAGATCGGCGTGAGGCGGTCGGCAAGTGGTTAAAGCAATGAACAGAAAACAGTATCAGCAAAAAGGATCACATGACATCTATATGACAAAGAGCTGGATGACAAGATTATAATAAGCTGGTAAACATACTATACGACTCCAGGGACGATATAGTGATAGCAAACATTGGTACAGTTCTTGCATCAATCCAAAGGTTGTGAGAGAGAGAAAAAGAAAATAATCAATGTCATGACATTCATTTATGTGATTCGTAAGAGAAAAAAATAAATAAATAAATAAAAAACAAGAAAGAAAGGAGAAAAGACGAGAAAATTAAATCAAATAACAAAAAACATGAGGTATGATCATTTTTGTAATCTGAATAGGAACCAGGGATTCCACTTTAGGTCGTATATATGAGTTGTGTCATGTAGAGTATGGAAGATCTTTTCAGTTAGCATCACATGATCTGTGCGTGAGAGAACCTGAGATAATGGGACCGACGGGGACTTCCAGTGTAGTGCTATGGTCCATAGCATAGAGACACAGATGGAGTGGACTAGCCTTACCAGGGGTTTAGGGGTGTCAGCCGGGGTTTGGAAGAGAAGGCAGTGTTGATATGTTAGGGATAATGCACGGCCTGCGAGCTTGTCTAATATTTTCAACACTTCCAGCCAAACTGCACGAATCCGTTCACATTCCCAAAAACAGTTAGGGGAGGTATGAACATAAATTTTGTGTAAACGTACTGGGGTGTAATACCATCTGGTCATTACTTTAATGGCAGTTTCTCTAATTGTTAAGGATCTGGTGCATTTACACATATTATTCCACCCCTCCGCCCAATCTATGACATCGGTTCCCAATTCCATGTCTCATTCCCATTGTGATCTATATTTCAGAGCCTGGGAGTCTGTAAGTCCCTCAAGGGCTTTGTAGATCAGGGAAATCAGCCCTTTTTGGCATGGGTAGTTGAAGCATAAGTCCTCGAAAATGGTAATGTGGTCTGGGGAACGAATTCTGTAGCGGGAGAGGAAGAAGTGACGGATTTACAGGTATCTAAAATATTCCCCATCAGGGAGTTGGTGCCGGGTCTGTAATACCGAGAAAGGGATACAACCAGAACCCGTCACAAAGTCCCTCAACTGAGTAAGTTTGCATTGAACCCATATTTGGAACGTCTCAGGATGGAAATACGCTGGGGGGAATCTAGGGTCGCCCAAGTAAGAGGCGCCCATAGAACTCTCAGAAGTAAGATTGTATTTGTTTTTGTAGTGGTGCCATAACTGCAGACTATCCGCCACTATATTATTCAGTGTGCGTAACGTTGAGTGAGGTTGGTGTGTTGACCACATAAGACCAGGGAGATAAAAGGGTGTTATTAAGTCACTTTCAAATCGTACCCAAGGTACTCTTGAGTTAAGGATCGACCACTGTGCTTGCTGCGTGAATCTGCAGGCCAGATAATACAACCAAATTTGGGGGACACCTAGACCCACACTTCTCATAGATCTGTATAGGACTCCCTTGGCGAACCTGGGAGACCTATCATTCCAGATAAAATTTATTAAAATGGGACTGGAGGTTGAGGAGAAAGGATTTAGAGAGTTTGACTGGTAGGGAGTGAAACAGATATAACAGCCCGGGAAGAATGACCATTTTGAGGGCTGTGATTCTTCCAATAAAGGGAATATGTAAAGGAAGCCAGTTCTTAAGGGTATTTTTTAATTTCGTAATCAGTGGGGGATAATTGACACTAAAGAGTTCGCGAAAGTCTCCGGGCAGTCCCACTCCTAAATAGGGTAGATGTGAAGTGGCCCACGTAAAGGAGTAATTATGTTTAATGAGGGCTAGGTCAGTGGGAGAATAACCCACAGGGAGGGCAACAGATTTAGAGACATTGATAGAGAGACCAGAGACCCTCGCAAAACTCGACAGCGTCACAAAAAGGTTGGGGGAGCGAAACATGGGGATTAGTTAAGAACATCAAAAATTAATCTGCATAAATGCAAAATTTGTACATTGCATCACCTTTAGTTTAACCAGTGACATCAGGATTTCTCAAAAGGGCAATTGCAAGGGGTTCAAGGGCTAAAGCAAAAATGAAGGGGGAGAGGGGACACCCCTGTCTAGTGCCTCTACCTATTGGAAAAAACTCTAAGCAACAACCAGGGAGCTTAATACAGGTCTTAGGGTTACAATAAAGAGCCTGGAAACCCACTAGAAATTCTCCATGAAAGCCCATACGTGGCAGAAGAGCGTTGATATGGTCCCATGTGACGCTATCAAACGCCTTCTGTATGTCTAGGCTCAGCAAAAGGAGTCTGCGAGAAAGTAGGTTAGCATCCTGAATAATATCAGTCGCTAAGCGTATGCTGTCAGTAATTAAGCGATGTGGAATGAACCCTGATTGGAAGGGGGATATCAAGGAGGGAATGAACTTTGCCAGTCTGTCAGCTAAGACTCTACCAAAGATTTTTATATCATTATTCATGACCGAAATGGGTCTGTAGTTTTGGGGTAGATTGTGATTCTTATTTGGTTTTGGGATTAGTGACATGTTGGCCAACAACATCTCTTCAGGGAAGCGATTGCCAAGTAGGACTGAGTTAAAAAGGCGGGCCATTCTAGGGGCCAGGATCATGGAGTATTTTTTGTAATATAAGGCCGAGAAGCCATCAGGGCCTGGGGCAGAGCCTGTTTTTAGTGATTTAATTACACCTAAGATTTCAGGTATTGTGATAGGGGCGTTAAGTTCATCTATTTGTGATGTGGAGAGGGCCGGGACGGGGATGTTATGGAGCCATGTTAAATCCTCTGGGGAGGGGGGGAGTGTGAGGGGATGCCAAAAGTTTGGTGTAAAATTGCTCAAATATTTTAAGTACTTCTTTGGGGTGCGAGGACACTAATCCGTCCTTGTTAGACAGCCTATATAAATGAGGGGGGCGAATCGAGTTTGACAGTCCGGCAAAAATTGTCGATGCTGAGTTATTAAATAGTAAATAACGGGCCTTAGTCCAACGGAGTGCCTTTTCGACCTTAGCTGATAAGAGGGAATCAAGTTCTAAATGCTTTTGTTCAATAGTGTGCCTTGTGGTATCTAAGTGTAACAGAGGTGTATTTTTATATAAATTATCGAGCTCCTTGGTTAACTCCACTATTCTAAGTCTGTTGTTCCTGTTACGGGCAGCAGAAATACTTATGATTTTCCCTCTAATGACGGCTTTATGCGCTGTCCAGAGAAGTGAAGGCTGCATATCTGGCTGGGCATTAAGAGTAAAATATTCTTCCATAGACTGAGCTATTTGGGAATCCACCTCCGGGTCTGAGAGAATAGATTCATTCAATCTCCAGGAGTGAAGTGTAGGGGCAAGTCTGATAAACCCTGTGGTAAAGGATGTGACCTGATGATCTGACCATACACAGGGATGGATAGAGGCATCTAATGAATTGGCAAGTATGATTGGGGATGCGTATATGTAGTCCAATCTCGCATAACTGTTGTGAGGATGGGAAAAAAAGGTGAATTCCCTGCAACCTACATTATGTGCTCTCCAGGTGTCGGTGAGTTGGAGATCTTGCAAGCCAACGGTGAGAGATTTTGGGAATGCTCGAGAGGCAACCGTGGTCGATGAACGGTCCAATGTGGCGTTAGCCACTGAGTTAAAGTCTCCACCTATGATCATATGGAATGAGTGGTATTGTGCCAGTTTCTCAAAAAATGACCTAAAGAAGGTGGCCGGGCTGTCATTGGGTGCATAAATACTAGCTATAGTGAGTTCCCTGTTGTGACCAATCCCTTTAACAATCATATAACGACTTTCAGTATCCCTAAACATTTGCTTAACCTCCATCGGGAAGGAGGAGTGGAGGAGTATGGCGGCACCCCTGGTCTTGGTTGAGTGAAGTGAGTAAAAGGCTTGAGGGAAATTTTTATGGAAAAATTTGGGATGGGAAGAGTGGGAGAAATGTGTTTCTTGGAGTAGGAGGATCTTAGCTCCAAGCTGTTTATAAAAGGCGAAGGCCTTACGCCGTTTGGAGGGGGAGTTGAATCCTTTAACATTGTGCGAAATACAGGTTATTGCCATGGCATGTAAAGTAACGTGTAGATAGGTGGGGGCACAAATCTAATGAAGAAAAGGGGAAAGGGAGCAAAAATCATACAACCATAAATTAGCGCCGAATTCGTAAGGGGGGCCGCCACACCCCTCCCTAAGGTCCATAGGGAACGGGAACCAACTAGTATCACTAATGGTAGAAATAGTTCACAGATCCATAACATGAAATAATCACATACTGCAGTAGTATCATAATTTGTAAAATGATCGACCAACCTGAAGAAGAACAAGAAAAAATTGAAAAATAAAAACAACAACTGAAAAAACGATCCCAGCCTCTAACATAGACTTGGGGATCAACATTATTGAAAGATGTGGGTGCTTGTGGGAGAAAGAAAGTCATATACCGAGACACCAAGGTCTTGTACCCAGTAGGGTTGCGCAATGGTAGAAATCACCCACCAGAGAAGCAACCAACCACTGAGAGGGGGAGCCATGGCACAGCTCCTAGGGACAGACGAAAACCCAGAGGAGCAAAAAAATGCATAAAAAAAAAAAAGATGTATAAAAAAAAAAAAAAAAGAGTTTATCTTGAGAAAAATAGAGTGTGATTTTCCTCTGGGAAGTCTATGCTAGCCGCATACCAAACCTGAGATGAGCCGGGATAAGGAACAGTTAACGAGGGCTGTCTTCCACACGATCTCCAACATCATACCGGATCCTATGTCTGTCTCTCCTGGTCGGGGGTGTTTGCCAAATAGGTGTAGCTCTGGGAGTGGAGGGCAGCCTGCGAATGGCAGCAGCGTCCAAAAGGCCAAGCTTTACCAGGATCTCCTGTCCTTCCAAGACAGTGGTGGCGGAATAGGTCGTGCCATTGTGGGGGATCACTAGGCTAAATGGGAATCCCCAACGGTACCTGATACGGTATGTTTGCAATACAGTGGTGATCTCTTTCAGGCCCCTTCTCCTCTCCAAAGTTGCCGGAGCAATATCTGGGAAAATCTGGATATAATGGTCATCGAGGGTAATCCTCTGCTTGTTGCGGCCGGCTCTCACAATTTCTTCCTTAACCAGAAAGTCCTTCATGCAAAGGATGACATCCCTAGGGGGCTTGTCCTCTGAAGGTTTGGGACAGAGAGCTCTGTGAATGTGGTCACATTTGAACATGTTTGAGTCATAGTCAGGAAGCAGGGATTTGAACAATCTAATCACCACAGGGATGAGCTCAGTCTCAGACTCAGGAATTCCACAGAGGCGCAGATTATTGCGCCTGTTTCTATTGTCGAGGTCTTCGATCTGTGTTTGAATCAACTTAAACGCAGAAGATAGTGCTTCATGCTCCCTGCTAAGATCATTATGCGCAATAGCCAACTCATCATGTCTCTAACCTCTCCGTTCTGGCTCCCAGGACTGAGATCTCCTGTGACAAGGCATGAGAGGTCTTATGTAATTCTGATTGGAATTTAGATGCCAGCCTCTTATACAGTTTCTAGGCTGTCCTCTAGATCTGTTTTAGAGAGAGAGCCAGGGTACTCACAGTTAGTTGTGGGAGTGAGAGAGGGCGGCCGCGATGGACGCGGTGAGGTGGCGGGATCCGGGGAGAGACTTCTCCTGTCGGCGCCATCTTACGCCATGCTGGACTGTTCCTGTGAACGGAGAAGGTGCTGCGTGAGCGTCTTTTGAGCGATGCCCCGTGCTTTTTTCCTCCACTCCGGCATACACCAAAGTTCCGCGGCTCGAGGGGTGATAAAGAAGATGCCGTATGCGGTGTTTGTGGCCCTCGGGGCTGAACAGAAGTCCCGGACGGAGCGGAGCCAAGGTCTCAAGCGTCCATCCTGCTCAGAGTCGCACATGCGCCTCCCTCCTGTCAGTTTTGAGCTGTCAGGAGAGCTTTTCCCTGCTGATGTTATATCATCTTTGGGCTGCAGTACTGGCGTCCACCAGCGGATGGATCCTGGCAGTATGGAGCAGGCAGCACCTTCTGCAATCAGGTGTCACTTGAGGCCAATCACAGGCCTATAAATAGCTGGCAAGCACTCATATGTTTGCCTTGGTATTTTCCTTGTGCCCTGACCTACTGCTTGTGATCCTGAGCCTGATTCTGAACCTGTTCCTGCGCCCTGAACCTGTGACCCGTGGTTCTGATCCTGTTTCCCTGTCCTGGTCCCTACCCTGTCCCACCTGTTACCATCATCCCTGTCCTGCAGTCTGATCCGTCCATCCTCTCCCTGTCCTGTGTTCTTTACCCCATCTGCTGATCTCCCCATGTATGACCTTGGCCTGCCTTGCATCTCTACCTATCCTCGTTTATCTACCTATCCTCTGTGCATGACCCTGGCCTGCCTATCGTTTACGATCCTGGTATTTCCCATTTATTGTACATATCTGTCTGTTGTTGTTTGGGGGTCTCTGTTGGTTGAGTTATTGCACTGTGTGGTTATATTATTCACTTTCCTCAATAAATCATTATATTTCACTTATACACGTTTGGGTTTCCTCTGTTGCAGTCCACACAGTTCTGGTCTTATTTGATACTTAACAAAAACACTGAAGTGCATTAGAAAATTGATTTATTTTTACATAAACAGATAGATCATACAACAATGATCAATGGTTAAAGGCATAAACCACTAGATGTGGTAAAATACATGTGACAAACAAAGCAAAACAAATTATTCTTTTTAACCATTGGCCATTATGTGATCTATCTTATGTGAAATTAATCAAATTTCTAATGCACTTCAGTGTTTTTGTGTGGCCTTAAAAGTCCCATCCAAGGGGGAGGAACAGTCCTTTGTATGTTCTATACAATCCCAGGGATGTGGCCAGTGGCCACTACATGCAAAATCCCATTCATGTGTTATCCAGTGTTATAGTGATGATCTCCCTTTTCTGTATGGCTTATATTATTGCCACTTGGTTTGATAACCTAATGTCCTCAGAGATTGTACATTTTTAAAATAAAACCGTTTTTTGAGAATCGCGATCTTCATTCTAAGCAAAAGAATTGTGATTCTCATTTTTCAAAAAAAAAAAAAAAAAAAATCGACAAGCAGACTAAGGACATGGATTTCTAGAACAATGTCCTAAGGTCTGATGAGACCAAGATAAACTTATTTGGTTCAGATGGTGTCAAGTGTGTGTGGCGGCAACCGGGTGAGGGATACAAAAACAAGTGTGTCCTGCCTACAGTCAAGCATGGTCGTGGGAGTGTCATGGTCTGGGGAGCTTCAGTTCATTGAAGAAATCATCACTGCCAACATGTACTGTGACATACTGAAGCAGAGCATGATCCCCTCCTTTCGGAGACAGGGTCACAGGGCAGTATTCCAACATGATAATGACCCCAAACACACCCCCAAGGTGACCACTGCCTTGCTAAAGATGCTGAGGGTAAAGGTGATGGACTGGTCAAGCATGTGTCCAGACCTAAACCCTATTGAGCATCCGTGGGGCATCCTCAAATGTAAGGTGGAGGAGCGCAAGGTCTCTAAAATCCACTGGCTCCATGATGTTATCATGGAGGAGTGGAAGAGGACTCCAGTGGTAACCTGTGAAACTCTGGTGAACTCCATGCCCAAGAGGGTTAAGGCAGTGCTGGAAAATAATGGTGGCCACAGAAAATATTGACACTTTGGGCCCAATTTGGACAGTTTCACTTAGGGGTGTGCTCACATTTGTTGCCAGAGATTTAGACATTAATGGCAGTGTGTTGAGTTATATTGAAGGGACAGCAAACTTACATGGTTATACAAGCTGGACACTCACTACTTTACATTGTAGCAAAGTGTCATTTCTTTAGTGTTTTCACATGAAAAGATATAATAAAATATTTACAAAAATGTAAGGGTGTACTTTTATGAGATACTGTATATACTGGAATTTTTTTTTATTTCATACTAGTGATCAGCAAATTATAATGGGACTGTGATGGTGCAGCTGGAAATCTGACACTAACTGACACTGGGGGAACTGACTAACTGTAACTGATATCACCAGTGAAACTAATACAGTGATCAGTGCTAATACTATATACTGTCACTGTACTAATGCCACTGGCTGGGAAGGGGGTTAACATCTAGGGGCAATCAAAGGGTTAAAGCGGAGTTCCAACTAAAAGTGGAAGCTCTGCTCATCTCCAATGGTGAGGGTTCCCTACTGCGCATGCGCCATGCACGCTGCGCTTTCTAACTGGCCCCACGGCAGAGGAAGGAGGAGAGGGGCCGAACTTCCGAGGGACAGAGCTGTGGTGCTGTCTCCTGGAATTGGGGAAGGGTACCTGTCAAACAGATATCCTTTCCCCCCTCCCCCCTGAAAGGTGCCCTACGTGTCACCAAAAGGGGGAAGGGGAAGCAGATAAGCGGATGTTCCACTTCTAGGTGGAACTCCACTTTAAGTATTAATGGCACTGCCGTGCGTTTCTGTGCATTGCGGGAAAGCATGCAATTTTGCATATGTTCCTACAGCTCAACAAGTGTGAAGGAAGCCAATGGCTTGTAATGACAGGAGCTTTTCCTATCATTTTTGCAACACCCTTCAAGTTGTCTGAGCTGGTAGTGCAATACACAACTATGACTGCTCATCTACACTTTCTTTTTCTCTTTGTGTTACAATGCCACCCGTGAAGGAGCTGTCACAACTCACTCTCCCCTCACACACCTCCCTCTCCTCCCACAGACCTCCCTCTCCCCTCCCACGCCTCCATCTCCTACCTCCCTCTCCCTTCACATGCCTCCCTCTCCCATCACACGCCTACCTCTCCTACCTCCTTTTACCCTCACACACCTCCCTCTCCCTTCACACACCTTGCTCTCCCTACCTCCCTCTCCCTTCACACACCTTGCTCTCCCTACCTCCCTCTCCCCTCACACACCTCCCTCTCCCCTCACACACCTCCCTCTCCTACTCCTCCTCCTCCTCTCCCCTCACACACCTCCCTTCTCCCCTCACACACCTCCCTCTCCTACTTCCCTCTTCCCTCACATGCCTCCCTCTCCCCTCACACACCTCCCTCTCCTACCTCCCTTTCCCCTCATACAACTCCTTCTCCCCTTACACACCTGGACTGTGAGTGCACATGGGCTGTGAGTATCTGTGTATTGTATTGTTGACTATCTGTGTAATGTTGAGTATTGGTGTCAGGAAGCTTGTTAGGTAATTTGTACAGGGTATTATCCTCAATCCCCATCAAATTAGTAAGTACGATGCTCGGCGGGTGTGGAGATGCGACTGTACATCTTTCGGGATGTATGTGTTCCTTGATCATCCAATCGAGGGCGCATACTGCTATGCAAAATGTAAGCACATTGTTTCCCTGGAATCCCAGGTTCTGAATCTAGGGATGCAACGGTCAACACTGAGAAGACCCTCCCCATTAAGACCCCTTTCACACTGGGGCATTTTTCAAGAGCTTTAGCGTTAAAAAAAAGCTCCTGTGAAGAGCTTGAAAGAAGCCTCATCTGCAATCCCAATGTGAAAGCCCAAGTGCTTTGAGCCCCTTCACAATGTCAGCACCTGAAAAACGCTCGTAAAGCACTGCTTGAAAAACGCTGGTAAAGCGCTGCTAGTTTAAGTGCTATTTGGGCGCTTTTAACCCCTGCTAGTGGCCAAATAAAGGGTTAAAAGCGCCCACAAAATGCTGCTGCCAAAAGCGTTTTTTCAGGTGCTTTTCAGGCGTTTTTTCAGGCGCTTCCCATTGATTTCAATGGGAAGGGGCGCTTTAGTAGCGGTATATTCACCGCTACAAAAGCGCTGCAAAGAAGCTGCTTGCAGGACTTTTTTTGATGCCCTGCCAGCGCAGCGACTCAGTGTGAAAGCACTTGGGCTTTTACATTGGGATTGCAGTTGCGGCTTCTTCCAAGCGCTTTACAGGCACTTTTTTTTAAAGCTAAAGCGCCTGAAAAATGCCTCAGTGTGAAAGAGGTCTAGAGGAGAAACTATGTGGCATGTTCACCAATGCCAGGAGTCTGGGAGAACTAGAGCTACTGTTGTTCGAGGAGGATTTAGATTTTGTAAGAATTTCAGAGACTTGGCTCAACAGCTCTCATGATTTGCTGGCAACCATTCAAAGGTATGCCCTATATCACAGGGATAGAGGGGGTAAAAAAGGGGGAGGGGTATGCCTGAATATCAAAAATGATGTACAAGTGAATATGAGAGATGACATTACTAAGTTAACAAGGAAGGAGGTGGAATCCTTATGGGTAGAGTTTCAAAAGGGATGAAACTAAGGGGAAAGTAATACTGGGGGTAGGCTATAGGCCTGCTAACCAGAGATTGCAGGCGGAGGAAGACCTCCTATCACAATTTGGATTAGCGGCAAGGATGGGAAGTTTCATCATAATGGGGGATTTTAATTATCCAGACATAGACTGGGTGGAAGGAACCACACATTTATCTAAGGCTCGCCAGTTCCAAAATGTCTTGCAGGACAATTTCATGGGTCAGATGGGAAATGCACCAACTAGAAACAAAGCGTTACTAGACCTACTGATTACCATCAATACAGACTTGATCACAGATGTAGAAATATGGGGCAATTTAGCAAACAAGGTCAATTTGTTTCAGCATAAATCACACTAATAGGAAACATAAGAGGAATACAAAGACACTGAGTTTCAAAAGAGCCAACTTCCCTAAACTATGAGCCTTGTGTCAGGAACCATGAATCAGACAGACAGAAGTGCAGCAAAAATCACACTGTTTAATAATAATAATAAAAAGCTATAAACAGAGAAAACGTAGTCAAAACATAGCCAGAGTTCGGTATCTAGAACGGATAGTCAGACAAGCCAGGACATCAATAGCGTAGTGGAACAGCAAACAGGATCAGGAACCAGAAGGGACATCAACCAAGCAAGTCTTTAATGGGAATACAGCAGAGAGTCTCTAGATATGTTGACCAAGGCAAAGGCAGAGGATCTGGGCTAAACAGCTTAAGTAAACAGCAGGACTGACCACTAGGATATCACCAGGTGAGTCACTGAGGAAAGATTAAAGCTGGCAATTAACCAATAGACATGGGCGCCATCAAAAAATGTGTTTAGTTTCGTTCCGTAAGAAAAAAAATCATATTAATAATTTTTTCTAGATTCGTAAACTTTTCCTTAAATAACAAAAACTGGAGTTAGTACTTACCGGTAACTCCTTTTCCGGTGGTCTTCCAGGACAGCCCTTGAGAGATGGAGCTTCTCCCATCGACACAGGAAACACATTGCCACAGTTCAAAAAGGCGGTCCCTCAGGTCCCTGGTCAGTCATTCACCAAGAACCGAAGGATGGAACTGCAAAACATATAAACCATAACAGGTAATAACATTAGTACATCACTATAATCAAATAAAGGGTGGGATTGTGCTCTCCTGGAAGACCACCGGAAAAGGAGTTACCGGTAAGTACTAACTCCAGTTTTCCCAAGTGTTCTTCCAGGACAGCCCTTGAGAGGATCCCCAAGTACTTACCAGATTAGGGGGGGGACCACGGCCTGGAGGACTTTCCTCCCAAAGGCCTGATCCTGACTAGACATTAGGTCCAGTCGGTAATGCCTTGTAAAGGTGGAAAAGCTTGACCATGTGGCTGCTTTACATACCTGCTCCGGGGTGGCACCAGCTAGACATGGGCGCCGTCAAAAAATTTGTTTCGTTCTGTTCCGTTTCGATTCGTAATAAAATTAATTTGTAATTCGTATTTCGTGTCCGAAATTCCGTTCTGTTTCGTACAAAATACGAATTTTCGT
Source organism: Lithobates pipiens (assembly GCF_037356315.1). Lineage (NCBI taxonomy): Eukaryota > Metazoa > Chordata > Amphibia > Anura > Ranidae > Lithobates > Lithobates pipiens. Next base: position 171,287,869 of record NW_027507903.1, read on the forward strand.
ACGAATGTTCTTTACCATGAATTTAAAGGCAAAAACATTGCTCGTTATGCTTATTATGACTTGCAGAAGACTTCTGTGATAGAAGTCAATGTAAGTTGCCTGAAGACATCGGTGAAGCACTTTCATCCTCTCTGGGCAGGCTGCCAAGAAAAGAACAAAATGATACAATGTTTATTCTTCAATGGGCTGAACTGGTGTGTAGAAGTTCTCAGTTTAACCATTTAAAGACTAAATCTTTTTTGACACTTGTTGCTTACAAGTAAAAATCCAGTATTTCTGCTAGAAAATCACTCAGAAGCCCCAAAAATTATATATATATTTTTTAGCAGAGACCCTAGGGAATAAAATAGCAGTTGTTGCAATATTTTATGTGACGCGGTATTTGCGCAGAGGTCTTTCAAACGCAAGTTAGCCCTTTTTTTTTCGGTCGACCTCTAGAAAGCACTGACATTAGCAGCGTGACATACAGCAATGACACCTGCAACCGCTATTTTATTCCCTAGGGTCTCTGCTAAAAAAATATATATAATTTTTGGGGCTTCTGAGTGATTTTCTAGCAGAAAATACTGGATTTTTACTTGTAAGCAGCAAGTGTCAAAAAAGATTTAGTCTTTGGTTAAACTGAGAACTTCTACATATGGAGTTCGGCCCATTGAAGAAGAAACATTGTATAATTTTGTTCTTTTCTTGGCAGCCTGCCCAGAGAGGATGAAAGTCCTTCACTGATGTCTTCAGGCAACTTACATTGACTTCTATCACAGAAGTCTTCTACAAGTCATAATAAGCATAATGACTGAAAAACGCAGTAAAAAACGCCGCGAATCGCGGTAAAAAACGCTGCAAAAAACTCTGCAAAAAACGCTGATCCGAAATCCGGAATTCGTAAACAAAAGTTCGTATTCCGTATAGAATTCGGACGCACGGCAATTCGTATTTCGGATCCTCCCGAACGTACGAATTTTGAGAAATTCGTACGAATTTGAGATTCGTACGAAACTAATCGCACATGTCTAGCACCAGCTCTTTCTGCCTAGGATGCAGACAACGCTCTTGTGGAGTGAGCTTTCACACCCTCAGGAGGATCTTTATTCAAGGCCTTATACCCCTCTGCTATAGCTAGTCTAATCCATCTAGCTATGGTTACCTTTGAAGCTTTTTGCCCCCTACGCTTCCCGGAAAAAAGGACAAAAAGGGAGTCAGATTCTGAAAGGATTTGTTACTTTTAGGTATTATTCTAGAATACACCTCCTCACGTACAATAAATGAAAACGTTCTTCTTTCTCATTTGCTGCATTTTGACAAAATGAGGGAGGACAATATCTTGGGACCTATGGAAGCTAGATGCTACCTTTGGTAAGAACCCAGGGTCTGTCTTTAGAATGACTCTGTCTTCTAGGATCTGTAGAAACGGTTCCCTGATGGAAAGGGCTTGGATTTCACTGACCCTACGGGCTGAAGTGATTGCCACCAGGAGTACTGGCTTAAATGTAATAAGCCTTAGGGAGGCCTCTGAGATAGGCTCAAAGGGTGACCCCAAGAAAGCTTTTAGTACAACTGCTAAATCCCAGGATGGGACTTTGTTGACTCTGACCGGCTTACGTCTAGCAACTGCCTTACAGAACCCAGCGACAAAAGGATTTTCCTGTAAGCGTTCATCTAGGTACACACTTAAGGCAGCAATCTGTACCTTAATAGTACTTAGGGTTAATCCTTTGTTTACACCCTCCTGTAAAAACTGTAGAATATTAGCCGTATTTATGTCACGGCTATTCAGCCAGCTATTAAATTTTCTCCAGACTTTTTTGTAAATAGCCCCCGTGACTGGTTTGCGACTCTGTAGTAAGGTCGCAACTACCTCATCTGTCAGGCCCTTACTCCTTAAGATTTCCCCCTCAGTAACCACGCTGAAAGCCTCAGCGTGGTCACCTGTGGATGATAAAGAGGTCTCTGCGACAGGAGGTCCTGTCTGCAGGGAAGCCTTAGAGGCGGACAGTCTGTCAATTGTAGCAACGTTGTGAACCATGGTCTCCTGGGCCCAGGGGCGGATCCAGGGGGGGGGCAACAGGACAATTGCCCCCCCCGAAAATATCACACTGTCACCGACTGACTTGCAGGCTGCAGCGCTGCTATGCCCAAGTCTCTCTCTCTGTCTCATCAGCGATCAGCGGCGCAGAGAGAGAGAGAGACTCTGGTGTATTACACAGCGGCACTGGACCAGGAGGAGCTAGGAGGTGGGTGGAGCTGAGCCGTTGGCTTGGCAACCCTGCACTCGTTGCTAGCGCCTGCCCGCCTGGCGTCTAGCAACGAGTGATGTCATTGAGACAGTCACGTGACTCACGTCAGACTCGGAGTCTCAGACTCAGAGCCGACATCACGTGACAGGAGCTGCCTGGAGGAGCGGTGTAGTGTCATATTTTGCTCCCCATCATAGAATGCTCCCGAAGTGGCGTTGCGGCCAGAAATTTAGCACTGCGCATGCGCGATGCGTTCCAAATGCTTACACATGCGTTTCAGAGGGTTTCCGACAATGTAGGTCAGTGAAACCGTCGGATAATGTCACGGAAGTGAGGGGAGGTAATCGTGACATTAACTTTAGACAGAGCGGCGGAGAGAGAGCAGGTAACTGTGGCTCAGGGAGGGGATTACCTCCCCTCACTTCTCTGACATTATCGGACTGTTTCACTGGTCTGCATTGTTGCAAATCATTTGAAACGCATGGTGCAAGTGTTTGGAACGCATCGTGCATGCGCAGTGCTAAATTTCTGGCTGCAACATCACTTCCGGAGCATTCTGTGATGGGGAGCAAAATATGACACTATAGGGGCACTGTGTGACAGAGGCAGAGCGCCAGCAATCTTCCCTTTATGCGTCCGCCCCTGAGTGTGTTGAGTGTGCTGGCCCCTCCTACCTGCATCACCTCATCCCTCCATCTTGTCCATACTCATCACAATCACTCCCTCCGCCCCGACAGCAGGAAAGTGACGTGGCAAGTGACAATTGGCAACAAATGACAGGTGACATGGCAAGTGGCAATCTGTATCTGGTGGCAGGTGACGTGGCAAGTGACAATCCGCAACGTGTAGCAGGTGACGTGGCAATCTGCAACATGTGGCAGGTAACGTGGCAAGTGACAGTCCGCAACGTGTGGCAGGTGATGTGGAAATCCGTATCTGGTGGCAGATGACGTGGAAAGTGACAATCTGCAACATGTGGCAGATGATGTGGCAAGTGGCAGTCTGCAATGTGTGGCAGGTGACATGGCAAGTGGCAATCCGTATCTGATGGCAGATGACGTGGCAAGTGACAATCTGCAAAGTGTGGCAGGTGACATGGCAAGTGACAATCTGCAACATGTGGCAGGTGACGTGGCAAGTGACAGTCCGCAACATGTGGCAGGTGACGTGGAAATCTGTATCTGGTGGCAGATGGTGTGGCAAGTGACAATCTGCAACGTGTGGCAGGTGACGTGCCAAGTGACAATCTGCAACGTGTGACAGGTAACGTGGCAAGTGACAGTCCGCAATGTGTGGCAGGTGACGTGGAAATCCGTATCTGGTGGCAAGTGACAATCTGCAACGTGTGGCAGGTGACGTGGCAAGTGACAATCGGCATCTGGTGGCAGGTGGTGTGGCAAGTGACAGTCCACAACGTGTGGCATGGCAAGTGACGATCTGCAACTGGTGACGGGTGACACACTCTGGGCTCTCACTGATTCTGCATTATGGTGAGTTGAACCATTTCATTTTATATAACATTCTATATAACAATGTAATAATAGAAATAATGCGCTTCCAACATCCTGACACCATATTAACCATGGTGCCGTCATGATTGAAACGCTAGCACCAGCCATGTCCCCGATAAATTGCCCGCAAAAAAAAACTTATTTTCTGGCAGTGCCCCTCCCGAGACTAGACTCTGGATCCGCCCCTGCCTGGGCCAAAATGGTGCCACTAGAATCAAACAAGTTTTTTCTGTGAGGAATCTTGCTAGGACCCTCAGAATGAGATGAAGAGGGGGAAATGCATAAGCCAGACTGAAAGTCCATGGAGTTTGCAAAGCATCTACAGCCAGGGGCTGATCTCCTGGGTTTACCGAGCAAAAATTGGGAACCTTTGCATTCTCTTTGCTCGCAAAAATGTCTACTTCTGGTTTTCCCCAGTGAGTCGTTATAAGATTAAATGCCTCTGGGTGCAAGGACCATTCTTGGTTCGAAACATTTTGTCGACTCAAGAAGTCCGCCGTACTGTTCAGCTCCCCTTTCAGGTGTACTACAGAAATGGATTCCAGATTGGCTTCTGCCCACTGAAAAATGCGTCTGGCTACCAACATCAAACGAGGACTTCTGGTACCTCCTTGTTTGTTTATGTATGCTACAGCCGTCATGTTGTCTGAACGGACTTGTAGACGGTGACCCTGTATTGTGGGCTGAAAGGCTAAAATAGCTCTCAGGATTGCTGTTAGCTCCTTCCAATTGGAAGAGAAACATTTCTCTTCCGGGGTCCACTTGTCCTGGACCCAGCTCGAGCCTAGGTGGGCTCCCCAGCCCCAGCTGCTCGCATCCGTTGTCAGTGTTGAAGTGATAGGAAGGACCCAATGAACCCCTTTGTTTAGGTTCACCCTGTCCTTCCACCACCAGAGGGAGCGTTTTATCTTTGATGGGATTGATACCTCCTCCTCCAGATCTCTGCCCTTTAATTGTTCCAACAGAAATCGATGAAGGTCTCTTTGGTGGAACCTGGCCCATTGTACGGCTGGAATGGCTGCCGTCATAAGACCTAAAACAGACATTACTTCCCTCATCGTACATTTGGGGCTGCATTGAAGAAAAGATGTTCTCTGCCACAGATTCAAAATCTTTTCTTCCGGCAGTAGAATTTTCTGATCTAAAGACTTGATCCAGTAACCCAAATACAGGATCTCCTGCGTTGGGGTTGTCTTGGATTTCCCCCGACTGACAATCCACCCTAATCGACTCAGGCTGAGTTGAGTCAACTCCAGATCCTGAGAAAGACGACTCTCCGAGTGTGCTGTTAGGAGCAGGTCGTCTAGATAGGGAATAATTGAGACTGATTGAAGTCTCAATGGAACTAGAGCCTCTCCGAGAACCTTGGTAAAGATTCTCGGGGAAGATGATAGACCGAAGGGGATCGCTCTGCACTGAAAATGGTAAATTGTGTCTATCTGCACTGCCATCCGAAGGAATTTTTGGCATTCCTCCCTTATTGGAATATGCAGATAAGCATCCCTTAGATCCAGGGTAGCCATAAATATCTCTTTCTGGAGAAGATTCTTTATGGAATAAATGGACTCCATCTGAAATCTCTTGTAACGGATGGAGCGATTTAGTGGTCGGAGGTTCATAATTAGTCTGAACCTCCCCAACGGCTTTTTTACCACGAAAATGTGTGAGTAAAAACCGTCTCCTTGTTCCTGAATAGGGACTGGTGTCAATACCTCTTGATCCACCATTTCCCCTATCAGTAAAGGTAAGGCCCTGGCCTTTTCTGAGTGACTTGGAAGTTTTGTCACCAAAAACTTTGAGGGAGGGCTGCTGTGGAATTCCAGCGCGTGACCCCTTTTTATTATATTTAACCACTTGAGATCCGCGCTATAGTCAAATGACGGCTACAGCGCGGATCTCAATTTCCGGGACTACGTCTATTGACGTCGTCCCCTTTAAGAGCTCCCCGCGCGCTCCCGGGAGCGTGCATCGGGGAAAATCTGTGTTGGCCGTGTCCCCTGGACACAGCCAATCACAGATCGCTGTAAACGGCCAATCACAGCGGCCGTTTACAGCGCGATCGCCGCCTCCAATGGGTGATGATCTGAAATGTAAACAAATGAGATCATCACCCATTGCCGAATCCGTCTCCTCACACAGCGATAGCGTGTGAGGAGAGAGATAGTGTGAGTTGAAGAAGTTAACTGTTTTGTGCCATCTGTTGCCATATATACCCTGCCAGTGCCCATATATACCCTGCCAGTGCCCAGATCTACCCTGCCAGTGCCCAGATCTACCCCACCTGTGCCCACCTGTGCACCGCCAGTGCCCCATCTGTGCACTGCCAGTGCCCGCCAGTGCCCATCTGTGCACCGCCAGTGCCCGCCAGTGCCAATCGGTGCCCATCTGTACCAATCGGTGCCCATCTGTGCCACCTGAGCAGTGCCCATCTGTGCCGCCTCAGCAGTGCCCATCTGTGCCACCTCAGCAGTGCCCATCTGCTGCCTCATCAGTGCACATCCGTGCAATAAATCAGTGCACATCTGTGCCGACCCATCAGTGCCCATCTGCCGACTCAGCAGTGCCCATCTGTGCCGACTCAGCAGTGTGCACAACCTGTATGCACAACAATTTATTTTTCAAAATCCGACCTCTTATTATGCCCGTCCCTACGAATGAAGAGACCTAACGGTGGAGGAGTTCAAGGTTTTTTTAGGCCTCACATTTAATATGGGACTCAACAAAAAAAATCAATTACGTACCTAATGCCCAGAAGCAGGTATCAGATGATCCTGAGGTTCTTACATTTCAGTGACAATTCCCAGTGCCTTCCACGAAATGATCCAAATTATGACCGGCTTTACAAAATTAGACCAATACTTAATTATTTTTCAGAAATATTCCCCAAATTGTTTACCCCGGACCAACACATATGTGTGGATGAGTCCCTTATTAAATTTAGTGGCAGGCTTAGAATGAAGCAATTTATGCCCAGCAAAAGGGCCCGCTATGGGGTGAAGGTCTACAAATTATGCAACCGAGCCACAGGGTACACATATTGATTCAAGGTGTACGAAGGGAAGGACACCCAGCTGCAGCCCCCTAATTGTCCGGACTACTTGGGATCCAGCAGAAAAATTGTTTGGGACCTCATATACCCCCTACTGGATAAAGGCTACCACCTGTATGTAGATAACTTCTACACATCTCTGCCCCTGTTCCATAACCTTCACCGGAAGAAGACGCCAGCACGTGGCACCGTAAAAAAGAATCGGAAGGGCTTTCCTCAAAGTCTGGTGAACAAGAAGCTGCGAAAAAGGAGAAACCGCAAGTCTGAGAAACAAGGAGGTTCTGGCAGTGAAGTGGAGGGACAGAAGGGATGTGTATATGCTATCTTCTATCCACGACGATACCTTTGTGGAAATCCCCAGAAGGAATGGCCCCGTAAAGAAACCCAAATGCATTTCCGAATACAATTTGTTCATGGGAGGAGTCGACTTCAACGACCAAATGGTGGAACCATATCTTGTCACAAGACGGACATACCATTGGTACAAAAAAGTAGCAATTTATTTTTTTCAATTGGCCATTTATAATTCCTATGTCATTTACCGCAACGCCACCCAAAACCCCAAACATTTCTTTGGCTACCAGGAGGAAGTTTTCACTGCCCTTATTTTCCCAAACGGCCCACCAGAAAATATCCGATCAGACGCTGTTAGTCGACTCTCCGAGCGCCACTTTCCCGATAAAATCCCCCCCAAACCAACAGGCCAAAGACGTCAAAAAAGATGTAAGGTGTGTACCAGAGCAGGAGTCAGAAGAGACACATCTTATTATTGTGCACAATGTCCTTCCCAACCAGGCCTCTGTATAGGCGACTGTTTTCGGCGTTACCATACTTCAATACATTTTTTGTGACGTATGGTAAACATAATCCTCAGTTCCTGCCTTCATACACCTTCACACCCCTTATGCCACTGCCTGCTCTGTAACTGACCCTGGCTTGTTATTTGACCACTCTTATGCCTGCCGATTCTGTACATACCGCTGCCTGATCTGGAACTGACCCTGGACTGTTATACGACCATGCTTCTGCCTAACGATTCTGTACATACCTCTGCCTGATCTGGAACTGGCCCTGGACTGTTATTCGACCATGCTTCTGTCTAACGATTCTGTACATATCTCTGCCTGATCTGGAACTGACCTTGGACTGTTTGACCACGATATTTGCCTGCCTCTTGGACTGATCTTGTATTCTGCAACTGGACTAGTGGGATTCAACACGGGGTCTCACATATGTGAGGGCCTCCAGTATAGTTTTTCTGGAAGAAGAAAACAATTTTCTTTGTTTTCTTATTCCTAGATTAGGGTCTGGAGACTCGGAGGCTTCAAAGAGATTTGGGAGGGAGAAGCCTCTACCCCTATCCCCATTCTGTCATGAACGAGGCTCTACTTCTGTCTGCTGCCTGTAGGACTTACTGCCATCATGCCGCACTGATCACACCACAAGGACCTGCCTACTACCAGGACCAATATTTTTGGCACTGCTGACATCTCTGCACTGACCCTGGACTGTAATATGGACAGTATCCCTGCCTGCTGCCTAAAAAACTGTGTTCGCTGTTGCTGACCAAGTCCCTGCCTGCTGCCTGGACCAGTGATATCCTCCTGTGGACAACTGCGCTTCTAAAACCACAGGTAATCTTTTCTTTACCCTTTGCTCAGCATAATGTATTTGGGGATGTAATTCTTGGTATGTGCAGGCTATGTGTCCCTGGAACGCCGACGGTGTTTCTTGCATGTTGCGCCTCTGTATGTGGCCAGGCTGTGTAAATGTCTCACACATGTGGTATTGCCATACTCAGGAGGAGTAGTAGAATGTATTTTGGGGTGTTATTTTTGCTATGTAAATGCTATGCGTTGGAAATATCTTATAAACGGACAACTTTGTGTAAAAAAAAATGCGTTTTAATTTTTTTCCACATTTTCCAAAAACTTCTGGAAAAAAATGAACCATTGAAAAGACTCATTATGCATCATAGATTATACGTTGGGGTGTTAGCTTTCCAAAATGGGGTCATTTTCTGGACGTTTCCATTGCCCTGGTGTTCCAGGGCCTTCAAAACTGTAATAGGTGGTTGAGAAATTAAATGTGTAATTTATGCTCCTAGAATGCCTGAAGGTGCTACTTCAAAATTAGGCCTCTGTATGTGGTCAGGCTGTGTAAAAGTCTCACACATGTGGTATCGTTATACTCAGGAGGAGTAGGAGAATGTATTTTGGGGTGTTATTTGTGGTATGCACATTCCGTGTGGGAGAAATAAGCTATTACAATGAAAATTTTGTGGGGGGAAAAAAAATTGTAATTTTGCAAAGAATTGTGGGAAAAAATGACAACTTAACCACTTTCAGACCGGACCATTTTGCTGGTAAATGACCAGAGGTCTTTTTACAATTTGGCACTGTGCTGCTTTAACTGGTAATTGCGCGGTCATGCAATGTTGTACCCAAACAAAATTTGCGTCCTTTTCTTCCCACAAATAGAGCTTTCTTTTGATGGTATTTGATTGCCTCTGCGATTTTTATTTTTTGCGATATAAACGTAAAAAGACCGCAAATTTTGAAAAAAAATGATATTTTCTACTTTTTGTTATTAGAAAAATCCAATAAACTCAATTTTAGTCATACATTTAGGCCAAAATGTATTCAGCCACATGTCTTTGGTAAAAAAAAAAGTCAATAATTGTATATTTATTGGTTTGCGCAAAAGTTGTCACATCTACAAACTAAGGTACGTTTTCTGGAATTTACGCAGCTTTTAGTTTACGACTGCCTATCTCATTTCTTGAGGTGCTAAAATGGCAGGGCAGTACAAAACCCCCCCAAATGACCCCATTTTGGAAAGTAAACCCCCTAAGGAAATTGATAAGTGGCATGTTGAGCCCATTGAATATTTTATTTTTTTGCCTCAAACGATTGAATAATGACAAAAAAATATATATATTTTTTTTTTTACACAAAGTTGTCACTAAATGATATATTGCTCACACATGCTATGGGCATATGTGAAATGACACCCCAAAATAAATTCTGCTGCTTCTCCTGAGTACGGGGATACCACATATGTGGGACTTTTTGGGAGCCTAGCCACGTACGGGGCCCCGAAAACCAAGCACCGCCTTCAGGCTTTCTAAGGGCGTAAATTTTTGATTTCACTTCTCACTACCTATTACAGTTTTGAAGGCCATAAAATGCCAAGATGGCACAAAACCCCCACAAATGACTCCATTTTAGAAAGTAGACACCCCAAGCTATTTGCTGAGAGGCATTTTGAGTCCATGGAATATTTTATATTTTGCCACAAGTTGCGGGAAAATTACAAACTTTAATTTTTTTTAATTTTTTTTTCACAAAGTTGTCACTAAATGATATATTGCTCACACATGCTATGGGCATATGTGAAATGACACCCCAAAATAAATTCTGCTGCTTCTCCTGAGTACGGGGATACCACATACCGTATATACTCGAGTATAAGCCGAGATTTTCAGCCTCTTTTTTGAGGCTGAAAGTGCCCCCCTCGGCTTATACTCGAGTCATCGCTGTCTGCCCGCTCGATCAGCGTGTCGAGCAGACAGACAGCGGCCATTCTATGATTCAAAAGCCGCGCCTCCGGCTCCGCCTTCGCCTGTGATAGGCGGAACACTGAATTTCCCAGCAGCCTGTGTTCCGCCTATCACGGGCATCGTCTCATCCTCGTACTACGGACGAGGATGATACGACGTCCGTGATAGGCGGAACACAGGCTGCTGGGAAATTCAGTGTTCCGCCTATCACAGGCGAAGGAGGAGGCGCGGCTTTTGAATTTTACAATGGCCGCCGACGAAGAGGGCACGGGACGGAGGCAAGGCAAGGCACGGCACGGGACGGGACGGGACGGGACGAAGGCAAGGCACGACACGGGACGGAGGCTCGGGACAAAGGCTCGGGACACAGGTAGGCTGGACACACACACACACACACACACACACACACACACACACACACACACACACACACGGATGGAGACACACACACACGGATGGATGGATGGATGGAGACACACACACACACACAGGGATGGATGGATACACACACACACAGGGATGGATGGATGGATGGAGACACACACACACAGGGATGGATGGATGGATGGATGGAGACACACACACACAGGGATGGATGGATGGATGGATGGAGACACACACACACAGGGATGGATGGATGGATGGACACACACACACACAGGGATGGATGGACGGACACACAGGGATGGACGGACACACAGGGATGGACGGACACACAGGGATGGACGGACACACACACAGGGATGGACAGGCATGTCTCACCCTCGGCTTATACACGAGTCAATAAGTTTGCCAGTTTTTTTGGGGGTAAATTGGGGGCCTCGGCTTATATTCGGGTCGGCCTATACTCGAGTATATACGGTATGTGGGACTTTTTGGGAGCCTAGCCGCGTACGGGGCCCCGAAAACCAAGAACCGCCTTCAGGTTTTCTAAGGGCGTAAATATTTGACTTCACTCCTCACTACCTATTACAGTTTTGAAGGCCATAAAATGCCAAGATGGCACAACCCCCCCCCAAATGACCCCATTTTGGAAAGTAGACACCCCTAAATTTAGGGGTACACTAGTGAGACTAGGTAATAAATGGCGGGTGCCCTGAAACTATAAAAAAATAACGAACCAACCAGCGTCACCTGTAACAGTTATATGGTGATCACTGGTGAAAGGGTTAACTAGGGGGCAATCAGGGGGCTTTATGCGGTAGTATATGGGGGTCCCTGGCGCTATAAAAAGCTGCGGCGAACCTAAATACCTACCTGCCTAACTAGCGTCACCTGTGACACTAATACAGCGATCGCTTATTAGGCTGGGTTCACACTGGAGCGATGCGGGAACGCCACGAATCCGCGGCGGGTTCCCGCATCACATGCCTCCAGGCGGCAGTTCACACTGCCCTATGCGAACTGCTGGGAGTGTCAGTGAAATGTTAATGACACCCCCAGATCAGTTCGCATATCGCAGTGCGATCTGCAAACTCGGATCGCATGGTGTGAACACCCATGCGATCCGATTTTGCTGCGGACCAAAAAAAGGGTCCCGTGCGAGTTTGCGGCGGGTGCGACACGAATTCAGCCATACTATCTGTATGGCTGAACTTGAATCGCACAGAGATCGGATGTGATTTGCACTGCAGTGCGGTGCGAATCACATCCGTTCTCATAAACCGCTGCAATGTGAACCCAGCCTTAGTGACACTGGCGACGGGGGGTGATCACGGGGTTAAACCTTTATTGGGGGGGTTAGGGGGGTACCTTAGAACTAAAGGGGGCTAACCCTAACTGCCCTAACAGTTATTACAGTCACAAATGACACCAATGCAAAAAAAAAAAAAAAAAAAAATTACATTGGTGTCACTGTGACTGGGGGGCAGGGGTATTTGGGGGGGTGATCGGGGGTGTGAGTGTGCCTGGCATGTTCTACTGTGTAGTGTCGTGTTGGTGCAACTCACCGATCCTCTCTCCTCGGTGCCGGAACAAAAAATACCGACACGGAGGAGAGATTACATCACTTCCTCTCCTGTGTTTACATTACAGGAGAGGAAGTGATGTGACGAAGGATTTCTATTCGTCGGGAGCGATCGCGAGGGGGTGGCCATGAATGAATGGCCGCCCCCTCATCCCGGATCGCTCCCGAACGAATACCGACCGCCGCAGGCACCGGGCGGGGGCCCGATCGGGCCCCCGACCCGCGGGAAGGCAAGGACGTACATGTAAGCCCTTATGCCTGCCCGTGCCATTCTGTCGACGTACATCGTCGTGCGGCGGTCGGGAAGTGGTTAAAATAACTCACCATGCCTCTTACTAAATACATTGGAATGTCTACTTTTGGGGGGCATTTGTACTTTCCTGGCTTGTTAGGGTCTCAAGAATGGAGATAGGCCTTAGTACATCAGATGTGATCTTTTTTTGCAAATCTTTATGATTTGCACCATAGCTTGTAGACTCTATAAATTTCACACAGATCATATAATATGCAAAAATTTGTGTTATTTTTACCAAAGATGTGTAGTAGTATAAATTGTGGCCAAAATTTATGAAGAAAAATGGCTAATTTGCTAAATTTTGTCACAGAAACGAAGAAAAATTCATTTTTTTTCAAAATTGTCGGTCTTTTTTCATTTATAGCGCAGAAAATAAAAAACCGAGAGGTGATCAAATACCACCAAAAGAAAGCTCTATTGGTATGAAGAAAAGGACAAAAAAATCATTTGGTTACAGTGTTGCATGACTGAGTAATTGTCATTCAAAATGTGAGAGCACTGAAAGCTGAAAATTGGTCTGGGACTGAGGGGGGTTTAAGTGCCCAGTAAGCAAGTGGTTAACACAAACTCGTTCGAGGTTGTCTCTTCCCACTGTGGAAGAAATTTGCTTAATCTTCCTCCCACAGGAACCCTGACGTCACTTGGGTTTGGGGTCCTGATTGGGGCTGCTAAACAGTATGCCCCCTTTCCCTTTCCCCTTATGTCCCGACCAATGCTTTTTGGGGTTTGAACTCTTCTCTGATTTAGAGGGTTCCTTAAAAGGGACGAAAAAATTTTCTTTGAAAATTTTTCTTTTTTGCGGGAAAGGTTTTTTTCTTTTTATCCACCGTCCTTTCTAAAGCCGCGTACACACGGGCAGACTGTCTGGCCAACTTAGTCCGCCGAAACACATTTCAGCGGACAGTCCGCTCGTGTGTGGGCTTCAGCGTGCAGTCTGGCGGACTAAGTATTTCGGAATTTCCGTAATACTGTCCGTCGGACTCGCATTTCGGCGGACAATCCGCCCGTGTGTATGCCAGTCCGCCGTACTTTTGAAATGAGCGGACTTTTCCCGCCCGGAGAAAAGTCCGCTCATTTCGAGCGGGTATCCAGGTAGGCAGGGCCCGCGAAGGAGACGTCGCTGGCCCCGCCGCCTGGTATGGACTTAAAGGGGAACCCCAACGCCGAAAAAAAATCGGTGTGGGGCCCCCCCAAGTCCACAACAGACCCTTGTCCGAGCACGCTACCCGGCCGGCCAGGAAAGGGGGGGTGCCACCCCAAAGCACCTTGTCCCCATGTTGATGAGGACAGGGCCTCTTCCCGACAACCCTGGCCGTTGGTTTTGGTTGTCGGGGTCTGCGGGCGGGGGGCTTATCGTAATCCGGGAGCCCCCTTTAATAAGGGGGCCCTCAGATACCGGCCCCCCACCCTATGTGAATGAGTATGGGGTACAATGTACCCCTACCCATTCACCTGTAAAATAAAAGTACAAAAAAAAACCACAACACACGAGATAAAATACTTTATTGCACAGCTCCGGGGGTCTTCCATCTTCGGGGGTCTTCTCGCCGGACTCCTCCGCTATCTTCTTGTAGCTCTTTTGCTAGCGGAGGAGTCCGGCTTTCTTCCTCGCCGCCGGCCTCTTCTCCCGACTTCGGGGGTCTTGTCCTCCTCTTCGGTTCTTCTGCCGGGCCATCGCGCCTTCTTATAGCTCTTTTACAGGCGGTGGCCCGGTCTTCTGTCGCCGCCGCCACCTTCCATTGTTGTTGTTGTTGTTCTTCTTCTTCTTCTCCAGGAGATGTTGCCTCGACGATCTCTCCGGCCGGAATGCCAGGGACGCACTGCGCGGCCACTTATATAGGGACAAGGGGCGGTGTCGCATGGCTTTATGTCACATGGGTTGGTCACATGAGTTGATGTCACATGGGGACTATGACATCGTAAGGGGGCGGGGTCACCATGTGACACCAACCCATGTGACATAAAGCCATGTGACACCGCCCCTTGTCCCTATATAAGTGGCCGCGCAGTGCATCCCTGGCATTCCGGCCGGAGAGATCTTCGAGGCAACATCTCCTGGAGAAGAAGAAGAAGAAGAAGAAGAAGAAGAAGAAGAAGAACGGAAGGCGGCGGCGGCGGCGACAGAAGACCGGGCCACCGCCTGTAAAAGAGCTATAAGAAGGCGCGGTGGCCCGGCAGAAGAACCGAAGAGGGGGACAAGACCCCCGAAGTCGGGAGAAGAGGCCGGCGGCGAGGAAGAAAGCCGGACTCCTCCGCTAGCAAAAGAGCTACAAGAAGATAGTGGAGGAGTCCGGCGAGAAGACCCCTGAAGACGGAAGACCCCCGGAGCTGTGCAATAAAGTATTTTATCTCGTGTGTTGTGTTTTTTTTTGTACTTTTATTTTACAGGTGAATGGGTAGGGGTACATTGTACCCCATACTCATTCACATTGGGTGGGGGGGGTGGTATCCGGGGGCCCCCTTATTAAAGGGGGCTCCCGGATTCCGATAAGCCCCCCGCCCGCAGACCCCGACAACCAACGGCCAGGGTTGTCGGGAAGAGGCCCTTGTCCTCATCAACATGGGGACAAGGTGCTTTGGGGTGGGGGGGGCCGCGCGGCCCCCCCTTCCCCAAGGCACCCCCCCATGTTGAGGGCACGCGGCCTGGTACGGCTCAGGAGGGGGGGGGGCGCTCGCTCGCCCCCCTTTCCTGGCCGGCCGGGTAGCGTGCTCGGACAAGGGTCTGTTGTGGACTTGGGGGGGACCCCCACGCCGATTTTTTTCGGCGTTGGGGTTCCCCTTTAAGTCCATACCAGGCGGCGGGGTCAGCGACGTCTCCTTCGCGGGCCCCGCCTACCTGGAGAGGCGCTCGAAATTAGCGGACTTTCCCCCGCGTGTGTGGGCGAGTCCGTTCATTTCAAAAGTAGGGCGGATAGTATGGCGGACTTAGTACGCCGTATTAGTCCGCTCAAAAAGTGGTGTGTGTGGTCAAGTCCGTTCATTCGAAAGTATGACGGACTGTCCGTCGGATTGTCTGATGGACTAAGTTGGCTAGACAGTCCGCCCGTGTGTATGCGGCTTAAGGCGGAATCTAATTCAGGCCCGAAGACTAAGTCTCCTGTAAAAGGGACGCTGCACAGGCGTGTTTTAGACGCTGTGTCTCCCCCCCAAGTTTTCATCCATACCGACCTCCTTGCTGCCACTGAAAGTGCTGCTGACTTAGCCGTAAATGTTACGGAGTCTGTGGAGGCGTCAGAGATGAAACTAGTGGCCTTAAAAAGCATAGGGAAGGATTTCAAAAGCTCCCCCCTAGGAGTGCCTGCTTTTAGATGTTCCTGCAGTTGTGACAACCAGAACTCCAGGTTTCTAGCTACACAAGAAGTGGCTAGGGCTGGTTTTAAGCCTGCCATAGAGGCATCCCAGGCCCTCTTTAAGACAATGTCTGTTCTCCTGTCCATTGGATCTTTCAGATGGCTCAAAGGCCAGATCAGCCTGCTTTGAGACTTTGGACAGAGGGGCGTCTAGTTTAGGATTTTTATTCCAGACCGCCTCTGGGCTCTCATCAAAAGGGAACCTTCTCTTAAGGGAATTAGGAAAGAAAACTTTTATCCGGTTCAGACCACTCCTTAAGGACAAGGTCAGAAAGCACCTTATGTATCGGGAAAACCCTTGCTTTCTTTTTTCCCAGAGCCTCATACATCTTATCATGTCTGGATAACTGAGTTTCTTCCTCCTCAATTTCCAGCGTATCATAGATAGCGCCCATTAGCTCATCTACTTCCTCAAGAGACAGTCTATACTTTGAGGCTTTAGATGTTGCTTGATCCTCTTCCTGATCAGAATCTGTGTCAGAGGACCAGGGCTAATCAACGTGGGGCTAGGCTCCCTGACCATACGGGGCTCCCCTGAGCTGGGTGTTGTAAAGCATGGTGAGGAGGAGATTGCAGTTGTTCTATTAGTGGAGGCAGCTGAGCCTACATCTGTGATTAACTCCCGGAGGGACTTAAATGTCGACGCCATTTCCTCTTTAAAGGAGCCCAAAAATTTAGCTAAGGTGGAATCTGCCTCAGATTTAAGCAAGCTTGAAATGCATTGCTTGCATGGGGCTTTGTTAGAGCCAGAGGACAACCTATTCCCACAATTAGGGCACTTTTTGCGGCCTGCCTTGTCTTCCTTTGGTAGCCCTTTAGCCTGCAAACAAGAAGACAAAGAATTTTTTAGCGTCAGCTCCACGTCCCTCCTTAGAATCACCCAACTGCATACATCCTTAACTGTGAGTTAACCACCACCGTGGGGTACTACAGATCCCAGCCTACAAACACCACCACTCCTTAAACCACCAGAGTAATAGCATGCCCAGCAGCCTACCTGGGATTGGCTGGTGCCTGCCTCCGCCGGAGTGTCCTGGGGAATAGCCTCCATGGTCCCCCTCTGCCGCTCCGGATCCCGCCGCTAGTCCTGTATCGCTGGACGCTGGTCGGGACTGCACAGGCACAGCACTGGCTCTCCCTCTCCTCCTTGTACCTAGAGACCCGGAACCCTCGGCACACAGTGATGACGCGGTTCCGCCGGAAATGACGCTCGGCGTCTCCGACCCCACCGCAACAAGGAGCCGAGATGGAAGGTTCCTCGTCATTCTGCCCCTGGCCACCTCGGCACTGGAAGGAGGAGGGTAACGGGTCTGCTCTGATTCAGCTGGACGGTACCCGAGCCACAAACAAACAGGTATGGACCCTCTGCAGCCAAAAACCAGGACCCGGTCCCTTATGGCTTACAGGTTCTCAGGCAGCCCCTGAGAGGGGCCTCCAGGTTCGACGGAGGAAACACAAATGACTGACCAGGGACCTGAGGGACCGCCTTTTTAAACTGTGGCAATGTGTTTCCTGTGTCGATGGGAGGAGCTCCATCTCTCAAGGGCTGTCCTGGAAGAACACTTGGGAAAGTTCGTTATGATGAATTTATCATTATGAGGGCCTCCCACTATCCCTGTGCTATACTGATTTCCTGGGTTTTTAACTTTTAGGTTTGTTAACTTTTCGTAACAATTATGAATGTTCGTTATGATGAATTTATCATTATGAGGAGTTCCCACCATCCCTGTGCTGACTTCCTCTGATTGGTGAACAAAACACCAGTCATGTTTCTGTTAATTTGGATCAGAAATTCGTTAACAAAATATCGTATTTTGTATGAAATTCGGAAGCATAAAAATTCCCATAGGATTCCCACCATCCCTGTGCCGAGTTCCCAGGTCTGTACACCTGCTGTGTGTTCATTATGAGGGGTTCCCACCATCCCTGTGCTGTGCTGACTTCCTCTGATTGGTGAACAAAACACCAGTCATGTTTCTGTTAATTTGAATCCGAAATTCATTAACGAAATTTCGTAATTCGTATGAAATTTGTAAGCATAGAAATTTCCATAGGGTTCCCACCATCCCTGTGCTGACTTCCTGGAGTTTTAACTTTTAGGTTCATTAACTTTTCGTAACAATTACGAATTTTCGTTACGATGAATTTATCATTAGTGGGGGCTCCCAACATCCCTGTGCTGTGCTGACTTCCTGGGTTTTTAACTTTTAGGTTAGTTAACTTTTCGTTAATTACGAATTTTCGTTATGAATTTGGATCTGAAATTCGTTAACGAAAATTCACAATTCGTTCGGGATTTGTATGCATAAAAATTCGTATTTCGGATTTGTACGAATGTACGAATTTTCGTTTTGCACTAAACTAACCGCACATGTCTATTAACCAATAGCTGAGCGGCCTGCTCTGAGAAGGAAGGGTTGAACATAGCCCTGACACCTTGCTAGAAGATACAAATTGGAATAAAATCTTAGGAACAAAGAACACGGAGGAGAAATCTGTATGTTTCAAGAGCATATTAATCACTTAGAGTCCATTCACACAGGGGCAACTTTGGATCCGACTTGAAGTCGTCCCAAGTTGCCTCAAGTCGCGCAACATGATAAAAATCAATGTAAGTAAATGGATCCATCTTAATGTACACTACTGAAGTTGCTCCAACTTTAGAAAAAGTTCCTGTACTACTTCAATCCGACTTCTAGGCAACTTGTACCCATTGATTTCAATGGAAGTTGCCTCCAAGTCAGATCCCCCGTCTTAACTGAAGCAACTTTCCAGGAAGTAAAAATAGTTTTCTAGGCAAAGCCCTCCCTCCCACAGAGCTGATTATTACGTGATTGGCCACTGGCAAAGTCCCATCCTGGAGGCAACTTCAAGTTGCCTCAAGTCGTGCTGTGATTCATACTCCAGTCGTGTTCAAGTTGCCTCCCAAAGTCATGCTGAAAGTCGTGTTGCCCCTGTGTGAATGGACTCTTAAAGCGGAGGTCCACCCTAAAATGGACCTTCCACTCATCGGAATCCTCCCCCCCTCCGGCGCCACAATTGGCACCTTTCAGGGGGGAGGGGGGTGCAGTTACCTGGATAATCCAGGTAACTGCACCCACTTCCGGGATAGCTCTCTGCGGAAAGGGGCGTAGATTACGCCCCTTTCCGCAAGTGCCCGCCCCCTTCCGGAAGTGCCCCGCTGCCTGCTGGGAAACACACAGATCCCAGAGGCAGTGGGGACCGTCCTTATTGCGCAGCGCTACTCGCGCATGCGCAGTAGGGAACCGGGAAATGAAGCCGAAAGGCTCCATTTCCTGATTCCCATACCCAAGATGGCGGCGGCAGCACCCGAGTACCGATCTAGAGATCGGCTTCGGGTGCCGACATCGCGGGCGCGCTGGACAGGTAAGTGTCACTATTTTAAAAGTCAGCAGCTGCAGTACTTGTAGCTGCTGGCTTTTAAAAAAAAATAAAAAAACGCGGAGTCCCGGCGGACTCCCGCTTTAAGGACCAAGCCTCTTTCTGAGATTTGTTTACAAATTAAAAACTTTTTTTTGCTAGAAAGTTACTTAGAAAAAAAATGTATAATGTTTGGGGTTCTAACACCCTAGAGCAGTGATGGCGAACCTTGGCACCCCAGATGTTTTGGAACTACATTTCCCATGATGCTCTGGCACTCTGCAGTGTAGTGGAGCATCATGGGAAATGTAGTTCCAAAACATCTGGGGTGCCAAGGTTCGCCATCACTGCCCTAGAGAATAAAATGGTGGTTGTTGCAATACTTTCTGTCACACCGTATTTGCGCAGCGGTCTTACAAGAGCACTTTTTTTGCAAAAATACATTTTTTTAAATTAAAAAATAAGACAACAGTAAAGTTAACCCAATGTTTTTATACTGTGAAAGATAATGTTACGCCGAGTAAATTGTTACCCAACATGTCATGCTTCAAAATTGCGCCTACTCATGGAATGGTGAAAAACTTTTACCCTTAAAAATCACCATAGGCGACGTTTAAAAAATTCTACAGGTTGCATGCTTTGAGTTACAGAGGAGATCGAATTAGGGGCTAGAATTATTGCTCTCACTCTACCGATTGCAGCGATACCTCACATGTGTGGTTTGAACACTGATTTCCTATGCGGGTGCTACACACTTCTGCACACAAGCTCAGGGCTATCTTCCCCTCCATGTCCCACAAGGGGCAACATCTGATCGCCTCCACTGCTGCTGATGGATTCGGTAACCTGCGGAGGGCACTGGAGCGAGGCGGGAGCCCTCTCGCGCCACAGATAAAAGTGATCTAGCGTCGAATCCGCTGCAGAGACCACTTTTGTCTTGAAGCAGACTGCCCGCTGAAGAAGAGGATACCGGGGTTATGGCAGCTAGCTGCTGCCATAACAAGGATATTCCTCTTCAAAACACTGATGTGTAACGACAGTGGGTCATTATTCAGTGCATCCCAATGGAAAATAAATTTGAAAGCACTAATAAGTCCTGGGTGGCTAAACTCCAACATTAAAATGCATATAAAAAGCAAAGGAGAAGGCCATGAAAAAATACAAGGCTGAGGGATCATCATCAGCATTCCAACTTTACAAAGAATGCAACAAGAAATGTAAGGGTGCAATCAGGGCGGCTAAGATAGAACACGAAAGGCACATAGCGGAGGAGAGTAACAAAAATCCCAATAAATTCTTTAACTACTTTCCGACCGCCGGCTGTCAAATGACGGCCAGGCGGCGGACCTATTGTGGCGGGAGGGCGTCATATGACGTCCTCCCGTTTAAACAGGGAATGCGCGCAATCGTGTGCACGCACATCCCTGTTTCTTCAGTGGTGGCGTGTCACGGAGACACCCCTCGCCACCCAAGGGGGTGAACAGCCATTGCGCATGGCTTTTTACCACGTGATCGGCCGCGATGCAGTCACGGCCGATCACAGAGGGTCACACCCCACTGTGCATGGCGCATGTGCGCGATCGCGCTGCGCATGCACGTCGGTGGCAGTGTGTTCCCCCGGGAACACTGCTCGTCCCCGACGCTGGCAAACAGCCATTGGCCGGCTGTTTACCCACGTGATCGGCTGTGATCGTTTCACAGCCGATCACTAAAATGTAAACAAACTGCGGTAACAAGATGTTACTGGGTTCTCCTCCTCACACACCGATCGTGTGTGAGGAGGAGATTGCGGTAACATCTCGTTACCGCTTACAGTGTACACCAATCACATTGATTGCCCGCCCAATAAAGAGGGCCTGTCACCACCCCTCATAGTACATGTCACTCACAGTCCATCAGAGTACCTGTCCCGGCCCATCACAGTAGCCGAGTACCTGTCCCGGCCCATCACAGTAGCCGAGTACCTGTCCCGGCCCATCACAGTAGCCGAGTACCTGTCCCGGCCCATCACAGTAGCCGAGTACCTGTCCCGGCCCATCACAGTAGCCGAGTACCTGTCCCGGCCCATCACAGTAGCCGAGTACCTGTCCCGGCCCATCACAGTAGCCGAGTACCTGTCCCGGCCCATCACAGTAGCCGAGTACCTGTCCCGGCCCATCACAGTAGCCGAGTACCTGTCACGGCCCATCACAGTAGCCGAGTACCTGTCCCGGCCCATCACAGTAGCCGAGTACCTGTCCCGGCTCATCACAGTAGCCGAGTTACTGTCCCGGCTCATCACAGTAGCCGAGTTACTGTCCCGGCCCATCACAGTAGCCGAGTACCTGTCCCGGCCCATCACAGTAGCCAAGTACCTGTCCCGGCCCATCACAGTAGCCAAGTACCTGTCCCGGCCCATCACAGTAGCCGAGTACCTGTCCCGGCCCATCACAGTAGCCGAGTACCTGTCCCGGCCCATCACAGTAGCCGAGTACCTGTCCATCACAGTAGCCGAGTACCTGTCCATCACAGTAGCCGAGTACCTGTCCATCACAGTAGCCGAGTACCTGTCCCGATCCAGCATAGTACCCGAGTACCTGTCACAGCCCATCAGAGTACCCGTCACAGCCCATCAGAGTACCCGTCACAGCCCATCAGAGTACCCGTCCCAGTCCATCTGAGTACCCGAGTACCTGTTACAGTTCATCTGAGTACCTGTCACAGTTCATCTGAGTACCCGAGTACCTGTCACAGTTCATCTGAGTACCCGTCCCAGTCCATCTGAGTACCCGTCCCAGTCCATCTGAGTACCCGTCCCAGTCCATCTGAGTACCCAAGTACCTGTTACAGTTCATCTGAGTACCTATCACCAACCTTCAGAGTACCCAAATACCAGTCACCAGGCCATCAGAGAACCCATCACCAGGCCATCAGAGTACCCGAGTACCTGTCACCAGGCCATCAGAGTACTCAAGTGGAAAAAGGAAGAAAGTAGATGGGGCGCTATACCTTTAAATATAGTGATATAACCAAATATTATTGCTAGTGAGGGTAAAACCCAAAATATTTCATCAATAGCCAGTGAAAAAAATATTGGTGATAAATAATAAAAAAATTATATATATATATTTTATATATATATATATATATATATATATATATATATATATATATATATATATATATAGTTAAGAAATATAAAGTGAAAAAATATAAAATATATAAAATTATAAAAAAGTAGAAAAATAAATAAAGAGTGTGGAGGAAAAAAAAAAAAAGTATAATATAATATTAACCACCTCAATACAGTGCACTTACACCCCCTTCCTGACCAGACCAATTTTCAGCTTTCAGCGCTCTCACAGTTTGAATGACAATTACTCAGTCATGCAACACTGTACCCATATGAAACTTGCGTCCTTTTTTCCACACAAATAGAGATTTCTTTTAGTGGTATTTCATCACTAGTGGGTTTTTTATTGTTTGTGCTATAAATAAAATAAAACGTAAATTGTAAAAAAAAATGCCTTTTTCTTTGTTTCTGTCATACATTTTTGCTAATTAGTAATTTTTCTTCATACATTTTGGCCAAAATTTATACTGCTACATATCTTTGGTAAAAATAACCCACATTAGTATATATTATTTGGTCTTTGTGAAAGTTATAGAGTCTACAAACTATCTGATCAGGCCTTCAGTACATCAGGTCATGTCATTTCTTGAGACACTAAGGCTCCATGCACACTGAAAGCTCAAAAAAGCTTTTTCTGGACGCCAGATTGCTGGCAGAAAATGCTGGTTGAAAAACCTGCTTTTAATAGCGTTTTATACTAGCGTTTATGAGCGTCAGCGTTAATGGGCGTTTTTTATAAAAATACACAGAGGACATTCCAAAAATCCCACAATGCATTGAAAAATAGAATGCCGAACACTAATTAACGCATGTTTATGAGCGTTTAATAGCGTTTATCAGCGTTTGCCGTTTTTTGGCGGTGAAAAACTGCACTTTGAACGCAAATTTCTGGCGTTCAGAAAAAAGCCCATAAACTCCACTGCTCATTAAAGCTGAAAAACCTCCATGTGTGCTTGGACACATAGGCTAACATAGAGTGGAGTTTATGGGCTTTTAAAAAAAAAGCCCAAACTCCAATAAACTGCAGTTTATGAGCTCCAATGTGCATGGAGCCTTAGGCCGCGTACACACGGGCAGACTGTTCGCCCAACTAAGTTCGTCAAACAATCCGACAAACAGTCCGTTCAAAATTTGCATGAACGGACTTGACCACACACGATGAGCAGACAGTCCGCTGAAAGCGTGCGCGATGACGTGAACGGCACGTACGACGGGACGAGAAATTCGACGTCCAATACACTGCAATGCAACCTTCGCCGTGTAAATCCTTTCTGAGCATGCGCCAAACTTAGTCTGTCGAACTAGCCTACTCACGAGTGGACTGTCCGCTGAAACCAAGTTTGGACGGACTGTCTTACGGAAATTCCGTAAGACTTTGTTCGTCAGACTGTCCGCTGAAACAGTCCGCTGAAGCCCACACACGAGCGGATTGTCCGCTGAAACACTGTTCAGCGGACTAAGTTGGGCGAACAGTCCGCCCGTGTGTACGCGGCCTTAGGCTCCATGCACACTGGAGCTCATAAACTGCAGTTTATTGGAGTTTGGGCACTTTTTTTAAAAGCCCATGAACTCCACTCTATGTTAGCCTATGTGTCCATGCACACATGGATGTTTTTCAGCTTTAATGAGCAGTGGAGTTTATGGGCTTTTTTCTGAACGCCAGAAATTCAAGTTCAAAGTGCCGTTTTTCACCGCCAAAAAACGACAAACGCTTATAAACGCACGTTAATTAGTGTTCGGCATTCTATTTTTTCAATGCATTGTGGGAGTTTGGAATGTACTGTGGGATTTTTGGAGTGCCCTCTGTGTATTTTTATTTAAAACGCCCATAAACGCTAACGCTCATAAACGCTACTACAAAACGCTGTTAAAAGCAAGTTTTTTAACTAGCGTTTTATGCCAGAAATCTGGCGTCCAGAAAAAGCTTTTTTGAGCTTCAGTGTGCATGGAGCCTAACAAGTCAGGAAAGTACAAATACCCCCCAAATGACCCCTTTTTACAAAGTAGACATTCCAAGTTATTAAGTAAGTAGCATGGTGAGTTTTTTTAAGTTGTCATTTTTTCCCACAATTCTTTGCAAAATTTAGATTTTTTTTATTAGTTTTTTTTACAAAATTGTCATTATCAGGTCATTTCTCAGACACAGCATATGCATATAACAAATTACACCCCAAAATACATTCTGCTGCTCTTCCCGAGTATGGCGATACCACATCTGGGGTTCCTAGTAGATGACAGGCTCAAGCTGCTGCAAGCAAAGCAAACAGAATATTGGAATGCATTAAAAGGGGATTAACTCCAAAAAAAAAATTATAATTCTCCCACTCTACAAGACTCTGGTCCGGCCTCACCTGGAGTATGTCATCCAGTTCTGGTCACCAGTCCTCAGGAAGGATGTGCTGGAACTGGAGAGAGTCCAGAGAAGGGCAACAAAGCTAATAAAGGGACTGGAGAATGTTAGTTATGAGAGAAAGGTTACAAGCACTGAACTTATTCCCTCTGGAAAAGAGACAATTGAGAGGGGATATGATTTAAATTTACAAATACCATACTGGTGACCCCATAATAGGGATACAACTTTTCTGCGTAAGGGAATTTAACAAGACACATGGCCATGCACTAAAATTAGAAGAAAAGCAGTTTAACCTTGACCTGCGTAGAGGGTTCTTTACTGTAAGGCTCGGTTCACACAGGGGGCGATGCGAGGCGACACGACTTGCCTCGCCGCGACCTCAGCGGCGACTTGCAAATGACTTCTGTATAGAAGTCAATGCAAGTCGCCCGAGGTCGCCCAAAAGTAGTACAGGAACCTTTTTTCTAAGTCGGAGCGACTCGAGTCGCTCCTCTTAGAACGGTTCCGTGGTACAGAACGGGGGCGACTTGTCAGGTCGCGGCACGGCAAGTCGTGTCGCCTCGCGTCGCCCCCTGTGTGAACGGAGCCTAAGTGCAGCAAAGATGCGGAATTCCCTTCCACAAGCGGTGGTCTCAGCGGGGGAATCAATAGTTTACAAAAACTATTAGATAAGCACCTGAATGAGCACAACATACAGGGATATACACTGTAATACTGACATATAATCACACACATAGGTTGGACTTGTATCTTTTTTCAACCTACTATGTAACTTTCCTCTCCCCTCACATTTACACACCTCCCTCTCCCCTCACATTCATACACCTCACATTTACACACCTCCCTCACATTCACACGCCCCCCTTTCCCCTCACACATCTCTTTCTCCCCCTTGCACACCTCCCTCTCCCGTCACACACGAAGTCCTCTCAGGGCAATCCCCTCCCCAATGTTATTTCCTCATTCTCCCTGGAGGGAATCTTTCTATAGCCACGCCTACCCTCATATATGACATCTGCCACAGCTAACAGCACCGGGTTGCTGAGTTTTCCGGGGCTGTGATTGGTGTGGCGCTCTTTGGAGGGCGGAGCTAGGGCTGAGTGTGGCCACAGAAGTGGATAACACGGGAGACGTGCGGGAGCCGTCTTGTAGAGGAGCCGCTGATTGGTCGTTGTGTTGTCTGTATGTCCGTCCTGTCGGCATTCTCTTCTATCGGTGTTTATGTACGGCCCTTCAATTGGCAATTTGGCAGTGATTCCCCGGGAGTCTGGCTGAGAGAATGAGTGTGTAGTGCTTCAGGACGGGACAGGCGGCTTACACAAGGTGCAGACATGCTGCTGGACTTCCATGCCACCTTCAATCTCCATAGGGATGTCATACCATGGATTGTGACACAAGGAGCTCCTGGTAATGATGACACTTCATTTTAATCACAGGGCATACCTGCTGCTGAGGGTGGGTGTGATGAGTACAGGTTGGATAGGACTTGTGCCTTCCTATAGGGAGATACACTGATCAGCCATAACATTATGACCAATGACAGGTAGACTGATTTAACAATGATGTCCTGAAAGTTGGTGGGATGTGTTGGGCAGCAAATGAACATGTTATACCTGAAGTTGCTTATCTCATAGAAGAGCTACTGTAGCTCAAATTGCTGAAAAAGCAAATACTGGTTCTGATAGTTGTCGGAACAATCAGTGTTTGTTGTGTATGGGGCTGTCTATCTGCAGACCGGTCAGGGGCCTATAATGACCCGTGTCCACATCCAAAAGTGCCTACAGTGGGCACGTGAGCATCGGAACTGGATCACAGAGCAATGGAAGAAGGTGGCCCGGTCTGATGAATTCAAGAATGATTTCAAAGTGTTGACTTGGCCTCCAAATTTTCCAGATTTCAATCCAGGGAATGTATTAAGGTAAAAAAATGTTTAGGCTTTAGAATCACTTTAAGGCATCTTTCTCATGGCCATAAAATTTACACTGATGCTGTCACGTTTTCCAGAACAGTTCTTGTGTAACGATCAGTAATAAGGATAAGCTCAGGCGTGTTTGCATGCTCACCGTGCAGAGCCTGCCAGGAAGTCGCCGCAGCGCTGCGCTAATCAGTCGGTGAGACACTGCCCCGATGTGCGGCTGCAGAGATCGGGAAACTGCTGTGATCAGTTCTGCGCCAACTTCCTGGTGGGTTCTGCACGTGGAGCATGTGAACACGCCTGAGCTCATCCCTAATCGGTAATACACTTGTGTATAGATGTATTTAAATGCATAAAGATGTGTATGCGTAGATAACTTACTTTTATGATGTACCTTTTCCCCTTTGTACGTGTGTAAATTAAGACTAAACAAACACAGACCTTAGTTTTACATGGGTAAACTCATAAAGAGCATGTTCTTAGATGCAGATTTTTGAATTCTGTATGATCTGAAAGCAGCTCATGTTTACGCGCCTGTGTGAATGGCTCCATTGAAAACAATGCAGCTGTGTTCAGATCCATAATTAGAAAACACGTGTGTATGCATTTTTCTTTTATGGCTGTGAGAATGAGCCTAGGTTCACACTGCCGAGATGCGGCACATCGCATGTGATTTCATGCAAATCGCATGCAACGTCTGTGCGGTGCGATTTGAGCCATTCATTTTGTATGGCTTAATTCACAACGCACTGCATGTGCAGGGCCGCAGTGAAATCGGATGAACACCCAAGCAATCTGATTCAGGCATTCACACTGCATTTTCAAGCTTTTTTTTTTTTTTTTGGGTGGGGGTGGGGCTGACGTTAATTGGATGTTGACACCCACAGCAGATTGCATGAGCAATTTGTAAATGTTATCATTTTTGCAATAAGACCCCTTTCACACCACACCGCCCATAGCATGGGCGGTAAAACGCGCTATTTTTAGCGGCGTTTTACCGCCGGTTTTGCTGTGCATTTCGGCTGCTAGCGGGGCGCTTTTACCCCCGCTAGCGGCCGAGAAAGGGTTAAAACCGCCGGCAATACGCTGCAATAATGGTGTTTTTCCGGCGGTATTACAGTGCTTCCCCATTGATTTCAATGCGGAGCAGCGGTGGAGGAGCGGTAAACACACCGCTCCTAAGAAGCTGCTGGCAGGATTTTTCCCTGATGTCCTGCTAGCGCACCGCTGTAGTGTGAAAGCCTTCGAGCTTTCACAGCGCTATTTCTAACGCTATAGCGCCTGCAAAATGCCCTGGTGTGAAAGGGGTCTAAAGGTCAATTTATTTTTTATTTTTTTGTATATGAATGGGAGTACCCTCACGTTTATATTTGTCCTTTATCGCTCTCCATCCTATTCCTCTGTGGGTATGATAGGATTTCAGGATATAGAAGAAACCATAGAATTCCTTTAGTATTTTTTTTATTTATAAATTGGTAGGGGTCAAGCATTATCCATTTTTGTATTTTGAGTCGTTTTTGGTGTTTAATTGTGGAATAGCTCTCCCACCTAAATACAGGGACAAGTGGTTTGAACCATGTAGGACTTTATAGTGTGGCTTGTTTGTGTACAGATTACATGAGCACTCTGCGATTTCAGTGCGGTGCAGGAAACGCACAGCATTCGTTTCCTGCATTGCATATATGTGAACCGACGCTGAAGCCTAAGAACATGTGCTTTTACGGGCTTGCGCATAAAATACATGTATTCGTGTTTGTAAATGCGTAAATTAAACAGTTTTTCACCTTAATGCATTTTATGTAATAAGGTGAAAAACCTTGTTTGCTGCAACAGTGCCCCTGAACCCCCCCCCCTATACTTACGTGAGCCCCGTTATTTCCACGACAGGAACGAGCACACCAGCTCTGGTGTCTCGTGTCCTGACTGGATAGATTGATAGCAGCGCAGCCATTGACTCCTCCTGCTGTCAATCAAATTCAATGACATGAGTGCCTGGGGGCGGAGCCGAGTTTTGCTGTTTATGCACGCAGCAGCAGCAGGACATGGGAGCGTGCCCGAAAGAGCCCTTCTCTGACGGGGCACTCGAGAAGAGGAGGAGCCAGGAGCGCCACGGAGGGACCCCAAAAGAGGAGAATCAGGGTCACTCTGTGCAAAACCAACTGCACAGTGGAGGTAAGTATGACATGTTAAAAAAAAATAATAAAAAAAAAGCTTTACAACCACCTTAAGCCTAAACAAAGGGGAAAACAAAATGCTCATAAAAACATTATGTACGCATACAAGTTTAACCTCCTATAGCTGAATGACGGCCTTAGAGCGGGCGGCTTCCTTCGCCTGGCCGTCCCTGGACGGCCTGGTGTTTACTTCCGCAATGCGCGCCGCCGGGGGCGCGCATCACGGAAGTATTGCATTTGCCGTGTCTCCCGGAGACAGGCAAATACAGATCGCCGTGAACGGCCAATCAAAGAGGCCGTTCACAGCGCGATCGCAGCTGCCAATGGGAGATGATCTCATATGTAAACATATGAGATCATCTCCCATTGCCGTGTCTCTCCCTCCTCACACAGAGACAGCGTGTGAGGAGGGAGAGCGATCTATGTGTCAGTGCCAGTGTCAGCCCCAGTGCCAGTGTCAGCCCCAGTGCCAGTGCCATCTGTCAGCCCAGTGCCATCTGCCAGTAGTGCCAGTGCCGCCAGCGCCACCTGCCAGCCCCAGTGCCGCCAGCGCCAGTGCCACCTGCCAGAGCCACCTGCCAGCGCCGCCCGTCAGCCCCAGTGCCGTCAGCCCCAGTGCCACCTGCCAGTGCCGTCAGCCCCAGTGCCGTCAGCCCCAGTGCCAGTGCCACCTGCTAGTGCCATCCGTCAGTGCCAGTGCCACCTGCCAGTGCCACCTGCCAGCCTCAGTGCCGCCAGCCCCAGTGCCACGTGCCATGTGCCAGTGCCACCTGCCAGCGCCAGTGCCAGCGCCAGTGCCATCCGTCAGCCCCAGTGCCACCTGCCAGTGCCACCTGCCAGTGCCATCTGCCAGCCGCAGTGCCATCTGCCAGCCCCATTTGCCAGAGCAAATAGCCAGCCCCATCTGCCAGCCCCATCTGCCTCCAGTGCCATCTGTCAGTGCCACGTGTCGTCAGTGCCACGTGGGGTCACTTTGTGGGCATTTCCATTGTCCTGGTGCTCCAGGGCCTTCAAAACTGTAATAGGTGGTTGAGAAATAAGATGTGTAATTTATGCTCCTAGAACGCCTGATGGTGCTATTTCAATATTGGGCCTCTGTATGTGGTCAGGCTGTGTAAAAGTCTCACACATTTGGTATCGTTATACTCAGGAGGAGTAGTAGAACGTATTTTGGGGTGTCATTTTTGCTATGTACATGCTATGTGTTGGAAATATCTTATAAATGGACAACTTTGCGTAAAAAAAAAAAAAAAAAAAAAAAAAATGCGTTTTCATTTTTTTTACACATTTTCCCAAAACTTCTGGAAAAAAATGAACCATTCAAACGACTCATTATGCCTCATAGATTATACGTTGGGGTGTTAGCTTTCCAAAATGGGGTCACTTTGTGGGCATTTCCATTGTCCTGGTGCTCCAGGGCCTTCAAAACTGTAATAGGTGGTTGAGAAATGAAATGTGTAATTTATGCTCCTAGAACGCCTGATGGTGCCATTTCAATATTGGGCCTCTGTATGTGGCCAGGCTGTGTAAAAGTCTCACACATTTGGTATCGTAATACTCAGAAGGAGTAGCAGAACGTATTTTGGGGTGTCATTTGTGGTATACACATGCCATGTGAGAGAAATAACCTATTACATTGAAAATTTTGTGAGGGAAAAAAAAAAAAAATCTTCATTTTGCAAAGAATTGTGGGAAAAAGATGACAACATCAAAAACCTCACCATGCATCTTAGTAAATACCTTGGAATGTCTACTTTCAAAAAAGGGGTCATTTGGGGGGTATTTGTACTTTCCTGACTTGTTCGGGTCGCAAGAAATGAGATAGGCCACCAGTACATCAGGTGTGATCAATTTTGTGCGATTCGCACCACAGATTGTAGACTCTCTAACTTTCACAAAGACCAAATAATATCCACTAATTTGGGTTATTTTTACCAAAGATATGTAGCAGTATAAATTGTGGCCAAAATTTATGAAAAAAAAATTATAATTTGCAAAATTTTATCACAGAAACAAAGAAATATGTGTTTTTTTTTTTTCAAAATTTTCGGTCTTTTTTCATTTATAGCGCAAAAAATAAAAACCCCAGAGGTGATCAAATACCACCAAAAGAAAGCTCTATTTGTGGGAAAAAAAGGACACAAAATTCATTTGGGTACAGTGTTGCATGACTGAGTAATTGTCATTCAAAGTGTGAGAGCACCAAAAGCTGAAAATTGGTCTGGTCAGGAAGGGTGTTTAAGTGCCCAGTAAGCAAGTGGTTAAAGGCATCTATACACAAGTATTTTACTGATCATTACGCAGGAACCTTTCATCTAGAAAACACATGGGTAACAACATCAGTAACATTTTTACAGCCAAGTGAATGAAACTTAAATAATCTGATGCTGACACCTTGGTGCCAGATACCACAGCATACCTTCAGAGATCTCGTGGAGTTTTTGCCTTGATAGGGTATGGTGGGTGGCCAAAATTTTATGGCTGATCGTTGTGTATAAAATGGGTTATAGCTATACTGTTAACAGTTTTTTTTACATTTATTGATTGCTTGGATAAGAAATCCATAATTTATCAATGTGCGTATGTTATAAAAATAACAAACGTGTCATACTTATCTGCCCTGTGCAGTGGTTTTGCGAAGAGCAGTCTAGATCCTTCTCTTCTTGGTTCCCTTGCTGGCTCTCCTGGTCCCTCCCTCCTGCCAAGTAGCATGATAGCTGCTACTCGGCTCCACCCCTGCTCTCTTCTCATTGGTTTACTGGCTGTGATTGGCAGGAGCCAATGGCTCCCACTGCTGTCTCAGCCAATGAAGAAGAATCCCCAGGAGAGCCCCTGCCCTCATGCACATCACTGGATTGAGATGGGGCTTGGATAAAAAGACCTTAAGCCTTCACAACCACTTTTAACAGCAATTTGTGGCTAACGATGTAATCGCTGGAGACGTTAGAGATTTACTACAGCTTTGGTTTGCTCTCTGCTACAAATTGCTCTCTTTCATTGATTTGTAGCTAAGCATAGTAATTACTGTAGCATTTTCATAGCATTTCATAGAAAAGTATTAAAGTGGTTGTAAAGGCAGTTTTTTTTATTTTTGTTTTAACTTGCTGCATTAATCCATACTAGACCCAAGGTCGGGGGAAGACCCCCACGCTGTTTGTTTGTTTTTCCAGGACAGCCTCTGAGACATAGGGCTCCTCCCTTCGAGACAGCAAACACATTCACCTAAATGGTTAAAAAAAGGCCTTCCCCTTCAGTTTTTGTGTTTTCTGCCGGACGGGAAGGAAGCATGTGAGGAACCTGGGGAGCTCCATGTTCCAGGACTGTCCTGGGAGGAGCCTCTGAAGTACCTTCTCCTTGGCCCAAAGCACCCCTCAGTCTAGTGCAGTGAAGAAAGGGCTGCTTGTACACCACTGCCTATAAGCTCGGGGAGAGTTGGACCTCAGGGGATCCGCCACTCCACAATCTCCATTTCGTCGCACAAACCGGCCGTCCTTCATCAGAAAAATGAACGGCGACCAAGAATGAACGGCGTCCACGAGGCATGCTGGACATCTGTTCCCGGGTATGGTTATGAACGTACGTGCGTCTGAGGAGGGGCTTCTGCATTCCAACTAACGCAGCTTCCGGCGGAACCACATCATCGGGGGTGCCAGGAGACAAAGGTTCCAGTCTCCAGGCGCAGCGTCTGTCGCTTGTTGGGCATCCGGAGCCTGTGTAGATCCAGCAGAGGCTGTGACAACACTAAGGAGCCATGAAGGGCACTGCAGCAGTTCGACTCCGGTTCTTCTGGCACCGGCACCTCTCAGGTAAGCGTGGTGAGGGCAGATCATGGCTTACTCTGGGAGGGGGTAAGGTCTTTGTGACCAAGGCCATTCCCTGGATGGGGAACTGCAGGTGAAGGGCTGGGCACTTCACTCCTTCCCCCTGAGCACAGTGGTGATGGTTGGGATAGGCTTTCATGATTTGTTTTCTGTCTTTTCTTTTTTGCTTTCAGGGTAAGGCACAGGACAGATCTCAGATACAGCCTCCCAGGAGAAAGTGTGCTGTTCGTGGGACAAAACTCGGGCCCAATTGGGAGAAGCCGCTTTGCCCCGAATGTGTCAGTAATTTATCTAAGGATGATTCTATGACAGTGTCATAAGAGCCTTTCGTCAGTAAAAGACGAGATTGCATCCACCTTCAAATCTTTTAGAGGAATGATTGATAGGATGCAGGATTCCTCTGTGCCCTTATCTAGAGCAGCAAGTTTGCCCTCCCTGTCTGAGTCCAGTCAGGAGGATAGAGAAAATGGGGAGAGGGAGCCCAGGTCGCTGGCCTCTTCTCGGGTAGACTCAGGGTCTGACTCTGATGAAGAGGAAGATTGCTCCAGAGGATCCAGGTACAAATTGACATTGGACGATGTAGGGGATTTGTTAAAAGCGATCTATGACACCCTAGAGATCAGAGAGGAGTCAGTACAGCTTTCTAAGCATGACCTCATGTATCGGGGGTCTCTGCTCAAAAATCCAGTTTTCCCTGTGCACAAATCTCTAGTGGAAGCGTTTAAAGAGGGCTTGGGATGCTTCCTCTATTGCGCTCAAACCTGCCCTTGCAGCCACCTGTGTGGCTAGAAATTTGGAATGCTGGTTAACGCAGTTACGGTCTCATATTTCTGCAGGCACGTCCCAACAACAGCTGCTAAAATCCTTTCCCTTATTATTTAAAGCAGTTGGGTTCCTTCTGCAGAGTAGGTAAAGCTAGCAGCCAGGTCTGCAGCTTTGGTTAATGCTGCAAGAAGGGCTGTATGGCTGAAAGCCTGGTCGGGAGATGCAGCATCAAAGCTCAGACTTTGTGGATTGCCTTTCTCAGGCGACCACCTTTTTGGCCCTGGGCTCCAGGAGGCCCTGGAACGTACCCAGAACAAAAAGAAAGCCTTTCCAGAGAAAAAGAAGAAGCTTGAGGGGGGACGTCTTTTTTGAGGGTTTAGGCAACAAACCCAGCAAGAGAGGGGGTCGGATTAAAAAACACTGGACGGGTCACAAGGGCTGTGGCAGAGCGGGAATACTATTCAATCCTCCTCAAAAATCCCAGTGACTCCTGTGTTCCAGTTGGGTGGAAGGTTGGGGGATTTCCTCCCACAATGAACCAACACAACTTCAAGTCCATTTATATTGGAGATAATATAAAACTGCTACAATCTGGAGTTCAGTGCCATTCCCCCACCTACTTTCTTATTAACCCAGTTACCCAGAGACCGGGAGAAGTCAGAAGCTCTGACTCTGCCGCTGGGAGAGTTGTTAGATCAACAGGTCATGAGCCGAGTACCAGATGCGGAACACTGACAAGGGAGTATATTCCCATGTGTTCGTAGTTCAAAAGCCATCAGGCAAGTTCAGGTTGATCCTCAATCTCAGGCCCCTGAACAGGTATATCAGGTACAAGCGTTTCAGGTCCCAGTTGATCCCAACCCAGGAAGTACTGTATCTGGGTTACAGAATGTCCTCAGTAGAGGGGAAGGTTTTTCTCCCATCAGAGAAGATGGAGACGGTAGGTCTAGCAGTAGCGCGGCTTCAGACCAATCCAGAAGCCCAGGTCAGAGATGTCATGAGAGTGACAGGCTTAATGACATCCTGTTTTCCAGCAGTCCTTTGGGCAAGGATTCACTAGCGCCCGCTGCAGGCTCTGCTTCTGCGTTGCTGGGATGGCAGGGTTTGGATCTACCTATGCTGATACCCACCAGGGTCAAAAGGACTCTGTGGTGGTGGCAAACCAGTCACATGTTGGACAGGGGTCTGTTGTGGTTCAGACCAACCGCTCTGGTGCTGACAACAGACTCAAGCTCTTTCGGCTGGGGTGCACACCTGGAAAAAGATTTGGCTCAAGGATCCTGGGCTCAGGTAGAAGCCACCGGCCTTAGATCGGAGGGAATTACTGGCAGTGCAGATGGCGATAGTAGCCTTCTAGCAAAAAATAAGGGGACAACCCCTCCAAGTAAGGTCGGATAATGCAGCTGTTGTTGCCTATATAAACAAGCAGGGGGGGGGACCAGGAGCTCTGCTTTGCAGAAGATGGCAGGAGAAATTTTCTCTTGGGCCGAGTCAAACCTAGCATCTGTCACCGCTTGTAAAAGGGCTAGAAGAAGGCGCGGTGGCCCGGCAAGAAGAACCGAAGAGGGGGACAAGACCCCCGAAGTCGGAAGAAGAGGGCGGTGGCGGTGAAGCAGAAAGCTGGGCTTCTCCGCTAGTGAAAGGGCTAGCAAAAGAGCAGAAGATAGCGGAGGAGTCCGGCAAGAAGACACCCGAAGACGGAAGACCCCCAGAGCTGTGCAATAAAGTATTTTAACCCTTGTGTGTTGTGTTTTTTATTTTTTTCACAGGTGAATGGGTAGGGGTACATTGTACCCCATACTCATTCACATAGAGTGGGGGGGCCGGGATCTGGGGGCCCCCTTATCAAAGGGGGCTCCTAGATTCCGATAAGCCCCCCCGCCCGCAGACCCCGACAACCAACGGCCAGGGTTGTCGGCAAGAGGCCCTTGTCCTCGTCAACATGGGGACAAGGTGCTTTGGGGGTGGGGGGGGCACGCGGCCCCCCCCTTCCCCAAGGCACCCCCCATGTTGAGGGCACGTGGCCTGGTACGGCTCAGGAGGGGGGAGGATCGCTTGCTCGTCCCCACCCCCTTTCCTTGCCGGCAGGGTAGCATGCTCGCATAAGGGTCTGGTATGGATCTGAGGGGAAACGGCGTGGGGGTTCCCCTTAGAATCCATACCAGACCTAAGGACCTGGTATGCTCTCGGAGGGGAAACCCACGCCAAATTTATTGGCGTGGCGTTCCCTCTTCAGAGCTGATAATTCTGTGAGAGTCGCCTCTGTATAGACGGAGATCCGACTTGTAGGCGACCTCCATTGAATTCAACAGGTACAAGTCGGATTGAAGTAGTACAGGAACCTTTTCTGAAGTCGGAGCGACTTCAGTAGTGTGCATTAAGACGGCTCTCATTCACTTACATTGATTTTTACATGTTGTCCGACCTGGGGCGACCTGAAGTCGGATCTGAGTCGTCCCTGTGTGAACCGGCTCTTAATGTCCTTTACTGTAGCAAATGTGCTTTTTACCACAACCTAAGAGTCTGAACAGGAGCTAACCTAGTGAAGTTATTCTGTCTCATGATATGTTTTCCCTAATGTTCCCTGCACAAACCTAACGATCATTTACAAGAGTAGCTATTTATCTACCGACCCAAAATTTGACATTTTTGCATACTTTCACACTTAATAATAATGGTAAACAGAACAAATGGAGAGGGTGAATTTCCCTAATTGCAACACACAGCAATAAAAAACATGACAGGGGTTCTAATCCATCTTCACTGTGGTGTTGAACAGGTCTGGGAAGAACCGACCGCAAGATCCCTGGAGAGCTGAGTTGCAGGTGGCATGACACGCCTGCACAGAATGGGGTGGGGATTGGGGGGCTTAAGTTGAGTGCACATATCTTTTAAAATGTGGAAGCGTAATCTTTTTATTTATTACTTTTAACATTTTTAATTTGTTTTGATCTGGTGTTGTGTTCTTTTGTGAGACCATTTCTGTAAAGGCCTCCTGGAGCAGAAAACAATCGTCACTTAGGTGCTATAGCCTGTGGAATGTGACATGTGATTGACAGAACTACATTCTAAAAGTGGAAACAAGGCAAGCAAATGTGTCACCATACAACTGACTGTGTCACAATCTAACAAGACTTTTATATCTATATCTCTCTCACACACACACACACACACTCACTAATATTGTGGCAGAGCGTTGCCCTGCCAGGGTCTAGAAGGAGGATGTGACCCAGAATTCTCAACCAGACAGGTTGAGGGGCTCCAGGGAGTATGTAACATTAAGAGAAAACTAGCCTTTCAGGCAGCATACTGATTGGTCAGGTGTGTGCTGGGCTTTTAGTATTAACCTGACCATGGTTCTAGGCTCCACCCCGGCAGATAGGAAGTCTAAGTACCAGGAGTCAGGAGGGCTCCATGGGGGAGCCAGTGCAGCAAGAGGCTGCTAGCTGTGTGCACCAGGGTGGTCGGTGAAAGTCTGCAGGAGACAGACAAGGGCCTGGAGTGTAAGAAAGAAAAACGAAAAATTACTGCGCTCCTAATCTAAGAGGGAAAAAAAAAAAAAAAAAAGAAATATACCACCATACAGCTAAAGCTGCAGCTACCAGGATGTGATGCGCATCCTAAAATTCAGTAAGCATAAAAATATATGTGGCTGCGCTATCCAAACGCTCCCACCCCATTCAATGTGACCCACTGATGTTGTCACTATGTATGGACCAACTAGACATCATATGAAAACGAAAAATTTATTAATTTCCCAATTAATAAGGTGAAACTTAAGTTACCAAATTCATAAAACTCTATCTTAAATAAATTCATAAACAATCATGAATAAATATCTATAAGTGAATAAATAATTACTATAAAAATATATATATATATATATATATATATATATATATATATATAATTTTATATATATATATATATATATAAATTCGTAAAATCCCAGTGACTAATTAAATAAGTGAATTAGAAAAACAATGTGCATAAAAAATGTGAAACCCACACCCTATTATTTATTCACTTATAGATATTTATTCATGATTGTTTATGAATTTATTTAAGATATATTGCGTTTTTATGCCTGGAGTGTAAGGCCAGAGCAGCAGTGCTGCAAGTGAGAGGAATGCTGAAACCCCTGCAAGGGAAACCTTTGTTTGCCCATTTTTAGTAAAAAAAGTTCAGCAAACAAAGCCCTTAAAAAGAAGAACCAGCGAGTGTTGGCGTCCTTCAAGCTCTACATTTGATGCTAATAGTATATATCTCTATATCTCTCTTTAAAAAAAAAAATAAAAAATCTGTGATAACTGCACTCATGGCATATCCGTGCATAAGATCATTGTAATAATCCTACAATCAAGAGAAGGGAAAAAAAGTGATTTACAACATATGTGCAAGTAACAGACTCCATAAACAATAAAGTCAATGAAATAAAGTGCTTCAGCGCAAAAAAAAGTTCATATAAACATTTAAGTGTTAGCAAAATCCAGTGCTCCAAAAGTGAATGAAGGATTCTTCACACCCCACTCACTAGCCACTTACCAGCTATTAAGACCCCAAGATGGAGGTCAGGCTGCGCATCATCCCAATATTCCTATGGGATGGATGGATGCCAGGATTCCAAAATGTACAAAGCAATCAGGATTATCCACAATCAACTGCTGGGATCCAAGGTGCTTAAATCCAACATCTCCATGGGATGGATTGATGTCAAGAGCAAGGGTTCCAAGACGGATAGCCCATGTAGACAAAATATTCCAGCAGTGCACGCAATGAGAAGGAAAGACAGAGGAGGAACTCTTAGTGTAGTATTAAAAGTTCACATTTTTAATAAAAATTAAAATGACTTCCAGCAAGCAGGAGTGAACTTGCAAAAAATACAATCAAGCACGTGCAGCACCCTGGTGGGTGTGATGGCATGACCGCTGTAGCTCCTTCTGACTCGTTTTGTTCAAACTAATGTTATCAAGGGGTAAAGGCATTTTTATAACTCTTCAGTTAGTGTCTCGCTAGCAAGGCTGTATTTTGTGATCCTTAAGTCATAAGTGTACATGACTGATGACACCCCGCTTTCTATAAGCTCCACCCCTTTTGTCATATTTAAACTTTTTTTTTTTTTTTTTTTTTCTAAACCAGCAATTTGCTGGTGAATGAATCACGGTAACAATTTCCTATGCACGTCTACTATTCAACTACACAAACCATGAAAGGAGAGGATAGACACTTTGATTTCTTTTTACACAAGAAAGTGGTTTGACTGCATTAAACAACCCCTGAACCCCCATTCCCACCTCGATTTTCTTTTGATGCATTTTTCCAACCAATGTCTTGAGGTTGCCTAACAATAGAAAAAAGTCAACATTGTAAATTCATGGTGCTACCTTGTCTAACCCTGAGCACTGGCTCACCAATGGCTTCTAGTAAACACAGCTGTCCTAACTAAGTAAATAGTTGAGTCCAATGTCATTGCACTGTGAAATTTAGCTCTGTCCTCCCACATAACGGACAGAGAATGTCATTTTCACACAGGATGATTTTAGCCAGAATATAGCAATAGCAGCCATAGCAAGACTATGGCTCAATGAAACCAATTGATGTATTCCTCACATGATATGGTAATTTTGGTTAATATTATTGGATAATCATGGTAAAATTGTCACATGAAAAAAATCGGATGACGGGCTGATAAAGAGAATATATTTTTTATTTTTTTTACATTTTTTAAAGTGGTTGTAAACCCCCACAATATACCCAGTGAAGTGACTGATCTCAGGTGATATACAGAGATTAAAACAATCCTCCTACATAAGTTGTATCTGCTTATCTGCAGCCCTCTCTTCTGCATCTGTTCAAAGGACTGAATTTATACAGCTTGTCTGAGAGTAATTAAAATTAACGGGGTGGGGGGAGCTGAAATTTACACACTGAGCTGATTGGAGGGAGTAGTCACCCCCCCCCCCCCCCTGCACATAGGAACAGAGCTGAGGCTGTCAATCTGCTTGACGTCCCTCGCCTGTCACCATTTTTCTTATGGATCCAGGAACATTTGTCAGTAGCTGGTAGAGGAATGCAGCAGTAGACAGAAGTGACATGTAGTGCTCTTAATTGAAACAAGTACATACTATAGCGATATATGCTTTGTTTATATTTTCAAAGAAATACAAACATTTAGGCCTCTTTCACACCAACGTGCCGTTCAGGCCCGCCTGTCAGTTTTTCAGGCGGACCTGAACGGGTGCTCCATAGAGCTCTATGGAGCGTCGGATGTCAGCGGTGACATGTCCGCTGACATCCGACCCGCTCCGATCCGAAAAAGTGTGACGGAGGAAAAAGCTATTTTTCCATCCGTCTGCGGATCGGATCGGATGACGACGGGCACTGCGGTCCGTCGTCATCCGATCTCCCATAGGGGAGAGCGGCGCTGTGACAGGTCCGTCCCTGCACAGTGTGCAGAGACAGACCTGTCATCTCCCTGCTCAGCGGGGATCGGCGGAGTGATCCCCGCTGAGCAAACGGACATCCACGGGGCGGATCAGAACTGATCCGCCCCGTGTGAAAGGACCCTTAGAAGCTTGAACCGTAAAAGTCAATACAAACATGTTATCTGACGTTACATCTTTAAACAATTGCAATCAAGAGACATTTAAAGATCTGGGCTATAGACCCAACTTTGGCTCACTACAGCAGCCTAGTTAAGTTCCCCCGCCCCCGCTGCCGGGAAGGGGAACCGGAGAACAGCCTGGGCACCCCTTTTGGGGAACTTGCTGTGCCCAGAAACCCCCCCCCCCCACTCCCTCCCATAGTGGGATCTGGGAAAAAGCCCCCGGCTACAAGGTTGCTAGAAAAAAGCCAAAAAAAAAACTTCGGTCCTGGAGCCCATACCATCGTGAAGGGGGGGGGGGGGGGTTTGTCCAGTGTAATTTGCAGTTGTAAAGAGCTTGCAGAAGGCCTGCGAGATGGCTGAAGGAAAAGAACAAAAGAGGGAAACGAGGAGGAGAGAGGAATAAGGAAAAGCCACTGGGATGAGGGATGCAGGCACAAGGTGTGGGGAGGGAAAATTAAAGTACTGGAGAGGAAGTATTGCTACTAGTTTGTTACGCCTGTATCCCAGGTATAAGGGAGATGCCCACATATTTGGCCCAAGGCTCCCAGACTGCCTCAAATTCCTGGGTTCTATCCAGGAGAATGCTTGTAAGTTTCTCCTGGGACATAATTCAAAGGATTTTCTTTTGGTGGCCAGAAGGGACACCCTCGGCTGTTTGCAGGACTTGGCTATCGTCAGCTTCGCACCCAGGAAAATAAAGTGTATCAGTTTACGTGTGGCTTTAGACATCTTGGGAAGAGAGGCGTCCAGAAGAGCGACTTCTGGGAGTTTTGGAATTTGTTGATTTGTAACCCTTTGGATCATGGAAAACACCCTAGACCAGTACGATCGTATTCTAGGACACTCCCACCACGTGTGAGCCATAGAGCCTGTAAGTTGACATCCCCTGGAGCACAGTGGGCCGGCTGTGGGATATGAGGGCCAATTTGGCCGATGTGAGTTACCATCTGGTTATCACTTTCACATTGGATTCTATCAGGGATATATTTTGTATCCCTTTAAATGCCCTAGAGAAGGTCATCTGCCATTGCTCCAAAGGTCAGTTTATTTGAACATCGTTCTCTCAAGATGTCACAGTGCCTCGGCCCTCTTGAACTTTTCAACCTTTTGCCACATTTCAGGCTTCAAACCTAAAGACATAAAATTTTTATTTTTTGTGAAGAATCGCCAACAAGTGGGACACAATTGTGAAGTGGAACGAAATCTATTTGGATTTTTGAAACTTTTTTTAACTACTAAAAAAATGAAAAGTGGGGCGTGCAAAATTATTCGGCCCCCTTGCGTTAATAATTTGTAGAGCCACCTTTTGCTGCGATTACAGCTGCAAGTCGCTTGGGGTATGTCTCTATCAGTTTTGCACATAGAGAGACTGAAATTTTTGCCCATTCTTCCTTGCAAAACAGCTCGAGCTCAGTAAGGTTGGATGGAGAGCTTTTGTGAACAGCAGTTTTCAGCTCTTTCCACAGATTCTCGATTGGATTCAGGTCTGGACTTTGACTTGGCCATTCTAACACCTGGATACGTTTATTTGTGAACCATTCCTTTGTAGATTTTGCTGTATGTTTGGGATCATTGTCTTGTTGGAAGAGAAATCTCCGTCCCAGTTTCTGATCTTTTGCAGACTCCAACAGATTTTCATCCAGAATGGTCCTGTATTTGGCTGCATCCATCTTCCCCTCAATTTTAACCATCTTCCCTGTCCCTGCTGAAGAAAAGCAGGCCCAAACCATGATGCTGCCACCACCATGTTTGACAGTGGGGATGGTGTGTTGAGGGTGATAAGATGTGTTGCTTTTACGCCAAACATATCGTTTTGCATTGTGGGCAAAAAGTTCAATTTTGGTTTCATCTGACCAGAGCACCTTCTTCCACATGTTTGGTGTGTCTCCCAGGTGGCTTGTGGCAAACTTTAGACGAGACTTTTTATGGATATCTTTGAGAAATGGCTTTCTTCTTGCCACTCTTCCATAAAGGCCAGATTTGTGCAGTGTACGACTGATTGTTGTCCTATGGACAGACTCTCCCACCTCAGCTGTAGTTCTCTGCAGTTCATCCAGAGTGATCATGGGCCTCTTGGCTGCATCTCTGATCAGTCTTCTCCTTGTCTGAGCTGAAAGTTTAGAGGGACGGCCAGGTCTTGGTAGATTTGCAGTGGTCTGATACTCCCATTTCAAAATGATCGCTTGCACAGTGCTCCTCGGGATGTTTAAAGCTTGGGAAATCTTTTTGTATCCAAATCCGGCTTTAAACTTCTCCACAACAGTATTACGGACCTGCCTGGTGTGTTCCTTGGTCTTCATGATGCTCTCTACGCTTTCAACAGAACCCTGAGACTATCACAGAGGAGGTGCATTTATACAGAGACTTGATTACACACAGGTGGATTCTATTTATCAATATGAGTCATTTAGGACAACATTGGATCATTCAGAGATCCTCGCTGAACTTCTGGAGTGAGTTTGCTGCACTGAAAGTAAAGGGGCCGAATAATTTTGCACGCACCACTTTTCAGTTTTTTATTTGCTAAAAAAGTTTAAATTATCCAATAGATTTTGTTCCACTTCACAATTGTGTTCCACAAAAAAAATTAAAATTTTATATCTTTAGGTTTGAAGCCTGAAATGTGGCAAAAGGTTGAAAAGTTCAAGGGGGCCGAATACTTTCGCAAGGCACTGTATACGGGGTTTTGGCGTGCGAACGGGCCAACGACTGATAGACGATAGAAATTCCTCCCCTCTGTTCTGTGGTCTGTCCACACCAACATTTGTAAGGTGTAAAACTGGGGGGGTGGGGGGTTGGTTTAGATCTCCAGATTGTGTGTGTGTGTGTGTGTGTGTGTGTGTGCTGGAAGTGTAGTATTTGCTGGAATCTGAAGTGTTCAGTGGGTGGGATCTCTAATTGTTTTTTACAAAATTTCAGAGTGATTGGTCCTGTAGCAGTGAAAGTGTCCAATCCAGTACAGCTCCTTATCCAGCCACCACTTAAATGCCTTAATGTCTAGTCCCAGGGTAAAGTTTGGGTTATTGAAGATGTGGGAAAGGGGTTGACATTCCGAGATTAAGGAGGAATTGTTCCTCATCCTGTCCCAAAGAGAGAGAGAGAGAGAGAGAGAATGGGGGAGAGGATAGGGGGTCTCGTCCTGGGAGAGGACCCCAGGAGGAAATCGAGTGTATTAAAGGTGGCCGCCTGCCTTTCTATCTGTATCCAGTCTGGCATTTCAGTTCTGGCATGTACTATTGATAGTTGGG
This sequence comes from Lithobates pipiens, assembly GCF_037356315.1. Classification (NCBI taxonomy): domain Eukaryota; kingdom Metazoa; phylum Chordata; class Amphibia; order Anura; family Ranidae; genus Lithobates; species Lithobates pipiens. The sequence continues at coordinate 171,331,212 of NW_027507903.1, forward strand.
AGATTCTGGCAGCTTGGTAGTACCAAAGTAATCTGGGAAGGCCCAGGCCACCTCTGGACCTAAGTCTGTATAGGGTATTTTAAAGCAATCTGTGGCCTGACCACCCCCCCAGACAAACATGTTAACCTTTTGTTGCAAAGATTTCAGGTGGTCATGTCTGATTTTGATCGGTAAGGCCCTAAATGGGTACAACTGCCTGGGAAGGAGGTTCATCTTTATGGCGTGTATTCTCCCCAGCCAGGATAGCCCCCCCCCAGATTAGCAAGTCGGATTCAAGCTTTTTTATTGCATGAGTATAATAGTTAAATTTTTTACTTGAGAGCTATACCCAAGTATTCTATGGAAGCGTTGCTCCATTTAAAATCAAAGGCACTTTGTAAGGAGGAGACTATTTCTGGCTTTAGGGAGATGTTGAGGGCATGTGATTTGGTGTAATTCACCCTGAGGCTCGAAATCGCTGAGAGATCGGTTAGTAGTTTGCATAGGTTGGGTAGGGTGGTGATCAGGGAGGTGATCAATAGTAACATCTGCGAAGAGGCCACATTTATGTGTTTGTGAACCACAAGAGACGCCTTGGATATTAGGGTTAGAGCGTATCGCGATTGCTAGAGTTTCGATGGCATTAGCGAATATAAGCGGTGATAGGGGACAGCCCTGCCTGGTGCCTTTCTCCATCATGAGAGGATGCGAGTAATGTCCTTGTAAGCGTATCAAGGCCCTCTGGAACGAGTAAAGGGAATGAAGCAGTCTCATGAAGCATTGGTCAAATCCCCAGCGTTCCATGATAGAAAATATGTACATCCATTTGACAGAGTCGGAAGCTTTGTGCAAGTCTAATGACAAAAGCATCCCCTCCTGTTTAGGACCACCATTTCAGTTGGATTGAAGAATAGATATGTCTATGGCCCTCCTAGTTTGGTCCGGTCCCTATTTGCCAGGGATAAACCCTACCTGGACCTTATGGTTCTACCTGCTTATGAAGGATGAGAGTCGGTTGGCTAATATTTTGGTCAAAATCTTTAAATCATTATTTGAGAGATATGGGTCTGTAGTTTTCAACTTCCTCTGGGTTTTTGTTTGGCTTGGGGATCACTGTAATGTAAGCGGTGTTGAGTTGGGCGTCCTAGGGGGGAGCCTGCGGTTTTTGCATTAAAGAATTTGGCCATGTGGGGGGCTAGGGTATCCGCAAAGGCTTTATACTATGGTACTGAGAATTCACCCGGGGCAGAGCAATTTTTGAGATTTCTAATCATGTCTTTAATTTCTTGGGCTGAAAAAGTATCTTCCATTGTGTGTTTGTGTTCTGTGGTAAGAGTCGGTATAGGTAAGTCTCGCAGGAAGTCAGTGATCAGTGTCCCCGCATCCGTGTGGAATGTGGTGTAAAGTTTAGAGTAGAAGTCGTGGAATGTTGCAAGTATTTTCTATGGATTTGAAGTGGGGGGGGGGGGGGGTGTACGGGCCTCTTGATTCTGGTTAGGGTATAGGTCCAAGATTTGGGAGAAGCCAGCATAGAACCCATCTTGTCCCTATGTGAGTAAAATTTAGCTCCACTTCATCTAATATGTTTTTCCACCTAGGCGGTCAAGGCCAGATTGTGCTCCAGTCTAGCTGCGTCAACTTTTTTCCAGAAGAGCCTTTGAGGGGTTTTTCTTGTGAGTTGCTTTCAAGGATGTGTACGTTTTTTCCAATTTAAGTATGTCTATCTGTGTCTCTTTTTTTTGATTTGGGACTCCGTTTTTATTGAAGTACCTCTAATGGTGGCTTTGTGAGCTGCCCAGAGTGTTTCAGTATAAGTATTCCTTGAGAGTGTCCTCTATTTCTTTGGTTTTTAGTGGGGATTCTAAGGAGTGATTCGTTAAGGCACCAGTGTGATAGGGGAGATCTAGTGCTGGAGTTCTGTATGGTTAGAAGCACCAGAGAGTGGTCCAACCATGCAATGTCAATTATGGCGGCTTTTCGAGCCAAGGGTATAGTGGAAGGGGCTACCAGTATGTGGTCTATCCTGGCGTAAAGTTGGTGGGGGAACGAGTAGTGGGTGTACTCCCCTTTTTGGAGGGATTGAGTTCCCTCCAGATATCCATAAGGCCTTGAGAGTTTATCAGTCTCGCTACATTCAGGCTGGTCCTAGTGGGACGAGTGAATTGAGATGCTGTGGGTCTGGATTTATCCAGCCCTTGGTCAAAGGCTAGATTAGAATCGCCACCCAAGATGACCGAGCCCTCCAGTAAGGGGTTTACGGTTTGGAACAGGTGTTGGAAATTTTTTATATTGTCCCTTGTTAGGTGTGTAATAAGAGAGGAGGGAATACAGTTTGCCTGCCACTGTGCCCTTAACCAAAATGAATCTTGTTCATATTTTATGTCTGAGGTTTGCAACCAATTTGAAGGGGTCGTAAAGGGACAAGGGTTTTTTTTTTATTTTTTTATTTTTATGTATTCTCTGTATTAAGATTAAAAGGCTTCTGTGTGCAGCAGCCCCCTTAACACTTACCTGAGGCCCCCTTTTCCAGTGATGTCCACGAGTGTCTCAGCCCTCCAAGATTCTCCCTCCTGATTGGCTGAGACACAGCAGTAGGGCCATTGGCTGCCGCCAATCAGTCAGCTTGCCAATCGGGGGGGAAAGAGGGGCGGGCCCAGGTCAGGGCTGTGTGTCTGAATGGACACAGGGAGCTTTGACTCTACTCAGGTGCCCCCATAGAAAGCTGCTTGCTGTAGGGGCACTCGTCAGGAGCAAGGGGCCAGGCTCACAGAAGAGGGACTTGAGAAGAGGATCCGGGCTGCTCTGTGCAAATCTACTGCAACAGAGCAGGGAGGTATCTTTTATAGGGAAAAAACAAGACTTTACAATCACTTTTAAGTATTTTTCTCTTTCTCCTACAGAAGAACTTTAAAATGTTAATTTTAACTTAATTTTTTTTTTTTTTACTAAATAAACACCATCCCCACTAGCATCCCAAAGACATGTACAGTGGGGACAGGAAAGGGTTCACTTTTTTTATTTTATTTTATTTTTTTTCCCTGAATTATGGATTTTGGACGTGCATTTTGGTAGAAAAGCTTATGATTCAGGATGTGGTTGTCCTACGTTGAGTCTTTCTGCTATAATGACTTGAGATAATGCTGGCTCCTCTGTGTACCCTGTAATCGTTGATAATGTGTTAGCTGAGACAAGGAACTGGACCTTTGGCAGAGAAAGCAACCTGGATATCCCACAAGATCGTGACCGTGCTTGGATGGTATTGCAATGAGCTCAAAAGGAAAGAGCAAATGCCCATAGTGTGATACAGTTCGTGTGTTTGATAAAAAATAAAGCTTTACACTTGCATTATAAAATTGGAAAAGATCGCATAGAAAAAAAATGCTGGCCAGCAAATTACAGAAGCCCGTCCTCCTCAAGTAGCGTTTCCAATTTTATAATGTAAGTATAATGCTTTATTTTTTATTAAACACATGAACTGTATCACACTATGGGCATTTTCTCTTTCCTTTTGAGCTCATTGCAATACCATCCAAGCACGGTCACGATCTTGTGGGTTACCCAGGTTGCTTTCTCGGCCAAAGGTCCAGTTCCTGTGAGGCTCAGGTGTGTCCGGTTCAAGCTAAAGGCCGCGTCTGTGATATAGCCAAACGTTGTATATGCTTTGCCATCTGCATCCAATTGAGTGTATACGGATATTTCAGTGTTACAGAGTAAACTATCTGCACTGAATTACCATTTTTCATTGTGGTCATCTGCAAGCTTAAAGGCCTAGGCTGGGCCATAGCCACCTGCCTTTTAAGCTTGCCGCCTGGTAAGCAGAATCTACAGCTACAGTGGTTGGGCACTTTTTGTTTTGTGTGTGCACACTGTGGTGATTCCAAGTTTTCAAGTGGTTCAGAAATATACTTTAAATTTTTATTTTTTTCCTGTTGTTTTTTTTTTCAGTTTTTTGTAGACTCAGAACATTGAGTTTTTTTTCTTGAGCGCAGCTTCTCTAATTTTATCTGATCTTCTGTGTTATCGCACTATAGGCTGCTTATTTTTTTGCAAATTTTGCTTATTTTTAATTATTCTCTAGCGTGGTATTCCCCCCCCCCCCGCCTTTATTTTATTTATTTATTTTTTCAGTGCCTTTTCTTGGTTGTGGCAATGTATAATGGCTAACTGGTACACTTGTGGAAGCTCCCCTGGGTATGCAATAGATGGGTTTTTTACCAACTAATTGCATGCGCGAGCATATTGTGATGCTTGCTGTACTATGTATTTTTATATGTGCTGTATGTAAAACAATACAATTCAGAATGCAATTAACTGGTTTACTCATTTTACTAGTAAATACTAGTTAACACTATTGACTGAGGTTTCTCCATTAAAGGTTTCGCCCACAAAATTGATTTGTCTATTTGTGCTTATACTCAACAGTCTTTCACTGATAGATAACTAAATGGTAACAGCAGGGCTAATAAAGTTAACATTTTTGGAGAAAATGCTGCTTCAGGCTCAATTCAGTGCTGGTCATGAGCAAAGGCCTAGGCATGCGATCACATGATCTCTACTGAAGGGGAAGAACAATTTATCTGATCTTTTATCTTCTTATTCAGAATTTATATTTGTGACCAATTGCCTAATCTTTGGTCAATGGACTTTTTAAGCTGGAAAAAACAAAAAACGTCTTTCTGTGTCCATGCACACATAGGCCTTTAGGAGCCGTAAGTGGCATAGGCTTTTTCCAATTTCCCCCCCAAAAAAACCCAAATGCATTTTTAATGCTGTATGCAGCGTTATGCGCGACAAACGTTTTTAAGTTGTAGTAATTGAAAAATAGAGGGCAGAGAAATGCTGTGTAACGCTAATGTGCCTAAACGCATATTAACGCCAATGCAAAACTCTTCTAAAAGCGCTTTCTCCTGGTGTTGGTACTGGCTTTGCAGCTCGTGGTGTGTGGTGTTTGTTTTTTTTATTTTTTTTAATTTATTTTTTCACTCTTTGTGTGCATGAGGCCTTTTAGGTGTCTTTTTTTGTAATTTTTTATTTTTTTTTTACACAGGACACAGCATTCACACATTTTTCCAATTTAGAAAGCGTGTGAAAGCACTTCTACCTAGACTCCTAAGTATAATTTTACAAAATGTGCTTGCCCTTCTTAGCAAAAATATATGCCCAATTGTTCAATCCCCAGATGCATACTTATACACAGCTGACTGCCATGTATTTTCCAGATTTGTTTGGTTCTTGATTAGCACACTTTGTATGATCATTGCACTTGAATTTACACGTTTGTCAAATCTTGTGAAGAATATTTTAAATAAGAATTCAGAAATGGTCATTCTGCGTTCATCCAAAATATACAGTAAAGGCTACAGGTCATTGTCTACTAAATCTGACATTTTATTTTAGAGTATATTTCAATGTATTCTACTATTGAATTGTAACATGGACAGAAATATATTGTCCACGCAATTATTATTATTATTATTATTATTATTATTATTATTATTTTTTTACTAAGGCTAACAGAATTTTATTTTTGGGGGTTGTTGTTCATCATTTACTTATTTGGTATTCTGCTTCATCTGTTTCTGGCCACTGCAACCTTATTGTTGGACTAAATTTCATAAACCTGCTAATAGCGCAATCACTTCTGCAATGTGGAACTTCCAGCCAGTGATGTCGAAGGACTTTCTGTTTTTCTTTTGATTGTGACTCACTGTCATTTCCTCTTCAGGATATTCCCTTTTAGCTTCCGTTTAGGCACACCTATGTGTTTGAACAATAGCCATATAATTGAAACATTGAAAGAGGCTGATAATAGGCTACTTTTGATTTTTATCAGAGTTTGATTTTTCTTGTTTTATTCTGGATTTATGTGCATCACCAACACCAAGGCAATATAAATGCCTATATTATATATTCAGACAGAGCATAGTAAATATTTTTTTTTTTTTTTTTCTATAACAAATGATGACCATTTTGCTAATGCTTGGTTTATTTATCCATTACACACTGAACAAACTCAGCCAAGCTCCTCGTTATACTTATGCTCAAATTCATTTCTACAGTGGCTGCCATGTTCACTAAATTCCATAAGTCTGTTGGAAACAAAGCCATAAGATTGCAGTCCTATTGACTGGCAGATAATTTTGGTCCTTGTGCCCTAATTCTATGTCTTTTGGATTGGCGTTCCTCAACCTTGTTTTCAGTCAAAGCACCCCTTACAAGTATGCCAAATCTCAAGGCACCCCAGTCAAAATGAGTAAAGAACATAAATCTTGCTTATCACTTGAGCATGGGACAATATATACAACCACATTAATAAAATGTAATTTGACATCAGAGGTCTCCCCTATACAAGAGCCTCCCTATCATGTCAGGGGTCCACCTAATACATGAGCCTCTCCATCACGTCAGGGGGTCCCCTATATACACAAGCCTCTCCATCACGTCAGAGGTCTCCCTTTATACATGAGCCCCACAGTCACACAGTCCTTCCATCAGAATTCCCCAATCACACAGTCCTCTCTAAACATTGGAGCCCTACCTTTTTGTCTCCAGCAGTGGGCAGGAGGTGGACCTCCATCTTTTCATTAAAGCTGGAGGTTTTCGATGTTGCTTTTGCAGGGTTAATGAATAGCAAATTGCATTTGGAAGGGAGGTCCAGAGAGGGAAATATTTTCTGGAGCAGTGGTCTCCAGCCCGGGGCTTTGCTTTTATCTAGCCCTTGGGGCATTATCCCCCCCCCCCCCCCACTGTTGCTGACTGACACCAATGATGGGGAACTTATCCTGCAACTGACACCAATGATGGGGCACTATTTCTCCCTCTGATACCAATTTGTTACATTGTTTACTCCCACTGACGCCAAGAGTTTTTTTTTTTTTTTTTTTCACCCACTGGCCACAGTGCTGCCTCCCTAAAGTTTGAAGGACAGTAAGCTGGCCCCTTTTGTTTCGAAAGTTTTGGAGACCTCTGTTCTAAAGTTTGAAGGGTTGATTGGAGTGTAAATATAAAAAAAGCTGTGCTTCAGATAGTTTCTAGAAATTTCTAAGAAGGCATAGGTAAGGGCCAAGATGCAATAAATGTGTAACCCTTTTATTTAGTTTCTCAGTAGAGAAACTAATAGGAGCTGCAGAATTAATGTAAGCAATGTATTAAAGTTTGCAGACCCTGCTTTAGAATGTGTTTGTGTTTTGTATGACTTAATGAAGGATCAGTATGGCAACAAGACTTGGTTTCCTGGATCTCCAGGCTGATCTGCCACTTGAAATGCCTCCTTGGCCATCTGTGGATGGGGAAGGAAGTGACACGCACTACTAAGCCTTATCACCATCGAAAGAGTTGTCAAATACTTTGGTGGAAACAAAAACCCTTTAGTAGTCATACCATGTGAAGTGCCCTTGGTTGTGTTTTTTTATTTTTTTTGTTTTTCCTCCTCAAATATTTTAATACAGTATATTACATTCCAGATAACCTGGCAAAGTGCTCGAAGACACTGAGAATTGTTAATGTGGAGAGTAATGGGAATGTCCTATACACTTGGAAGGTATGTGCACATTTCAAACTGTGTGCCATTATTAATGGTTTTATATATGCATTACATATAGTAAATGTATACACCTAGTTATGCCTTCCGGTTTAAATGGCACCTGTGCTGTAGTGTTCAATATATTGCGATACTTTAACGTGTTACTAAACCCAGGACCCTGCATTCACTATATCTGGTCTCCCACAGTGCACAGAACATGGAAATGCAATGGTTTTAGTTAATATAAACTGCTAAATACCCTTTCTCATCAGCAGTATATAGCAGTCATGTAACTTCTATGAGTGTCTGAAAACTCCTCCTCCAAGATTTAAACATTCTCCCATACTTGTCCTATGAGGATGCAGCACCCCTGGCCCTCTGTCTGGACAGTGCTGTTTGGCCCTGTGCTGATCACTTCCCCCCTTCCAAGAGAGAAAAAAACAAACAAAACAAAACTCTATCAATACACACCAGATTGTGCAAATGCAGATTGTCCCCTGGCTCTGTAAATATCAGGAAATATATTGGGGTCAGTGGAAGAAGGAGATGATGATCAGAGAAGACAGGAACAAACAACCTTTTTACACAATGCAGAGGATAAACCCCTTAGGCCCCTTTTTAGCGATTTGCAGGCGATACAACTAGGGCTGAAACAACTAATCGATTATGAAACTAATCGATTACTATTTTCATAATCGATTAATCGGCCAGTAACAAAATGGGGTTAAAGTTAATGAGTCTGGTGATATTTACTAGATTGACCCTTTAATAGTATATCTCTCCTCTAATAGTATATACAGTATATCTCTCCTCTAATAGTATGTACAGTATATCTCTCTTCTAATAGTTTATACAGTATATCCCCTCTAATAGTTTATACATTATATCTCCCCTCTAATAGTATATACATTATATCTCCCCTCTAATAGTATATACCGTATATAGCCTCTAATAGTATATGCAGTATATCTCTCCTCTAATAGTATATACAGTATATATCTTCTAATAGTACCGGTATATACAGTACATCACTCATCTAATAGTATATACAGTATATATCCCCTCTAATATATACAGTATATCTCTTCTGTCTGTTATTCTCAGAGTTGATTAGATATTTTGCTCCCTAACCATATAGTTGGTTATTTATATTTACCACTGCATAGAGATATTTAAGAATAAATTGCCTTTTTTTTTTTTTTTTAAACTTTACATATTAACTAAATTATACACCACACTTTTTTTTTTAAGGTTATTAACCGATTAATCGAAACAATAATCGGCCAACTAATCGATTATGAAAATAATCGTTAGTTGCAGCCCTAGATACAACGGTAAAAATAGCACCTGCAAAGCGCCCTGAAAGAGCCTCTGTTGTCTCTGCAATGTAAAAGCCCCGAGGGCTTTCACACTGGAGCAGTGCGCTGGCAGGACGCTAAAAAAAAAGGTCCTGCTAGTAGCATCTTTGGAGAGGTGTGTGTGTGTATGCACCGCTCCTGCCCATTGAAATCAATGGGGCAGTGCGGCTGTACTGCCGGCATAGCGCTGCCGCAGCAACGCTTTGCGGTGGGTTTTAACCCTTTGTCAGCTGCTAGCGGGGTTAAAAGCACCCCGCTAGCGGCCAAATAGTGCCTCAAAATTGATGGTAAAGCACCTCTAAAAATAATGGCGCTTTACTGCCAATGCACCCCCCGCCCCAGTGTGAAAGGGGCTTTGGGTTCCACAGTGAATATAGCAAGCATGCTTTACTGCATATACCAGGGATGTCCAAACTTTTTTCAAAGAGGGCCAGATTTGATGAAGTGAACATGTGCGAAGGCCGACCATTTTGCCTGACATTCTTTGAACCATTTAAATTCGGTCTAAGTGTGTTCGTCCGAGCACTAATACACTACCCAACAAGAATTCTCTTGCCTTTGTGGCTGTGTGTAGTGAAGAGATGCACTCAAGTGTATTATTTGGATACACCGTATTTATTGGCGTATAACACGCACCTTCACTTTAAGAGGGAAGCTTCAGGAAAAAAATAAAAATAAAATTAAATAAAGAACTGTGAAGCAAAATAAGGGTCAGTGCCCATCTGCAGACCCACCATTGCCGGGAACGCAGCGCCCACCATTGCCGGGAACGCAGCACCCACCATTGCCGGGAATGCACCCACTATTGCTAGGAATGCAGCCCCACAATTGCAATTGCCAGAAATGCAGCCACCATTACCATCAGTGCAGCCATCGAGGGCAAGATGAGCGCCAAAGACATCCTACAGGAGAATTTCCTGTTTACACAACGGCCCCTTTAAGAGAAAGTACCGCCTCCTCTGATGGACAGAACAGTCGTCCAATGGCAGAGATGGGACTTCCTATTACAGCTGGCGTGTAATCAAGAAATTCTCCTCCTGTGTGCACGGCACTCGTCCTGCTTCCTCCCTCCGAGGCAGCCAGCCTATATATCTTTTGTGACCCCGGCGCTGGGAGATCGCCGGGGGCCACAAAAGATGTATATGTTTAAATAACCAGGCGGGCCGTTCAAAACCAGACCGTGGGCCGCGATTGGCCCGCGGGCTGGACTTTGGACATACCTGGCATATACAGACTGATTTTTTTCTGTTAGTTTAGTAACACCGCTTTAAGTAGATACTCTTGCAGGGTTTTTCTTGAAAATTGTGTATGTTACAGTCAAGCTGAAAAAAATACAATACTAATCATCGTATTCTGAACACAATAACTCAGCGGGTGTATCTCTCCCATCCACCTTGAATGTGTGCATGCAAGGAATCGGGGAAACTCCCCCCCCCCCCCCCCCTTTCTTCCTTTTTTTTTTTTTTTTTTTTTTTTTTTAATACATTTAGGGCTTTGACTTTCTTCCATACTGCTCCTTTCCCTAGTTTGGGACAATGAAGAGAAGCCCTTTGTAAACTTAGCTTACATAGATCTGACAACTTTCTGCCGCTACAGTATATGCCTCTTCTGCTAGTTATCAAGCACCAGTTCTATCACATCTAAAGGCCCGTACACATGATCGGACTTTTTGACAACAAACATGCAAATTAGCTGTTTTGAGGCAACATTCGACAGCATGTACGCTCCATTGGACAAACTTTTTCGGTTTTCATCTGACTTTTGTTGCCTGCGGGAATGGGCAAACTTTTTGACAACATAAGTCCGATGGAGCAAAGTGCGATCGTGTGTACATAAAACCATCGGACTTTTGTACGAAGTACAAACACGCATGCTCAGAACCAATACAAAAGATCAGACAACAATACAGAAGTTGGCGCTGGAGTAATTGAATGTCCTCTTTTGAAGTGTCATCAGTACGTTGAAACGCCACTACATTTACGTTTGTTGCCTAAAAAGTCAGATCGTGTGTATACAACACAAAATTAATTAGTATTAAACAATACTACAAATCTATACTCCTGGACCAAATCGAAAGATGTTGGTCTTCGTCACCTCATCATCATTTGCTGCCCCACCAAACAATTTCTAGCAGCACTATGGCTTAAAACACTGCCTCATTCCGACCTTTAGTATGGTTAATGCAGTGACTAAAGTTTGGAATTTCGTCCTTCATACATTCCAAGGGATACCCAGATCTCTCCTTGACTCAATACCTCTATCTACAATGATCTTCCTATGCCCAAACTTAATTGATACGTGGGCCGCAGCTGGACTTCAAACAATTAGGCACCTATTTACAGGGGACGAGCCCTGCTCCTTCGAAACGCTACAATCCAAAGCAAATATCAGCCGCAAGGATTTCTATAAATACCTGCATATAGAACATGCCCTGCAGAAAGCACTATGGTCGATATTCAAAATCACGCAGGATATCAGTAAAATTTATGATCCTCACATGAGGGGATTGCAAATATCTACAGCCTTTTGATCTCCTCCATTCCAACACTCCAGAAACTCCCAACCATGGAAAGATGGGCGGCTACCCTACACTTCACGACTGAAGCCTCAAGCTGGCACCAGAAGAACCTGCAAAAATACGCCAAATGTCTTTCACCCTGGGAATATGCTCTGAAAATCATCATACAATTTTTGGTGCTATCCTATCCCTACCCAACACAACCTAACCTATGCTGGGGAAACTGTGGTCTCACAGGCAAGATGATTCACATATGGTGGAGCTGTCCCATAACCACGGTGTTATGAAAAGACCTAGTCATTGATCTCTATACTCCTCAATTGGCCCTGTTGGGGCTAGGACTGGAAGCATGGCATGTGCAGTACCATTCCATATTAACACCTATATTAATAGTTGCTTGATTAGCCATTGCATGATACTGGAAAAATATCCACGTTCCTACTCTCCAACATACTATAACCATACTTAACCAGCATCTTCATTTAGAATATATATATATATATATACGCTAAGGTGCACCTTACAGTACGCCAATTTTATAGCACAATGGTCCTTCTGGTTAGCACAACCTAGATGTGTATTCAAAATTTCATACGTTTGTTGGAGGTACCTGAACAACTTCTTTCTTTCGCAACAGCAAGACCCTACAATAGGTACTTGGATATCATGAAGAGCCATAGCACATGCTAAGATCCTAGATCTCTATTATTACTTAAGTTCATTTTTGACAGCCCTATGCCCTAAAAAAAAAAATCTGTACCATACCCCTGACGGTCCTTTGGATATCTTTCTGTAGGTTTTGTCACATATTTAAAGTCAAGGCTCCATCCTTCTTCTTCCTTTTTTTTTTTTTTTTGTTACTGTATCTATGTATAGCTTAATTACTTGGCGCCTGTGCTATAGCCAATTAAATATGGCTGCAGCGCTGGCCTTAATTGCTGGGAGGACATCCTCCCTGCGGGTCGCGCGCAGCACGCTTTCTGATCACCGAGTCTGAGACTCGGCTGATCACAGATGTGAGTAAGGGGTCGATCCCAACCCTTTACCACGTGATCAGCTGTCGGCCAGTGATGGCTGATCATGTGATCTAAAGCTCGGTAATCAGTATTTTTTTTTTTCCCCCCTCATGCTGTCAGCGTGAGGGGGGGGGGGGAAGCCAATCACTGGCTTCTGCCAGAGGGACGTCGGTCCCTAGCGCAGAAAGCCACAGCAGTGCCCACCAATGTCGCCTGCCAGTGCCCACTGTGCCACCCATCAATGCCCACCAGTGCTGCCACTCAATGCCCATCACTGGCTAATCAGTGCACATCAGTGAAGGCAAAAAATGACCTATTTTCAAAATTTTATAACAAACGATGACAGTGGGGTGTTTTTATTTTGTTGTTGGTTTATTTTTTTTATTTTATTTTTTTCAAAATTTTGGTCCCTTTTTTTTTTTTTTTTTTTTTTTATTTAGAAAAAAATAAAAAAAAAAGAAGCAGCAATTAAATACCACCAAAAGAAAGCTCTATTTGTGTGAACAAAAGTTAAAAATGTTACTTGGGTAAACTGTAGCCTGAATGTGCAATTGCCATTCAAAGAGTGACAGCGCTGAAAGTTGAAAATTGGTCTGGGCAGGAAGGGGGTTTAAGTGCCCAGTAATTAAGTGGTTAAACTTGTGCTCTATTGTACATCTGGCAACTGCGCCAATCTATGTGTTGCACGTGCTCACAACCGAGCTTACTGACACATTGGATGGCTATATTTAATTACCCAGAATGATTTTACATTTAAGAGGCTGAACAAATTAAAAAGAAAAAAATGCAAAGAAACCTGTACAAAGCTACATAAATATCCTATCTGAATTTGATTTCTTTGATATGCTGACATTCACTATCCTTCTGCATGCAACTATTAGGATGATAATAATAACAGAAGCATTACTGCAAAATATGTAAGCTTAATTTTTTCTGAAAAAAAAAATCTTTCAAGTCTGATGTTGCTCTAGTTTGATCCAGTTACCTTTTTCGCCAAACATGGTTCACTTTACATTAGATCAAAGAATTGAATCGGAAAATTTGTAATAAGCTGCCTGCAGAATGCTTGCTTTCTGAATAAATATTTGTGTGTGTATGTATGTATGTATGTATGTATATATGTGTGTGTGTGTGTGTATATGTATGTATATGTATATATACATACATACATGCATGCATGCATGCATACATACATACATGCATACATACATACATACATACATACATACATACATGCATACATACGTGTGTATGTATTTTTATATAATACTGCCCTTATTTTAGCGGTCCATTGGCCCCTTCCAGGACCCACATCAATACTGATAGGTTTCTCTTTCTAATAAAGCGTATGATTAAAAACAAAGAACAGTACGGTAAGCACCACCACAATAGATAAAAAATCGAGAAGGAGGGACAATTCCCACATATCGACTGTACATAGAATTAATACAGCAAAAAGGAAAAATTGTGATGTTTTCATACAAAGTATTATACCAAAGAAAATTGCGCTGGACAAAAAAACAAAAATATAAAGCAGCAAAACCGCGTGAGATATTCACCAATAACAAATAAAAATCAAATAAAAAAACTAAAGATTTTTATGTTTATTATCATACAAAGTAACTGGGCATGTGGTACCTATAGCCTCCTTACAGTAACATATAGACTGTCATCGCTTTAACACCTATTTATGAGTGAATAGGTTGTGACTCACTTTTAGTGCAAATTAAATACAGTAGTACCTTGGATTACGAGCATAAGCCGTTCAAGAAGAATGCTTGTAATCCAAAGCCAGTCCTATTTCAAAGCGAGTTTTCCCTTTAGGAATCAATGGAAACTCTGATAATTTGTTCCACTGCTTGTCTATGCAGTACTGCATGTGGCCAGAGGTGGGGGGGTGGGGCGTGCCAGAGACATTTGGAGACACTTGGGAATGGAGCGGTTCCGAACATCACCGGAACCTCTGGCCAAATGCGATACTGCACACCCTAGAGGCCTGAAACCTGTTTGTCATGTGATAGAATAATATGATAACCAGGGTAATTGGCGCTACCTATAAGTAAAACTCCTTATATGTATGTATATCAATATATAATTCCGAATATATCATGTATTCATCTAGAAGAATATATATATAATAGAAGGAGGCATAACCCCAAAGGACTATCAATCTGCGATTTAAGATTTACAAACTACTCAAAAGTCCCAAAAAACAACAAAGTTCCTACTAGAGATTAGTTCCTGGGATTAACAAATAATTCCAATAAGCAAAAGAAAAGGAAAAAACGAAAATCAAACAACAAACTAGAAACCAAAAGAATTTTTTGTGTCTGTATCGCTAAGAGACAGTATTCCCTAAAATCGCATTAATGCCAAAGTGTGGTTTGAGTAGGCAAATTCCCAGTAAGAGGCGTATGTAAATGTGCTAGTGAACTTATTATCCCAAATATGCAAACTGTAAGTGTAAAACGCTAATATAGATATATATGAAAGAATTTTTTGCCTAAAGTCGCATTATCGCCAAGATGTGCAAAGAAACAAGTAGTAAATGTGCTTAATGAGATTGAAAATCAAAATGCAAAAATTCAAATTATACAACCTATACACGCAATGTGCTAATGTAAGCATATATATATATGAAAAAACAAAAATATTAATAATATATAGAAATTATGTCAAAAATATATATCAAAAAAGTGCAGGTGAAAAAAACAAAGGACAAAAAAATGTGTACAAAAAAGAAAAAAGGATGTATATATAAAATATATATATATATAAAAAAGCAAAGGGTCTCTTAAATAAACAAAATAACAAAAAATACAAAAATAGTGTCCAAATTTCCAAAAAATCTCTTCAACAGTGCAATTACAGAAAGTTCAAAAAATGTGACTAAAGTGCTTCTCGTGCAATCTCCAACGTGACTTCTGTGTTCCCCCACAAGGTCCCCCACTCACCAGAAGAATACACCCCTGCAGGGGTAATTCGCCTTGGAAACAAAGTCTACCGGTAACCAGCTCTTCATTCGCATCCAGAGAGAGTTTTTTCAGTCCCTGCTGATGTCCAGCTCCTCAATCGCAACCAAGGGGGAGATTTCCTCATAGGAAAAAAATTGTAGTCTCCATAGTGTGATTTGTATAAAAAATCAATTTATTGCCACAAAAATATAAACAAATAAAAACATAAAAAATAATAAAACGGAAAAAACAATTCTCATATGTTGAGACAAGATGTGGGACCACAGTCCATTAAAAAAACCTTTCAGCCTCCATATATAAATGATAACGTTCCAGGAAAAAAGAAAAAAATCCTAGAACAGGGCTGAAAGAAAGGTAATAACCATACGCTAATGGCACTTTATCCCAGATAACACAAAGGACTAGACACCAAAAAATAATAATGGTAATGTCCCAGGATATAACCTGTTTGTCTGGAGTCACTCCAGTGTTTGTAAGTCCCCCAGGGATAGAGCCCTTCTAGCGCGGAAAAAATATAATAATCCGAACGTGGAAGCCGCCCGGTGGACACGCAGCTACGGCTTGCACTCCAACTGCGCTCCAACGAACGGAACTGACGTAATAGGCGTAACTCCGTCGAACGCGTTTCGTCATTGACGTCTTCAGCGGCTGAAGACGTCAATGACGAAACGCGTTCGACGGAGTTACGCCTATTACGTCAGTTCCGTTCGTTGGAGCGCAGTTGGAGTGCAAGCCGTAGCTGCGTGTCCACCGGGCGGCTTCCACGTTCGGATTATTATATTTTTTCCGCGCTAGAAGGGCTCTATCCCTGGGGGACTTACAAACACTGGAGTGACTCCAGACAAACAGGTTATATCCTGGGACATTACCATTATTATTTTTTGGTGTCTAGTCCTTTGTGTTATCTGGGATAAAGTGCCATTAGCGTATGGTTATTACCTTTCTTTCAGCCCTGTTCTAGGATTTTTTTCTTTTTTCCTGGAACGTTATCATTTATATATGGAGGCTGAAAGGTTTTTTTAATGGACTGTGGTCCCACATCTTGTCTCAACATATGAGAATTGTTTTTTCCGTTTTATTATTTTTTATGTTTTTATTTGTTTATATTTTTGTGGCAATAAATTGATTTTTTATACAAATCACACTATGGAGACTACAATTTTTTTCCTATGAGGAAATCTCCCCCTTGGTTGCGATTGAGGAGCTGGACATCAGCAGGGACTGAAAAAACTCTCTCTGGATGCGAATGAAGAGCTGGTTACCGGTAGACTTTGTTTCCAAGGCGAATTACCCCTGCAGGGGTGTATTCTTCTGGTGAGTGGGGGACCTTGTGGGGGAACACAGAAGTCACGTTGGAGATTGCACGAGAAGCACTTTAGTCACATTTTTTGAACTTTCTGTAATTGCACTGTTGAAGAGATTTTTTGGAAATTTGGACACTATTTTTGTATTTTTTGTTATTTTGTTTATTTAAGAGACCCTTTGCTTTTTTATATATATATATTTTTTATATATACATCCTTTTTTCTTTTTTGTACACATTTTTTTGTCCTTTGTTTTTTTCACCTGCACTTTTTTGATATATATTTTTGACATAATTTCTATATATTATTAATATTTTTGTTTTTTCATATATATATATGCTTACATTAGCACATTGCGTGTATAGGTTGTATAATTTGAATTTTTGCATTTTGATTTTCAATCTCATTAAGCACATTTACTACTTGTTTCTTTGCACATCTTGGCGATAATGCGACTTTAGGCAAAAAATTCTTTCATATATATCTATATTAGCGTTTTACACTTACAGTTTGCATATTTGGGATAATAAGTTCACTAGCACATTTACATACGCCTCTTACTGGGAATTTGCCTACTCAAACCACACTTTGGCATTAATGCGATTTTAGGGAATACTGTCTCTTAGCGATACAGACACAAAAAATTCTTTTGGTTTCTAGTTTGTTGTTTGATTTTCGTTTTTTCCTTTTCTTTTGCTTATTGGAATTATTTGTTAATCCCAGGAACTAATCTCTAGTAGGAACTTTGTTGTTTTTTGGGACTTTTGAGTAGTTTGTAAATCTTAAATCGCAGATTGATAGTCCTTTGGGGTTATGCCTCCTTCTATTATATATATATTCTTCTAGATGAATACATGATATATTCGGAATTATATATTGATATACATACATATAAGGAGTTTTACTTATAGGTAGCGCCAATTACCCTGGTTATCATATTATTCTATTTCTTGGAGGAAACACCTTTTGGAGTTTCTTTCTTTTGTGGGTGGCAGCAACCTAATGATATAATTAGTATTTAGCCGTAACTACTGTTATTACTATCCTCTCTTACTTCCCACCGTTGTCGAGCGCGGTTTTTTCCTTTATTTTTATTTTTGTTTGTCATGTGAGACAATGCTAGCAAACCCAGCCAGGATTTAAAGGAAAAAACATTTCGTATTGCGAAATGCTCATAAACCACAATCTAAGGTTCTACTGTATAGGCAAAACATTGTACACACGTGGGGGTATGCGCCAACCATCTACCCCAGATCTTATATTTATTTGGACACCCTCTATGGATGAGGCTTTTTTTTTTATTTTTTATTTTTTGTAGGCCAGTGTCGTGCTTACGGCCACTACCCAATTCAGCGGGTCAGTGGTAATCATCTGAGTCAGACCCTCATAATCAGTAATCTGGCCATAAAGAATGTTTATAGGAAAATATGAAGATGTTTCTATCTTCCAGATTAGGAAGGAGACCCAAAAGACATTGCTTAGGGCAGAGGGTTAGAGGAGAGCTCATATGATCATGTATGAACCTGACTACTTGTGTCCAATCAAAGCTGACTTTACGCAAATGTTTCTTTTGCGTAGCTCTGCTTCTGTTAATCTAGGTCTATGTTGTGCTAAACATCACCGTTCGTTTTTGTGTATCCTTTTGTATGGCTCTAAAGTAATAAGATGTTAGTATAACGTGTACCAATTGCTGGAAGTAGAGCACATAAAGTTATCCTTCCTTTCTATAGGGGACAGAGACTGTCACCAAGATTGGATTATATGATGCTGTACTCAAACAAAATGAGGTAAGACTTTATTATTAGGCACTGTTGCCTGAAATCTACAAAAGTTTTTTTTTTTTTAATTTGTAATTTTTATGTATACGTGCTCTTGGTAAAGCTACCATCATATAACTCCTTTTTAGATGAAGATTGTTAGTAGAGTAGAGTATTAGATTACAGTATACAAATAACCAGGCCTCCTGTCTGGGTTAAAGTTGGGCCTCATGTCATTGATAATTCTCTTCACTTTTCTCTCTCAGTAAGACCTCCATTCACATGGGCATTGAAGCCCATTCAGTCAAAAGGGTGCTGTGTGTAGGCAGCCCATTTACACAGTGTGTGTGGTTGTTTTTTTTTTTTTTTTTTTCAACGTTTGGAACTTCTCTTTTTTATGCAGAAAATTATGTGGAAATCTCTCCAACTTGGTTGCAGAAAGCAATAAAAACATTAAGGAAACGGCAACTTTTGTCTACTAGAGTCAGAAAAGTTTTGGACAAAAGATTTAATTAGGGGGAAAAAAATACTTTTTTTTTTGGAAATTTATTAGCAGCTAATGTAACTTTCTGTGCATTTGATTTGTTTACATGCAAAGCTGGTTTTGTGCTTTTTGACGTTGTTGGTGTTTGGTGTTTTTTATTTTTATTTAATTTTTTTTTTTTTTTTTGTTAGAGCCACCTTTTTTGCTCCAAGTAATATATTCTAAATTTCAAGTAATATCTCTTACGAAATTTGTCTTTTTTTTTTTTTTGTTTATAGATGCTGTATTCTATTGATGGTGAAGTTAATGTAATAAGCTGTTCAGTGAACACTGAGAAAACACTACTTGGTAAGTTGCCTCTTCAACCCTTTGTTTCAATTCTGTGCTTAATTTAGTTTCGGTATGAATGTGAAGCATCAATTTGCTCATATGATTTCTAGCATAAGGAAGTACTGTGGCATAACAGACATTTTTATCACTCATTCAGCATATGACCTGTAAAAGCACTAGGATTTCTATCCTACAGGTCAGTGCTCTAAAACTGACTATGGGGATATTTTTATAAGGATTAGCAGTAAAAATTGCAGCTGCAAATCTTGCCTTTTAATTTTGGTTAAATGTGTATTTACATTGTTTAAAATAACCTAGCATAAACAGCAGTACTCAGACTTAAGAAGGGTCAATACGGGCTTTATTGCTGTACATGTTGCTGTCAGTTTAACCACTTCAGCCCCGGAAGGCTTTACCCCATTCCTGACCTGAGCACTTTTAAAAATTTGGCACTGCGTCGCTTTAACTGCTAATTGCACAGTCATGCAATGCCAAAACAAAATTTGCGCCCCCCCCCCCCCCCCCACACACAAATAGAGCTTTCTTTTGATGGTATTTGATCACCTCCTGGGGTTTTTATTTTTTGCGCTATAAACTGAAAGACCAAAAGTTTAGAAAACGAAAATATTTTCTACTTTTTGTGTTAAAAAAATCCAATAAACTCAATTTTAGTCATACATTTAGGCCAACATGTATTCGGTCACAAAAAAAATGTCAATAAGCATATATTGGTTTGCGCAAAAGTTATAGTGCCTACAAACTAGGGTACATTTTCTGGAATTTACTTTTTAGTACAAACCACCCCTTAATGACCCCGTTTTTGAAAGTAGACACCCCAAGGAAATTGCTGAGAGGCATGTTGAGCTCATTGAATATTTGAATTTTTTTTTTTTTTTTTTTTGTCCCAAGTGATTGAATAATGACAAAAAAAATACAAAAAGTTGTCACTAAATGATATATTGCTCACACATGCCATGGGCATATGTGGAATTGCACCCCAAAATACATTCTGCTGCTTCTGCTGAGTACGGGGATACCACATGTGCGGGACATATATTGTAATCTTCTTTTTCGTGCAGCCTGTGGGCTGAACGAGAAAAAAGATTGATCGGTGGGTATGCCCACCATTAGAATACCTCCCTTCATCCACTCACTTTTAACGATGGGCATACATGCACAGTTTATATATGCCGAAGCATGGAGGCATCCTCCTGCAAAGAGTAGGAGCAAATCGCTCTTCCGCCCCTGCTGCCCCCATGCTTCAGCATATATGAGGTCAGCGCTGGAGTCACGGCTTTGTGTATCGTGGGAGCAAACGCTGTCAAGATAAAGTCCAGATAAATGAATCCGCTCTGCAGCTGAATGGCGTACCTGAAAAAAATGGTTAACAATAAAACACAGTAAATGGGGAAAGTATATATAAAAAAAAAAAAAAAAAAAATGCCTACCTGAAAAGCAAACATAAAACATAATAACAATAAAACATTACAGAATAGAATACAGTAAAAAAAGAGCAGAACAGTAGAGCGAGAATAGAGAGAGAACAATAAAACGACAGCTATTTTTGATATATATATATATATATATATTTTTTTTTTTTTATTATTATTATTTATTGGGTAGGGGTACTTGGGAGTACATAAGGAAAATTCCTCTCATGCAGCCAGCTTGCTGTATTTGGTTGGGGAAGATGAGGTGGAGCACCGTCTGGATACAGAAGGGCTCTGACAATCTCTTCCTGGAATTTAAGGAAGGATCCAGTCTGTCCTGAAGCTCTGTATGAGCATGAGCATTCAGCAAAGCCAATTGAAATAAACAGACACTTTTTTTTTTTTTTTTTTTGTACCAGCATCTGTCTTACGGGCAACTAGGTACGGCACCAACAACTGATCGCTGAGGTCCACCCCTCCCATATTTTGGTTATATAGGGCAGGGGTGCCCAACCTGTGGCTCTCCAGCTGTTGCGGAACTACAAGTCCCATGAGGCATAGCATGACACCCAGAGGCAGAGGCATGATGGGACTTGTAGTTTTGCAACACCTGGAGAGCCACAGGTTGAGCACCCCTGATATAGGGGTTTCTCCACAACACCAGTCACCGTAGTAATTTGGACCGTCATGTCTGCATGAAGGGAGGTAAGAACAAAAACATTCTTATTATCCCTCCACTTCATAGCGAGCAAGTTATTACACTGCAAGCAGGTTCTCTCCCCCAGCCTAAGACGGGAGTATACAAGCTGCTGGGGAAAGCCCCCGCCGATTAGGTCACACGGTGCCACATGCTCCAATCTGCTGATCAAACAAATTACTAAACAGTGGCACGCTCATGTAATAGTTGTCCACGTACAAGTGGTACCTCTTTCCGAATAAGGGTGACATCAAGTCCCACACGATCTTGCCAGCGCTTCCTATGTAGTCAGGGCAGTTTGTCGGCTCTATGTGACTATCTTTGCCCTCGTAAACCATAAAACATGTATAGCCTGTAGCCCTGTCACAGAGCTTATACAGCTTGACCCTGTATCTGGCATGCTTGCTGGTAAGGTACTGTTCGAATGACAAGCGGCCAGAAAACTTAATCAGGGACTCATCAATGCAGACAACTTGGGGGGGGGGGGGGGGGGTAAACAAGTCTGCAAAACGTTGGTTGAAGTGGTTTACGAGGGGCAGAGTGCTTGCCACCTGACCAGCTTGAACTGCACTTATGGGACTCGCCACATCACCACGTGCGACTGCAGTGCTGGTTTGACTACGATCAGGGTGTACTAGGCCGCTGGTGCTTGCCAGTTCACCAGAAAGATGAGCGGCGCTAGTACTGCTCTGCTCCATACGAGGGACCTGCGGATCTTGCACATCAACAACAGAAGAAGTTGTTCGGGGTCTGGTACGCCTGACCTTGGCAGGGACCACAACTCCGTCGTCAGTTATCTGTCATCGAGCCGCTGTCCTCTACAGGATCGTATTCTGAGCCTGAATCTGACAGATGAGTGACTTCCTCTTCACTATCTGTCATGCTCAGAAACGTGTAGGCCTCTTTACTAGTGTACCTTCGATTTGCCAGTTTGGGCTCTAAATTTACTGGTACAACTAGTGAAACTTGTGGGTAAAAAAGCTCCTAGGCTGTCAGCGACTGTATGAAAATGCTACCAAAAAAACTGTTGGCGATCTCAGGGATCAGGCCTGACTCTGCGAAAGCTGCAGTTATGTATTTAGTGTTTTGTAAGTGACAGTGATCGCTTGATACTGCACTTGGGTGGGCTGTGCGGAGGGGGCTAAACGCAGGTGCTATTGGGTATCTGGGCTGATCCCGCTAACACTCAGTTTTTCGGAACCTTAAACTGCTCGGGACGCTAGTATAGATCTGATCAGATTAGATACTGATCTGTTCAGATCTTATACCACTAAGAGAGGTGTATGCTGCGTGCGTGGGTGTTAGCAGTACTGGCACTAACCTGACGCTGCCTGGGGCGACGCAGACCCTATCTGACCCTAAAACCTAACTTGTATCACCCGCTGTGCGATCAGGGGGTTAAACCTTTATTAGGTAATAAATGGCGGGTGCCCTGAAACTATAAAAAAAACAAGCTGACCAGCATCACCTGTAACAGTTATACGGTGATCACTGATGAAAGGGTTAACTAGGGGGCAATCAGGGGGTTACTACCTTTTTATTAGGTAGTATATGGGTGTCCCTAACGCTATAAAAAAGCTGCGGCGAACCGAAATACCTACCTGCTTAAGTAGCGCCACCTGTGACACTAATACAGCGATCAAAAAAATTATCGCTTGGTGACATGGGGTGATCACGGGGTTAAACCTTTGTTAGGGGGGTACCCTAGACCTAAAGGGGGCTAAATCTAACTGCCCTAACAGTTATTACAGTCACAATGCACCAGTGCAGTAAACAGTAAAAAAATAAAAATAAATAAATGTATTGGTGACACTGACAGGGGGTGCAGGGGGGTGGTCGGGGGTGTAATGTGTGCCTGGCGTGTTCTACTGTACTGTGTAGTGTTGTGCAACTCACTTGGACGTCTTCTCTCCACGGGAGCCGGAACGAAAAGGCTCCACGAGGAGAGATGACCTCACTTCCTCTACTGCTGTTTACATTACAGCAGCAGAGGAAGCTTTTCATTCGCCGGGAGCGATCGCAAGGCAGTGGCTACGAATGAGTACCGGTATGTTACTTTGCCTGCCTGCGCCATTCTGCTGACTTATATCGTCTTGAGGTGGTCGGCAAGTGGTTAAAACTATAGCAAAGCAACTGTTCCTCAGATGAGCAAGTACCAGTATTTCTAGGGGTTAAAGGATGATGCTGAACAGTGCACATGTAAGATGCTTGCTGCTGCTACAGTGAGGGTCACACTGCCACGTCTTGGGATCCGACTTGTGAGACCCTAAGTCACGTGACATGTGAAATCCCATGTTAGTCAATGAGGGCTGTCTTAATTAGCACTACTGAAGTCACTTTAGAAAAGGTTCCTGTACTACAAGGCAACTTCTATCTGACTTGTGCCCATATACTTTAATGGAAGTCGCCTCCGGATCTGGATCTGATATTGCAGGAAGATTACCCAGGCATTTCTGAAAGCCGCACCAAGTAGTACACAAGTCGCCTGGCTAAGTTGCATGACTTTCAGGTTGCAGTAGTATGAACCGATCCTTGGGAGGTGTTTTTGGAAAAAATTTAAATAAAAATTTTAGCATATACAGTAATTGAGTTTAAGACTTTTTTTTTTTTTTTTTCTCCCATGTCTTGATTAAACAAATTTTTGAGTTACTTTTACATTTATTTACTTTTTTTTATTAACCACTTAGCAACGGCCCATAGCCGAATGACGGCTACAGGGCAGTTGCTTAACTCTGGGAGGACGTATTATGACGTCCTCGCAGAATTCCGCTCTCGTGCACCCCCTGGGGCACGCACACGAGAACTTCCGTGACCGCCGGGTCCAGAAGATACGGCGCACGGCCGCTGATCACGGCCGTTTACCACGTGATCGCTCCGTCAAATGACAGAGCGATCACATGTAAACAAACCGGCGTGATTTCCGGTTCCTCCCTCCCCTCTCTGTCCCACTGTGAGCGGAGAGGAGAGAGATCGGTGGCAGCAGCGCTGTGGGCTGCATGTGTAGTGCCCACAGCGCTGCTCAGTGACAGATCCAGCCATGCTCTGCATACCCAGCCATGCTCTGCATACCCATCCATACTCATCCATCCAGCCATGCTCACCCATCCATACTCGGCATACTTGTCCATCCATACTCGGCATACTCATCCATCCATCCTCGGCAATACTAATCCATCCATCCATGCTCTGCCATCCCATCCACCCCCATCCATAATTAGCTGTACTCAGCCATACTCAGCCGTAGCCAGCCATACTCGGCTATACCCAGCCGTACCCAGCCATACTCATTCATGCTCAGCCATCCCCATCCACGGCTCATCCATCCCCATTCATGCTCATCCATGCCACTATAGTGCCTCACAAAAGTGTAATAGGTAGTCAAAATAGATTTGAAACGTATGTCCTTAAAACACCTGATGGCGCTCCCTGCATATTGGTCCTCTGTATGTGGCAACGCTGTGGAAAAGTCTCACACGTGGTATCACCATACTCAGGAGGAGTAGGAGAATCTATTTTGGGGGTGTAATTTTTGGTATGCACCTGTTATGTGTTAGAAATATTGTGTAAATGGACAACGTTGTGTAAAAAAAAAAAAAAAAAAAAAATTAGTTCTCGTTTTCTTTACACATTTTCCAAATACTTGTAGAAAAAAATGACATGTTCAAAAGACTCGATTATGCCTCATAGATTATACATTGGGTTGTTTCCTTCCAAATTTGGGTCATTTTGTTTCCATTGTTCTGGTTATCCCGGGCCTTCAAAAATGTAAGAGGTAGTCAAGAAATTATATGTGTAATTCATGCTCCAAAAACGCCTGATGGTGCTCCCTGCATGTTGGGCCTCTGTATGTGGCCACGCTATGTAAAAGTCTCACACGTGGTATCGCTATATTCAGGAGCAGTAGTAGAATGTCTTTTGGGGTGTAATTTGTGGTATGCATATTCTGTGTGTGAGAAATAACCTGCAAATATAACAATTTTGTGAAGAAAAGAAGAAAATCTTAATTTTGCAAAGAATTGTGGGAAAAAATTACAACTTCAAAAAGCTTGCCATGCCTCTTACTAAATACATTGGAATGTCTACTTTCCAAAAAGGGGTAATTTGGGGGGTATTTGTACTTTCCTGGCTTGTTAGGGTTTCAAGAAATGAGATAGGCCGTCAGTACCTCAGGTGTGATCCATTTTCAGAGATTGGCACCATAGAGCTTGTGAACTCTATATAACTTTCACAAGGACAAAATAATATACACCAATTTGGGTTATTTTTACCAAAGATATGTAGTGGTATAAATGTTGGCCAAAATATATGAAGAAAAATTACTAATTTGCAAAATTTTATAACCGAAACTTTTTTACAGAATTTTTTCGGTCTTTTTTTCTTTTTATAGTACAAAAAAAAAAACCAGCGGTGATTAAATACCACCAAAAGAAAGCTCTATTTGTGTGGAAAAAATGGACAAAAATTTCAAATAGGTAGAGTGTTGTATGACTGAGTAAAATGTGAGAGTACCAAAAGCTGAAAATTGGTCTGGTTATTAACCACTTTCAGACCGGACCATTTTGCTGGTAAATGACCAGAGGTCTTTTTACACTTTGGCACTGCGCTGCTTTAACTGGTAATTGCGCGGTCATGCAATGTTGTACCCAAACAAAATTTGCGTCCTTTTCTTCCCACAAATAGAGCTTTCTTTTGATGGTATTTGATTGCCTCTGCGATTTTTATTTTTTGCGATATAAACGTAAAAAGACCGCAAATTTTGAAAAAAAATGATATTTTCTACTTTTTGTTATTAGAAAAATCCAATAAACTCAATTTTAGTCATACATTTAGGCCAAAATGTATTCAGCCACATGTCTTTGGTAAAAAAAAAGTCAATAATTGTATATTTATTGGTTTGCGCAAAAGTTGTCACATCTACAAACTAAGGTACGTTTTCTGGAATTTACGCAGCTTTTAGTTTACGACTGCCTATCTCATTTCTTGAGGTGCTAAAATGGCAGGGCAGTACAAAACCCCCCCAAATGACCCCATTTTGGAAAGTAGACCCCCTAAGGAAATTGATAAGAGGCATGTTGAGCCCATTGAATATTTTATTTTTTTGCCTCAAGCGATTGAATAATGACAAAAAAAAAAATTTTTTTTTTTTTTTACACAAAGTTGTCACTAAATGATATATTGCTCACACATGCTATGGGCGTATGTGAAATGACACCCCAAAATAAATTCTGCTGCTTCTCCTGAGTATGGGGATACCACATATGTGGGACTTTTTGGGAGCCTAGCCGCGTACGGGGCCCCGAAAACCAAGCACCGCCTTCAGGCTTTCTAAGGGCGTAAATTTTTGAGTTCACTTCTCACTACCTATTACAGTTTTGAAGGCCATAAAATGCCAAGATGGCACAAAACCCCCACAAATGACCCCATTTTAGAAAGTAGACACCCCAAGCTATTTGCTGAGAGGCATGTTGAGTTCATGGAATATTTTATATTTTGCCACAAGTTGCGGGAAAATTACAAACTTTTTTTTTTTTTTTTTTTTTTTAACAAAGTTGTCACTAAATGATATATTGCTCATGCATGCCATGGGCATATGTGAAATGACACCCCAAAATAAATTCTGCTGCTTCTCCTGAGTACGGGGATACCACATATGTGGGACTTTTTGGGAGCCTAGCCGCGTACGGGGCCCCGAAAACCAAGCACCGCCTTCAGGCTTTCTAAGGGCGTTACAGTTTTGAAGGCCATAAAATGCCAAGATGGCACAAACCCCCCCCCAAATGACCCCATTTTGGAAAGTAGACACCCCTAAATTTAGGGGTACACTAGTGAGACTAGGTAATAAATGGCGGGTGCCCTGAAACTATAAAAAAATAACTAACCAACCAGCGTCACCTGTAACAGTTATATGGTGATCACTGGTGAAAGGGTTAACTAGGGGGCAATTAGGGGGCTTTATGCGGTAGTATATGGGGGTCCCTGGCGCTATAAAAAGCTGCAGCGAACCTAAATACCTACCTGCCTAACTAGCGTCACCTGTGACACTAATACAGCGATCAGAAAAACGATCGCTTATTAGGCTGGGTTCACACTGGAGCGATGCGGGAACGCCACGAATGCGCGGCGGGTTCCCGCATCGCATGCCTCCCGGCGGCAGTTCACACTGCCCTATGCGAACTGCTGGGAGTGTCAGTGAAATGTTACTGACACCCCCAGATCAGTTCGCATATCGCAGTGCGATCTGCAAACTCGGATCGCATGGTGTGAACACCCATGCGATCCGATTCTGCTGCGGGCCAAAAAAAGGGTCCCGTGCGAATTTGCGGCGGGTGCGGCGGGTGCGGCGAATGGCTGAACTCGAATCGCACAGAGATCGGATGTGATTTGCACTGCAGTGCGGTGCGAATCACATCCGTTCTCATAAACCGCTGCAATGTGAACCCAGCCTTAGTGACACTGGCGACGGGGGGTGATCACGGGGTTAAACCTTTTATTGGGGGGGTTAGGGGGGTACCTTAGAACTAAAGGGGGCTAACCCTAACTGCCCTAACAGTTATTAGTCACAAATGACACCCGCCGGGTGATCAGGGGGTTAAACCTTTATTAGGTAATAAATGGCGGGTGCCCTGAAACTATAAAAAAATAACTAACCAACCAGCGTCACCTGTAACAGTTATATGGTGATCACTGGTGAAAGGGTTAACTAGGGGGCAATCAGGGGGCTTTATGCGGTAGTATATGGGGGTCCCTGGCGCTATAAAAAGCTGCGGCGAACCTAAATACCTACCTGCCTAACTAGCGTCACCTGTGACACTAATACGGCGATCAGAAAAATGATCGCTTATTAGGCTGGGTTCACACTGGAGCGATGCGGAAACGCCGCGAATCCGCGGCGGGTTCCCGCATCGCATGCCTCCCGGCGGCAGTTCACACTGCCCTATGCGAACTGCTGGGAGTGTCAGTGAAATGTTACTGACACCCCCAGATCAGTTCGCATATCGCAGTGCGATCTGCAAACTCGGATCGCATGGTGTGAACACCCATGCGATCCGATTCTGCTGCGGGCCAAAAAAAGGGTCCCGTGCGAATTTGCGGCGGGTGCGGCGGGTGTGGCGGGTGCGGCGGGTGCGGCGAATGGCTGAACTCGAATCGCACAGAGATCGGATGTGATTTGCACTGCAGTGCGGTGCGAATCACATTCGTTCTCATAAACCGCTGCAATGTGAACCCAGCCTTAGTGACACTGGCGACGGGGGGTGATCACGGGGTTAAACCTTTATTGGGGGGGTTAGGGGGGTACATTAGAACTAAAGGGGGCTAACTCTAACTGCCCTAACAGTTATTACAGTCACAAATGACACCAATGCAAAAAAAAAAAAAAAAAAAAAAAAAAAAAAAAAAAATGACATTGGTGTCACTGTGACTGGGGGGCAGGGGTAATTGGGGGGGTGATCGGGGGGTAAAGGGGGGGTGTGAGTGTGCCTGGCATGTTCTACTGTGTGTGTGAGTGTTGGTGCGACTTACTGATCCGCTCTCCTCCGTGTCGGAACGAAAAATACCGACACGGAGGAGAGAATACATCACTTCCTCTCCTGTGTTTACATTACAGGAGAGGAAGTGATGTCACCGGGGATTTCTATTCGTCGGGAGCGATCGCGAGGGGGTGGCCATGAATGAATGGCC
Organism: Lithobates pipiens; assembly: GCF_037356315.1. Lineage (NCBI taxonomy): Eukaryota > Metazoa > Chordata > Amphibia > Anura > Ranidae > Lithobates > Lithobates pipiens. The sequence continues at coordinate 171,360,262 of NW_027507903.1, forward strand.
GTCCCCTCGTCCGGGATCGCTCCCGTACGAATACCGACCGCCGCAGGCACCGGGCGGGGGCCCGATCGGGCCCCCGACCCGCGGGAGGCAAGGGACGTACATGTATGTCCTTATGCCTGCCCGTGCCATTGTACCGACGTACATCGGCGTGCGGCGGTCGGCAACTGGTTAAGGGGGTTTAAGTGCCCAGCGGTCAAGTGGTTAAACATTACATTAAAAAAAATAAAAAAATAAAAGCCGCCGGCCCACACAATTTTTTGTTCGTATTTCAAATACCGTATATTTTTACATCAGTTTTTTGTTTCCATATCATAACCCTGATTTTTCTTTCTTTTACTTTTTTTCCTTTCAGCATTGAGCTATTGTAATTCATCATGTGAAGCGCCCAGTCGAGTACTTTCACCAGGTAGTGGCATAAATTTGTATCGTGCACAATACAAAGTAGTGATTGGGTTTGGTTTTGTGTGTATGTGTGTGTGTGTGTGTGTGTGTGTATATATAATATATATATATATATATATATATATATATATATATATATATATATATATATATATATATATATATATATATATATATATATATATATATATCTTATACAATATTAATCTTTTGAAAAGCATTTCATTATGAATGTATTTGTGTTTTTATATGAGCATTTCTGGCCATACGTCTCTTGTGGGTCACAGGAGTGCACTTATTTTTGCTCTCTTGTTCCCACTGCTGTCTCTGTGTGAGAGAGAGGGAAAGAGGACCAGACTGCTGCAGAGAGGCACAGCGCTGAATCAAGGAGCCAGGTAAGTATTTAAGGGGGTTGGGGGAGCTGATCATGGAAGGCTATTTACCTTAATGTAGAGAATGCATTAGACCCCTGCTAAGGCATTTTTCAGGCGCTTTAGCACTAAAAATAACGCCTGTAAAGCGCCTGAAAAAAGCCTCCGCTGCAATCCCAGTGCAAAAGCCGAGTGCTTTTACACTGGGGCGCTGCACTGGCAAGACGTCAAAGTCCTGCAAACAGCTTCTTTGCAGTGATGTAGGAGCGGTGGATACACCGCTCCTAAAGCGCCCTGCCCATTGAACTCAATGGGCAGCACTACCAGTGGTTTTAACCCTTTTTTCCCAAAATGACTTTCAGGACAGCCACCCGAGAGATCATGGCTCCACCTCCCAAAAGGAAACACATCCTCCATCAGAGCTTTTTAAGGAAAGCCTCCACGCAGTTTCCCCCAACTGGGAGGAACACCTCCGATGGGAGCCATGGTCTCTTGGGCTGGCCTGAGAGTGATTAGGTTCTCACCTTATTTTTCCTTTTGGAGCTGGTCCTCGCATCTGCCTCTCTGTGGGGACGGTGACATGGGCTCTCTCTCTCCCCTTTCAGTGCTCGAGGAGAGCCAGTACGCTGGCGGTGTTTACCCCTGTGTTTTTGTTTTTTGCAGAGCTTGGCGGCTGCAGGGTTTGATGTTCCTGCGCGCTGCATCGCGGGAGAGGCGGCCGCCATCTTTCTGGTCCTTCGGGAAAGGGGCAGGACTTCCGGCGGAGCACAGTGTAATTTCCTGTCGCTGGAACACGGGGAGAGAGGAGGGTCAACTGGCACCTTATTTCCGGGTCAGCGCAGCATTAATTTTTGAATCCCCGAACTGGCGGTGCATGATTCCACGCGTCTGCTAGTGCTAATAATGGAGAGCGATGCAGACAAGTGGGCAAGCCATGGTGCCAGCAAGGTGAAGGTAGGAGCGGTGTCTCTCAATGGCCGGATCCTTTTTGGTCCTGTGGGGGGAGGGAAGTGGTCACCCTTGCACCCCCCTTCCCCCTTAAGAGGTCAGTGTTTGCTGGATGGTGTGGGTTGTTGGGGGTGTTGGCTTGCTGGGCACTGGGAACGGTGTGGTCTTCCCTTGTTGCACCTGGGTGTCATCTGCATTCATTTTTTTGGCAGAGTTTAAATGGCGTGGTTTGTTTTTCCTTGTCTCTTTTCTGTTTGTTTAGACAAAAAGTACTGCCCAACCAGTTAAGAGGAGATGCCCTGTATGCAAGGAAAAACTAAGTGAAACCTTGATCAAAAAGCTCTGTGCGTCTTGTATCTCAAAAAGGGTTAGGGAAGAATCCCCATCCATTTGTGGTGATTTAGTAGCAACCATTAAGGATGAGCTCAAGGTTACCCTTTGGGCGTTCAGGTCTAATTTGGCAATAAGATCCTGGAACGTCAGGAGAGCCTAGAACCCCGCAGTCATCCTTGGAACCCCAGGGGTGTTCTCATTTGATGGGAGGGGGCTGTCACAAGACACCTCACAGGATTCTATCTCTTTGGCCTTGGCTGAATCTGATTCGGAGGCAGCCTCTAAGTAGAAGTTATCCTTAGAAGTGGGAGGTCTCCTCAAGGTGATCTATGTGACCTTAGGAATTGAGGAAGAGAAGAGAGCTTTCTCTACATGATTGCATGTATGCTGGGCTAGGGGATTCCAGGAGTCGCATCTTCCTGGTTCATTCCCTGGTTTCTGACATAATTAAGAGGGAATGGTTAGACCCCGAGAAGAAACCATTTTTCTCTAGAGCACACAAGACAAGGTTCCCTTTTTGAAGACGGCCCGGATTTTGTTTGGAACAAGGTCCCGAAGTTAGATTCGGCCTTCTTTCAAGTCTCAAAATTGACAGACTTTGCTTTCGAATACATGGCCACTTTGAAAGAGCCTATGGATAAAAAGATGGACTTCCTTCTAAAGAGAGCCTGGCAGTCAATAATTAATTTGAAACCGGCCATGGCAACAACCTGTGTGGCAAGAAATCTAGATCATTGGGTTAACCAATTAAAAGCACACATTACTGCTGATTCCCCAAAGCAGGAGATTTTAGACTCCTTTTCTACATTTTCAGCAGCAATTGCATATATTGCTGATGCTTCAGCTGAGTTGGTCCGCATGACAGCCAGGTCAGCCACCCTGACTAATTCTGTAAGAAGGGCCTTGTGGCTGAAAACTTGGCCATGGGATACGGCGTCAAAAAATAGACTTTGCAGTATTCCCTTTGCAGGGGATCTGTTATTCGGCTCAGTTGGAATCTATTCTTGACTGGACGGCGGACAAGAAGTCCTTTCCGGTCAAGAAGAAGCCAGTTCAGATGTGTAGGCCCCTTTTTCGGGCCCCAAAGGGGCAATCGGAGGATAGGACGCAGAGCAAGAGGCAACCCTGGGCAGCACAAAAACCCAAGGGTAGGGGTGGGGTGCTCCTCAATCCTCCTGTGTCTGCCACCAACCCACAATTACTCGCCCATCAGGGTGGGAGGGAGGCTCCAAGAGTTACACCCTCAGTGGGGGGCCATTACTCAAAATTTTTGCATTTTGAGAATGATTTCCCACAGTTACATGTTAGTTCACGGAGGCCCCACCGCAAAGGCTCTTGTTCACGAACATCCCAAGGGATCTGGTCAGGGCTTTCGCCATGAAGTCACTTATTCAGGATCTGATGTTTCAGAAGGTCATTGTGCCGGTCCCAACAGAGGAACTGGGTCAGGTGTTTTATTCACATGTGTTCCTGGTCCGAAAGCCCTCAGGAAAGTTCCGACTCATTCTAAACTTCAAAGTGCTGAACAAATCGGTGCAGTGTGAGAGGTTTCGGATGGATTCTATTTTCTCCATAAGGAACCTTCTGAATCAGGGATGCTATATGGTGTCCATAGATTTGCAGGATGCATATCTCCATGTCCCGATTTCCATCAGGTCGCAGAGATATATCTGAGATTGGCACGAAGGGAAGGGAGCAGGGTAGTTCACCTCCAGTTCAGCCTGTCCTCGTCCCCGAGGGTGTTCACCAAGATAATCCCGAAGCTTTAGTGCCCCTACGTCCTGAGGGAATCTCAGTGATTCCCTACTTGGACGACCTGTTATTTTTTGCCCAAACCAGGGAAGGCCTGCAAAAAGACCTGGACAGAGCCTGCACTCACCAAAAAGAGTTAGGTTAGATTATAAATCTATAGAAATCAAATTTGGTCTCTGCTCAGGAAGTGATCTTCCTGGGGTTTCCTATCCACTCTCTGGATCAGAAGATCTTCCTGCTGGAAGAGAAAAAAGAGAGGCTGATACAATTAGTATCTCAACTACAGTCCAATCAGTCCCCGTCCATAAGGAAGATTGTCTGTTGGGAACTTCAACTTCTTCCATCCTGGCGGTCCAGTGGGCAAAGCACCATTTCAGGCCTCTACAAACCTTCTTATTGAAGGTTTGGGACCACCAACAGAGCTTGTTGGATTCTCTGGTAAGGATTCCCACCACAGTAAAAAGAAGTCTATGGTGGTGGAGGAACCCGGAGGTTCTTTCAGAAGGCCTGTTGTTGTGCTTCTCAGTCCAGGTTCGGCTGACGACAGACGCCAGCTCCTGGGGTTGGGGAGCTCACATGGACAGTCAGTGGTTTCAGGGCTCTTGGTCCACAGAGGAGGCAGGGAGCTCCTCAAATTGGAGGGAGCTGAAGGCAGTGGAAAGAGCTATGTTGGCTTTTTCAGTTGTCCAGGGGAAACATGCCCAGGTCCTGTCGGACAATGCCACGACTTTGGCATACATAAACAGGCAAGGGGGAACCAGAAGCAGGGCGCTTCAAGATCTGGCAAAGTTTATTCTCGCTTGGGCAGAGCAGCATACGCTATCCTTGTCAGCGATCCACCTAAAGGGATCTCTAAACGAAAAAGCAGATTTCCTCAGCAGGAACCAGGTCTTCGAGGCAGAATGGCAGTTGAATCCAGAGGTCTTAAGGTTGATCATGGAAAGATGGGGACAGCCGAATGTAGATCTCTTTGCCACTCGGGGAAATGCCCAGGTCCCTCTCTTCTTCTTGAACAGTCAAGAGCAGCCGCTGGGAGTGGACGCCTTGGCACACAGATGGGGGGGGAATGGCATAACATAGGTGAAAATTCAGTTTCAGTTGATGCCGCGGGTTATAAGCAAGATCAGGAAAGAGGCAAAGACAATTCTGATCACTCCATTTTGGCCCAAAAGACAGTGGTTCTCGGCCCTACTACAGATGCAGCTAAAACCATACTAGCATCTTCCTCTAAGATGGGATCTCCTCCTGCAGGGCCCTTTGGTCCATCAAGATCTGGCAAAGTTAAGACTCACGGCTTGGTTTCTGAGGAGCATCTCTTGAAAAGAAAGGGGTTCTCAGACAAGTTGGCGGCTACTCTGATGTCTAGTAGGAAGAAGGTCACAAGGGCAATATACTTCAAATATTTTAAGTTATTCAATTCCTGGAGCAAAACTTATGCAAGCTCGCCAAGACAAATTGCTTCAGTATTGGAGTTTCTGCAAGAAGAAGTGGACAATAATCTAACAATCCGCACCCTCAAGGTGCAAGTAGCCACACTGGGGGTTTTCCTGGAGAAACCTATTACCTCAGACCCTTTTTGCATCCAGGTTCTTCAAAGCTCTCTCTAGGTCTAGACCGGTCGTGACCAAGAATTGCCCAGTATGGGACTTTACTGTTCTACAGGCCCTAACCGGGGGTCGTTTCAAACCTATTAATTTGACTTCCCTGAAATGGATTAAGTTAAACTATTTTTTTTGTGGCCATTACATCAGCTTGCAGACCCAGTGAGTTGTAGGCCTTGTCAATCAGGGAGCCATTTTTTTTCAGTTAAAAAACTGATCCTAGTTTTTTGCCCAAAGTGGCGTCGGTTCAGAACCGATCTTGGGAGATAATTCTTCCTACATTCTGCTCTAATCCGTTGGTTAAGAAGGAAGAAGAATTCCATACCTTGGATGTTAAGAGAGCAGTCTTAAGTTATTTGGAAGCCACTAAAGACTTTAGACGTGCGGATGCACTATTTGTTTTATTTTCAGGCAATAAAAAAGGTACGCAAGCTTCCAGAGGAACCATAGCGAGATGGTTAAGAATGGCTATCGAGGAAGCCTATTCCTGTACTGGCCTGAGGAGTCCAGTGAGGGTCTGGGCTCATTCCACAAGGGCCACAGCAGTAAGTTGGGCAGAGAAGGCTGGCATCACCCCCGAACAGATATGTAAGCTACCTGGTCAAGTATGATGACATTTGCCTGCCATTACAGATTAGATCTCATGACGGCTGGAGATCAGGCTTTTGGAAGGAAAGTCTTACAGTCTGTTGTCCCGCCCTGAATGGAGTAAGTCTCGGTAATCCTCTTGGGTGGCTGTCCTAAAAGTCTTTTTGGAAAAATTCAAGTTGGACTTACCGGTAACTTGTTTTCCAATAGACTTTCAGGACAGCAGTAACCCGCCCTGTTTTATCTTATTGCTGTAATACTATGATATAACTGTCACTTATGTGTTGCAGCCGGGGTCGGAGAGTCTCTACAAACAACTGAGGAGGCTGCGTGGAGGCTTTCCTTAAAAAGCTCTGATGGAGGAGGTGTTTTTGTTTTGGGAGGTGGAGCCATGATCTCTCAGGTGGCTGTCCTGAAAGTCTATTGGAAAACACGTTACCGTCTAACTTAAATTTTTCGGCCGCTAGCGGGGCGACCCCCTCTAGCTGAAAAGCACACCGCTACCACATACAGAAACAGAAGTGAAAATGTAAATTAAGCCACAAAAAAGTTAAAAAAAACTAAAAATAAAAAAAACTAAATGATTAAAGTAATTTTAGTTATGATCTAGCTTCAGTTTTTATTGGACTCTTGGTTCTAGATCAACCCATGCCTACTATACTACGTAACTCAAATTCCTTCTTAGGCACTTCTGAATATGAATATATCAAGGGACATATGTGAAAAACATCTGTGCATCTAGTCACTATATATATATATATATATATATATATATATATATATATATATATATATATATATATATATATATATATATATAATATTAATTTAGTTGTGCTCATAAGTTTACATACCCTGGCAGAATTTGATTTCTTGGCCATTTTTCTGAGAATCTGCATGATAACACAAACTTTTCTTTCACGCATGGTTAATCTTTGGCTGAAGCCATTTATTATCCATCAACTGTGTTGACTCTTTTTAAATCAAAATCACAACAGAAACTACCCAAATTACCCTGATCAAAAGTTTACATACCCCAGTTCTTAATACTGTGCATTGCCCCCTTTTAACATCAATGACAGCTTGAAGTCTTTTGTGGATGAGGCTTTTTTTTATCCTCTCAGATGGTAAAGCTGCCTATTCCCCTTGGCAAAAAGCCTCCAGTTCCTGTAAATTCTTGGGCTGTCTTGCATGAACTGTACATTATGAGATCTTCCCAGAGTGGCTTAATGATATTGAGGTCAGGAGACTGAGATGGCCACTCCAGAACCGTCACTTTATTCTGCTGTAGCCAATAACAGGTTGACTTGTGTTTTGGATCATTGGCCAAGTACATACCATGCGCAGCTGCCTGGCTAATGAATGCAAATGTTCCCGTGGTATTTTTTGATAAAATACTGTATTCATCTTGCCATCAATTTTGACCTAATTTCCTGTGCCTTTTTGTAGCTCACACATCTTCAAAACATCAGCGATCCACCTCAGTGTTTCGTAGTAGGAATGGTGTACCTTTCATCATAGGCCTTGTTGACTCCTCTCCAAATGAAGCGTTTATGGTTATGGCAAAAAAGTAGGGCTGTGGAAACTTAAAGATGAATTCCTTGATTAATCGATACATTTTTTGATCGCTTAAAATTCTTTTGAGCGATCAAAAAGAGTACCGTCGGAGATCCGGTGACATCACAGACATCAACGTCATTGGACTCCTCCCCCCTTCCCCAAGTGCCTCCATCTGCTAACAAAGGGAAGGGGGGAGGAGTCCACTGACGTTGTAGTTCTGATTGAATGTAACATGTACGGTGGAGGAGCTACGCATGATGTCACTCGCTGCTTCCCTACGGAACTAAGGCGATTGTAGGCTTTACATGCTGTGTTTTTATCATCTTCATGTGAGTAGTTTGTGTTTGAACACAAAAATGTAATCTTATACTTAAGCGGTGAGCACTTAGATCTCTTCTTTCTACCCATGACCTGGCGTCCTTGCTGAGATCTAAGGAGACGTGAGAGAAGTTTATGGTACATGTTAACCCTTTTGATACCCGCTTGCATGACCACCTGTTTGCACAGGGGTTCATGCCATAAGGTGAGAGTGATTAGTTAGACCAAGGGTGGAGGGATTGTCGTGCTACTGTGGCAAAAAAAAAAAATACGTCGGTGCTACAGTTTGAATTTTAAAACGTATTTGTGTGAACTGTAGGGCTGAAACAACTAATCGATTATGAAAATAGTCATCGATTTATTTCATAATTGATTAATCGGCCAGTAACATAATGGGGTTAAATAAAAAAATTAGCCCTTTATAGTACAAAGAGCAAATAATCGCTACTGTAAATGTTACTTTCACAGTTCTACAGTAAAAAAAAGAACTCCTTACAGTAGTGATTATCTTTTTTTAACCCCATTATGTTACTAAACATCTTAGACCTGGTTCACATCAATGTGTTTATTGGTGCTTTTTTCAGAAATGCAATACAGTTCATTTACATGGTTTCCTATGGGACATGTTCACATCTGAAATCTCTTAACGCTAAATGGTGCTTTATTGTTTCAATATACTTCAATGGAAAAGCTGCAGAAAAGCATGTCATGCGTTTTTGCAGGAATTTGTGTTTTTTAATCTGCCCAAAGAAAATGCAAAAAAATGCAAATTTCAATAAAATCACGTGCGCAAAAATCAAAACGCACTGCGGAAACAGATCAAAAGCAAACTGCATAGGTGTGTACCAAGCCTTATGCTGGCCACACAGATCAGTTTTCAGATGAGAATATTCAGACGAAAAATCTTTGTACATTCGCTGAATGAAAGAATTTTGTTTGAAATTTTCACTTGCTTTTAACATTCTGTTTTTAAAATGTATGTAATTTCTGAATGAAAACCACATACACTGTCTGAAAATTACTTTGACTAAGAAGTTTTCTATTTCCAAATTTTCCTGTTGCTGTGGTTGAAAATAAACGTCAATTTGACCCACTTTTTTTTTTTTTTTTAAGGTTATTAATCGATTAATCGGAAACAATAATGCAGCCCTAGTGAACTGTGCAGTTAAAGTGGTTGTAAACCCTTACAAACCACTTTGACCTACAGATAAGCCTAGATTAAGGCTTACTTGTAGGTCCAAGAAATATCTCCTAAACCTATACGGTTTAGGAGATATTTACCTGAAGACAGCCACCGCTGTCTACGGCGCATGCGCCGTAGACAGCGGCGCACCGGGTAAGCCGCAGATCGTGGTGATATGCCGCGATTGTCGGCTCCTGTGCGCATGTGCAGGAGTGACGTCATCACTGCTCCGGCGAATCACAGCGCCAGAGCAGCGAGACCCACCAAGAAGATGGACGCTCGGAACTACAGGGGACAGCGGTGACTTTGCTGGCTCCTGTGTCAGGTAAGTGACACATAATGGACTATTATGCGATGCATAGTAGTCCATTATGCTTTACCTTTGCAGGGAATCAAAGAGGAAGTAAACCTAACTAGTGTGGGGTGATTGTATATAGTGTATACCACATTTAACACTGACTAATGCAGAGTTGCAATGCAAGGAGATCAGCTAAAAGTAGTTGGATCTGTATGTGCGTTTATAATTAATCGAAATTAGTCTATATAATTAATTAAAAAAAAAAAAACCGACTAATCGAACACGAAAATTTAATTAGTAACGGCCCTACAAAAAAACTAAATTTTGGTCTCATCACTCCAAATAACTTTGCCAGAAGGTTTGAGGCTTGTTTCTGTGGTGTTTGGCGTATTGTAAGTGGGATACTTTGTGGCATTTGCGTAGCGATGGCTTTCTTCTGGCAACTCGACCATGCAGCCCATCTTCAAGTGCCTCCCTATTGTGCATCTTGAAACAGCCACACCACATGTTTTCAGAGAGTTCTGTATTTCACCTGAAGTTCTTTGTGTTTTTTTTTTTTTTTTTTTTTCTTTGCATCCCAAACAATTTTCCTGGCAGTTGTGGCTGAAACTTTATTTGGTCTACCGGACAGGGGTTTGGTTTTAACAGAAACCCTCATTTTCCACTTCTTGATTAGAGTTTGAACACTGCTGATTTGCATTCTCAATTCCTTGAATATCTTTTTATATCCCTTTCCTGTTTTATAGTTCAACTACCTTTTCCCACAGATCCTTTTGACAATTATTTTGCTTTCCCCATGACTCAGAATCCAGAAACATCAGTACAGCACTGGATGAAAGCTGCAAGGTCAGTCAGAAGTCCAGAAACTCACTGACCTTTTTATATTTAAAAAAAAAGAGAGAGAGAAATCACCAGGGTATGTAAACTTTTGATCAGGGTGATTTGGGTAGTTTCTGCTGTCATTATTTAAAAAGAGTAAACAAAGCTGATTGATAATAAATGGCTTCAGCTAAGCACTAACCATGAGTGAAAAAAGTTTGTGCTATCATTCGTATTTTCTGAAAAATAGTCAATTCTAAATTATTTCAGGGTATGTAAACTTATGAGCACAACTGTGTGTGTGTGTGTGTGTATGTGTATGTGTATGTGTATATATATGTGTGTATATATATATATATATATATATATATATATATATATATATATATATATATATATATATATATATATATATATATATATATATATATATATATATATATATATATATATATATAAAATTTCATTTCTACATGTTAGTAATGACCTGTTTCATTTCTAGTTCCCAAGTATTTGGCTCTACTTATTGAAATTAGACCTGTCAACAATCTCAAGGTTCTCAAAGCTGTGGATATCAGTGTCCGAGTACAGGTAACCATAAGTTAATACGTTAATAAAATTGTCTTTTTATTACCCCTTCTTCTTTTTTTTTTTTTTTTTTTTTTTTTTCTTATCGTACATGACAGCACACAGAGCCATAGTAGTTACTATGTAGGTTATAGGCCATCTTCAGGTGATCGACACTGGCACACCCTAAGACAGGAAGTCCACTCCCTATATAACCCCCCCACTACTGGGAGTACCTCCTTTTTTTTTTTTCGCCAGTGTGTAAGGTGTTGGTCATGAGTAAAGATGTGCTGTGCTGAGCTCCACTTGAGCAATCCTTGCTGGGGCTAGCTATACAGCCGGATCTATTCAAAGTGTTTTTTAGGCCAAATTGAATGGTACCTGGGCTCCGAAGAAACAAGGTTGTTCACAGAACCCAGCGTGAAAGGTGAAGATTGGGTCTGTTGGTTTTACCATAGAAAACCCTGCAGAGGCAAAGGTAAGTGGAATTTTTTTTAAATTTTCTTTATGAAATGTCTCCTTTTTAAATGGTAAATGTTGGCATGCCTAAGTGTCACCACTGGGGGCTGTATGGAGCACATACCTTCTCATGCATTCCTCAGAGATCGCCCTGTGTCAGGAAGCAGCAGGCTTTTTCCTCCGGCTAGCAGGCAGACCTCCGGTGAGTTTTGGGGGGGGATTTTGCTTCCACAGACAACCCCCACCTGGGCTAAGCGCTCCCTCCCTTCACGAGGAAGGGGAGAGGTACAACGATCGGCGATGCCGTTTTCTTTCACTGCCCTGCATGGCGGCGGCTCCAAGGTCTCCTCCTTGCCATTCCTCCCTCACTCACAAGCCGATCCCGTTGGCTTGGATGCCTGTGCAGAAAAACTCTTTTGAAAGACTGAGGGGGTGGGGCTTAGCGCGGCATTGGTGTCCTCCAACGTCAATTCAGGAGTGTGTTTTAAAAACATTGTGCTGCTGCAAGGTGTCGGATGGACACAAGAGCAAAAAGAGGTTTGGTGGCAGACATTTCCTATTGACACATTTACTATTAGCATCAGGCTGAGCATTAATAGCAGTGGCTGGACTATTGCTCAAGCAGTGGATGCAATCCTTCTGGTAGTACCTCTGCTTTTGTGCACCTGCCATGGTCAGAAGGGGGGGTAAAAACACCCCAAAAAAGAAGGGCTCAAGAAGGACTTCAGCCACAAAAAAGCCTAAAACCATCTTAAAAAAATAAAAATAAAAAAAACGTCATCCTCCCCTGAAAGTTCTGAGGTGGCTGGACAGAGTGAGCCATCAGGGCCGTCAGGTATTGCAACTGCTTTCAACACTGCAACCCCTGTCTATATTACTGAAGAGGTTTTTTTCCTCTACAATTTTATGGTTGGAGCAGACGATTGATGCTTTAATCGCATCCCGGAGTAAACACAATAGGTCCCCTTCCATTACCCTCAAAATGAAGAACCAGGGGCGAGAGATGATGATGAATTTCTCTCAGGGGAACAGGAAGAGGCTGATGACTCCTCTTCTGAAGAATCAAATACGGAAGGATCAGGTTCACAATCTCTTACTGAATTGGTCCGTTCCACATTCATGCTGCCATTAGCTGAGTCAGTTGATGAGCCCACTTCTTGTTTGGGTTCGCTAAAGCCTCCTCAAGCTATTCATGCTTTTCCTATCCATTCATTGCTGAAAACACTTATGTATTCTGAGTGGGATCACCCAGATAAACATTTTTTTTTTCCTCCGAAAAGTTTTTCAACACTTTGTCCTATGGAGGAAGAATTTAATAAGAAATGGGGGATGCCAGCAATTGACGCTGCTATATCCTCTGTAAATAAAAATTTGACTTGTCTGCTAGACAACGTTTCAAATGCTGAAGGATCCAACAGATAAGAAGTTGGAATTCCTATTAAAAACTATTTTTCTCTGGCAGGTTCAGTGGCTCAGCCTGGCTGGCAGCAATCGGTGTATGCCAATCCTTGAGAGACCAGTTTAAACAGGTGCTCCAGATTATTCCTGATCAGCAGGCCCAAGATTAGGCCAGGATACCAGGGGTGTTGTAGTTTTGTAAAAGACGCTATTATGCCACGTACACATGACCGGACTTTTCGGAGGGACAAGGTCCGACAGACTTTCGAGTTCTGACGGACTTTCCGAATGAACGGACTTGGCCACACACAATCACACCAAAGTCCGACAGATTTGAACGTGATGACGTACGACTGGACTAGAATAAGGAAGTTCATAGCCAATAGCTGCCCTCGCGTCGGTTTTCGTCCGTCGGACTAGCATACACACGAGCGGATTTCTCGGTAGGAACTGGGTCCGGCGGAGTTCTGGCGGAAAAATTTGAAACATGTTCCATTTCTAAAGTCTGTCAGACTTTTGCAAATCAAAAGTCCGCTGCAGCCCACACACGTCGAATGGTCTGCCGGAATCATTCCGTCTGACTTTTGATGTTGAAAAGTCTGGTCGTGTGTACGCGGCATAAGACCTCGTTATGAAGGGGTGCCCCCGCTCGCTCGAGTGGGGGGAAGACTTCTGCAGTTGTCAAGGATCTGGCAGGAAGAGTGTCGAGATAAATGGGTTGGCTTCCTCAATATCTCTAGAATGCAAACTAGAGTTCCGAGAGTTCCCGTCTCCTCGTTTTCTCAGATGAAACGCTCCCAGGGATCCAGAGAAAAAAGTCTCTTTCAAGCTTTGGACCATCTTTTGTCTCAAAAGGTGATATTTGTGGTCCCCATGGAAGAGCAGGGGTTAGGGTTTTATTCAAACCTTTTCGCAGTACCAAAACCAAACGGGGATGTCGGAACCATTTTAGATCTCAGAGATTTCAGAGATCTATATTTGTTTTTAAATAATCTGCTCTTTTCACATCGAGTCAATACAGTCGGTGGTCTTCATTCTACAAGGTGGAGAACTGCTAGCATCACTCGACATCTAGGATGCTTACCTCCCATGTACCTTTTACCACTCACCAAAAATATATATGCTTCGAGATAAATCTTCATTTTCAGTTTGTAGCTCGGCCTTTTCAGTCTAGCTACTGCACCTCAAGTGTTTACAGAGGTCTTGCCCCCCCCCCCCCCCCCTTTAGCCAGATTAAGGCCTCAAGGTACAAAGATTCTAGCTTACTTAGATGATCTACTCTTGATAGACCAGTCGGTAGCCCACTTAGACCAAAGTTTGGTCACCACAGTCGGCTACCTGGAATACTTAGGTTGGATTCTCAACCTAGAGAAATCTTCCTTAAAACCATCAAAGAGATTGGAATACTTGGGTCTGATCATAGATACAGCTCAGAAGAGGGTGTGCTTGCCCCAGGCAAAGATCAGTTCCATAAGGGAACTGATTCGGGTGGTCAAAGTAAAGAAGAATCCTTCTATTCGACTTTGCATGAGATTGTTGGGAAAGATGGGTGGCTTCATTGGAGGCCGTTCTTTATGCTCAATTTCATTCAAGACTACTGCAAAACAGTGTCCTATTGACCTGGAAGGTCCAAGCTCTAGACTTCCCAACGTGTTTCTCCCCAGTGGTGTGCCAAAGCCTCAGTTGGTGGTTGACGACCAAGAATCTCCAAAAAGGAAAATCCTTCCTATCGGTTACCTGGAAGGTGGTAACATCAGACGCCAGCCTTCTGGGCTGGGGAGCAGTCTTGGAAGAAGTATCTGTCCAAGGGAAAATGGTCTAGATCAGAAATTACCTTGCCCATCAATATTGTAGACATTTGTGCAGCACGCCTGGCCCTGAAGGCCTGGACGCTCAGATTACGAAATTGTACTATCAGGATCCAGTCTGACAGTGCCACAGCGGTGGCCTATATCAATCAAGGGGGCACGAGAAGTCGTGCGGCCCAGAGAGAGGTGAATCATATCTTAACTTGGGCAGAAAACAACATACCTTGCCTATCGGCAATCTTCATTCCAGGAATAGAGAATTGGCAGGCAGACTACTTAAGTCGCCAGCAGTTGCTCCCGGGAGAATGGTCTTTCACCCCCGACATCTTTCTGTCAATATGTCAGATGGGGAATTCCGGACGTGGATCTGTTTGCGTCCAGGTTCAACAAAAAGATCAACAGCTTTCTATCAAGGACAAAGGATCTGTTGGCATGTGGAACCGATGCCTTGGTTTTCCTGTGGAATCATTTTTCCCTGATTTATGCATTCCCTCCTGTTCTGTTGCTTCCGTGGCTTCTGCACAGGAAGGGAAGGTGGTGATTCTTGTGGCCCAGGAGATCTTGGTATGCAGAGATCGTAAAGATGGTGGTAAGAGACCCATGGACCCTACCGCCATGGCCAGACCTTCTCTCGCAAGGTCCGGTATTCCATCCTACTTTACAAACGCTACATTTAACAGTTTGGCAGTTTTGTACTTCAAAGAAAAGGATTTTACTGGTAAGATGTTATAAAATCCTATTTAGAATATTTCATGCGTCAATAAAAATGTGTGCTGAATATAAAACCTAAAAACTGTTTTTTGTTCCGGTTTAAAATTCTTTTGACTTTCTTTGTGACTGCAAATAAGGTTTTGTTGGTGCCTGCGTTTGGCATTTAAAAAATAGTTCCAAGCCACCGAGTCAGTGACTAAGTTGTCACTTATGCCCCATACACACGAGCGGACTTTTCGACATCAAAGTTCCGACCGGAACGATTCCGGCGGACTATTCGATCGTGTGTGGGCTGCAGCGGACTTTTGATTTGCAAAAATCCGACAGACTTTAGAAATGGAACATTTTTCTGCCGGATCCAGTTCCTATAGAAAAATCCGCTCTTCTGTATGCTAGTCCGACGGACAAACAGCGACGCTAGGGCAGCTATTGGCTACTGGCTATGATCTTCCTTATTCTAGCCCGGTTGTACGTCATCACGTTCGAATCCGTCAGCCTTTGGTGTGATTGTGTGTGGCCAAGTCCGTTCATTCGGAAAGTCCGTCAGAACTCTGTCAGAACTCTGTCAGAACTCTGTCAGAACTCTGTCAGAACTCTGTCAGAACTCTGTCAGAACTCTGTCAGAACTCTGTCAGAACTCTGTCAGAACTCTGTCAGAACTCTGTCAGAACTCTGTCAGAACTCTGTCGGACCTAGTCCCTCAAAGTCCGGTCGTGTGTACACGGCATTAGTGTTTCCCATGCAAGTTTTTTCTTCTACTAAAATGTGAATATAAATATTATTTTGTATGTTTAGTAATGTGATTTATTCAGTAATTGTGTATTAGTCATATAGTTGTTGTACGTCCTTGAAGTAAAATTATGATTTTTGTCGTACCTGGGTCTACCCTCTTGGAGATATTATTACTAATCTTATGGCACATTGATTATTTATTTTTACTGTTTGTGATTAGACTTAAATGTGTGTTTTTATTTTAAAGGCAGTGTCTAGTGGTTTTGTACATATTTCTTACTATATTTATTTATCATGGCCAAGGCTAAAATAAAAACCAATTAAAAAAATCTGTTTAGTTATTATGCATTTCTGGCTAACAGGCTAACTCATGTTCTTTCAGTTTATTTTCATCACAATGATTAATAGATGAATATGACTTGTGTTTAGGAGTGACTCAACGTTGTCAGACGACACAGATGCTTTAGTCAGACTGGGGCAGGCTTAAAGGGAGCTGTTTGTGCTTTGCTGTCTCTTTAGCTGATTCATAGTGCTTTGATAATCCTTGATCGTTTTATGAAATTAGTTTTTTTTAATGCATAATTAAATGTATCATTAATAGTAAAATTTTCCACCCAAACATTTGTGGTTTTAATTTGTTTATGCATTTGTTTTGCATTATATCTCTGGTTTAGCACACCTAATGTGTATCAGTTGCACAGTGCCTTTTACTAGTTAACCCTGTTTCCCCTAAAATAAGACCTAGCGTGATTGTCGGTGTTGGCTGCAATATAAGCCCTACCACCCAAATAAGCCCTACCCTGTTTCCTCAAAAATAAACCCTACCCTGAAAAGAAGACCTACAAGGACTTTAATTAGGGCTTATTTGGGGGGATAGGGCTTTTATTGCAGCTATCACCGACAATCACACTAGGTCTTATTTTAGGGGAAACAGGGTAGGTGGCATATACTTGGCTTATTTTTGGAGATTTTGTGTTTTTGTTATATAGTACCGTATATACTCGAGTATAAGCCGAGATTTTCAGCCTCTTTTTTGAGGCTGAAAGTGCCCCCTCGGCTTATACTCGAGTCGCCGCTGTCTGACTGCTCAATCAGCGTATCGAGCAGACAGACGGCGGACATTAATTTTCAAAAGCCGCGCCTCCTTCTCCGCCTCCGCCTGTGATAGGCGGAACACTGAATTTCCCAGCAGTCAGTGTTCCGCCTATCACGGACATCTGCTCATTCTCATACTACGGACGAGTATGAGAGGATGTCTGTGATAGGCGGAACACAGGCTGCTGGGAAATTGAGTGTTCCGCCTATCACAGGCGGAGGCGGAATTTTGAATTGTAGAATGGCCGCCAAAAAGAGCGGCGATCCATCGGCACGGGACGGAGGAGGCACGGCACGGGACGGAGGAGACACGGGACGGAGGAGGCACGGCACGGGGGAGGCACGGGACGGAGGAGGCTCGGGACGACGGCGGCTCGGGACGGAGGCTTGGGACACAGGTAGGCTGGACACACACACAAGGCTGCACGGACACACACACACACACACACACACACACACACACACACACACACACACACACACACACACACACACACACACACACACGGATGGATGGATACACACACACACACACACACACACACACACACACACACACAGGGATGGATGGATGGATGGATACACACACACACACACACAGGGATGGATGGATGGATGGATGGATACACACACACACACACACACACACACACACAGGGATGGATGGATGGATGGATACACACACAGGGATGGATGGATGGATGGACACACACACAGGGATGGATGGACGGACACACACACAGGGATGGACGGACACACAGGGATGGACAGCCATGTCTCACCCTCGGCTTATACACGAGTCAATAAGTTTTCCAGTTTTTTGGGGGTAAATTGGGGGCCTCGGCTTATACTCGGGTCGGCCTATACTCGAGTATATACGGTACATTAATGAGCAACCGTTTTCTGTAAGATATTAAACTGTTCTAACAGAAAAGCCTGTAAATTACAGTGAAGTTGTAGCAAAATTATAAGAACACACATTGTATCTTGCACTGTTTTGAATGGTTCTATATTTGTGTGTGTGTGTGTGTGTATGTATGTATGTATGTATGTGTGTGTGTGTGTGTATGTGTATGTATATATATATATGTGTGTGTGTATATATATGTGTATATATATTATTATTATTATTATTATTATATATATATTTTATTTTTTTATAAAAATGTTTTATTTTTCTTCTTCTTCTAGTTTTTATATCCTGGAAGTGATAAACATTCATCCTCGGAAAGTCACTTGTTACTATTTTCCGAAGAAAAATGTGAGTATTTGTGTTTGTTTTTTTTTTTTTTTTTTTAATTATCAAATAAATTATATTTTTTATATATTTTACCTGAAGGTAAGATTGGGGCTTTTTATCATCCGTTTAACTCTTTAGTGACAGTGATTGGGACACTGGCCCTGTTATTTTATAAGTAGTAGTAATGTGGCTTGGTGGTTATGTTGTGAATAACAAGGCCCAGGAAGAGAAAACACATTATAGAAAAGTGAATTGTCCTGTGTATGGCGTCAAATGGGATGGATTATTTTTTTTGTGCTGAGAAAACTAGGAACCGATCTAAAATTTCAGTAGTCTCCTGAACTACAGTGGATAACTTGTTCATAGATATGAACTGGATTCTTTGTTTAGTTTTTCCAGATAGTAAAAGATATATAAAACTCTGATTTAGACGATCCGTGCAAGATCTCAAATTTGTGGAATTGTTTGTAAGTAGGTTCCTTAGTTTGTCTTTGCCAAATAAGCCAGTTTTTTTTTTCCTGTCTTTTTTTAAATTTTATTTAATTGTATTTTTTTTTGAGGAAAGTCTTGCTCTTAGAATCCTTTCAATCAGGAAATAGGTGTTTTGGTGGAATCCTGTGCTGGCAATCGTAAGTTAATCATATCTTTTCTTTGCAGATATTGAGAAGTTTCATATAACTACTGATAAAAATGAAGATAAAAAAGTGGTAGGTTGAACGCAATTTGTAACATATTTAATCGGCATTGTATGCTATGAAAGTGATAATTGCTACAGTGGTCACCACATAATTATGCAGTGTTACATCAGAAGTAATAACTTTTAAGTCTAACCGTTAAAGGTATTCTAAACCTTCATGTTTTTTCATCTAAATTGCATCCTATGCATTAAGATGAAAAAACGCCTGTCAGTGACCGAACCCCCCCCCCCAGCCCCGCCCCCGTTTTACTTACCTGAACCCTCAAACTTGAGCTATCTCTCTGCCTGGGGTTATTGGCTAGATTGATAGCAGCGCAGCCATTGGCTCCTGCTATTGTCAGTCAATTCCGATGATGTGAGCGCCGGGGGCCTCTATGGACGCCAAATGCTGGACTTGGGAGCTTGCCTGCAACGAAGCCCCCTTGGGGAAGTGCTTCTCTGAGGGGGTTACCAGATGTGGGGAGGAGCTGCCGGGGGAACCCCAGGAGAGCAGGTTCACGGGCCACTTTTTTATTTTAGTTAATTTACCTTTTACAATCACTTTAAAATTCATATAGCTCCAGTAATATGGGTGTTTGTGTGTCTCTTTTAGAGATATATATATATATATATATATATATATATATATATATATATATATATATATATATATATATATATAATATAGCAATTTTGAAAAACATGCACACTTAAAGTGGCACTACACCCATTGATTTTAACCATTTAAGAAAAAAACTGTTACAGGAATTAAACTGTCACATTGATTGTACTCGCATCCAACCATCCAAACATCCAATGGCTGGTGCCATAACTGATCATATGTGCAGCACCATTGCAGTTGAAGATCAAACAGTGGCCATGATGGCAGCTTCCTTGGCTGAAAACAATAGGAGGTTTAGTTCTCTTTTTAAATTAGTTATTGTGTTCCAGTAGTTATGATTGCAGTTGTTACAATGGTGAAAATTTATCTTTTTTGTTGTACTTTAGGCAGTTGATAAATTGTCAGTGTTATGTTACCAGTTTCAATTAAAAAAGCTGCTCAGATGATCACTCTAGAGTTGTTTCTACATCATAGCACTAAACCGTGATGGTTACAAGTGATGCCTTCATTGAGAAGGTTTCTTTTATCTTTTTATGTATGTATATAGTCTCTCACAAAAGTAAGTACACCCCTCACGGTTTTATTTTTTAATTCTTTTTATATCTTTGCATGGGACAACACTGAAGAAATTAAATTTTGCTACAATGTTAAGTAGTGAATGTACAGCTTGTTTAACAGTGTAAGCTTGCTGTCCCCTCAAAATAGCTCACAGCCATTAATGTCTAAACTGCTGGCAACAAAAATGAGTACACCCCTAAGTGAAAATGTACAAATTGGGCCCAATGTATCAATATTTTGTGTGGCCACTATTATTATCTAGCACTGCCTTAACCCTCTTGGGCATAGAGTTCACCAGATCTTCACAGGTTGCCACTGGAGTCCTCTTCCACTCCATGACGACATCACAGCGCTGGGGGATGTTTGAGACCTTGCGCTCCTCCACCTTCAGTTTTGTGGATGCTCTGTAGGCTTTAGGTCTGGAGACCCGCTTGGCCAGTCCATCACCTTTACCCTTAACTTATTTAGCAAGGCAGTGGTCGTCTTGGAGGCGTGTTTGGAGTCGTTATGTCGGAATACTGCCCTGTGGCCCAGCCTCTGAAGGGAGGGGTTCATGCTCTGCCTCAATATGTCACCAGTACATGGTGGCATTCATGGTTCCCTAAATGAACTGTAGCTCCCCAGTGCTGGCAGCACTCATGTGGCCCCAGACCATGATACTCCCACCACCTAGGCAAGACACGCTTGTCTTTGTACTCCTCACCTGGTTTCGGCCACACACACGCTTGACACCATCTAAACCAAATACGTTTATCTTAGTCTCATCAGACCACAGGACATGGTTTCAGTAATCAGTGTCCTGCTTGTCTTCAGCAAACTGTTTGCGGGCTTTCTTGTGCATCATCTTTAGAAGAGGCTTCCTTCTGGGAAGACAGCCATGAAGACCAATTTTGATGCAGTGTGCGGCGTATGGTCTGAGCACTGACAGGCTGACCCCCCTTCAACCTCTGCAGAAATGCTGGCAGCACTCATATGTCTATTTCCCAAAGACAACCTCTGGATATGACACTGAGCAAGTGCAGTCAACTTCTTTGATCGACCATGTGGAGACCTGTCCTGAATGGAACCTGTCCTGTCGAACCTGTCCTGTTAAACTGCTGTATGATCTTGGTCACCATGCTGCAGCTCAGTTTCAGGGTCTTGGCAATCTTTATGGCCTAGGCCGTCTTTATGTAGAGTAATGCCGCGTACACACGACCAGACTTGGGTCCGACAGACTTTCGACGGAGTTCTGACTGAGTTCTGACAGAGTTCTGACGGACTTTCCGAAGGAACGGACTTGGCCACACACAATCACAACAAAGTCCGACGGATTCGAATGTGATGACGTACGACCAGACTAGAATAAGGAAGTTCATAGCCAGTAGCCAATAGCTGCCTTCGCATCGGTTTTTGTCCATCGGACTAGCACACACACGAGCGGATTTCTCGGTAGGAACTGGGTCCGGCGGAGTTCTGGTGGAAAAATTTGAAACATGTTCCATTTCTAAAGTCTGTCAGACTTTTGCAAATCAAAAGTCCGCTGCAGCCCACACACGATCGAAAAGTCTGCCGGAATCATTCCGTCAGACTTTTGATGTTGAAAAGTCTGGTCGTGTGTACGCGGCATAACAATTCTTTTTTTTCAGATCCTCAGAGTTCTTTGCCATGAGGTGCCATGTTGAACTTCCAGTGACCGGTATGAGAGAGTGAGAGCAATAACACCAAATTTAACACACCTGGGAGGGAAAATGGCTACATGGGCCCAATTTGGAAATTTACACTTGGGGTGTACTCGTTTTTTGTTGCCAGCGGTTTAGACATTAATGGCTGTGTAAGTTATTTTGAGGGGACAGCAAATTGACACTGTTATACAAGCTGTACACTCACTAATTTACATTGCAGCAAAGTGTCATTTCTTTAGTGTTGTCACATGAAAAGATTATAATAAAATATATTTACAAAAATGTGAGCGGTATACTCACTTTTGTGAGATACTGTAACTGCCCATTGCATTTGTAGTTTTACTATGGACTATTTTTTCCTTTTGTGCTACAGGTCATCAAAAATCTTGGACAGATCCCTAAGGAGAGAATAGCCGAAGACTTTGTGTGGGCACAATGGGACATGTCAGCCCAGAGGCTCTTTTATATTATTCCCAAGGTATATTGTGTTGTGTGTTCCAGCTCTGCATGTGTAATTGGCTTTATATTTTTAAACCAGTAAATTTTACTTTTTATCACACATTCACTAGTAGTGAATCATTGTAATTTAAAATGCACCCATCTATAAGTTTCACTTGCAATGATTGGCAAATGTCATATTAACTGCTTTATATACAGTATATGCACAGACATGTTTCTTTTGATACATCTTTTTGGCAGGAACGCTTTGGTAAACTGTGCACTGCAAAGATGACCAGTTTACATTTATTAGGCAGGCCAAGATTTTTCTTTTGCAATATTTTTTTTTGTTTTTGTTTTTTTTGTTAAAGCTTACAAAATCAACTTTAGATATAAAAAGGAATGCTGTGCAGGTCATGGAGGTGAGATGTAATGAATCCACAGGTCCCAGACAAGTTCAAATTTGTTCTGTGAATTCCGTATGCTGGACAACCTATTCCCTAAGGTAATCGCCAACTTTTTTGCTAGCTCCTATTCTAGCCAGGACCATAGAAGACAATAATATTCCTGATCCCTTGGGGTTGGCCGGTGCGGGGATAAACCCCCAACTTTGCTTCTTCAGGGTTTTTTTTTTCATGATAGTATAGACAAGGGCATAAACCCTAGTCCAAGACTTCAGAATCTTTGGGCACAGCCACCATATGTGAACCATGTTGCCCTTGATTTGAGCAATCTCAAACGTTTTGGCAATATCCCTGCATTTACATTTTAGCTTTTTTTTTGTTTCCACTAGTGCGATTTTTCATGCGATTTGGGACTGAAAAGTCGTACCCCATAATTGTCAAAATACACAGGCATTGCTTCAAGTCGCGGCTAAATCGCGCGACTTTAGGGACACAATAGTGGAAACATAGCCTTCAGGCTAATTTTATAGTTTGCTTCTATTAATTTAGATATATTTAGCCACCATACTGTATCACTTAGAAAGTTCAAAGGGCTTGTTCAGATCTGTTTGCAAAAGGTTCATGTAATACAGTTTTAGGGTTGTCTCATGTAATAGCATATAGATTGTGGAAATGTGGCCTTTCATCAAAGACCTTACACGGCTTTTCAAAAGAAATCCACCTGACTGCAGGGTCACCTAGGATTTTTTTTTTTTCTGCAGGAAAGATTTTATCTGCCTAAAGCAAAGTTCCTTCATCTCAGGGAGTTGGTGTTTGTGTATAAAGTAGGACCTATCCCATAATGATCATCCACACAATCGTGGACTAAATCGAGGGGTTTCCAAGAATTTGAAGAAAGTGCTATGCCTTGAATAAAGATGATACATAATCCCATGACAATGTTAAAGGAGACGTCCAGCCTGAGCTAGTTTGGCTGGGCTTCTCCTATGGGTCACAGAAGTGCAATTCGTTTTTCACTCCTGTGACCAGTTTTTCAGCAGAGGGCAGTCTCAAGTCCACTCTCTGCTGACATGACACAGTTCAGTGCATCACACAGTTCAGTGCACTGATGGCCGTCTCAGCGAGATGCTGAGACAGCTGCTCCCAGCCCCTCCACAGTTTAGCACTCCAGTGAGCATGGAGGAGCAGAGAGGGAGAGCTGCTGATTGACACGCAGCAGCTCTCTGCTCGGGGAGCTGGGAGAACTGAGCCATCGGAGGTGGCCGATGGCTTGGTCTTCAGTGCAGAGATGCTGGGGGACAGATGCAGCACCAGACTGATGCTGCATCCACCTAGGTAAGTAGGATTATGGGATAGATTTTTACGATCCATAAAAGACTAAACTCCACCCCCAGCACAGACACCCTCAAGACTGCAATATCAAGCATAAACCCTTCAGCATAGACACTGCCCCCCCCCCAGCGCAGACCTTGGTATACACCTCAGTACAGACATCCAAATCCAGCATAGCACTGACCCTTAATACAGACCAGCTGCCCCCTCCCAGGCATGACTCCTTAGTACAGATCCCTCCTCCATTCCTTAGCAGAGACTCCTCAGTATAGATTTCCCTCACCCAACACAAACGCTTGTGCACAGAGTCTGCCTCCCCCCCCGTCCAGCTCACAGTGGTGGCAGAGAGGGCAGGGCGCAGCAGTGACAGAAGCTTAGACCGATTATCACTGAAGGAAAGGATTAAGCAAAATATCAGGGCTAGTGGCAGACAGAGAATAGTAAGAGCTGAGTACCAAGTTAAAGGCAGGTGCTGAATTTCAGCAGTGTAACTGCAACATAACAGATGCAGAAGGCATATACTTTTGGTCAAGCATTGAGCTCACTGATTTGAAGTGTGACCATACCAAAATGCTGAACATCTTAAAGCAGTTAGCATGTGCCTAGCCCTAGACACCACATGTATAAGCATTCCAGAAAGAGTAGAAGAGGCTAGGGGGATTTTTCATATATAGTTCAGTAGAAGACTTGCAATTCTGAATCCATAACCACACATTGCCCTGATCATTGCCCTTTGTTGCATCTAGGGTTGCACGGATACTAATATCCTATACCTGAAACCGATACTTTCAGGCTCGTTCTTTGAGCTGTCAGTGGGTCTCCCCTGTTGAGAGCCCAAGTATTGAAGTCTGGTAATTGGAGCTGTGAGAAAAAAAAAAAGCTGCTGGCAATGTTTGCTGAAACACTAAAATAAAAAGAAATTGTTTTCTTTTTGTATCTTTCTGTTTCTTCATCTGCAGATCAAAGGGATGAACAAATGTTCCTCTGTTTTTACCCTTTTATTTTTTTCTCAAAAAAGGATTTTTATTGGTAAAAATCAAGGTAACATACATGTTCATACAAGAAACAGAACATAAAACAAAAGGGGGAAAAGAAACGGCACACTTGTCATTCCAATGTACCCTTATTGTATAAATGAGATTATTTCCCTTACGTACAGCATTCCATCTTATGGAGGTTATATGGCCCATTAGGCCTCAACACTTTTGCACCCAGGTATTCCTTTACCTTACTGTGTTTTTATACACTTATACCCTCTGTTCTGACTCGTCAGCTCATTTCTTATGCCGCGTACACACGATCAAACAATCCGGTGGAAAAGTCCGGCAAACTCAAGTCCGCCAAACAATCCCCCGTGTGTAGCCTCCGGCATACTTTTTTGACCCGACAGTACGGCGGACTTAGAATTTCGGTTTGCACAAAAATTTGCACGCCGTACTCGCATTTCGGCGGACAATCCGGCCGTGTGTATGCAAGTCCGCCGTACTTTTGAAATGAGCGGACTTTTCCCACCCGGAGAAAAGTCCGCTCATTTCGAGCGGGTCTCCAGGTAGGCGCTGCGTTGCCACTTATATAGGGACAAGGGGCGGTGTCACATGGCTTTATGTCACATGGGTTGGTCACATGGGTTGATGTCACATGGGGACTGTGACATCGTAAGGGGGCGGGGTCACCATGTGACACCAACCCATGTGACATAAAGCCATGTGACACCGCCCCTTGTCCCTATATAAGTGGCCACGCAGCGCGTCCCTGGCATTGTGGCCGGAGAGAGCGTCGAGTCAACATCTCCAGGAGAAGGAGAAGAAGAAGAACGGAAGGCGGCAGCGGCGACAGAAGACGGGGCAACCGCCTGTAAAAGAGCTATAAGAAGGCGCGGTGGCCCGGCAGAAGAACCGAAGAGGGGGACAAGACCCCCGAAGTCGGGAGAAGAGGCCGGCGGCGAGGAAGAAAGCCGGACTCCTCCGCTAGCAAAAGAGCTACAAGAAGATAGCGGAGGAGTCCGGCGAGAAGACCCCTGAAGACGGAAGACCCCCCGGAGCTGTGCAATAAAGTATTTTATCTCGTGTGTTGTTTTTTTTTTTTTTTTTTTTTTTTGTACTTTTATTTTACAGGTGAATGGGTAGGGGTACATTGTACCCCATACTCATTCACATAGGGTGGGGGGCCCCCTTATTAAAGGGGGCTCCCGGATTCCGATAAGCCCCCCACCCGCAGACCCCGACAGCCAACGGCCAGGGTTGTC
The DNA here is from genome assembly GCF_037356315.1 of Lithobates pipiens. Lineage (NCBI taxonomy): Eukaryota > Metazoa > Chordata > Amphibia > Anura > Ranidae > Lithobates > Lithobates pipiens. The sequence continues at coordinate 171,386,384 of NW_027507903.1, forward strand.
GGGAAGAGGCCCTTGTCCTCATCAACATGGGGACAAGGTGCTTTGGGGTGGGGGGGCCGCGCGGCCCCCCCCTTCCCCAAGGCACCCCCCATGTTGAGGGCACGCAGCCTGGTATGGCTCAGGAGGGGGGGGGGCGCTCGCTCGCCCCCTTTCCTGGCCGGCCGGGTAGTGTGCTCGGACAAGGGTCTGTTGTGGACCCCTTTAAGTCCATACCAGGCGGCGGGGCCAGCGACGTCTCCTTCGCGGCCCCGCCTACCTGGAGACGCGCTCGAAATGAGCGGACTTTCCTCCGCATGTGTGGGCGAGTCTGTTCATTTCTAAAGTACGGCGGACTTAGTACGGCGGCCTTAGTATGCCGTATTAGTCCACTGAAAAAGTGCCGTGTGTGGGCAAGTAGCCCGTTCGAAAATTCCGACGGACAGTTTGGCGGACGTCCGCCAGACTAAGTACGTCGGACAGACGGCTACGTGTGTACGCGGCTTTAGAGAAGCAATCTGTCCAGAACCAGTTCCAGGGGGCATAACACTGGGGCATTCAGCCATGGAGCCGACAATAAATCAAATTTTCCTTTGGGGGCAGCCCCTGTGATGATAAATGTACTTTTCCAAGTGTAATGTAGCTCCCATCTGAGCTATCCATTCCCGCAACCTAGGAGGGTCACTTGCCTTCCAATGTAAAGATAAGTTTATAGGCTTTGACAATGGCTCTACCAATGGCCTTCCTAGGGTTATCCTCAATTGGGAGATCGTCCATAATGCCTAGTATACACACTTTTGGATCTTGTGGAACCTTTACCATGAATACATCATTTATAGTTTCAATGACCCCTCCTTCAATAGCGATGCAACTTGGGGCATCGCCACAATAAGTGAATGAGATCTCCATGGTCCCTGGTGCATTGATCATTTTCCCCAATACCCATCTTGTGCAGTCTGCCCGGCGTTAGGTGTACCCTCATTACACTATACAATTGTGACAGTCGTTGTGCCGTGTTAAGCAAACACCCTTGTATTGCCTGTAGGGCCTCTGCCCATTGATCATCCTCAAATGTTCCTACATCCCTCTCCCAGGAGGTAGTCGCCTTTGATGGGAATCCTGGCAAAAATGTGGTGAGTAGCAATGCATATGATATGGAGATAAAGCCCTTTATAACTGGAAACTTCTATCATATAGTGAAAGATTGGGGTGGGGGATTGTATCCATGGGTTGTTTCTTGCTTGTGTTTTGACGGCGTGCCTCAGTTGTAAGTAATGAAAATACATTGATTTGGGTACTCCATGTTTTTCCTGTAACTCTGCAAAGGCGAGCAATCTACCCCTATTAAAAATGTGAGCTAAGTGGGTGACCCCGTAATGTTTCCAATGTTCCGCGCAAGTCAAAAGAAGCAGCTCCACCGAATACTGGTTGTTCCAAATCGGACTGTATCCTGTAAAGCCTTTTACGTCTTGTAATTGATATGCTCTGATCTAGAAAATCTGGAATAAAACACATGTGGGGGAAGAGCTTATTTGACTTGGCAAACGATAAGGCCTCTAGAGCCGTGACCACCTTATCTAAGCACGTGGTATGTCTTAAGAGGGCAGTTGTGGGATCCTCCCACCTCTGTTCCGCTTGATATGGCTCGAGCAATATGTTGCAGTTGAGCGGCTAAATAATATAGCCATGGGTTGGGAAGGGCCAGTCCTCCTGCCTCTTTAGATTTCTGAAGCTGTTCCAATCTAATCCTGTGGGGTTTTTTGAGCCAGATAAAGGCTCTAAATAAGGAGTTGATGATTCTAAATATTTTTAGTGGTATTATCAATGGGGTGTTATGTAGGATATACAATAATTGTGGCATAAAGATCATTTTAGTAAGGTTTATTCTGCCTATCAATGACATTTTCAATTTGGCCCATATTTTAGTTTTATCCCTAATCCTGCCTAATAATGGGGAAAGATTCAACGTTATATATTCATGGGGCAGTAGAATGATCCATATCCCTAGGTATTTAAATTTGGTTGACACCGGGATGTCTTGTAGTGTGGGGTCCTGTGGAGTTGTCGAGTCTAATATCATAATGTTTGATTTTGATAATCGCTAGACCCGAACGACCCGAATATTTTAATGACAGACATGGCCTCACCCAGGGACCCCAACGTGTCCCCTGGTAACAGCATGGCATCGTCGGCATATAGCATTAGCTTTTCATGTATCTGTCCATATTTGAAGCCAGTTATTAGGAAGTTAGAACGCACTAGGGCTGCCATAGGCTCTATGGCAAAAAGTAGAGGGGACAAGGGGAAGCCCCGTCTGGTCCCTCTGTATAGTGGGAAAGGGGAGAGCGCCTGTCCTGCCTCTTATTACCTCCGAAGGGGAGTTATATAAAAGTTGTACCCATGATAGGAACCCAGGCCCAAACACAAATCTTTCAAGAGTCTCCCACAGATACTGCCATTCTATGCTGTCAAACGCCTTGTGTGCATCAAGTGACAGCAATGAGCTGTCACCCGTATTATCCGCGCAGGACTGAATGTTGAGGAATAATCAACGGAGGTTGATGGCCGTGGATCTTCCCGGTATGAAACCAGATTGATCTGGTTGGATAATGGATGATATCATTGTATTAAGTCTCAGGGCTAGCACTTTGGCAAGGATTTTGATATAGTTCTGTAAGAGCAATATCGGACTGTATGAGCCAGGGTCCAATGGGTCTTTCCCTGGTTTGAGAAGCAGTACAATGCTGGCTCGTCTCATAGTCTGGAAGATGTTGTGACTCCCTAGCTGAGTTTAGGGTATGGAGTAGTTGTGGTAATATTATCCCCATACTGTTTATATACCTCGATCGGGATGCCGTCGTCTCCTGGGGCCTTTGAGTTTGGAAATGAGTTGGTGACTATATGCATCTCCTCTACTGTAATGGGGCAATTTCAAGAAATTCCACCTGGGACTCTGTTAAGCATGGTAGCTCTATCCCCTGTAGGAAATCCTGAACCTCCTCTATAATACGTGTCTGCTTAGATCTGTAAAGCTCAGAGTAGAAGTCCACCAATTCCTGTACAACCAGGTCAGGGGTGTTAACCAACCTTCCCAATTTATTGCATAGTGCCCCAATAGATGGGGATGATTGATGTGAGTGTACTATCGTGGCTAGGAGTTTACCCGTCTATTCACCTTCCTCATAAAAGGCCATTTTGTTGAGAACTTTTTTTTTTTTTTTTATCCGCTTTTGAGGCGTTAATTCTATTGATTGCATCCTGTGCAGCTATCCACGCCTCCCGGGTGCCCTCACCTGAATTGGCAATGTATTCCACCTCCAGGTGTCTCACCAACTGATCAGCCTGTTCCCTCTGAGCAGACGTATTGCGCTTAATGGAATTGACCTCAGATATAAAAAGTCCCCTCATGAAAGTTTTGAAAGCATCCCAGGCGGTATTCGAGTCAGGATAGTCTGTGTGTCTCTGCCGGTAAGCCGCAATGTCTGTCTCAATGTTGGTGTGGGAAGGGAAAAGATTTAGCCAGAAGGCATTGAGCTTCCATGGGGCTCTCGGCAGGTTAGATGCTGATCTGACCTTCAGGTGTACTAATGGGGAGGGGAATGAACAGAAATGCTTCTAGTGAGGCATTGTACCTTCTCTACATACTGGGTTGCCGATGCCGAGCACAGACAGGTCAATTCTAGATGGGGACATGTGTGTTTTGGAAAAGCACGAGAATTATCTCTGTTGGGTTCCTATTTCTCCAGGAGTCTGTCCATCCTACTTGCTCTATAAATTTTGCTAAGGTTGGTTTAATCTTAGTGGGGCCCCCTGGCGGAGGAAGGAGTCTATCTACAGTTGGGTCTATAATGCCATTAAGATCTCCCACTATCAATAAGGGAATCCCAGGACTGGCCAGTTGAAATGTCAGTAGGGCATGTAGAACTATAGGATTAAACGGTGGGGGTGTATACACTGCTGCAAGAATAAATGTCAACTGTGAAACTCTGCACAACAAAAACACATGTCCCCTCCCTCCTCAACTTTTGAGTCAACCAATTGAAAGTCAAGGGTACGATGCACCAATACACTCATCCCCCTTGAGTATGAGGTATGAGCGGAATGGTGCGCCCACCCTGCCCAGGCAAACCCCAGCCACGACAATGTGTCTGGTGTTAGGTGGGTTTCCTGTAACACACGAATAGCTGGTAGATGTTTTCTAATAGATGTGGACACCATGGTACGCTTGAGGGGATCACCAAGGCCCCTCACGTTCCATGAGACTATAGGGGTGCAAGCCATCATGTCACATCACCATAATGAGTATCGTATAGTAGTTGAGCCATCACTGCTGCCCACGATCCCAATCCATCAGACAGTGGGTCTCCCCATCCCCTACACATTAAAAGCATATTAAATTGTGGCATACATAACCAGTTCTTGTCATCCCGAGGCCATCTCCTGCCCCCTTCTCGGGGATCCCATTGAGTGCCCTCCATGTCTGCAGTAAAATGGGAGTTTACCAGGACTGGAATGTTATCTTGCCCAGAGTGATTCTTTATAGAGACAGCCCAGTGTTCTCTTTGCCAGGCATGTCCAGTTGCTTGTATCTCTGCCAGTGGTCCATAATGCTGTATTGATATCACCTTGCTCCCCGTGGGAGTGGAGTCTTCAGTATGGGAGCGAAAAATTAACTTCAGTAACTGAACTAATAGTAACTGATGGGTGCGGACAAAAACCCAGTCCGGTCTTTGCTGCAACAGGCATACAGTGACCAAAGTCTCGCAACATATTTTGCACTCCAATGGTTGTACTAATCGCATAGGAAATTTTTTTTGTTCATTTCCTGCTAACACTGGGGTGCGTGTCTCCCGACCCTGTAACCGTGTGGCGTTAAGACAGCCAATAGTATTGAAACCCCTTTTACAGGGAATTTGTAATCCAGAGTCCTTTCAGAAGCCGCAGCTAAGTATATTCACATAGGGCTCATTCTGCCTCCTCCTCGTTTCTTCCTGCTTGGCGAAAGAGGCGTTCATTCGCGTCAAGCCACGCAGAGGCCTCCGCTGCTGATTCAAAGAATTGCGCCCTTCCCCCTGCTATCACCCGAAGTTTAGCAGGGTATAACATGGCATAGTTGGCCCGCAGGCATTGCAGACTCCTTCTCACATCCCCAAAATTAGCTCTGCGCCTCTGTATATCAGCCAAGAAATCGGGGTAAAATGATACCCTCGCACCATTATGCTGCCATTTTGATTGTCTTGTGGCATCATCTTCTCTCCCTTCTGCAGTGTTTCGGGAGCTCTGTGTTTTCCAGTGCCGGTTTGTATCACTGGATCGGTCGGGAAAGGTTTTTTTTTTTTTTTTGCAGGATGCTTACAGGGAGCTCTGTGAGACACATCTGCTCACATGCCGCTCCTGGCCACGCCCCCCCTCTTACCCCTTATTAACCCTTAATTTACTCTAATCGGCCTTAATTAACTCCCTGTTCTCCTCCATTTAATTATTATTTTGCTGTGGTTTTTTTTTTTTTTTTTTTATTTATTTTTTTCAATGTCTATTTTATAAATGATCAACAATTTAAAACTTTTTTTTAAATTTTTTTTATTTGCTTTGTTAGTGATAATTTTTACGCATATATATTATCATATATGTACACATTTCACATTGGAAAAAGCGCAAAATTAAAAACAAAAATCAATTTAATTTGTAAATGACTCTTCAATGATTTGTACCATTGCTGACAGCTGAAGGGAAAACAAAACAGTTGTGGTAGGTATCAGTAATTGGTATCAAAGAGTACTTCTTCTTTTATTTTTTATTTTTATTGGTACTCGTACTCATTGTAAGGAAAAAAAAAGATGGTATTAGTGCATCCCTAGTTGCAGCCCTGATATTCCCAGTGCTGATACCGTTTTTACATCAGTGGTGCGTGACATGGTTACTATTGAAAGAGTTTCTTCAGTCCCTCCACCAAAAAATTAAGTTGGCAGCTATAAATACTGAAACTGTTGACTTTTAATAAGAGGAAACGTTACCTGCCCCTGGATCCAGCACTGTCCTCACCCGGGCTGGTTTTTCGCTGATCTTCAGGTCCCCAGTCCTGCCATGCTAACTGTGGGAAGCCAGCTGCGACTCCCACTGTGCATACGCAAGTTGCGTTGCATTTTGTGATAGTTCCCATAGCCTCTTGGGACATTTGACATGTTCCAAGAGCCTGGGAGGAAGTGGTGAACACCCGCTCTGATCGTCTAGGCGGTCCAGGCGGAAGTGGGTACCTGGCAAAACCAGATGTCCACTCCGCATAAAAATAAAAATTAATGTGCCAAAAGTTGAAGCGGAGGGAGGCGGCAGAAAAGTTTTATTATTTTAACTTTAGGTATTTAACTTTTTTACTATTCAGGTAGACCAATGTTATCACATCTTCTTGACTTTATCAGATGAGTTGCACTTGTATGCTAGAACTCCATATGTGATGGTGACTGAAAAATACTTTTGTCTTCTTGATCTAATTGTGTGGAATGTCATCCTAGTTGCAGAGTTTTTTTCCCTCTGTCTTCTGTTTTGCGTGACTTTAGAAGCTATTTAGCAGTTTTTTTTTTTATACACTTAACTAGCGTTTTAATGAGGTAAAAATATTTCAAAAGAAACTTGTAGCTGTGTTTAATCGAGTTTCAACTATGTCAAATTTCCGTACAATTCCAATTTATGAATGCATGCTTAGGATTCCATTGGACAGCGTGAACATTTGCAAATGTGACTGAAGAAACTGTTTCGCTGTGTTCATTCTACCCTAACGCAACTACAACCCAAGTCCCATTCACACTTAGTTTTTGTCAGATGTATCAAGATTATTTACAGCTTGGCTTTGTATCGTGCATGTTAATACACCTTCACGTGCATTTTAATGTGCATTGATATGTGTTTTGGTAAATTTTCACTGTTTTTTAAAGTAAACTGCCTCTGGACAATAGTTAACATTCTCTTGAAGTGTACAGTATGTAAACCTTAAAATGTATTTTCTTCTTTCCCAATACACCATTGAAAGGGTTTTGCTTTATATGTTCTTTAAATCCCCAAAAATGAAGTACTGTACATGATTTATGAACTGTTCAGACACAAAATATAGAATCCATTTTTGCATGGCGAGCAGCAATTTTTTTTTTTTTTATGTCCGCGTTTAATGACCAAAAATTAGAGAGGAATGGTGTGACCTTGTGTAAACGGCTATATTCTCAGGCATATTCTGTTGTCCATTGGGATTTTTATTTTACAGGTAAGGTAAGATTCAAAAAGCTTTTGAACATTATTCTATTTCAATCTATCTTTTGACATTCTGTTAACATATCTTTTAAAAATAGGAATGGGTTGCATAAATTTAGGTTGCATAACCCGTCATAAGTGTTGTTTGTTTGTTTTCAGCGTTCAAGTAGCGTTTTGCACTGCGTCCAGTTTTACCCAGATGAAAATTTTAAATATGTTGTAAGTATTAATTTTTTCAAGGAATTTCTCTTTTTTTTTTTTTTTTTTTCACTGCAGGTTTATACTCCCTGTACTTAAATTGGAATTCCACCCAAAAGTGGAACTTCGCTCATTTGTTCCCCCCCCAGTACAATAGGCACCTTTTTGGGGGGGGGAGGGGGGACAGAATACCTGTTCCCAATTCCAGGAGCCACAGCTGAGAGAGGAGATGAGCGGAGCTTCACACATGTGCTGTAGGGTTCCCCATGTGAAGGGCAGCGGCAGCATCCGGCAGCTAAAGGAAACATCAGCTGAGTGCAGACATGGCTGGAGTCCAGGACAGCTTTTTTTTTTTTTTTTTTTTTTTTTTTTTAACCCTGACTACCATGTCGTTACACATTTTAGGCAAATGCGTTGCTGAAATTCTGTGGTTATAGCACAATAACTGAAAAAAAGTTTCCATTTAAACACCCTTTTATCACTTGCTGAAGTGTCTCATGTTGAGTTTTTCTAATTTTCCAAGCTACTACTTCAATACTGGCTTTAAACACCCTGGGAAGATATTATTTGATATTGTATTATTGCTATTTCAAGAACATTCACATTCAATAGTTTTTAGTATTTAATAGTGTTTTAACCACTACAATACAGGGCACTTTCGCCCCCTTCCTTCCCAGCCCAATTTTCAGCGTTCATTGCTCTCTCACTTTTAATGACAATTGCGCGGTCATGCTACACTGTACCCAAATACAATTTTTATCATTTTATTCACACAAATAGAGCTTTATTTTGGTGGTATATATTCATGACTGTTTTTTATTTTTTGCGATATAAGTGCAAAAAAAAAGCGGAAATTTGGAAAAAAAACAATATTTTCTTTTTTCTATTTTAAAAGAAATCCAATAAAATCAAATTTTGTCATAAATTTAAGCCAAAATGTATTCTGCTACATGTTTTTGGTAAAACAAATTCCGTTAAGTGTATAATAATTGGTTTGTGTGATCACGGACATATGTACGCAAATGATCATGTACATATGTGTGCAGATAATCATTGGAACATGTGATTTTAGTGGGGGACATGTGTTTTTATTATTTGGGGACGTGTATTGTTGTGACATGTGTTTTTACACTGTGTGTTTACACTAGACTAGTGATCAGTGAGTAAAAAGCTGTAAAAACAGCTCATACTCACTGATCACCAGCCAGCTGCAGCGATCTGCTCTCCTCTCCTCAGCGATGACTTCCGTGTGAGGAGAGGAGAGCCGATTGCCTAGCAACCGGCTGTTTGTTTACAACACACGACGGCCGTGATTGGACACGGCCATCATGTGATCAGGAGGGCCAATCACAGAGCCCTCCTGCTGATCCGAGACGCGCCGTGTCCGGGGGACACGAGCGCTTCGGGATCGCGCCGCTGCCCCTCCTGATGGACGTTCAGGAACGTCCAGTCAGAAGGAGGCGGCTCCCACCCGGCCATATATGTACATTGGCCGGGTGGGAAGTGGTTAAAGAGATTCTTTACAACTACAAAGGATTAGGGCTTGATCATTATAACTGTTAAGTAATTAAGTTTACAAAAGATGTAGCCGGTGGCAGCCCCCCTATCCATGCGACAGGGCCCCTAATCTACATGTGGGGCACTGGACGCATGGATTCCAATAAGGTGACGTGTGTGGGTGTTTATTTTTTTTATTTTTTTGAAGCACGTGATTGGAGCCAGAGGCTCTAATAGGCTTCAAAAAAGGGTGGGCTCTGGGAGCAGAGAACTGAGCCCACCCAGTTGTGTGACAATAGTGAATGAATATTGTTCAATCAGAAAGCGGGAGATCCAATCAGAGACCCGTTTCCCGATTGGTTGAAAGGAGAAGCTATCCTATTGGCCGAGGAGGAGAGAGGAGAAGCACGCCCTCCATGATGCTGAGGAGGAGATGCAGCCACCACTGACCTCATCTCTGCCCTGCACTCCATCACTGTCCCATCCCCCAGCAGCATCCAACTAGTGCTCAGTCCCATATGCTTCGCTCCCTCCCACCCCCTGCTATATGTCAGTGCCTTCCCCCCCCAGCATGCTGTCAGTTGTCCCCACATCCCGCCCTCGGTGATCTGTGATGGAACCTTCCCTGAGATTCACCAAGAGCCTACTGAAGCCCGGGGTAGCCGGGGAGATCGCACAGAGCTGGTCCAAGGCGGTGCAGCCTGATCAGCGCAGGTCGAGTGGTGGGGCCGGGTGGGTGGGGGTTTATAAGGTCTATGGGGGGGGAGTAACTGATGCGAGAGGTATGCCAGAGTGAAGTGTAGAGGGGATACTGATGATGTTCATGGCATTAAAGAGTTGGGGTACTGATGGGGACTATGACAGTTTGCTAGCCCCCCCCCCAATATTTAATACCAGCCTCCACTGGATGTAGATAATCGTTTATGTATTACATCATCATGAACAATGTTATGTTAAATATAATTGATCTAGAGAACATAATATTTCAAAGGAAATTCTATTACCTGGTGATATGTCTGAACCACAAAATACCACATCTGTACAGTATAGTTATTTGGAGAAAAAAAACAAAGCAATTTGTCTTGCGGTACAGAAAGCAAAATGAACCAGCAGGTGCACAGTGGCCACTCTTCATTGCCAAGTACTACTTTTTTAGCTTCCTTGCATGCAAAGCAAATGGCAACTTGGAACTTCTGGGTTTTGGGAACGCCAGTTCCTTCTCTGCTGCCTGGCATGATGCGGTGCTGGTGAGTGTTTTCCAGTGATATCACATCAGCTGATGAGTGAGGGGATGTGCCTAGCCATGTGAAAATATAAGCTTTCTGAAAGTTACTGTTTAGAATTCAAGGGTGCTTGTTAGGCCACTGCAGGGTCACATTTCTTTCTGGATTCATTATGCTCAACCTAGGTAAGGTTTGTGTGTGGGTTTTTTTTCTTTCCCTTTTTGTTTCATCTGTTTATTTTACCAGGCAGTATACTGATAGATCGATAGATATTTTTTTTTAATTAAAATAACTAACCCGTTCGGCTTACCTGCTCTGTTCAATAGTATTGCATGGAGTGGCCCCAAACCTCTTCTGGGATATCCCTCTGGCGTTTTTGGCTCCTCCTCCTCTTTCCGTGCACCACCATGGGAAACCTCTTATGGTGGCGCACATGCGGACTTCCTCCCGAGCCATGCACCCACACAGTGTAGCTTGACCCTGCTCCTCCCTCAAATTATTTGATTGACAACGGCAGGAGCCAATGGCTTCACCTGATTTTTCTGTGCCTTTTTGATGCAAAGGGAGAACTAGCGCTTCTGCAGTTGGCCAAAGCCCTGGATTGATAAATAACTTGGGTAAGTATTAAGTGAGTTGAGGGGGCAATACATCTACTGGGAATGCATTAATGTATAAAATGTGTTGCTTTTACAACCACATTTATGGCATCTTAAATCCATGGTCTCTGTATTAAAAAAAAAAAAAAAAAAAAAGGCAAAATGTATTGATATTTTATGTCTACATTTGTTTTTATACCATGTTGTTCCTATTTTAGTAAAGGAAAGACAAAATATCTCTTCACAAATAATGTTAATTGCACGTAGTAAAAAAAAGGTTCTGTTCTTGGATGTATATAAGCTGCTAAAGTGGAAAATCTCACAGTAATGGTTGTATGGCCCAGTTTTCAGCATGCATAGGGGCCTGTGTCAAAGGGCTTTCGTTTGCATCATAAAGATTTTCATTCTCGTACAAGTCTACAGAAATGCAAAACCCACTACAATAAAAGCAGCTAAAATGCAGCTCAAATGCACCTGTCAAAGAATTATGAATGATCTCCAAGCATCTCAAACTGATGTGATCAATGCAAGCCCAAAACCTATTAACAACATAGGTCTTTACCTTCAGTGTAAATTTCTGTTCTGGTATTTCCAGCCTTTGGGTAATGTTGGACTGTTTTAATCATCATTATTATTTATTTATTATATATATATATATATATATATATATATATATATTTTTTTTTTGAAAGCAGGTAGCATATGGGGACAATTGCCATTCATTGAAACAATGCATTAATACTGCCTATTTAAACTGAACTGAAAAACTTACAGCTGTCTTATTTTTTTTTTCTGAAGCTAGAAGTTGCTCTCGAAATCTGTCTTGATGATGGCGTGAGGTAAGTAATGTTTTTGTTATCTGTGTTGTCTTTGTAGTCCTGTAACTGTTTACAGTGAAATGATCAGTGGAAGCAGCACACGGGGTGAATTCTGGTAGATTCTGTTCTGATCAGCAGGGAATCGGCTCAGTTTCCCTGCTCATCTGAGCAGAACAGTCGGATCACACATGCGTGTCCACTCCTCTTGCTCTATAGGCGGCCAGGAGTAACTGAACTCTGCCTTCCATTTACTCCTGACTAACTTCAATCCAATTTGCTTAATGGAAGAAGATGGATCCGTGTGTGTGTGTGTGTGTTTTATTTTTTGTGTGTCAAAGACCAGATTGAACCTGGAGATGGGTGTAAACGGCACAAGTTCTGTCCATAGAGATGCATGGATTATCCAATCGGGTATGCCTGAAAAACTGCTAGGCAGACCTGATCGTATGGCCCGTGTGAAAGGTACCTTAAGCTATATTCACACCTCCTAAATTTTTTGTGCAGTGTGTTTAAGGCACATTTGTCATGTACTACTTTAGGGCAGCAAAGCTAAACCTAGGGATTTTCTTGTGGTAGCAAAGCTTCTTTAGAAGATGGAATAAATGAATTTACCTGAACAAAAAATATATACAAAAAGCACACTGCATCGAGAAAAAAGTGTGTGTGTGTGTGTGTGTGTGTGTGGTGTGTGTTTTTTGTAATTTTTAACCAAAAGATCATTTTAGAAGATCAAACCAAGGATTGATTTAGTTATTTGTTGCACATATATTCAGAGTCCGTTTCACTTTGAATTAAACAGTTGGCTTACAAAGTATTTTTTATAATGCCCCTAAAAAAGATTCAAACTTTAACCACTTGCTGTCCAGCGCACGACGATGTACGTCGACAGAATGGCACGGGCAGGCAAATGGGCGTACATGTACGTCCCTCTAAATTTGCCGCCCTGCCATCGGGAGCGCGCCGGCGGCGGCGCGCTCCCGTGCTGGTCGGGACCCCCGTGAGTCCGGTCGCGGGACCCGCGGACTCGATCGCCGCGGGCATCCCCGCGATCGTCTCACGGAGCGGCCAAATGAAGAAATGCCGTTGTAAACAGCATTTCTTCATTCTGCCTAGCAACTAGTGACGCTGATCTCTGCTCCATGTGATTGGAGCAGAGATCAGTGTTCACTGAGGCCGCGTACACACGCGCGGACTGTTCGCCCAACTTTGTCCGTCCAACAGTTTCGGCAAACAGTCCGCTCAAAATTAACATGGACGGACATGCCCACACACGACGAACGAACAGTTTGCTGAAACCGTGCGCGATGACGTGAACGGCACGTACGACGGGACGAAAAATACGACGTCCTATACACTGCATTATAGCTTTCGGCGTGAAAATCCTTTCTGAGCATGCGCGCAACTTTGTTTGACGAACAAGCCTACACACGGGCGGACTGTTCGCTCAAACAAGGTTTCAGCGGACAGTTTTTCGGAATTTCCGAAAAACCTTGTCCGTCCAACTGTCCGCTGAAACTGTCTGCTGAAAGCCCACACACGAGCGGACTGTCCGCCCAAACACTGTTCAGCGGACAAAGTTGGGCGAACAGTCCGCGCGTGTGTACGCGGCCTGAATGAAAGCCCAACCCCCCCACAGTTAGTAACACACCCCTAGGAACACTTAACCCCTACACTGCCACCCACTGGTTAACCCCTTCACTGCCAGTGTCATTTACACAGGAATCACTGCATTTGTATAGCAGTGATTACTGTATAAATGACAATGGTCCCAAAAATGTCCGATGGGTCCCCCACAATGTCGCAGTCACAATAAAAATCGCTGATCGCCGCCATTACTAGTAAAAAAAAATAATAAAAATGCTATAAAACTATCCCTATTTTGTAAACGCTATAACTTTTGCGCAAACCAATCAATCGCTTATTGCGATTTTTTATTTTATTTTTTTTTTACCAAAAATATGTAGAAGAATATGTATCGGCCTAAACTGAGGGAAAAAAATGTTTTTTTTATATATTTTTGGGGGATATTTATTATAACAAAAAGTAAAAAATAATGCGTTTTTTTTTCAAAATTGTCGCTCTATTTTTGTTTATAGCGCAAAAAATAAAAACCGCAGGGGTGATCAAATACCACCAAAAAGCTCTATTTGTGGGGAAAAAAAGGACGTCAATTTTGTTTGGGAGCCACGTCGCACGACCGCGCAATTGTCAGTTAAAGCGACGCAGTGCCGAATCGCAAAAAGTGGTCTGGTCTTTGACCAGCATATTGGTCCGGTCTGAAAGTGGTTAAGCATACTGTGTGACTGTGGTATTAATGGGTTCATCTTATGTTAATAATACTTTCCTCTTTAGCCTTGTACGCACGGGCAGAATGTCGGGAGACATTTGCTGGTACAAAAAATACCGGCCGACATTCTGCCCGTATGTTTGTCGGTCTGTCAGATGTGCATGCTGGAAAACCAGCAGCCTATGACAGAGCGCTGATCAGAGTGTTCTGGTGGGGGACTATCCCTGTCAGAACACAACAGCTCAGCGTCAGCTGGGGAGAAGTGTAGTACTGTCAGTATTTTGGTGTTTTTTTTTTTTTCATGCAGAAAACAAACCGTAATGTGTACCTGGCTTTAAATTGCCCTATGAAGTTCTTTAAATCTTGATCGTAGGGTCATCACGCCACCTTCAGGAGAGGACTAGGCAGAACATGTAACACATGTAAAAATAGCAAGACTGCATAGTTCCGCCCAGGGGGCAGTTCCTCTGGCTATAACCCCTCAGTCTGCTTCCTGCAGCTCTGTTTTTTACTGCCTAGTGAAGAAGGACCTAGCTCCCTGAAGGGACCATTGGTCCTGGTAATTATTTATTTTTAATTTTTTTCCATAAGATTTTGATCAGGCTGGATAATATAGATCCTTGAAATCTCCCCAGCCTGGCCATTGAGTGTGAGCAGGCCCTAGCTACGCACTGGGTCGGCCGCGACATGCCCTTTATGCTCCAGGGGCGGCCGGTGCTCTATATGCTCCAGGGCACACGTGACCGGGCTACTGCTGTCTGTGTCACAGTGTGCCTTGGCCAGCAGCCACCCTGTACTGCTCGGGTGATGAGTTTGTGATGGAATGCGTCCAGCTATTCCGACCACACAGGTATGGACAGCTCTCCCTGCCTCGCAGGATAGAGCAGCTGGGCATTCCCTGGGAGGTCGATTAGGGGGTCTCTCACTCTCCCTTTCCTCTCTCCCTATCCCTTTTTTCCCTCCTCCCCCTGTGGGGGCTGCTGCATGGCGGGGCATGAGGTGCAGTGTATGTACCTGGGCCGAGGGTCCTCCGGGGGCTGCACTGGCTGTTTGGCTCTGTTTGTTGTCTTTCTGCCCCTTTTCTCTGTGTCTGAGGTGCCTGTGTAAAATTTACCTCAGAATGTGCTAGTGCCATTTTCTGACGGCCATTGCCATTTTCCTGTAGTTTCTATGCAGAGCATGGCTGTCAGACTTTTTCTAAAGGTCTGGTGGCCATTTTCTTGGTGTTTTCTATACAAAAACGTCCGGCAGCCATTTTCTTGTAGCCTCCGCGCAGTTTTACCTCCAGTGCTGGCTAGTTTTTACCTTCAGAACAGGGCGGTGCAGCCCGGAAGAATGGCGGTGCATTACACCTTTTGAGGAGAGCCTCCTTAAAAAATCGACGGCTCCTCCAGTCGTTGACCAGCCCCCCCCCCCCCCCCGGGTTCCAGGTTGAATAAATTAACCACGATTCCGGTAGAAGGGACTCCTGCATTGAAGTTGCCCTACGTTCCCTGGACATGGTCTGTGCTCTGAGGGTGTATCTGTCTGCTACGGCTCCCTTCCGGAAGTCAGACTCTGTTTCGGTGGCTGGTCCGAAAAAAGGTCTAGTGGTCTCGTCGACCACCATTTCCCAGTGGATCAGACAGATCGTGGTCCAGGCCTACGCCTTGAAGGGGCAGGTGCCCCCCTTTCCTGTCACTGCCCATTCTACCAGGGCAATTGGGACCTCCTGGGCTTTCTGACATCAAGCGTCTGTCTCCCAGGTGTGTAAGGCGGCAACTTGGTCATCCGCTCACACTTTCACAAAATTCTACAAAGTTGACGTAAGCGCATCTTCGAATGCTTGCTTTGGTTGCCAAGTTTTGCAGCTGGCTGTGTAAGGTTGCAATTTATACTTTTTTTTAAGTTACAATATTGTTGTAAATGCACTTTTGATGCATGCGTTGTTCGCAAGTTCTGGTTCGGCCGTTTCAGGTGACAATTCCTCCGTTGAGTCGTTCCTCTGGTTGTCGGTGAAGTTATGTTTTGCTATTCCTCTCCATTTTGGGGGCATCCCTACGGTCAAGATCAAGCTGTGTCCGTCAATGAACGAAAGAGAAAATAAATAGGATTTTTATATACAGCTTACCTGTAAAATCCTCTTCTTGAGAGTATACCACGGGACACAGGAGCTCATTACATAGTGGGTTATATAGGCACCTCTGGTGATTGGACACTGGTTAACCCCAATTAAGGAGAATTCCTCCCCTATATAGCCCCTCCCATATGGGAGGCACCTCACTTTTTTTGTAGAAAAGCAATAGGAAACCACGTAAAAACCCAAGAGGGGCGGGAGCCCTGTGTCCCGTGATGTACTCAAGAAAAGGATTTTACAGGTAATCTGTATATAAAAATCCTATTTTCTTGACCATACATCACGGGACACAGGACCTCATTACATAGTGGGATGTCCCAAAGCAATGCTCAGATTGAGGGGAGGGAGACACAGATCATAATTATAGACCGCCATGGACCGGAGGACCTAAACTGCAGCCTGCAGTACACTGCGCCCAAAGGCGATATCCTCTTGCCCTCTGACATCCACCTGATAGAATCTGGTGAATATGTGGACTGATGACCAAGTTGCAGCCTTACAGATCTGAGCCAGGGAGGCCTGGTGATGCACTGCCCAAGAAGCACTTACAGCCCTAGTAGAGTGCGCTTTCACTTGAAAAGGAGGGATTTTCCCTTTAACACTATAGGCTTAAGAAATAACCTGTCTAATCCACCTTGAGAGAGTGGATTTTGATGCCACCTGGCCCTTCCTCGGGCCTTCCGGCAAAACAAATAAGCAATCCGTTTTCCTTATCTGAGCAGTTGCATGAAGATAGATACTGATTGCCCTAACCACATCCAAAGTGTGCAAAGATTCTTCTTCTGTGGACTGTGGGTCCGGAAAAAAGGATGGTAGGATTACATCTTGATTCAAATGGAATCCCGAAACCACCTTAGGTAGAAAGGACCTGTTGGGACGCATGACCACCCGGTCCTTATGAACAATTAGATACAGCTCTTTGCTGGAGAGAGCCACTAGTTCTGACACTCTTCTAGCCGTGGATATGGCTACCAAGAAAACCAATTTTTTGGTCAAAAGAACTAATGAAGCCAGATGCAAAGGTTCAAAAGGTTGCCCCTGCAAACCCGAGAGAACCAAATTCAGATCCCATGGGCATACCGGAGGTTTGACTGGCGGCCTTATCCGCATAGCCCCCTGGATGAAAGCCTGCACCAGGGAAGGCGATGCAAGTGGCTTCTGAAAAAAACACTGACAAGGCCGAAATCTGTACCTTGATAGTGCTTACGGCCAAATTCATTTCTAGGCCTGACTGGAGGAAGGCCAAGATCCTGCTAATGACATACTTTCTAGGATGCCATTCCCTGAGTTCACACCAGGAAACGTATGCCCTCCAGATTTTGTAGTAAATAAACCTGGAGACCGGCTTTCTGGCATTAACCAGAGTAGAAAGGACTGGCCCCAAAAGCCCACGGTCTCTCAGAATGTGGGTCTCAGCAGCCAAACCGTCAAATTCAGACTGTGTAAAGCAGGATGGTAAATTGGACCCTGTGAGAGCAGATCTGGCCGGAGAGGGAGGATCCACGGCCTGCCTACTGCCAACTTCATGATCTCTGCTTACCATGGTCGCCTGGGCCAAGCCGGAGCTACCAAAAGAACCAATTTTGTCTCCCTCTTGACTCTTCCCAGGAACTGCGACAGAAGCGGGCACGGAGGGGGAAGGCATAAATCAGATTGTACTGATCCCAGGGAACTGTCAGAGCATCTGACCCCAGAGCAAGTGTATCTCTTGTTCTTGACATGATTTTGTCCAGTTTTCTGTTGAACCTGGACGCAAACAGATCTACGTCTGGAGTACCCCACCTGCAACATATGTCCCAAAACACGTCGGGGTGCAGAGCCCATTCTCCTGGGCACAACTGCTGGTGGCTCAGAAAATCCGCCTGCCAATTTTCCACTCCTGGAATGAATACTGCAGAAAGGCATGGAACATGCTTTTCTGCCCAGACAAGTATGCAATTCACCTCTTTTTGCGCAACCAGACTCCTGGTACCGCCCTGGTGATTGATATAGGCCACTGCTGTGGCATTGTCGGACTGAACCCAAACAGGGAGACTCCGTAGTCTGGAAGACCAGTTTGAGAGCCGTATAAACTGCCCGGATCTCCAAGAACTTTATGGGCAATAGCTTCTCGATCGCAGACCATTTCCCCTGCGAGCACGTCTCCTCCAACACTGCTCCCCAGCCTGTCAGGCTGGCATCTGTCGTAATAACCTTCCATGGAAGAGGAAGAAAAGTTTCAGCAAATTCTCGGTTTGTAACCATCAGACGAGACTCTTGTGTGTCCCTGGGGATAGACGCATAGGAAGATCCAAGGATTGGGGCTTCCTTTTCCAAGCCGTAAGGATGCATCTTTGCAGAGGCCTTGAGTGGAACTGGGCGAATGGAACTGCCTCGAAGGAGGCGACCATTTTCCCTAACAGTCTCATGCACAACCGAATGGGGGAAGATCTCCTGCCCAGAATTAGGCGCACCAGATCCCCAATGGCCAAGGCTTTTGGCCTTGGAAGAAACACCTTGCCCTGAGCGGTGTCGATAAACATACCCAGGTATACCAACCTGGTAGCAGGCTGTAGGGATGACTTTTCTAGGTTTATAATCCAACCTAGGCGTTCCAGGTGTTCTAGCGTTCTGGTAACACTGTGGTTCAGGAACGCTATTGTTTTCTCCATGAGAAGCAAGTCGTCTAGATAAGCCATGACGGCTATACCCTGAGCTCTTAGGTTTGCCAAGAGAGGGTCCAGAATCTTTGTGAAGACTTGAGGGGCCGTAGCGAGCCTGAACGGCAAGGCCACAAATTGAAAATGGCGCCGCTCTACCGCGAACCTTAGATACTTTTGGTGTGCGGGAAATATTGGCACATGTAGATATGCATCCTTGATGTCTATTGATGCCATAAACTCCCCCTTGCAGGGAGGAGACCACAGTGCGAATTGACTGCATTCGGAAGGACCGGATGCGTAAAAAACGGTTCAGATCCTTCAGATCCAGGATAGGTCTGACACTTCCATTTGGCTTTGGAACGGTGAAGAGATTCGAGTAAAACCCTGAACCCTGTTCTTTTGGGTCCACTTCTACTATCACCCCCTGGGATAGTAAGTGATCTAAGGCCAGAAATAGCGTTTTTTGCTTTACTGGGTCCCTGGGGATCCTTGACCTTAGAAAGCGAGAAGGTGAAATCTCCTGAAACTCTAGCTTGTAGCCCAGAGATACAGAAGAGATCACCCACTTGTCCCGGATCTCTTCCCGCCAGGCTTCTGCAAACCGCAGGAGCCTTCCCCCCCACTCGGTCGAGCGGGGGCGCCCCTTCACAAGGAAGCTTTTGGGCTCTGCTTGGCAGGCTTTTGCCCCCAAGTCTTTTTCTGCCCCTGGACCCGGCCCTGAGCCTTTCCTGTAGAGGAGGGTTTAGAAGGCCCTCGCCACTGCTTAGAGCTTGATGCTCCGGGAGAGAGAGAATGCCTAAATGATGGACGTTTGCTTCTTTTGACTGGAAGGAGAGTAGATTTACCCCCTGAAATTTTTTGGACGATTTTGTCTAATTCTTTTCCAAACAATCGTTCCCCTTTAAACAAGAACCCAATCAAATGCTTCTTGCATGATAGCTCAGCTGCCCAAATCCAAAATCGCATCAATCATGAAACACAGAATTTGAGGTATTTCTGCATAATTCTCCACTTCTTCACTGGGAAGGAGGCCAAGCATCTGCTTAACCTGTTCCTTGAGGAACTGACACAACCCCACGGCTGAGACTGTAGGTTGCACTACAGTGCCAGTCATGGAAAAGGAGGCTTTTAATAATGTTTCCAACTTCTTATCAGTTGGATCTTTAAATAGCTGAGCATTATCCAATGGACAGGTCAGGTTTTTATTCACGCAAGAAACAGCCGCATCGACAGATGGGACCCCCCATTTCTTGGTGAAACTTTCCTCCAGAGGATAATGCATAGAAAACCTTTTAGGAGGAGCAAACAGTTATCGGGATGTCCCCAATCCTCATACAACAATTTATCCATTAAGGGATGAATTGGAAAGGAAAAAGCAGTTTGTGGGACTTTCCTGACTCCCAGAGAAGAAACAGAGGACGTAGCGACTTTCTGAATGTGGCACGCACCAATTTAGTATAATACTGCTCCTGTTTTCTGAGTGCCTGGGAGGAGGGGACTCTCTCCTCTTCCTCTGATCCCTCCGACTGCTCAAGATCCCTGTCCCAAGATAGGGATCTCTCCTCATTGTCAGAAGAATCATCTGAAAGGAATCTCAGCAGAGGGAGGGGGATCTACCCCTTTTCCTGCTATCTTTTATGGAAGCAGAAATCAAATTCATGATTCTCCCTTCAAAACCCTCCAATGTAGCTCTAAGGGAGTCCTCAGTGACGTATACCGGGGCTGAGACATTAGGAGAGGCTGCAAAACCTGACAGGGGCACTGACTCATCCTGTGAGGCTGGCTCCAGTCTTGCAGGGGGGGATGGTAACTTACAGGCATTTTTAGAACCCCTGGACCTAGGTGGTGATTTACCAGTGCCCTTCTTACCTCCCCCTGAGACCCTCTTTTGAGGAGACCTAGTCCTAAGCTACAAAGCAGAGGTACTAGTACAAAGTGCAATCACTGTTGTGCTTAAAGTCTCACAATAAATCTATATGCTTAAACTGCACAACCTGATGCTGAGTAGGTGTCTAAGGTTTGCCTGGATCCAATCCCTTGGGATGCTTACTGCCCACAGCTCCTGTGTCTCACACTTACAGCCCCCTGACGCTCTGGGCTTTTTAAATCTGCCGCGTGGCGCCTGCGCAGTACAGCGCCATGCACACCAACGTGCACGGCTCACAACCACACTCCCCCCCCCCCCTCCTCCATTAGCCCGGGAGCACGCTCGGCGAGAGCGCATGAGGACCGCCGGAATCCGGTGGGGGGGGGGGGGGGGGAAGGGAATATCCATCAGAGCTGCGTGGGACCCCCAGACCCCTGTATTACCTTTATTGTGGCAGGGATTGCAGTGAAGACGTGAGACCTCTGGAGAACCAGGCTTCACTGAGTGTGTGTACTGAAAGGCATGTAAGTATGCATCAGGCTGCTCTTACTCCCTCTAGTGGTGGTAACCAGGTAAGACATACTACTACTCAAATTAAGAAATCCATAATATAATTATATATAGGATTAACTTCCCTTACCTGTCCTCGCCGCAGGAATTGCTGAAAACGGACAGATTCCAGCCTTCACCCATCACAGCGGGCAGAGTTGTGCCAACCTTCAGGTTTTTTTGGGGTTCTTTCTCAGAAGAACCTCCTACCTGGACCTTGTAAAAGACACTGCCAGAAACTTTCATGCCTCTATGTAAATAGTACACCAAGTCTGGTTTTCCCAGAGCCCAGTCTTCCAATAGGAGAGTACTTACAGGCAAAACCTAGTTTATTCGGATGACGAGGCCCGGGTACCATACCATCTTGGGAGTCAATATATCGGCCCGAGATATGGATCCGGTTTGTTGTAGCCCTTAGGCCCCCGCAAGGACCTGCACAGAGCTTTCTTCATAGCACATGTTTTACGTGACTAACCACCATAGACGCTGGCGAAAAAACTGATGTGCCTCCCATATGGGAGGGTTTATATAGGGGAGGAATTCTCCTTAATTGGGGTTAACCAGTGTCCAATCACTAGAGGTGCCTATATAACCCACTATGTAATGAGCTCCTGTGTCCCCGTGATGTATGATCAAGAAAATAGGATTTGTGTACTCGCCGTAAAATCCTTTTCTCAGAGTTCATTGACGGACACAACACACACCCCTCCTATTTTACGTTATACTGCTTGTTGACGTACTGAGCTGCAGGAAGCAGGCTGAGGCGCTATAGCCTGAGGAACCGCCCCCTGGGTGGAATTATGCAGTCTTGCTGTTTTTACATGTGTTAGTGTTCAGTCCTCTCCTGAAGGTGGCGTGACAACCCTACTGTCAAGATTTAAAGGAGCTGTGTCCGTCAATGAACGGCGAGTACAAAAATCCTATTTTTCCTCAAAATTGTAGAGACAATACCCAATAATGACAGCATGAAAGACGTTTGTGTAAAATCTTTTGAAAATTAAAAATCGAAAAAAAAAAATCCCATGTACATACGTATTCACAGCCTTTGCTCAATATTTTTTTGCCACCAATTACAGCCTGAAGTATTTTTGAGTATGATGCTACAAGCTTGGCACACCTATTTTAGGGCAGTTTCTTTCATTCTTTGCAGGACCTCTCAAGCTCCATCAGGTTGAATGGGGAGCATCGGTACTCAGCCATTTTCAGATCTCTCCCGGGATGTTCAATCCGGTTCAAATCTGGGCTCTGGCTGGGCCACTGGACATTGAGTTGTCCGATAACCCCTCCTTTGTTATCTTGGCTTTGTGCTTAGGGTCGTTGTCCTTTTGGAAGATGAACCCTCACCCCGGTCTGAGGTCCAGAGTGCTCCTGGAGCTTGTTTTCATCAAGGATGTCTCTGTAAATTTCTGCAGTCATCTTTCCCTTGATCCTGACTAGTCTCCCAGTTCCTGCTGCTGAAATGCATCCCCACAGCATGATGCTGCCACCACCATGCTTCACTGTATGGATGGTATTGGTCAGTTGATGACTGGTGCCTGGTTTCCTCCAGACATGACGCTTGCCATTCAGGCCAAACAGTTCAATCTTTGTTTCATCAGACTAGAGAATTTTGTTTCTCATGATCTGAGAATCCTTCAGGTGCCTTTTGGCAATCTCCAGGCAGGCTGTCGTGTGCCTTTTTACTGAGGAGTGGCTTCCATTTGGCCACTCTACCATACAAGCTTGATTGGTGGAGTGCTGCAGAGATGGTTGTTCTTCTGGAAGGTTCTCCTCTCCCCACATAGAAATGTTGGACCTCCTGTCGGTGACCATCGGTTTCTTGGTCTCCTCCCTCACTAAGGCACTGCTCCCCCAATCACTCAGTTTTGCTGGGCTCTAGGAAGAGTCCTGGTGGTTCCAAACTTCTTCCATCTACAGGTGATGGAGGCCACGGTGCTCATTGGGACTTTCAATGCTCCAGAAAATTTTATGTACCCTTCCCCAGATATGTGCCTCAATACAATCCTGTATCTGAGGTCTACAGACAATTCCTTGGACTTCATGGCTTGGTTTGTGCTCTGACATGCACAGTTTTTTTATTTTATTTTTATTTTTTTTTGTGTTTTTTTTTTTTTTTTTTTTTTTTTTTTTTTTATTGCCATATGCACAAACAAAACAAAAAGAGAAATGGATTACAGACCTTGGTGTATGATACCGTAACATTATCATTGTTCCATTACAATACATTTCGTCTGTACCATGCCTTTCGATTGTTTCTGTATGTACACTTTGTTTTTGTCAGTCCGGAACACAAACTAATAGATAAAAATACATTAAAGAACACAAGAGGTTAAATACCTGTAAGCTGCTGTGAAGTGTGCTATTACCTATCCACCCCATTAACTCAAATTGGACATACTTTCTTCAGTGCCTGCCTTAACTTATTAACAAGTAAATGCTCAAGAGTTATCTGTCACTGTGTCATCGAAGTCAACCCATTTGGCCCACATTTTATTGACTTTTTTAGGGCACCCCCTAGCTTCGTAAGTCATTTTGTACAGCATAACACTTGCATTGACTAGGGCTTTCCAAGATAATGTGAGGTAGTCTCTCCTAATCCAGTTGATTGCAATCAATTTGCGAACATAAAAAATAACAATCTTAACAAAGTTCTCATATTATTGCTCATAAGTTCGTCTTCGATTATGCCCCGTACTTGGAGGTGGTGGTCTTGAAGGGATTCCGGTGTGCTTGCTCTATAGCGAAGAAGCGAGAGAATCTAGTGTCTGCCATATTATCTTTAAGCCATAGTGCTAGGAAATCTTCAGGTTGTTTACACTCTGCTCCCTCAGGAAATCCCATAAAGCAAACATTATTCCGTTTCTGATGGTCCTCCATATCACCCAGCTTATCAGTGTGGGTAGCAACCTCCTTTTTGCAGATTTTGCACCGTGCTTTCCAGAGGATGAGCGATATCTTCCAGATCACGAATTCTCTGCTCTGCCTCTGTGGCCCTTTATTTAACATTGTGCATGTCTTGTTTTAAAAAGGACATTTCAGCTCTCATGCCATCAGTGTGCTCAGTCAAGGTAGTTTGGCATGTGCATATGGCCTCCATGGTTTGCTTTAGGGAAGGCTAAATGTCATTTCCTGCCAGCTCTATGGCTTCCGGGTCCCCCTGGGGTAGCCTATCCAGGGAATAACCCCTTCTTTGCCCACGATGTCTGCAGGGTAGGGGGCTTACCACAAAGGAGTCTGTGTGTAGCAGATTAGCTCTGCTCCCTTGCACACTGCTTTCCCCTTGTGTCTCCTCCGAGTGTCTGCCTTCATCTTGGGACCCCTAAGCAAATTGGGCCAAACGTTCTCCAGCTGTCAGGGCTGGGCTCAGCCCTTCCTTCTCAGAGCTGGCTGCTTAGCCGTCAGCAAACTGCCAGCTCCTGTCTCTCCACAGGTATCCAGCTGTTGATATCCTGCTCGACAGTCCTGGCTACTGAAGACGTCCAGCCCAGAGGATCCCTGCCTTTGCCTTGGTCAACATCAGATGCTCTCCTGCATTCCTGTTTAAAGACTTGCTTGGCTGACATTCCTTCTGGCTCCAGATCCTGCTTGCTGTTTTACTATGCTCTTCTCTGGCTCCCTGACGTTTTGGCTTCTCTGACTATCCATTCTGGTTCCTGAACTCTGGCTATGTTTTGACTAGGTTTGTTCTATTTACTTTTATTATCAAACAAGTGTGATTTAACTGTACTTCTGTCTCGGTCTGATTTCATGGTTTCTGACACCGGCACATTCCATGGGTGCTGGACTATATTTGACCATGATGGTCAGCTGTCACCTCCTATGCACCTTCAGTCATCTGCTGTAGCGAAGGATTAGTGTCTCTGACACTCAGGATCGTGGCATTATTAATCGTCCCGGCCGGAGCCCCTGATTACCGCTGCTCACATATTAGCCTCTAGCTCCGCTGACAGGCACTGTTAACTGTAGGCTTATATAGACAGGTTTGAGCCTTTACAAATCGTGTCTGATCAACTGAATTTACCACAGGTGGACTCAAAGTTGTAGAAACCTCTCAAGGATGATTAGTGGAAACAGGATGCACCTGAGCTCAATTTTGAGTGTCATGGCAAAGGCTGTGAATACTAAAGTACATGTCTTTTAAAAAAAAAAAAATATATATATATATATATATATATATATATATATATATATATAAATTTTTCTGTACAACAGCAGTTAATCTTTTTTGTTCAGTACATTTGTTTCTGTATTGAAGTAAATACAACTAGTTTAATCATTGCTTTCAACAGTACTGGTAGATTCTGATACTGCCAGTTTAAAAAAAAAAAAAATATATATAATTTAGATTTATTTTGGTTTAGTTATAAAAGCTGTTGGGGAAAAAGAGAGCTTTTTGATAATTAACCTTTTCTTTTATTTATTTATTTTCTTCTATCTCAGCTTGGTCAATTTAGGTTATGACCCGCCTGAAGAAAGAGGAAGGGGCAGAGTAACTGCTTCAAATTTACAAGTTTTTACAAATCTGACAGGTAAGAAAAATCTGCACAAACTAATATGGAAAATTTTAGCATATAATATTGATGCTAAAAAAGGTAGCCAATATGGACTAGTTCATCCAGACTGATAATTACACTTGCAGTAATTAAAGTGAATATTCCCAATTTTATGTTTATGTAATGAGTAAAAAATATTTACCTTCAGAATTTCTACCCTTGAAGGGTCATTTGAAAGCAAACCATATCTTTAACCACTTGCTGATCGCAAAATGTACAAAAATGTCCTGGCTGCAAGTGGTTATACTGGTGAGCTTGACCTTTGTTTGTTTTTTACAGCCATTGATTGGCTGTTCAGGAAACGTGATCTGGGTGGCTCTACAACCACCTGATCACTTTTACTGTAGTGAGAAGGGACGGTTCCTCCTGAGAGCTAGATACAGAGGTGGTTGAGGAACATTCTTTTCCCTCTGTAATCCCGATGTTTCCAAAAGGAGTACTCGCCATCTGCCAAAATGATCATATTGGGAGCTTGTTGGCCATCTTGTGAAAGCAGTAGATGTCATTGAAGAAGGGGGAGAAAAAAAAAAAGTAAAACACTTTTTATAAAATCTAAAAAACAAAACAAAGCACCTCTGTCATCCCCACATTTTAGTCCCACACATGTATGTAAACGGCAATTGCACCACACATATGAAGTATCGGCATGAATGTCGGAGTGAGGGCAATATAAATAGTGCCATAATTCATGACTAACTCTACAATGATAACCTGTAAAGGCTTTTAAAGTATCACCTATGCAAAGTTTTAGGTACCATGGTTTGTCGCCTTTTTTATCGTGCCCAGTTTTGTGTCTTGACATGTTTGGTATCCATTTACTCAACACAACATATTTTATAGTTTACCAAAAAATTCGGATTTGCCTTTTGTGTGCCCTAAAATTCAACACCCACCATTTTATTCTCCACAGCCTCTGCTTTCAGAAAATATATGTTTGGGGGGTTTTAAGTCGTTTTCCTGCAAACCTTTCTGATTTTAACAATGTGTGAAAAATGAAAACCTTTCTGAAAACGGCGAGTGTTTAAAGTCCCTTTTGCACTAGCTCCATTACTATTTATTTTGGTGACAAATACCGTATTTTTCGCTCCATAAGACGTGCCTGACTATAGGACACACCTAGGTTTTAGAGGAGTTTAACATGGCCCCCTTGAACTTCTGAGAATTACCTGCTCATCTGCATGGCCATGACCAAGTGAATCTTCCAACCCACCTGACACTCTGGGTTCAGAAATCCTGTTAACACTATAAAGCAAGAATCAAACAACTCGGTAATATAAGGTTCTGAAATTTGACTCCAAACCCAAATTTGAAAGTTATGTCACAAAAGGAAGGAATTAATCTGAGGAGCTGGGATAACGCACCCACTCAGCAAACAGATTTCTCCTGGTTACACAACAATGGTTAAACGATACATAATATTGTATACACAAGTGTACACTATATTCAGATCCAAAGTCGCCTCCTAGTGGATATTTCAGTTAACTACATATGTGGCCCCACTGCGATAGATGTAATCTAGACTGCCTATGCTATTCTAATGAGAGAGAATCTCCCGCTGGTATATATACACGTTGCAGATCTGTTATTCTTTGCTAGAAAGTTGGAGCTTGTTAACTGTAATCCATTTGGTTGTAGATGAAACAATAGGTTGCGGGTGGTGAAGGCCTAAGGCATCTGAGCACAGTGTTCCAGCAATGCAGTAAAGTATTTTTGGGGGAGATGTTTGTGCATGGTGTTCTGTACTGGTAGTAGTGAATAGATAAAGATTGAGCAGCTTGCTCTCTCACCAACGACCCAAATCCATCCGAGGTCATCTAGACAGGAACACAGATGGCAACACTCTGGCAACAGATCCTGTCTCTGCCTTCTGTAGTGACTTTTCCCACACATAAGCACCGGTGGATATGTGCTGCAAGTGATGCTAGTAACAGGATGTCCGACAGCAGGTAACATGATTAGTCCTCTTGGGCCTCGTGGTGGGAGTAGCGTTCCGCATTGTAGGCCGCGACCTCCCAGAAACCTTCAGGCCACTGCAAAGGTCCCTGGGATTTGTAGTCTAGGGGTACATGGATGCATAGCAGCAGATTCAAAGAGGACTATACGCCCCATAACTCGCTCATTTGGCACACTGATAGGAGGTCACTGGCTGCACGAATAATCATGGGGACAAACTATGTTTAGAACACTGGAAGGTACAAAACTTTCTAGAAACAGTCCGTATCGCTACAGGAGGAAAACAAGGAAAAAATATTCTGCACCAAATGGTGTACTAAAATATTTAATAAAACATAACGGAATAATATTTCTACACTGACAACCAATGTAAGGGCACTCTCTACACTGATACCTCAATGTAACTGGGACATTTACACTGACCTTAACACAACAGGAGTATTTACATTAACCACCAACTTAATTGAGACATTTACAACAGTAACATCCCCCATATCTCTGGTAATTTCCGCATTCTTATCTCCCTCTCAGTACAGCTCTGCCCCTCTAACTCATCCCCTCCTTCCCATCCACTTCTGCTCACCTCTGCACCTCAAACCCCCACCCCACTTTGATTACCTCTACATGCCTCCCTATGCTAACCTTTGATCACAAACCCCTCCCTTTGCTTATCTTTGTACCCATGGTGATCCCTTCACTGTGTACCTTTCCTACCTGTTCTCCTTTGCTTCCCAAGCAATAACCCCTTCACTTTACTCACCTCTGCTGCAGGGCTGAACCACTCTGCAAGTACAGTATGTGGTGGCAGGCTCAATGGGAGTAGGAGTGGCTGTTTACATTCTCTAGGTGGGCGGCATGCAGAGGAAGGGGTGTGATTTCCATATGGATCGCGCCGGGTTGCCAACCTCATTTACATATACAGTATCTTACAAAAGTGAGCACACCCTCACATTTTTGTAAATATTTTATTATATCTTTTCATGTGACAACACTGAAGAAATTACACATTGCTACAATGTAAAGTAGTGAGTGGACAGCTTGTATAACAGTGTAAATTTGCTGTCCCCTCAAAATAACTCAACACGCAGCCATTAATGTCTAAACCTCTGGCAACAAAAGTGAGTACACCACTAAGTGAAAATAGCCAAATTGGGCCCAATTAGCCATTTTCCCTCCCCGGTGTCATGTGACTCGTTAGTGTTACAAGGTCTTAGGTATGAATGGGGAGAAAATGTGTTAAATTTGGTGTTATCACTCTTACTCATACTGGTCACTAGAAATTCAACATGGAACCTCATGGCAAAGAACTCTCCAAGGATCTGAATTTTTTTTATTGTTGCTCTACATAAATATGGCCTAGGCTATAAGAAGATTGCCAAGACCCGCACACTGCATCAAATGGACTGCATGGCTGTCATCCTGTCTTCTAAAGATGATGCACAAGAAAGCCCACAAACGGTTTGCTGAAGACAAGCAGACTAAGATCGTGGATTACTGGAACCATGTCCTGTGGTCTGAGACCAAGATAAACTTATTTGGTTCAAATGGTGTCAAGTGTATGTGGCGGCAACCAGATGAGGAGTACAAAGGCAACAGTCTTGCCTACAGTCAAGCATGGTGGTGGGAGTGTCGTGGTCTGGGGACATATGAGTTCATTGAGGGAACCATGAATGCCAACACGTACTGTGACATACAGAAGTTGTATGTCACAGTACGGGGCCGCAGGGCAGTATTCCAACATGAGAATGAACCCAAACACCCTTCCAAGACGACCACAGTCTTGTCAAGGAAGCTGAGGGTAAAGATGGACTGGCCAAACATGTTTTCAGAACTAAAACATATTGTGCATCTGTGGGGCATCCTCAAACAGAAGGTGAAGGAGCGCCGGGTGTCTAACATCCACCAGCTCCAGGATGTCCTGGAGGAGTGGAAGAGGACTCCAGTGGCAACCTGTGAAGCTCTGGTGAACTCCATGCCCAAGAGGGTTAAGATATTGCTGGAAAATAATGGTGGCCACACAATATTGACGCTTTGGGCCCAATTTGGATATTTTCACTTATGACTGTACTAGCTTTTGTTGCCAGCGGTTTAGGTGAGGTGACAGCAAATTTACACTGTTATACAAAGTGTAATTTCTTCAGTGTGGTCACATGAGAAGAAATTATAAAAATATTTACAAAAATGTGAGGGGTGTAATCACTTTTGTGAAATACTGTAAATGCTAGCAAGCTTTACATATAAATAGCGAGCAAGTTGCATGTAAATTCTGAACCTGTGGGGGTTAATTACAGAACAATACCTTGTGTTTCTCTCCCTCTAGCAGCTGAAGGTGGGGAGAAACAGGCTTTCAGCTGGTGCAGAAAGCTGCACAGGGCGTTGTTCTGCCACTGCAACGATCCCCCCTATCAGCGACCCTGCTGGTCATTATTCGCTGCATAAGAAGCAAAGACCTTTCCCCCCCCCCATTTTTTGGTGGGAGAAGGTGCATCATATGGAGCGAAAAATACAGCACAAAATATTTTACATTGATGCATGGATAAATGAAAGGGAAACTTTTAGCCATGTTTCTTAGAAATCACAATGTACAGGAATATTTGAAAATGGTAGTGTTTTTTTATAAGCACACATACACTGAACTTGGTGGACTTGACGACTTCTTTCTTCTTTCTTCTTCTTCTTTCTTCTTCTTCTTTCTTCTTCTTCTTTCTTCTTCTTCTTTCTTCTTCTTCTTTCTTCTTCTTTCTTCTTCCCTTGCCAATTAAGGATGCAAATATAAATGTAAGTGTTATGGAATATAATGGTGCTATATATAAGATAAAATGATTTGCCCCTGAGAAATTATTTCTTCAGATGTAAATTTAATAAGAGACTACAAGGCAGTAATGTTGAACAAGAGTCCTTCTGTGGGTACCTGCCCCCCTCTATTTATGGCCATAGTTGCCACCTTTATTCTGGTGCTACTTTTTAGGAGTCTGTACATTTGTGTTTAGTTCAGTTGTCCCCCTTTTCATATGGTTTATCTGTAGCTCTACTTCCATGAAGTTTGTCAAAGTTTCCTTTTAAATTTGTAAAGTAGAAATGTAAATGTAATAGCCATTTGTGATGAGCTAAATAAACTTTTTATTTTTATTTTTTTGTTTGTTTTTTCAATTAGGTGGTTTGTGTCTATTTTACTATCAACCTCCAAAAGAAGCACAAGACATCACTTACACAGTAGCATTTTTACATAAAGGTGATAAAAAAAGTCCAGGGTTCCGTGTTGTAAAACCGTGTGCTTGTAGTGTCTAACATTTAAGTACCCAATTTTCATTGTCTGGTAACGTCTTTTTCCTAATATTTTCTTCTTATATTTACTGCTTAATTTGTATTTATTTTTCTATTTTTTTTGGCATCAGATGAGCTTATTGCCTAATGTTCCGGCCACAGTCACACAAACCTGAGACAAAACATTCAGCATGACGTCTAAAAATTCACATTGTGTTTTTAGGGTATGAATGAAAACTAGAGCATTTAGAGGAAACCCACAGAACACTGCGAGGTCATATGGATAGTTTTTGTAATATACACAGGCCTCTTTAGCAGGTTGTGAAATTTTAATAAAACAATGAAAACGGAGCTTATTTATTAACAAGCTTAAATAAAAAGTTTATGGGTCAATTTTCTCCTGTTTGGTTCCAGTAATTTTGTCCCAAATATTATGATCATCGCCTTCCACAATCGGGCCCTCCCTTCCTATAGCTTTGATTCCCTCCATGTACCCCCTTGCAGAGCTGCCAGATGTCATATTTACTGTCCCCTTCATTTCTTAAATGAACACAGTAAGCAATAAGTGCTGATCTTCCTGTGTTCATTTATAACTGAAACATAGTTAATTGTGTTTACTTGGTCATCGCTGCAGCAAAAATAATTCTAGCAGCTAATTAGCAACTGAATTTGTTTTAAAGGCGGCGGAAGGGAGTCCCACCTCAGGATGTGACCAGTGGCATCCGGTTCCTGGAACACAGTGAGAGGAACTGATGATGTTCCACCTACTGTGTGATGTCCGAAACTGGAACTGACAAGGATATCGTCACTTTGATTTCTGTCATGTAAACAGGCCGTTACCACCTTAACCACTTCAGCCCCAGAAGGATTTACCCCCTAATGACGAGGCCATTTTTTGCGATACGGCACCGCGTTACTTTAAATGACAATTGCAAGGTCGTGCAACGCTGTACCCAAACACAATTGAAGTCCTTTTTTTCCCAAATATTTTTCCTCTGGTGGTATATGATCACCTCCTGCAGTTTTTATTTTTTGCTCTATAAACAAAAAAAAATTACAATTAAAAAAACTTTTTTTTTTTTTTTTACTTTTTGCTATTATACCTATCCAATAAAACATTGTTGGTAAAACAAATCGCAATATGTGTATATTGATTGCTTTGCATAAAAAGTTATAGCATGTACAAAATAGGGGATAGATTTATCGCTTTTTTTTACTAACAATGGCGGTGATCAGCGATTTTGGCAGAATTGCGACAGATCCAACGCTTTTGATGCTTTTTTTGGGACCAGTGACATTATTAGTGAACAGAGCTAAAAATATCCACTGATCACAGTATAAATGACACTGGCAGGGAAAGGGTTAACACTAGGGGCCATCAGAGAGTTAAGTGTGTCCTAGGGAGGTGTTTTCTGTGGGGGATTGTCTGACTGAGTACAGAGAGATCACTGTTCCTGATCACTAGAAATATCCAATCTCGCTGTACTCTCCTATCAGAACGGGAATCTGTTTTCTTTCCCACGATCATGGGTGGCCGGCTGACATTGCGTTCTGCAGCGTGCCTGCCATGCCACATGCACAGACAGATGTACAGGTATGTCAGTTTGCGCAACCGAGCTGCTTTGCCCCAGTATATGTGCAGAAGGTGGTCAGCAAGTGGTTAAATGACAATCCAAATGTCTGATTAAAAATCACACACTAACAGCGCTACTTTAAACTACCAATACTCAAACCATAGTCTTATATCACTCTATATGCCCTTTAAAACACATGCATATATGATATAATAGTATTAAAAGTACTTCATACACCTCAACGTGTTATATTATATCTAATGGTTAGCACCTGCAGGCAAAGATCATATTATAAGTGCTACTGTGCTTTCATTATTAAAGTGCATATCCGTGTCCGTACGATAAAAATTGCATATGAGTTTCCATACATATAAACAAGAGAAACAGAGGGGGATGAAGTCAAACAGTGTCCAATCCACTAGAACGTGTGCAGGTGTCTGTTCTGGTCTCCTACACCTTTACCGCTTCCACCTTGTGCATTCCCCCATGGGTGGCTGCTTAACAGAGGTTGTATGCAATCGGGTTTTAATAGGGATATCACTTCTCAGCTTATTTCGACCTCTCCCTCCTCAGTTTGGTCACATTCACGTCAATAGGCAACAGCATGTAAGGATACACATAAGGCTTATATATACATAGTTACATAGTTACATAGTTAGTCAGGTTGAAAAAAGACACAAGTCCATCCAGTTCAACCAAATAAAATAAATAAAATATACTATACATATATATACACATATACACATACACATATATATATATATATATATATATATATATATATATATATATATATATATATATATATATATATATATATATATACACACACACACACACACACATGCATATACCAGCCCATATACCCAATTCTATACCCACAGTTGATCCAGAGGAAGGCAAAAAACCCCAGCAGAGCATGATCCAATTTGCTAAAGCAGGGGAAAAAATTCCTTCCTGATCCCCCGAGAGGCAATCGGATTTTCCCCGGATCAACTTTACCTATAAATTTTAGTACCCAGTTATATTACGTACACTTAGGAAATAATCCAGGCCTTTCTTAAAGCAATCCACTGAGCTGGCCATAACCACCTCTGCAGGGAGTCTATTCCACATTTTCACAGCTCTTACTGTGAAGAAACCTTTCCGTATTTGGAGATGAAATCTCTTCTCCTCTAGACGTAAAGAGTGCCCCCTTGTCCTCTTTGTTGACTTTAAAGTGAATAACTCGACACCAAGTTCCCTATATGGACCCCTTATATATTTGTACATGTTGATCAAATCCCCCCTTAATCTCCTCTTATCAAGAGTGAATAAATTCAGTTCCTCTAATCTTTCCTCATAGCTGAGTTGCTCCATGCCTCTTATCAGTTTGGTTGCCCTTCTCTGCACTTTCTCCAGTTCCCCGATATCCTTTTTGAGAACTGGTGCCCAAAACTGAACGGCATATTCCAGATGAGGTCTTACTAATGATTTGAACAGGGGCAAAATTATATCTCTCTCTCTGGAGTACATACCTCTCTTAATACAAGAAAGGACTTTGCTCGCTTTGGAAACCGCAGCTTGGCATTGCATGCTATTATTGAGCTTATGATCTACCAAAACCCCCAGATCCTTCTCCACTATGGATTCCCCCAGTTGTACTCCCCCTAGCGTGTATGATGCATGCATATTCTTAGCCCCCAAGTGCATAACCTTACATTTCTCAACATTAAACCTCATCTGCCACATAGTCGCCCAATTAGACAGAGCATTGAGGTCTGCTTGTAAATTGGTGACATCCTGTAAGGACGTTATTGCACCACATAGCTTGGTGTCATCTGCAAAGACGGAAATGTTACTCTTGATCCCAGACCCAATATCATTTATAAAGATATTAAAAAGTAAGGGTCCCAGCACTGAACCTTGGGGTACACCACTCATAACCTTAGACCATTCAGAGTAAGAATCATTAACCACTACTCTCTGAATTCTGTCTTTTAGCCAGTTTTCTATCCATCTACAAACTGATGTTTCCAAACCTGTAGACTTTACCTTACACATGAGCCGTGTGTGCGGAACAGTATCGAATGCTTTTGCAAAATCCAAATATATCACATCCACCGCCACCCCTCTGTCCAAGGTTTTACTTACCACCTCATAAAAAGAAATCAGGTTTGTCTGACAACTCCTGTCTTTCATGAATCCATGCTGTCTGTTGCTCAAAATATTTTTTTCCTGCAAGAACTCATCTATGTGGTCTTTTATTAATCCCTCCAGTATCTTCCCAACTATAGAAGTTAAACTAAAGGGTCTATAATTACTTGGTAAGGACTTTGTTCCCTTTTTAAATATAGGCACCACATTGGCCCTGCGCCAATCCAGTGGTACTATTCCTGTCATTAATGAGTCCCTAAAAATTAGATACAATGGCTTTGAAATTACAGAGCTCAATTCTTTTAGGATCCGTGGGTGGATGCCATCAGGTCCAGGTGCTTTCTCCACCTTTATTCTGTCCAAATATTTCTGGACCATATCACTTATGAGCCATTGTGGATTAGGGGCTGCGTCAGTACCACCCCCATTGTGGACATGAGCTCCCCCATGCTCCTTTGTATACACAGAGCTGAAGAAAGTATTTAATAAGTTAGCCTTCTCTTTGTCCCCAGTCACCCACTCCAGATTATTTTGCAAAGGGCCTACATGCTCAGACTTAACCTTTTTACTATTAATATATTTGAATAATTTTTTGGGGTTTGTCCTACTGTCTTTTGCAATTTGTCTTTCATTTTTGAATTTTTGCATCCTTGATTTCCTTTTTACATATTCTGTTAAATTCCTTGTAACATTTAAATGACACTAGTGTTCCTTCATTTTTATATTTTTTGAAAGCTCTTTTTTTATAGTTTATAGCTTTTTTAACTTTGGCCGTGAGCCACATCGGCTTTATTTTTAACCTTTTAAACTTATTGCCCATGGGAATATACTTTGCCGTGAGATCACAAACAAGCTTTTTGAAGAATTCCCATTTCTGTTCTGTGCCCATTGGTGCCAATATTCTCTCCCAGTCTAAGTCCTGGAGAGCAGCCCTCATCCTTGGAAAATTTGCTCTCTTGAAATTAAGTGTTTTTATCTTTCCCGTATGTGATTTTTGCTTACAGCTAACATCAAATGAAATCATGTTATGGTCACTGCTACCCAGATGTTCCTTTATCTGAACATTAGTAATACGTTCTGCATGGTTTGAGATTACCAGGTCCAACAGAGCATCATTCCTAGTTGGGGCCTCAATAAACTGTACCATAAAATTGTCCTGTAATAGGTTTACAAATTTTTGCCCTATATATATATATATATATATATATATATATATATATATATATATATATATATATATATATATAGTGTTATACCCTTACGCGTTTTGTAATTCCGTCTTTAGAGGGCGCTACTGAGCTGTTTGCTTAAAAGAAAGGAGTGGGCAGTGTCTCTGTTCACGTCAGACCCTGCATCACCGGGACTCATCCCACCCCTCTCCATTGACAAAACCCACGCTAGTCATCTCCCGTCCGTCCAGAGTCTGTTAATAATCTAATCCGCGCAGACATGCTGCAGCCAGAATTTCTCTAGACGCGGGACATCGATGGACCAGTAGGTGTATCTGTCACTCTATGTCTTCACCCTGTTATACCATTAGAAGGATTTGTCATACGTGCCAGCATGTAATTATATTGTAATGCCCTTATTAAATGCACGCATGCCTCACTGTCTTTATGGATGTTTCAAAACACTGCTCGATTTACTTCTGCCTTACTTCCTGGACATACTTTAGGTCATGACACAGGAAGTAGTTGACAAGCTGAGGGTAGATGATGCAGGGTGTGTGCTAATGAGATCAGCTGGTCAAGTCTTTACTGTGCCATGACCTAAAGTATGTCCAGGAAGTAAGGCAGAAGTAATCTAGCAGAATTTTGAGGTAAGCGTGTGTATAGTAAATCAGGGGTTGACAAATTTGCTCGGAA
The DNA here is from genome assembly GCF_037356315.1 of Lithobates pipiens. Classification (NCBI taxonomy): domain Eukaryota; kingdom Metazoa; phylum Chordata; class Amphibia; order Anura; family Ranidae; genus Lithobates; species Lithobates pipiens. Next base: position 171,422,737 of record NW_027507903.1, read on the forward strand.
TCTAGGAGCCAGCTAAAAAAGTTAGGAGCCAGGCCCGTGACGGCGATCTGGACCTGTCCCTGGCCTGACATGGAGACGAGTGAGGGGAAGATGGCCCCCAGCCCCCCACCTGTCTCAAAGTTATTGCCCTTAGCTCTTAGAGGGACATTTGATTTATTTATTTTTTTAAATGACACATTTTTTTTTAAATTGCATTTTAGTGTAAATATGAGATGTGAGGTCTCTCTGACCCCAGATCTCGTATATAAGAGGACCTGTCATGCTTTTTTCTATTACAAGGGATTTTTAAATTCCTTGTAATAGGAAAAAGTGACGCACATTTTATTTTTTTAAAAGAATAGTGAAAAAAATAAAAATAAAATTTAAAATAAGAAAAAAATAATTTTTTTTTAAACGCGCCCTGTCACGCCAAGCTTGCGTGCAGAAGCGAACGCATATATGAAAGTGGTGTCATCTGTAACTTAAAATGTGCAACCTGTAGAATTTTTTAAAACGTCGCCTATGGAGATTTTAAAGGGTAAAAGTTTGTTGCCATTCCATGAGCCAGCGCAATTTTGAAGCAGGACATGGTTGGTATCTATTTACTAGGCATAACATTATCTTTCACAATATAAAAAAAAAAAAAAAAATTTTCCCCAAAAAAGTGCGCCTGCAAGTCCGCTGTGCAAATACGGTGTGACAGACCAGTATTGCAACGACCACCATTTTTATTCTCTAGGGTGTTAGAATAAAAAATATATATAATGTTTAGGGGTTCTAAGTAAAGGGAAGGAGATGGGCTGGCAAGCAGGGGAAGCTCCATTAGCATTGCTGGTTGTCATTCCAACGGCCACCACAAGAGGGCGCCAGATTCCAGAAGGAACCATAGGCTCGCAGAAGGCCTCAAAGCCGGGGGCTCAATTTCCAGCCGCCGGCGGCGCGGCCCGACGCGATCACGCCGGAGGGGTCCACGGAGACAGGATACCCCCAGCTGTGCTGCCCCAGGCGCCAGATCGCTAATTCTAGTCGCAAATGCGACCTGGCGCCCGGGTTTTGTCGAGCCCTGTAGTAAATGAAAAGCTGTTTATTAAAGCTATATTGTTACATAGGGGAGCTGGAATTTAGAAAATAAAAGGGTGAATTTAAGCATCTGATCAAACCAATCTTGATTTGATCAGATGCTTTGGAAGCCAAAGGAGAGATATGGGGTCTAATAGACCACCATATTTCTCTATAAAGAGGATATGGCCCATGCCCTTGTGATGGCCCATGCCATCACAAGGGATGTTCTTCATCCTTTCTGATAAAAAAAAATTAAAGATAGTGTGTGTATATAAAAAGAAATTAAAGCGCCCCCTCGTTCCCTCATGCTCACACGAAAATGCGAACACGCACATATGTCCCACACTCGTATGTACAGGTAAATTATTTATATATATCAGTCTGTCAGTGCAGCCCCATCAGTGAAGGAGAAAACTTACTTATTTACAACGTTTTGAAAAAGAAAAAAAAAACATATTTATTTATTTGTTTAGCAAAAAATAAAAACCGTAGAGGTGATCAAATGCCACCAAAAGAAACCTCTATTTGTTGGGAAAAAAATTATAATTTCATTTGGGTACAGTGTAGCATGACCATGCAATTGTCATTTAAATTGCGACAGTGCTGAAAGCTTAAAATTGGTCTGGGCAGGAAGGTGTTTAAGTGCCTGGTTATTGAAGTGGTTAAACTTCTTTGCCACATCTCATTTTTTGGGACTTTTTGTTTTTAATTAGTCAATTTAACAATTTTATATAAAGATGATCTCTCTCTTGACGAGGAACGAAACTATCTGAGCACCACAAACCAAAAACACTATTTTAATTCATTTTCAATATTCAAAACAAACTCCATCCTAACATCCTTTTTTCATTTATATTTTCTGTATGCTTGTGTGTCATTTTAAAGTGCGTGCCTACTTCAGATATTTCCTGTTTTTTGCATTCATTATAAGCTCATGGAAACCACTGGCTAGATCTTTAAATCAAAGCTTGTTTTTTGTTTCTAGGATGTAGCAAAACATTTAAAATTGCAACGCCAATGAAAGACGCTAGCAACTGCAAGCTCAAGAGATTATCTTTTATAAATCTAGGTAAATAATTTAACATATATTTGTAGCCACAACATATAAAATAATAATTGCTTTGTAGATTTAAATTTTTTTTTATATAGCACAACTCTCCATTTGAGGAAAAAAATAATCCTCACTTGGTCAGTTTGTTTACATTGTGAAAATTTTAGCAAACGTCAGTTCAAAGATCACTCAATTGCTGTTTTTGTTCAGGTTAATTTATGGATTCTACTTCCTCCTCCGGTTGGATTGTCTTCTTACTACAGTCACATCATCGGTCCCAACGTAGTAATAAGGAATAAAGTACTGATAAAATTACAGCAAACATGAGCAGGAGATCACTTTTTTTGTACAAAACCAGTGTATATTGTTAGGTTTCCTTAAACCATAACTGGTCTAGGTCATCATGCAGGCGTTTGATTGTACTTAAAGGGTAAGTTCACCTTTCATAACATGTTACACCCATTGTCAGGGTGTAACATGTTATGAATGGCGGACCACCGGCCACCGCAACCTCCCCAATCCCTGCTGTGATAGCTTCCCTCCAGCAGCTGTACAAATTGTAGAAAAATATGGTCATGCCTTATTCTGCCTGCCCAGCTACGTCGCTCATTCAAAGGGCTCTGTTAATAGAAAACTACAATGTCTGGCAGCTTTTGCGGCTGTCAGCTTGTAGTTGTCAAACTACCATTTTGCTGTGGTCATTCATTAAAGGGATTGTAAACCCTCGTGCTTTTTCACTTTAAAGCATTAGGGTGAAAAAAAACACCTGGCAGTCACCGGCCCCCCATTTTACTTAACTGACCCCTTCAGCTGTTCGGGAATGTGCTGTCACTCTCTCCAGGGGGTCCCGTCTCTTGATTGGATAGATTTATAGCAGCGCAGCCATTGGCTCGCACTGCTGTCAATCAAAACCAATGATGCGGGGGGGGGGGGGGCTGAGTCTGGCATTAGTATCTGTGGATACAAATGCTGGACTTGGGAGCATGCTGCAAGGTACCCCCCTCAGGAGAGAGCTTATCCTTGGGGGTTATCTGATGCGAGGAGGTGTCACCAGGGGACCCCAGAAGAGGATGTTCAGGGCCAATCTGTGCAAAACGAGCTGAACAATGGAGGCAAGTATGACATGTTTGTTATTTAAAAAACTATCCATTAATATCACTTTAAGGCTTCCTGTCAGAATGTATCGGCTTCCTCGTAGGAGGTACAAGCAAGCCGATACACTGACAGATCTGCAGGAGACTTGCATTGCATCAGCAATCTGCAAATTTATTATTTTTTGCCAAAGGTGAGCTTCTCTGTTAACACGCTTTGTTCTGCACTCTTGTCTCTGTGAGGAGGTGGCCATATCAGTAGAGGAAAAGTTTTACTTCTTGCTGGAGGCTCTGAGGCTCTGACATGAACAGTGAGCAGCACATTTGTGACATTATCAAATCTCATTCGACTTGCACTCCAAGGTAACAATGCCTTAGGACTTCCAAATGTAGATATACAGTTATGAGGCTAAAGGCACAGGAGTGCCTAGGGACTTGCATATACCAGGAAGTGCACTTATAATTCCCCTAGATATTTAGGTTTTCTTAGGCTACTGCTTTGGCACAATTATCATTTGTAACAAATCTTAAATTATTATTTTGTTAGTTCAACTCGGCTTGGTTCACACTGGTGCGATGCGAGAACCCTGCGAATCCAGTGCAGGTTCCCGCATTGCACCTGAATCGCACTGGCTGTTTGATCCTGGCTTCTCTGACCCTCTCCTCCTAATAATTTCCTAATAACACAGTCCTATGGAGCCAGGCTGCACATGCTCAGTTTGGGGTGTATTGCTAGAGGTTTTTTTTTATTCTTGGGAGGATGCATGTGATCAGCACAGGGCCAATCAGCACTGTCAGGACAGAGTCAGGGGTCTTGCAGTCTCCTAGCACAGTCCTGAAAACTCCTATAAGCTTTAACCAGTGCTTGGCTGGACACTGATAGAAGTCACAAAACTGCTATATACTGCTGATAATAAAATTTATTTATCAGTTTATATTTAATAAAATAATTGCATTTCCATGTACTGTGGGAGACCAGATATTGTGAATGCAGGATCCTGGGTTTAGTTACATTTTAGGGCCACCAATTATTGTAATGAGCTAAATAAGGATAGATTAGCACTTGGTCCCGCTGTAGGACTTGTTTTAGACTGATTGATTTTATTTATTTTTCTAATTTAAATAACCTTTTTCTTTTCTAGGTAGCTATGTTGCGGTTTATTTACCTGATCATTTTTTCCACTTGATAAACACAAAGTATCCTGATTTGATGTGTTATCACTTGTTTTTATCAGGTGAGTGCTAGTCTATCTATTACACATTGTTTTTGGCTGGGAAGCAGAACAAATTACTGCAGGAAAAACCTTACTCCTGGAGCCTGACCTGTAAACAGTTTGTGGGTGCTTTAACCAACTCTCGCAGCTCATTATAAGCTGATGAATAACTGATACGGCCGTGTGGGAAGAAGATCCCCTGCCCACTGTCACGGGGAGGGGGGGGGGGGGGGAGCCTGTAGATGCTGGAACATGTCTCTTATTCCAAAAGTGAACTTATACTTGAAGTATCACTTCTTGCATAGAGGTAACCCTCAGATAATCAAATAATTTTGCTGCACCCCTTTCTAGGTCATGAACCTAAAATGCTTGCTAATTATAACATGCCTATAGTGTTTTTGATGTGCAAAAGCATTATGAAAGCTTGTCAAATGCCCATGAAAGTTTTGTTTTTCTAGGTGGATATGCTTTAACTGGAAGGTGATGCAGAGTAAATTTTCTGTTTTGAGGCATGTTTAGGTTGCGGTGTGAGGCATTTGTGATTTCTCTGCATAAGGGGTTCATATATTTTGACCACTTGGCTCGGTTTAGCTCAAGATGATCATGGAAAGATTGTCGCAGTTGCTTCCACTCAAACTTGCTGGCAAAGTCACGTGCTGGAGCTGTCACTTTCTGGCATGGTCGCTTACTGACACTGAACTTTTGCTGGCACCAAAACTTTGCTGACATAAAAGGCTTTGCTACTGGCAATAATGCTCAATGCCTCTGTTCTTGCCTGACAGTCAGTGTTGCTGGCTTGCTTGATGCTTTTGCATGCACACGGCTGCTCTGTAAGGAAGTGGCTGTAGCTACGCTGTCGTTTTTGTTCTCCATTTCCCAGTACATTTTGGGATACAGGAACTTCCACTGCCTCTCCCCCAGCACCCAACCAACACTTTATAAATCCTTCACTAACTTGCTGCAAACGCTATAGGTGCAATTATGGCCCGCTACCATTGAAATTCAGGGTTCAGGGTGTAACCCTTTCTTCTAAGATGAGTAACATAGAAACGGGGAGTATACTCCAAAAGCTTGTCCTGAAAATTTTCAGTATGTTAGTGCAATAAAAAAATAAAAATAAAATATCGCTGCCTGTACCTAGTTGTTTATAGACATAGTAGGGAAGGCATATAACATAAGGAGACTGTTGCATCAATAATACTTAGGCCTTGTACGGACGGGCCAGGAAAAGGCTGTCCACTTCTTCTGCAACCACTTCCAGATGGCTCAGACAGACGGTGGCTCAGGCCTATTCTATCAAGGGTCCGGTTACTCCTTTTCCTGATATGACGCACTCTACTCAGGCATTTTAGTGCTTCTTGGGCCTACCGTTATCTGGCATCAGTGGCACAGGTTTGCAAGGGGGCCACTTGGTCATCGGTGCACACTTTCACTAGTTTCTACAAAGTGGATGTGCTGGCATCTGCAGGTGCTGCTTTTGAGGGTCTGTGCCCTCTTTGGGGGTGTTTTTGTTCAGGTTGGGCTGCAGTTGTTTTTTGTTGCGCTCCTGTTACCTAGTTGGCTCTTGTGTTTTTAGCCTTAGGATTGTTTGGTTATCTCACCGCTCATGTTTGGCACTGCTTGGTGACATTCCCTATGGTTCTGAATATGGAGCGATATGTCCGTCAATGAACGAAAGCGAAAATAGGAATTTTGTACTTGCCGTAAAATTTGTTCATTGACAGACACAGCACCCCACCTCTCGATGGAGTTGTAATGCTTCTGACACAGCTTGTTACTAAACTCAAGGCCTATAGCTGGGGGGGGGGGGGGGGGGGTGTATACCAGCTAGCACTGCCCATGGGCATAGCCCAGTCTTTTTATCTGCCCCTGTGGGGGGCGGCATGAACCTATGGTTCTGAATATGGAGCACTGCGTCTTTCAGTGAACTCCAAGAAACTGATTTTATGCCAAGTACAAAACTCCTATATATATATATTTTTTTTTTTTGAGAGCTGATGCTCTGAGTCTTTATTTAATGAGCTTTTTTTTTTTTTTCCACAGATGAAGACTCTAGAATAAGTGGCATGTGCAGTGATTGCCCTATGCAGTCTTTATTAAATTCTTGTGTATTGGAAAGCTGCACTGGAATAATTTTCTCTGTGAATATTGGCCAGGAAAAACTCCTTAAATTCTTGGCAGAGAGTCGACAGGACTGTGAGCGTCTAGCGATGCTACATTGCTTCTTACTTCACCTCGGTCTCCAACCACAGCAGGAAATAGAGGTAAAAGTTGATCAAAAAAATGTTATATAAACCCTGCGCTTTATGTTTTTGTAATGTTTTTTTTTGTGGTTTTCATGTTGTCTGACATTCCTAAACCCCCTTGAAGCAGTTAAAGGTTTTTTTTTTGTTTTGTTTTTTTCTTAAAGAAGCTCAGGCTGGACATAAATGTTCCACTCTGGCCCAACAGATATCACTATGAGGATGGGGGCATATTTCTTTGCCTATGGCTAGCCTTAGTTTTCATGTTTTGGTATTCCATGTTAGCAATATATTACAGAATTAACCACTTTAGCCTCAGAAGGATTTACCCACATCCCAACTAGGCCATTTTTTGTGATACAGCACTAATTGCACAAATAGAGCTTTCTTTTGGTGGTATTTGATCACTTCTGCGGTTTTTATTTTTTGTGCTATAAACAAGAGCGCCAATTTTAAAGAAAAAACACAATTTTGTACTTTTTTGCTATAATAAAGATCCCAAAACAAATTAAAAGGAACAAATTTTGTCATCAGTTTAGGCTGATATGTGGTGTTCTACATATTTTTAGTAAAATAAAAATTGGAATATAGCTGACCTATTAAAGTGCATTAGTGCAAAAATCCAAAATGGTGAACCGTACAAATCAATGACAATTATTAATTGGGGGGGGAGTCCAGTCTATCAATAACACAAAATATTCATATGATGATATATATGGGTGATATATATGGGCAATACTCCACTCCAATCCATGGTCAAAAGTGCAAGTGAATATAAAGGAAAAACTCCAAAACATTCGAACGGTCAAGTAAAAAGTTGGAATTCCAGTCAAATAAAATCACACCGCTGTGTGATGGTGATCGAATATGCGCATAGTGTGTGAGCATAGCGTCCCGACGATCATTTCCTCATACATAACATCATCAGGGGTACCCAAGGGCCCTTCAATGTACACTAGGTGTACAAGGCATAGGGGGGAATAGCTGCAGCCTTACTCCAAAATCATGAGTCTTTTATATACAGTTGTATTCGTAAGTTTACATACCCTGGCAGAATTTATTATTTCTTGGCCATTTTCTAGAGAATATGAATAACACAAAAATATTTTTCACTCATGGTTAGTGTTTGGCTGAAGCCATTTATTATCAAGCTGCAGTGTTTACTCTTTTTAAATCATAATCACCACAGAAACTACCCAAATGAGGCTTATCAAAAGTTTACATACTCAAGTTCTTAATATCGTGTATTGTCCCCTTTAACATCAATGACAGCTTGAAATCTTTTGTGGTATTTGTGGATCAGGCTCTTTATCTTCTCAGATGGTATAGCTGCCCATTGCTCTTGGCAAAAATACTACAGTTCCTATAAATCCTTGGGCTGTCTTGCATGAACTGCATGTTTGAGATTTCCCAGCGTGGCTCAATGATATTGAGGTCAGGAGACTGAAGTGGCCACTCCAGAACCTTCACTTTAGTCTGCTGTAGCCAATTACAGGTCAATTTGGCCTTGTGTTTTGGATCATTGTCATATTGGAATGTCCAAGTACGTCCCATGCGCAGCTTCCTGGCCGATGAATGCATGTGTTTCTCCAGTATTTTTTGATAACATACTGCATTCATCTTGCCATCAATTTTAACCAAATTTCCTGTGTTTCCACCTTTTGTAGCTCACACATCCCCAAAACATCAGCGATCCACCTCCGTGTTTCCCAGTAGGAATGGTGTACCTTTCATCATAGGCCTGATTCCTCTCCAAATGTAGTGTTTATGGTTGTAACCAAAAAGCAAAATTTTGGTCTCGTCACTCCAAATGACTGTGCCAGAAGGTTTGTGGCTTGTCTCTGCTGTTTGGCGTATTGTAAGCTGGATAATTTGTGGCGTTTACGTAGTAATGGCTGGCTTCTAGCGACTTGACCATGCAGCCCATCTTTCTTCAAGTGCCTCCTTATTGTGCATCCTAAAACAGCCACACCACATGTTTTCAGAGAGTCCTGTATTTCAACACAGGAATCCTTATGGACTCAGGCAGTGCTCAAAACATAGGATCCTTCACACAGCGTGAATAATTTAACACATATCCCTTCAAAATAGTCCGTGCACAGTGTTAATGGATATTGTTATAAAGTAAACGGGAGTAAACATCAGTTCATATAGCACACTTGAGATGAGGATTTTACTGACACCAAAAGATGACACCTTCACACGTGCACAAAATGGCAACGGGGGGGGGGGGGGGGGGGGGGGGGGGTTGTGTAGAGGAACACCCTCTTAGAAAGCCTCTTACCAGATGTATACTTTTTATCTTTGCATGTCTATCCCACACATATGGGCTGTCTCCACAGAAACCCTCTCCTTGATCCAAAGCACCCGAAAAGTCAGTTGATCAAAAAAAGGAAGGATTGGACATAGTAAACCTCGTTAAAAAATAACTTTAATGCCCCTTATAAAAAAAAAACTCCCCTTTAAGATATGCACTTACAAAATAAAGAATGTGTTAAAAGCAGTGTTCACTTATAAAGTCAGAGTCTTGCTCACAGAACAGATGGCTTCTCCTACCGCTCTCAATGGTATTATCAGCGGGGATATAAGCTGTGTTCCCTGTGCCTGCTGACGTCACTACGTTCGTAGGGCTCCACTCTTGCGTGTTTCGTCATTCCCGACATCATCTGAGGGTGGAGTCATAAGGCACCAATTCAATTTTGTACATCCGAGCATAGCTATTAGTAATTAACAGTTTGGCTACATAGATATCCTTATGCAGCTTCATATCGGGATGGCTACCTGTTCTAAAGCGATGGTCAGATAGAATAAGGTACGAAGGGCAGCAGCAGTACTTTATAGTACTATATGTGGCTCTCCTACATGCACCGATATCTGACCAATCAGACATGTATGCAACTCATCCCATGTTTTCAACAATAAACCGCATGCTTATACATGATTAACATTGCATTATATATCATGCTGTTTTTTTATATATTTAACCACTTTCAGACCGGACCATTTTGCTGGTAAATGACCAGGTCTTTTTACACTTTGGCACTGCGCTGCTTTAACTGGTAATTGCGCGGTCATGCAATGTTGTACCCAAACAAAATTTGCGTCCTTTTCTTCCCACAAATAGAGCTTTCTTTTGATGGTATTTGATTGCCTCTGCGATTTTTATTTTTTGCGATATAAACGTAAAAAGACCGCAAATTTTGAAAAAAAATGATATTTTCTACTTTTTGTTATTAGAAAAATCCAATAAACTCAATTTTAGTCATACATTTAGGCCAAAATGTATTCAGCCACATGTCTTTGGTAAAAAAAAAAGTCAATAATTGTATATTTATTGGTTTGCGCAAAAGTTGTCACATCTACAAACTAAGGTACGTTTTCTGGAATTTACGCAGCTTTTAGTTTACGACTGCCTATCTCATTTCTTGAGGTGCTAAAATGGCAGGGCAGTACAAAACCCCCCCAAATGACCCCATTTTGGAAAGTAGACCCCCTAAGGAAATTGATAAGAGGCATGTTGAGCCCATTGAATATTTTATTTTTTTGCCTCAAGCGATTGAATAATGACAAAAAAAAAAATTTTTTTTTTTTTTTACACAAAGTTGTCACTAAATGATATATTGCTCACACATGCTATGGGCGTATGTGAAATGACACCCCAAAATAAATTCTGCTGCTTCTCCTGAGTATGGGGATACCACATATGTGGGACTTTTTGGGAGCCTAGCCGCGTACGGGGCCCCGAAAACCAAGCACCGCCTTCAGGCTTTCTAAGGGCGTTACAGTTTTGAAGGCCATAAAATGCCAAGATGGCACAAACCCCCCCCAAATGACCCCATTTTGGAAAGTAGACACCCCTAAATTTAGGGGTACACTAGTGAGACTAGGTAATAAATGGCGGGTGCCCTGAAACTATAAAAAAAATAACTAACCAACCAGCGTCACCTGTAACAGTTATATGGTGATCACTGGTGAAAGGGTTAACTAGGGGGCAATTAGGGGGCTTTATGCGGTAGTATATGGGGGTCCCTGGCGCTATAAAAAGCTGCAGCGAACCTAAATACCTACCTGCCTAACTAGCGTCACCTGTGACACTAATACAGCGATCAGAAAAACGATCGCTTATTAGGCTGGGTTCACACTGGAGCGACGCGGGAACGCCACGAATGCGCGGCGGGTTCCCGCATCGCATGCCTCCCGGCGGCAGTTCACACTGCCCTATGCGAACTGCTGGGAGTGTCAGTGAAATGTTACTGACACCCCCAGATCAGTTCGCATATCGCAGTGCGATCTGCAAACTCGGATCGCATGGTGTGAACACCCATGCGATCCGATTCTGCTGCGGGCCAAAAAAAGGGTCCCGTGCGAATTTGCGGCGGGTGCGGCGGGTGCGGCGAATGGCTGAACTCGAATCGCACAGAGATCGGATGTGATTTGCACTGCAGTGCGGTGCGAATCACATCCGTTCTCATAAACCGCTGCAATGTGAACCCAGCCTTAGTGACACTGGCGACGGGGGGTGATCACGGGGTTAAACCTTTATTGGGGGGGTTAGGGGGGTACCTTAGAACTAAAGGGGGCTAACCCTAACTGCCCTAACAGTTATTAGTCACAAATGACACCCGCCGGGTGATCAGGGGGTTAAACCTTTATTAGGTAATAAATGGCGGGTGCCCTGAAACTATAAAAAAAATAACTAACCAACCAGCGTCACCTGTAACAGTTATATGGTGATCACTGGTGAAAGGGTTAACTAGGGGGCAATCAGGGGGCTTTATGCGGTAGTATATGGGGGTCCCTGGCGCTATAAAAAGCTGCGGCGAACCTAAATACCTACCTGCCTAACTAGCGTCACCTGTGACACTAATACGGCGATCAGAAAAATGATCGCTTATTAGGCTGGGTTCACACTGGAGCGATGCGGAAACGCCGCGAATCCGCGGCGGGTTCCCGCATCGCATGCCTCCCGGCGGCAGTTCACACTGCCCTATGCGAACTGCTGGTAGTGTCAGTGAAATGTTACTGACACCCCCAGATCAGTTCGCATATCGCAGTGCGATCTGCAAACTCGGATCGCATGGTGTGAACACCCATGCGATCCGATTCTGCTGCGGGCCAAAAAAAGGGTCCCGTGCGAATTTGCGGCGGGTGCGGCGAATGGCTGAACTCGAATCGCACAGAGATCGGATGTGATTTGCACTGCAGTGCGGTGCGAATCACATTCGTTCTCATAAACCGCTGCAATGTGAACCCAGCCTTAGTGACACTGGCGACGGGGGGTGATCACAGGGTTAAACCTTTATTGGGGGGGTTAGGGGGGTACATTAGAACTAAAGGGGGCTAACTCTAACTGCCCTAACAGTTATTACAGTCACAAATGACACCAATGCAAAAAAAATAAAAAATAAAAATAAAAATGACATTGGTGTCACTGTGACTGGGGGGCAGGGGTAATTGGGGGGGTGATCGGGGGGTAAAGGGGGGGTGTGAGTGTGCCTGGCATGTTCTACTGTGTGTGTAGAGTGTTGGTGCAACTCACCGATCCGCTCTCCTCCGTGTCGGAACGAAAAATACCGACACGGAGGAGAGAATACATCACTTCCTCTCCTGTGTTTACATTACAGGAGAGGAAGTGATGTCACCGGGGATTTCTATTCGTCGGGAGCGATCGCGAGGGGGTGGCCATGAATGAATGGCCGCCCCCTCGTCCCGGATCACTCCCGTACGAAAACCGACCGCCGCAGGCACCGGGCGGGGGCCCGATCGGGCCCCCGACCCGCGGGAGGCAAGGGACGTACATGTATGTCCTTATGCCTGCCCGTGCCATTCTACCGACGTACATCGGCGTGCGGCGGTCGGCAACTGGTTAAAGGATAATCAAAATTGGTTATGTCCTTATTACTGATAAAGAGTGTTCATACAATTTATCTTACATATTGAACACACACCTCAGCGAAGCCACAAAACACTGAACTTCAACTTACTAATAAAATGTTAAAATATATCAGAGTATAAATATATCACAGACTAAGTTCATAATTTGTTTTGAAATTTTGTGTTTCCAAAATTTCACTTATAAAATAGAGTAGGTATAGCCGACATATTGAATTTAAAATGATATAAAAAAAATGATCCTATTTTTCAAAATAAACCTTGTCCTGTTACGTTTAAAAAACTTTAAAACATGTATAACACAATGGGTAGAAAATGGCAAAAAACAAAAAACAGTGTATGTTATCTTTAACTACAACTCCCCCTTTCTGAGTTAGTGGTATCCTTTATCACTGGATTCATTGAAAATACAGTTAAATAGGATATATCTTTCAATAGAATAAGGGTACAAAACTCAATAAAATACTATAAAATGTTAAAAGATACTACATATTTGACCTCATTCGAGCCAGATGTGTTAATCACTTATAAAACAGTTGATGTCCAGTTCAACATTTTAAACCACTGGGTGTCGACGTGTTCATCAAATATATCCAGCGAGTTTCACTTTTTGATATTTCTCATACCAGATTTGAACCTCTCCAATTGGGGTATATTTTATCAATACCCCAGAATTTCAAACCTGAAGGATCTTGATGATGTGTTTTAAAATGTAATGAAACACTGTGGTGCTTAAACCCAATTTCTATATTTATGGATGTGCTCAGAAATTAGTTTTTTTTTTTTTTTCAGGGTCCTCTTCTTATGACCCACATACATTAAATTGCACGGACACAATGCAACACATAAATGACATGGGTGGTATTGCATGTTATGAATTCTTTAATCTTAAAGCTCATGTTATTACCTGTTGAGGTAAATTCAGATAATCCACGTATTGGATGACTGACGGCGCAAGTTGTGCATCTCCTGCAGGCAAAAAACCGGCCCTGTCCCAAAAACTCGCCAGTTTTACTGGTGGATCAAGAACCTCCCTGTCTCCAAAGTTTGGGGCCTTACTATAAATAAAAGTTGTATTCGTTGTAAGGACCTGGTTAAGTACCTTGTCCATGCGTAGTCTGTGCCAGTGGTTTCTAAAGATATTTTCAATTTCCTTATAGTGCACATGAAAATTTGAAATGAAGCCCCATTCACGTTTTGGTTCTTCTTTCTTGTGGTCTATAGTCCAAACATATCTCTCGTAGAATATTGCCCACCTCGTCAATAACTTTGTTTAAATTGGATTCGTCATATCCCTTTTGTATGAAACGATTTTTGATAATTTCTGATTGTACTTGGAAATCATCATGCATGCAATTTCTCCTAATTCTCATTACTTGGCCTCTCAGGATATTTTTAAGCCAATGGGGATGATGGCTGCTCGTAAAACGGAGGTAGCTGTTTCTGTCCGTTGGCTTACAATACACGTTGGTAATAAGGCTGTCCCCTTGCCTGATAATATTCACATCTAAAAAATGTATTTGGTCCTTATTGAACTCATAGTCCAACACAATATTATTATCGTTGGAATTGAGTTCAAATATAAACTGATGTAGTGAGGCTTCAGAGCCCGCCCATATGGATAGGAGATCATCAATATATTGCCTATAAAAGAGGAGCTGATCCCTCTTTTTTGAAATGACCAACTTATCTTCCTACTCGCCTATAAAGAGGTTTGCCAAACTGGGGGCAAACTTGGTCCCCATGGCAACTCCCTTCTTTTGTCTGTGGATTACATGATTGTGCCAAAAATAATTATGAGCCAAGCAAAAATCCAATGCTTGCCTCAGAAAAACGTTCTGCTCATATGGGATATCGTCCCTCTGACATAGTGCCCAATTTAACGCCATAAGGCGTCATCATGTTGTATTATAGTATATAATGCAAACACATCTGCTGTTACCAAAAAAGACTTCCCGTTTTTCTGATAAATCTATTTGACTGATGACTTTTAAAAGGTTCTTTGTATCTTTTAAATAGGCTTTCGTCTGTGAGACACTAGCCTGTAGAAAGGTGTCCAAATACTGTCCTATTCTTGCAGTCACCGATCCAATACTATTAACAATTGAGCGGGCTGGTGGAGGTGTTGGATTTTTATGCACCTTTTGGCAAGGTGTATATAGTTGGAACTCTGCAATAACTAGGTACCAAATACTTGAATTCTTTTTTTTATTTAAAACTCTTTTTTTCAGATCTCAATTCAATTAGCTTTTGAAGATTCTTTTGGTAGGCTGAAGTGGGATCGGAGTTTAACCTGACATATGTACTTTCATTCAAAAGCATTTGTTCTAATTGATTTTCATAAAATTGTTTATCAAGAATAAATACTCCACCCCCTTTATCAGCCGGTCTAATGATAATATTTTTTCTCTCTTCCAACTGTTAAAGGCCATCTTGAATATGGCGTGGATTTATGTTTTTTCTGGGGATTTCTTGTTCTAAATCTCTAAGAACTAAATTCTTAAACACATCCACATGCTTCTTTGCAGTGTTCAAAGGGTTAAATATCAACCATTTGTTTAGACCACTGTCAACCCCTACTATATTCGTATTTACTCTATTTGGGACAATAGGACCTGTATTTAAAAAATATTTTTTCAAATTCATTTTTCTAATATATTTATGGATATCCATATAAACATCAAATGTGCGCAATGTTTTTTTAGGGGCACACTTAAGTCCTAATTGAAGAATGTTTGTTTATTTCTGTATGTGTTCGTTTGGCTCAGATTGTATATACCTATTGGTCCAGGTTCCTCCATGTTCTTTTTTTGGATTCGCCTGCCCTGCACCCTCTTCTTCCCTTATTGGGGGGTTTTACGGATATTGGCATATTCCTTCTTTGTGGGGGGGTTTCCATCATCCTTGCTGGGTCGGTGGCGATTGGTGAGGACTTACCTGTCTAGGTTGATGTCTGTATGGTCTGTTCCCCTGATACCCCCGAGATCCCCTCCTTCCTCTCCCTAAAAAAAAAAGTCCTGTATTTCACCTGAAGTTATTTGTGGGTTTTTCTTTGCATTCCAAACAATTTTCCTGGCAGTTGTGGCTAACACTTTAGTTGGTCTACCTGACCGTGGTTTGGTTTTAACAGAACCCCTAATTTTCCACTTCTTGATTAGAGTTTGAACACTGCTGATTGGCATTCTCAATTCCTTGGCTAACTTTTTATATCCCTTTCCTGTTTTTATACAGTTCAACTACCTTTTCCCACAGATCCTTTGACAATTCTTTTGCTTTCTCCATGACTCAGAATCCAGAAACGTCAGTGCAGCACTGGATGAAAGATGCAAGGGTCTGTCAGGAGTCCAGAAACTCCTTGACCTTTTATATACATACACCAATTTACAAGCAAACAGATCACAGGTGAGGATGGTTACCTTTAATAGCCATTCAAACCCCTTTGTGTCAGCTTGTGCGCATGTTATCAGGCCAAAATCACCAGGGTATGTAAACTTTTGATCAGGGTCATTTGGGTAGTTTCTGTTACGATTATGATTTAAAGAGTAAACACAGTTGATAAATGGCTTCAGCTAAACACTAACCATGAGTGAAAGATGTTTTTGTGTTATCATTCATATTCTCTGAAAAATGGCCAAGAAATCATAAATTCTGCCAGGGTGTATAAACTTATGAGTACAACTGTAGATTCTATGCATCTATATCCCCAGAGCTGATGTCTGCCTGGCCCTTCAAGTTCATAGAGGGAAGCCACTGTCCCTTGTCACCTTTCAACGGCTTTCAGTTTTCTTTTAATAACAAGCCTTTGTATTCATAGCTTAACCACTTCCCGACCAGCGCACGACGATGTACGTCGACAGAATGGCATGGGCAGGCATATTGGCGTACAGGTACGTCCAATATTCAATGCCGCCCTGCCATCGGGAGCGCGCCGCCGGCGGCGCGCTCCCGCGCTGGTCGGGGCCCCTGTGAGTCCGGTCGCGGGACCCGCGGACTCGATCGCCGCGGTCATCCCCGCGATCGTCTCACGGAGCGGCCGAATGGAGGAAATGCTGTGTAAACAACATTTCTCCATTCTGCCTAGCAACTAGTGACGCTGATCTCTGCTCCATGTGATTGGAGCAGAGATCAGTGTTCACTAAATGAAAGCCCAACCCCCCCACAGTTAGTAACACACCCCTAGGAACACTTAACCCCTACACTGCCACCCACTGGTTAACCCTTTCACTGGCAGTGTCATTTACACAGGAATCACTGCATTTATATAGCAGTGATTACTGTATAAATGACAATGGTCCCAAAAATGTGTCAAAAATGTCCGATGGGTCCCCCACAATGTCGCAGTCGCAATAAAAATCGCTGATCGCCGCCATTACTAGTAAAAAAAAAAAAAATAATAAAAAATTATAAATAAAAATGCTATAAAACTATCCCTATTTTGTAAACACTATAACTTTTGCGCAAACCAATCAATAATCGCTTATTGCGATTTTTTTTTTTTTTTTTTTTTTTTTACCAAAAATATGTAGAAGAATACGTATCGGCCTAAACTGAGGGGGAAAAAAAATTTTTTTATATATTTTTGGGGGATATTTATTATAACAAAAAGTAAAAAATAATGCGGTTTTTTCAAAATTGTCGCTCTATTTTTGGTTATAGCGCAAAAAATAAAAACCGCAGGGGTGATCAAATACCACCAAAAGAAAGCTCTATTTGTGGGAAAAAAAGGACATCAATTTTGTTTGGGAGCCACGTCGCATGACCGCGCAATTGTCAGTTAAAGCAACGCAGTGCCGAATCGCAAAAAGGGGTCTGGTCTTTGACCAGCAAATTGGTCCGGTCTGCAAGTGGTTAACACAGTATCTCCATAGGTCGTTGCATAACCTAATTATATATTTTTTTTTATAGATCATTGAATGGATCTGTGAAAACCTGTCAACATGTCAAACATTTGACCCCATACAAGAGTTCATAGTTGGTATGATGCTTGTGCTTTTATTGCCTTACTTTATGCAAGAGAATAATGTGAAAACCTAATTGTTACCTCTTTTTTCATAGTTTGAAATATATAGTATAATTAGAGGATCAGTCTCTAGAAAAAATAAATGGGTAAAGCGGAGGTCCACCCTAAAGTGGAGCTTCCGCTCATTGGAACCCTCCCCCCCTTGCCAATTGGCACCTTTCAGGGGGGGAGGGGGGTGCAGATACCTGTACAGTACAGGTATCTGCACCCACTTCCGGCATAGAAATCTGCAGAAGGTACGCCCCTTTCCGCAGAATCTACGCCCCTTTCCGAAGGCCCCCGCTGTCTGCTGGGAAACGCACGGATCCCAGAGACAGCGGGGACCATCCTTATTGCGCAGCATGACTCGCGCATGCGCAGTAGGGAACCGGGAAATGAAGCCGCAAGGCTCCACTTCCTGATTCCCATACCCAAGATGGCAGCGGCAGCACCCGAGAGACGATCGAGAGATCGGCTTCGGGTGCCGACATCGTGGGCGCACTGGGCGGGTAAGTTTCATTATTTTAAAAGTCAGCAGCTGCAGTATTTGTAGCTGCTGGCTTTAAAAAAAAAGAAAAAAAACGGCGGACTCCCGCTTTAAGTCAGTAGCTACGGTAGCTGCTCCAAGGAACTCTTTTTTTTTTTTTTTTGGAGTCCAAACAGCTGGAAATCACTTGGAGCAAGGTCCATGCTGTAAGGGGGATGCAGCAATACCTCCCAGCCGGGTTGCTGTAATGTCCACGTAGTGCGGTGTGCAGTATGAGCTTGAGCGTTGTCCTGGAGAAACAGGATGCCTTCAGTGATCAAACAAGATTGTTTTTTCTGCAGACGCACATCACTGAGAACACGACAGTAATATTTACTATTGATGATAGTGGCACTATGGGGTAGAAAATCCACATGAAAAAGCCACATTTGTCCCAGAAAACACTTGTCATCACTTTACCTGCAGACACAATTGTTGACGTGTTGAATGTTCACAGGAATAACTGCTGTGAGCTGGGAATAGCCATGGCTGGGATCATCACTGATGATACGTTCAAATGTCTTATTGTGGCTGAGTGTCTTATTACCGTACTCTGATTGAAGTCTTCTGTAGATATCCACAAGTTTTACGCCTTTGTTTACAAGAAACTTAATCTCCACGCGCTGTTCCATGCACGCACTAACACTGTTGTCTGCCATCTTGATTAAGTCTCTGGACTGGCCTGCAAAATGTGCGTTGCCTATCAGTAATAGGACACACTTGGCACTTGCTATAATTGCAGTTTTCTTTGGAGGAGATGTTTGCACTTTGAAATTACTTGTGTTTTTATTTTATTAATTTTACGTAAAAGAGATTAAAACATAAGTAGTTCAAAGCGGTTAAACATTAGCAGTAGCAGTTTTTCCTTTTTTAGTCTTTTTTAGTCTTTTTTTATTTATTTCCCCCCCCCCCCCTGTTTTCACCCTGTAATCTGGCCAATGACGCACCTCCTGTAAAAGAGTGTCCCCACTTTGGATGATGGGGCTCCTTTTGGACAGCAGCATTGTAAGTTGGGGGGGGGGGGGGGTTAGATGCTGTAGCAGATGCACTAACAAATCAAAGCAAAATTCCAGCTCACACTGCAGTTACACAAGCAGTTACAGCAAACTGTTTTTCCTTTTTGGTGATAAAGGTTTTACATGAATAAAGGATGATCATTGTAAGCACCCCTATCAATGATAAATGGTTTGTCCCAACCCTCTTGAGGAGGAGTTCCCTTTGGGAGGGAAAAAAACAACAATTAAGAATCAGCAGCTACAAATACTGTAGCTGCTGTTTTTTTTTATATGGACACTCCAGGGAGCCCGCACTGTCAGATCGGCTGTTGGGTGCTGCCGATGACATCTCCACTAAGGGAAACCGGCCGTGAAGCCGAAAGGCTTCCTACTGCGCATGTGCGAAGCGAGCTGCGCTTTCTAATTGGCATGGAGGAAAAGTCTGAGGGATAGCAACATCTACTGGAAGTGGTTACGGGGACCTCCTCCCCCTGAAAAGTGCCAAATGCGGCTCCGGAGGTGGGGGGGAGCAAATAAGCAGAGGTTCCACTTTTGAGTGGCACTCCACTTTAACCACTTCTGGACTGCCACACTGCGATATGTCAGCTGTTTGAAGAGGGATAGCTTTGTTATGGCAGCAGCTAGCTTCTTCAGCAGGCAGTCCGGTTTCCGATTAATAGTGGTCTCTGTAGCGGATTCGCTGAAAGATCACTTTTATCGGCGGCGGGAGAGGGGCCCATTCCATCACTCTCCGGTGCCCTCAGCCGCTTACTGGAGCCGTCGGCAGCGGCGCAGGTGATCAGGTCCTGTTCTGTGTGTGGTATGAGGCAGCGGGGACCGTCCTTATTGCGCAGCGCGACTCGCGCATGCGCAGTAGGGAACCGGGAAATGAAGCCGAAAGGCTCCATTTCCTGATTCCCATACCCAAGATGGCGGCGGCAGCACCCGAGAGACGATCTAGAGATCGGCTTCGGGTGCCGACATCGCGGGCGCGCTGGACAGGTAAGTGTCACTATTTTAAAAGTCAGCAGCTGCAGTATTTGTAGCTGCTGGCTTTTAAAAAAAAAAAAACGCGGAGTCCCGGCGGACTCCCGCTTTAACTAATACATCTGTAGGAGAGCTTGCTCTGTTGAAAAACAAGACAAATCCTGTTCCTCTGTGTTGAGATATTTTTGTGTGGATGGTAGCCATATGCATGCTCTGCTTCCTGCTTTGCAATAGTTGTGCTTTAGCCTAGGTTTACATTGACAGTGGGAATGAAATCTTGCCAGTTCAACTGATTTCATTCCCACGTCAGTCCCATTTTCGGAGGGCGATTTTAGAGACATCTGTGCAGAAGTAGTAATACAGAAACTAAACTACTTTTGGGAATTGATGTGGCGTCGCACCAATTCGGAGGTGCCATTGCAGGCAATAGCCACCGATTTTGGCATGCGATTTGACATGTCAAATTCCATGCCAAATCGCTCCAATGTGAACCAGGACTTACTGCTCCTTCTCAGACATTGGTCAGCTCTTTTAAAACAACATGACTGTTATTTTTTCTCAGCAGTTTTTGATAGAGACCGAGCAATTGCACTAAGCCACTGAAAGCTCCCTTCTAGTGTATTTTTAAGGAAAAAAAAAAATCTCCATATCTAATGCAATAAAAATTAAGGACGAACTTGCTCATAAGTATGTGAAATCCTATCGAATTTTATTGTACTGTAAACACTGCAATTTTAAAGTAATATGTGTTTGTAATTCTGGTAGTTCTTGACCATAAGTGGGCCCCTAGAACATGGAAGACATGGAAAATTTAATTTTATTGCCGTGTGTGTTTTAATTTGCTATTATAGCTGTCTCAATAGTTATATTTCATGGTCTAAAACCCCTATTCTGCTTCTACTTGGAATCGGACAACCAGGAACAAATTATAATGGATCTATTTATTTGAAAGTAGTTGTAAGAGATATATATATATATATATATATATATATATATATATATATATATATATATATATATATATATATATAATTTTACATCTCTATCTATTATACGGTTGTGCTCATAAGTTTACATACCCTGGCAGAATCATAATTGATTCCTTTCTCAGAATATGAATGATAACACAAAAACTTTTCTTTCACTCATGGTTAGTGTTTGGATGAAGCCATTTATTATCACTCAACTGTGTTTTACTCTTTTTAAATCATAATCACCACAGAAACTACCCAAATGACCCCGATCAAAAGTTTACATACCCTGGTGATATTGGCCTAATAACATGCACACAAGTTGACACTAAAGGGTTTGAATGGTTATTAAAGGTAACCATCCTCACCTGTGATCTGTTTGCTTGTAATGTGTGAGTGTGTGAGTGTGTGAGAGGTCAATGAGTTTCTGGACTCCTGATAGACCCTTGCACCTTTCATCCAGTGCTGCACTGATGTTTCTGGATTCAGTGATAGAATTGTCAAAGGATCTGCAGGAAAAGGTAGTTGAACTGTATAAAACAGGAAAGGGATATAAAAAGATATCCAAGGAATTGAGTGTGCCAATCAGCAGTATTCAAACTCTAATCAAGAAGTGAAAAAGGAGGGGTTCTGTTGAAACCAAACCACGGTCAGGTAGACCAACTAACATTTCAGCCACAACTACCAGGAAAATTGTTTGGGATGCAAAGAAAAACCCACAAATCACTTCAGGTGAAATTCAGGACTCTCTGAAAACATGTGGTGTGGCTGTTTCAAGATGCACAATAAGGAGGCACTTGAAGAAAGATGAGCTGCATGGTTGAGTCGCCAGAATATGGCCATAACTAGGCAAATGCCACAAAGTAGCCCGCTTACAATACGCCAAACAGCAAAGAGACAAGCCTCAAACCTTCTGGCAATAAGTCATTTGCAGTGATGAGACCAAAATTTTAGCTTTTTGGCCACAACCATAAACACTACTTTTGGAGAGTCATCAACAAGGCCCATGATAAAAGGTACACCATTCCTACTGTGAAACACTGAGGTGGATCGCTGATGTTTTGGGGATGTGTGACCTACAAATGCACAGGAAATTTGGTCAAAATTTGATGGCGAAATGAATACAGTATGTTATCAAAAAATACCGGAGGAACATTTGCATTCCTCAGCCAGGAAGCTGCGCATGGGATGTACTTGGACATTCCAACATGGCAATGATCCAAAACACAAGGCCAATTTGACCTGTCATTGGCTACAGCAGAAAAAAGTGAAGGTTCTGGAGTGGCCATCTCAGTCTCCTGACCTCAATATCATTGAGCCACTCTGGGGAGATCTCAAATGTGCAGTTCATGCAAGACAGCCCAAGAATTTACAGGAACTGTAAGCTTTTTGCCAAGAGGAATGGGCTGTTTTACCATCCGAGAAGATAGTCTCCTCCACAAATACCACAAAAGACTGTAAGCTGTCATTGACGTTAAAGGGGCAATAACAGTATTAGGAACTGGGATATGTAAACTTTTGATCAAGGTCATTTGGGTAGTTTCTGTTGCCATCATGATTTTAAAAGGGTAAATGCAGTTGATTGATATTAAATGGCTTCAGCCAAACACTAACCATGCGTGAAAGAAAAGTTTCAGTTTTTTCGTGTTATCATTCATATTCTCTGAAAAATGGGCAAGAAATCTAAAATTCTGCCAGGGTATGTCGACTTATGAGCACAAGTCTATGTATAATCTCTCACTCTCTCACACTCTCATTCTCACTCTCTCTCTGTTTTTTTTATTTTTTTTATATTGGTTCCATATGTAGTAAACTTTCACTAGTTTTTTTTTTTTTTTTATTTCCTTCTCAGCTTCTTTACACAGGCATTTAAGTTCGGAGACAACGTACCTGGATAAACTTTTGGCATACACATCAGTGCCTCATTGGGACATAGTGAGTATTTTTATAACTTCTAAAATGCATAATAGGTGCAGGGCCAATTCTCCTTTCCCTAACATACATTACATGGTGTTTTTAGTTATTCACTTTATGGTCAACATTGAGGACAAGGGGGCACTCTTTACGTCTAGAGGAAAAGAGATTTCATCTCCAAATAGGGAAAGGTTTCTTCACAAAAAGAGCAGTGAACATGTGGAATACACTTTCTCCAGAGGGGTCTGCTTTTCTGGGGGGTTTTTCACCTTCCTCTGGATCAACTGTGGGTATAGGATTGGGTATATGGGATTGTATGATAATAATAATAATAATAATAATAATATTTAAAAACAAAATATATATATATATATATATATATATATATATATATATATATATATATATATATATATATATATATATATATATATATATATATATATATATATATAATTTTTTTTTTTTTTTTTTTTTTTTTTTTTTTTTATGGTTGAACTAGATGGTCTTTTTTCAACCTGACTAAATATGTAACATCACAAAAAATAGAACAACTCTATCCAAAATGTTGAAACCTGAGAGTGACTCTCATCCTTTTTGCACAGATTGAATTTTTAACATACATATTATTTTGTTTAGATTGTATAATTTAGGGCAGGGGTAGGGAACCTTTTGAGCACAGTGTGCCAAACAATGTTTTTAAAAAAATTGAGTGTGCCGATTTTATAACAAAAAAATATCAGATCAGCCCCTATTCCTGCAACGCCAGTCCTCAGATCAGCCCCAATTCATGCACCTTCACACCTCAGATCACTGCCCCACCACTGTAAGCCCCTGCGTACATCTGCCCCACTGCTGTACCACCCCGCTCTTTTGTCTCACCGCTGAACCATCTTCTCATCTGTCCGACTCCTAACACTGAACTTATCTGCTCATCTGTCCCACCACTGTAACCCCCTTTCTCACCTGTCCCACCTCTGTTCCCCCTGCTCCTCTTTCCCACCAATGTACCTCCATTCTCCTTTGCCCCACCACTGTACCCCCTGTACATCTGCCCCACCAATGCACCTCATTTCACATCTCCCCCACCACTGTACCCCCCTGCTTTTCATTTATGTCCCACTGCTGAACACCCTTCTCATCCCTCCCACCACTGTACCTCCTGCACATGTGCCCTACCACTATACCTCCTTGCTCTTCTGTCCCACCACTGTAACCCCCCCCCCCCCCCGCTCATCTGCCCCTTCAATGTACCCCTTTTCTCATCTGCCCCACCACTGTACCTCCCGGCTCATATGCCCCAGTGCTGTACCTCCCTGCTCATTTTCCCCACTGCTGTACCCTCCTGCTCATCTACTCCACCGCTGTACCCTCTTCTCACATGTGATATGTGGAGATGAGACACATCTACCTGTCCTGGCACACTCATCCTGCTGATCCACCTCTCGTATCCAGCCTACGTGCTTGTATGTGATGTCGCATACAAGCATCTGGAATGGATGTGCAATGGTGAGCTCCGGTCAGGGGCATTTTCTGAAAGCAGTGGGCCTGGGTGCAGGATCATAAGTTGGACCTTCG
Source organism: Lithobates pipiens (assembly GCF_037356315.1). Taxonomy (NCBI): domain Eukaryota; kingdom Metazoa; phylum Chordata; class Amphibia; order Anura; family Ranidae; genus Lithobates; species Lithobates pipiens. The sequence goes on from NW_027507903.1 coordinate 171,447,239, forward strand.
CAGCTGAGACAAAAAGGGCGGCACTCTGTGCTGCAGCAAAAGTTGGATACCATTTTCATTGCGCTGAATACTGGTTGCGGCTTAAGGAACACAGAGTGTAGGGGTTCAGTAGTAAGTGACGCAAAAGTTCAGAAACCATTTCAACAAAGTTCCCAGAAGCTCAACAGTAATTCCACAAACTGTCACCTGATTGTGGTTTTCTCAATCACAGTGAGATCCCTTCTTTCTGAGATTAGTAATGGCAGCCAAGCGAGTCATCTTTCAGATGGTGGACGGGGCTAGCAGGATTTTGATCGTCTTTAGCAGTGGCCAATGACAGTCCTCCTGGAGACGGGGACTCCTCCCCCCCCCCCCCCATCAGAACTGCACCCAATCTCTTCCCAATCATAAAAGCTGACGATTTCAGCTACAGAAAAGTTAGAGAGTCAAACAATGTTTCACATCTTTTATAATGTGTGGGGGCACAGTGCCTCCCCCTCAGTACACGTGCGGAGTGGGGAATTGTGATATTAGAATGCATTAGTGTCTTATTGGCATTTCCCTGCGCTGCTATGCTGAATGGGGAGGGAGTCGAGTGCCGTCAAGAGGCTTTGCGCGTCGCTTGTTGCACCTGTGCCGGGAGTTTCCTACCCCTGATTTAGGGAGAGGCTTTAATTACAGAGCGTTTGGTATTCTAGGTATATGCATTTTATTAGTGTTGTGATTTTACTTTTTCTGGTAGCTGCTCTAAACAAAAAAACATTTTTTTTTCTTCTTTTTTGCATGATTAATAGTGCAAGGTTATTTTAGCTAAGAGTTCCAGATTACATTTAATTGCATTTTTACTGATGTCCTGTGTCATACTGCTACTGCTATTATTTTCTGTGACATCACAGGCGGTATTGCAAGTAAATCTCTCCTTAATGGTGTACGTTTAACAGATATGTACTGTACCCTATAGGTAAGCCTTAATGTATGCTCGCCTATAGGTAAAAATCAACTAAGGGAGTTTACTCCCTTTTTAATGTAATAGAAACCATTTATAAGTATGTTCTAATGTGAAATTTGCAAATACATTTTGCTTTTAACAATTGAATTTTTTTTTTTTTTTTTTTTAAGGGTATACGTGGAGTTTCCTGTACAACCGACATAACAGATATGCCTGTAATGAAGGCAAGTCTTCTAATGTGATTTATGTAATGTGTAAAAAGTTTAAAAAGTGATTTATTTAAAGAATGATAGATCACTTTGAAAAGGGTATACTAAGCTGAACCACATTGAGCTTGCTTGATATTACTTCATTGATCTCTTAATCACACTCCTGGTTCTTTGACAGATCAATATCTTTAAAGGCTTCTGGGAAAAGTTTCATTTTGAACTGGAATATATGAAACATAGTCAGCAGCAGTTTCTCTACAGCAGCCACATGCAAAGGAGAGACTGGTGCAAACTCCTTTCACAGTTGGTAAGTGTTACTATAAACTGTGTATCACGCCTATTTACTTTGTACTGTTTGATTTCTGTAGCAAATCTTCTAGCTAATAAAAGTTGTTGAATTTGAGGATGAAAATGGAAACCTATCCACTTTCCGACAATCGCTTGGGGCTCCCTACTCAGAACATACGTTAAGCAGCTGTTTTAACAGAATTACCTTACATCCCTCTGGTTACTACTGCTTGTAGGTTCTTCATTACATTCAGCAAACAACAAACGGGATAACACCGATCCAGGTGATGGTAATGAGGTCCTTAACAATCAGGTGCAAGTCCAGTCTGTGATCTGGGTAACTGATGCAGGAGACAAAACGATTAACCACACTCCAGGAATAAAGAAAATTGCTTTAGGCCCCTTTCACACTGAGGCGCTTGTAAACTGCCTGTAAAACACTGAGCACTTTTGAAGAGCTTTTCAGACGCTTTTGAAGGGGTTTCCATTAATTTCAGTGGAGAGGGATGTTTTTTCACCACCCTGTCAAGCACTGCCCCAGTGTGAAAGCATTCATTGATTTTAATGAAAATAGGTTTTCGTGAGCTTTTCAGGTGCTTTTTATTTTTTTTATTTTTTTGTGTGAAAGTGGTCTTATTGTTAAAGCATCCAACATGAAAAACCATTGAGGTTACAGCGTCATGACAGCACCTTATTAAAGGTAACCATCCTCACCTGTGATCTGTTTGCTTTTAATTTGTGTGTGTTTATAAAAGGTCAATTCGTTTCTGGACTCCTGACAGATCCTTGCATCTTTCATCCTGTGTTGCACTGACGTTTCTGAATTTTGACTCGTGGGGAAAGAAAAAAGAATTGTCAAACGATCTGCGGGAGGTAGTTGAACTGTATAAAACAGGAAAGGGATATAAAAAGATATCCAAAGAATTGAGAATGCCAATCATCAGTGTTTATACTCTAATCAAGAAGTGGAAAATGATGGGTTCTGTTGAAACCAAACCACAGTCAGGTAGACCAACTAAAATTTCAGCCACAACTGCCGGGAAAATCGTTTGGGATGCAAAGAAAAACCCGCAAATAACTTCAGGTGAAATACAGGACTCTCTGAAAACATGTGGTGTGGCTGTTTCAAGATGCACAATAAGGAGGCACTTGAAGAAAGATGGACTGCATGGTCAAGTCTCCAGAAGAATGCCATTACTATGCAAATGCCACAAAGTATCCCGCTTACAATACGCCAAACAGCACAAAGGCAAGCCTCAAACCTTCTGGTGCAAAGTAATTTGGAGTGATGAGACCAAAATTGAGCTTTTTGGCCACAACCATAAATGCTACATTTGGAGAGACGTCAACAAGACCTATGATGAAAGGTTGAGGGTGATTGCTGATGTTTTGGGGATGTTTGGTCAAAATTGTTGGCAAGATGAATGCAGTATGTTATCAAAAAATACCGGAGGAATATTTGCATTCATCAGCCAGGAAGCTGTGCATGGGATGTACTTGGACATTCCAACATGACAATGATCCAAAACACAAGGCCAATTTGACCTGTCATTAGCTCCAGCAAAATAAAGTGAAGGTTCTGGATTGGCCATCTCAGTCTCCTGACCTCAATATCATTGAGCCACTCTGGGGAGATCTCAAATATGCAGTTCATGCAAGACAGCCCGAGAATTTACAGGAACTGGAGGCTTTTTGCCAAGAGGAATGGCCAGCTTTACCATCTGAGAAAATAGAATCTCCTCCACAAATACCATAAAATACTTCAAGCTGTCATTGATGTTAAAGGGGCCAATACACAGTATTAAGAACTGGGGTATGTAAACTTTTGATTAGGGTAATTTGGCTAGTTTCTGTTGCCATATGATTTAACCACTTTCAGACCGGACCATTTTTCTGGCTTAAGACAAGACCACTTTTTGCGATTCTGCACTGCGTCGATTTAACTGACAGTTGCACGGTAATGCGACGTGGCTCCCAACAAAATTTACGTTCTTTTTTTTACCACGAATAGAGCTTTCTTTTGGTGGTATTTGATCACCGCTGTGGTTTTTATTTTTTGCGCTGTAAACAAAAATAGAACGACAATTTTGAAAAAAATGCATTATTTTTTACTTTTTGTTATAATAAATATCCCCCAAAAATATATAAAAAAAAACATTTTTTTCCCTCAGTTTAGGCCGATACGTATTCTTCTACATATTTTTGGTAAAAAAAATCACAATAAGCGATTATTGATTGGTTTGAGCAAAAGTTATTACATTTACAAAATAGGGGATAGTTTTATGGCATTTTTATTAATACTTTTTTTTTTTTACTAGTAATGGCAGCGATCAGTGATTTTTATTGTGACTGCGACATTATGGCGGACACATCGGACATTTTTGACACATTTTTGGGACCATTGTCATTTATACAGCAATCGGTGCTATACAAATGCACTGATTCCTGTGTAAATGACACTGGCAGCGAAGGGGTTAACCGGTGGTGGCAGTGTATTGGTTAAGTGTTCCTAGGGGCGTGTTACTAACTGTGGGGGGCTGGGCTTTGTGTTAGTGAACACTGGTCTCTGCTCCAATCACATGGAGCAGAGATCAGTGTCACTTGTTGCTAGGCAGAATGGGGAGATTCTGTTTAAAACGGGTATCCCCGCAGCGATCGAGTCCGAGGGACCCGTGACCGGACTCTCGGGGGTCCCGACCAGCATGCAGTGGCTAGGCAGCATATAGAAATGGACGTACCTGTACGCCAATATGCCTGCCCATGCCATTGTGCTGACGTACATTGTCGTGCGCCAGTCGGAAAATGGTTAAAGAGTAAACAGTTGATTAATAATAAATGGCTTCAGCCAAACACTAACCACGAGTGAAAGGAAAGTATTTTTTTTTTTTGTTTTTGTAATCATTCATAGTCCTTGAAAAATGGCCAAGACATCATAAATTCTGCTAAAGGTATGTAAACTTATGAGCACAACTGTGTGTGTGTGTGTGTGTGTGTGTGTGTGTGTGTGTATATGTGTATATATATGTGTGTGTGTGTGTGTATATGTGTATATATGTATATGTATATGTATATATATATATATATATATATATATATATATATATATATATATATATATAATGTGTATATATAATATTAGAGGTCAACCGATATGGGTGGGTTTTTCTCTGGCCGATGCCGATATTTAGAAATCGCGGCGGCCGATATATGATGCCGATTTTTTTTTTTTTTTTTTTTTTTTTTTTATGGTCCATCTCATAAAATCGAACAGACACCTTTCCCAGTGGGGCCTTTTTCAGGCGCTTTTGGGCTAAAAATAGTGCCTGTAAAGTGCCTGCAAAACATCTCCCCTGCAGTCTGTGTGAAAGACAGTGTGTTTTGTGGCGATGCGCTGGCAGGATGTTAAAAAAAAAAAAAACACCTGCAAGCAGCACCTTTTGGAGTGGTGTATACTGCACCTCCACCACTCATGCCCATTGATATGAATGGGCACCACTGCCGAAGCGCATGCAATGTGATTTGGCAGCGGCGCTTCACGGGTGCATTTAACCTATTCCTCGCTAGCTGGGTTATATGTGCCCCACTAGCAGCTGAATAGCACCACTAAAATGATGGTAAAGCGCCGCGAAAACTAGCAGTGTTTTACCGTCAACGCCTGCCCGCTCCAGTGTGAAAGCAGCCTTTAAATGGGAGAAATTTTCTGTATCCCTTATTAACATTTATTAAACAAAAAACATACCTCCAATCAGTTTACTTGTATGTATAATTTAGATTAAAAAAAACAAAAAAAAAACTATATATTAACCACTTACAGACCGGACCATTTTGCTGGTCAAAGACCAGACCACTTTTTGCGATTCAGCACTGCGCCGCTTTAACTGACGTGGCTCCCAAACAAAATTGACGTCCTTTTTTTCCCACAAATAGAGCTTTCTTTTGATGGTATTTGATCACCCTTGCGGTTTTTATTTTTTGCACTATAAACAAAAATAGAGCGACAATTTTGAAAAAAACACATTATTTTTTACTTTTTGTTATAATAAATATCCCCCAAAAATATATAAAAAAATTTTTTTTTTCCCTCAGTTGAGGCCGATACGTATTCTTCTACATATTTTTGGTAAAAAAAATCGCAATAAGCGATTATTGATTGGTTTGTGCAAAAGTTATAGTGTTTACAAAATAGGGATAGTTTTATGGCATTTTTATTAATAATTTTTTTTTTTTTTACTAGTAATGGCAGCGATCAGCAATTTTTATTGTGACTGCGACATTACGGCGGACACATCAGACATTTTTGACACATTTTTCGGACCATTGTCATTTATACAGTAATCACTGCTATATAAATGCAGTGATTCCTGTGTAAATGACACTGGCAGTGAAGGGGTTAACTAGTGGGTGGCAGTGTAGGGGTTAAGTGTTCCTAGGGGTGTGTTACTAACTGTGGGGGGGCTGGGCTTTCATTTAGTGAACACTGATCTCTGCTCCAATCACATGGAGCAGAGATCAGTGTCACTAGTTGCTAGGCAGAATGGGGAAATGCTGTTTACACGGCATTTCCTCCATTCAGCCGCCCCGTGAGATGATCGCGGGTATGCCCGCGGCGATCGAGATCGCGGGACCCGCGACCGGACTCACGGGGGTCCCGACTGGCACGCGAGCTCACAGCCAGCGGCGCGCTCACGATGGCAGGGCGGCATTGAAGATTGGACGTACCTGTACACCAATATGCCTGCCCGTGCCATTCTGCCGACGTACATCGGCGTGCGCCGGTTGGGAAACGGTTAGATAAAAACAGGTAATCAAAACTTTTGGACAAAAAAATGGGCTAAATTTACTGTTTTTTAGTTTTTGTTTTTTTTAGTGTATTTTTTTCCAAAAAAATTGCATTTTGAAAGATCTCTGCGCAAATGCCGTGTGACATCAAATATTGCAACAACCGCTATTTTATTCCCTAGGATCTCTGCTAAATATATATACATATATAATATTATTATTTTTTTATATATATATATATATATATATATATATATATATATATATATATATATATATATATATATATATATATATATATATATATATATATATATATATATTATATATTATATATTTGGGCGTTCCAAGTGATTTTCTGGCAGAAAATACAGGATTTTTACTTGTAAGCAACAAGTGTCAGAAAAGATTTAGTCTTTAAATGGTTAAACTGAGAACTCCTACACACACAGCTTAGTTCATTCAGAAGTATAAACATTGTATCTCTTGCTCTTTTCTTGGCAGACTGCCCAGAGAGGAAGAAAGTCGCTTCACTGAAGACTCAGGCAACTTGCATTGACTTCTATTACAGAAGTAATTTGCAAGTCCCACTGTAGTTGTAATCTGCCTTTTTATCAGCACAATCGACCAATGCTGATTAATTAAAAAAACTGCAAATATCGGTCGACCTCTAATTAAAAAATATATATAGATAGATAGTATGTGTGTATATATTTTTGTTATTATACATATATAGTGTACTTGGGAATGGATATAAAGTGATTTTAAAACGCACGAGTTATTCACTTTTTTCATTATTTCTATTATTTATTATTATTTTTATTTCTGTTTTTTGTTCATATACATATATATACATATACATATATATATATATATATATATATATATATTATAAACTCTTTACTTTTGGTTTTTATTTGTGTTGTATTTTTCCTGTGATGTTTGGAGCAGAGCCAATTAAGCATTTTCATGTCATTCAGCTGTGCTAGTACTTTTTAAAACGTGAGACACCTAGTGCTTATGGGTTATGACTAAGCGAAGAAATTTGTGAAACACATTAACCATGCTCCCCTCTGTGCTGTCATAATGCTGTAACCTCAATGGTTTTTCATGTTTGATGTTTTTATACCAATAAAGCAATTTTCCTTATCTTTGGAGTGCGGTCAATCGTTTTACCTCCTGCATCTTCAATTCATGCAGCCTAGCCTCTGAAACACATTGCACAGCAAATAAATTATGTCAATCTATGCTTGTGCATAATGTTTCTGCAGTATCAACCGTAACTGGGCATTGTGGGTAACTTGTTTAAAGCAGTGCTTTAAAATGTAGAAGTTTATAAGGTGTGCAATAACGTGTCATTCTGGAAGTATTCCTGATCTGGAAATCTCCTTTCTGGACAGCTTGTTATAACTCTTCAGGTCTTTGAAATGGAACCCCACCTGGCTATAATTTTCCCTGCTTGCTCTATACCGAAGTAGCCTGGTAACACTTCCACTGAAGTGAATACTTCACTATGCTAAAATCATGACCTGGTAAAAATAATCTACCATCAGTTCATGGTGGACAAACTAATGAATACTAATTTTCAGTTTCTTGTCAGAGATTGTCCACTCTGCTGTTCTTTGAACAGTTTATTAAATTAGCTAAACTGTGCCAATGTAATTTTGTTGTATAGAAGTTTAATTTACCTAATGATTGTCAGGACCTCTTTGTCAGCTGAAATCTTGATAGTCTCCTCAAGTTTGCTAAGGGGCCAGTTGATCATGGGTGGTGACTTAAATACTCCCCTGATCCCATTTGTAGACATTAGGCTGCTCCTCTATCCCTCCTTGCTCCCGCAAGCGAATAGCACAGGCTATACATAGGGCCCAGCTGGTAGATGTTTGGTGCCTACAACACTCAGGAGAGGGACTACACGTTCTACTCTTTTTTTTTTTTTTTTTTTTCCCCCATAAGATGCACACGGATAGATTTAATTCCTAGTTCCTCATTGTCAATTGCATGCCGTGCGGGACTCCTCTAAAGGCACAATTAAATGCTCAGACCATGCCCCTATATTATTGACACATATGCTCTTGTTCCTTCCTCCAGAACCCGATTTTGGAAACTGAATGGAAGTCTCTTACAGACTCCGGAGGTTCTGGAGGAGGAGGAGGTGGGCTAAGAATTAAACTTTTACTTTCAAATGAATGATAGCAGGGTGTGACCCTGGGACTCTTTGGGAGACCCACAAAGTGGTTATTAGAGGCATACTCCTTTAACACGGGTCGCAGATCAAGGAACTATGTGGGGAAAAACTTGTGCCTCCCCTGACTGAGATTCATACTCTTGAATCCCGTCCTAAACGTGCTCCGACCCTGACACTTGAATGAGACCTTATGGCTCTCCACAGACAAGTGACTGACTTACTACACTATAAAGCCAAAGCGGCTTTACAAACATGTCGCAAAATGTGCTATGATTTAGGGAATAATTGTGACAGATTGCTAGCCAGATCAGTTGGAGAACTAAGGTTGGCGACCTATATTCCTCAAATTCTGACTTCGGCCAAAAAGCCATCTTGCCCAAACAGATTGCGCTTGAGTTTAGAGTTTTCTATTCCTCTCTTTACAACCTACCAGAACACTCTCCCTCTCAGACTCAACTAGACTACCTTAGCGCTACACTTTATATACCCATTTACTTTTAGAAACAAATGTATCTGTTTGTTGTGTTAGCCACTCGATTCTGCTTATTTTAAGAGCTTTTAGGCAGCGCAGTGTTCTTTTGAGTGTCTTCAACTAGATTACCTACTTGGTCCCAACTCTCCCAACTTCCCCATTAAATTTGAGAAAAGCTGAAGGCTCCTATCACATTAGAGGCACTCCAACAAGCAGTTCATCCACAGTGGGTAAAGCCCCAGGCCCTGACGTTTTCACTTTCAATACTATACATTTTTTCTTCCCACTCTCTGACCTTATATGGTGAAACTGTTTTTAATGCGCTGGGGTTGGAGGCAGCCCTTCCACAGGAAACCTTAAAAGTTCATGTCTCCATCATCCCTAAAGAAGGCAAAGATTCAACCTCCTGTAGTAGTTATAGGCCTACTTCACTCGTGAACATCGATCTCAAGCTGTTTCTTAAGATTTTAACCTCCCATCTTGCACATCATTTACAACAATTAGCATACGTAGATTTAAGTAGGGTTTATTCCAACTAGGGTAGCCCGGGACAACACAGTTAAAGTACTCAATCTCATCCATGTAGTCCATGCGACATTCGCTCCTTTTGTATTTCTAGAAACCGACTCAGAGGAAGCTTTCGACCAGGTGAACGTGGAGATTTATGTCCACCGCTCTACGTCATATCGGTCTGGGTGAAACCATGCTAAAATGGATCATCAGGATATATTGCAACCCGACAGCTCAAGTCAAAGCTAATGGAGTATTTCTGACCCCTTCCCCATTACTAATGGGTCTAGACAGGAGTGCCACCTATCCCCTCTTCCCTCTTCCTTTTTGCTCGATCTCTGGAACCGTTCCTTTGCAAAGTCCTTTTAATGGAGAAGTCCAACCAAAGCTCGTTTTACTGGGCTTCTCCTATGGGTCATAGCTGTGCAACTTGCTTTGCACTCCTGTGACTCGTTTTCAGCAGGACTAAAGTCCGCTCTCTGCTGACATCACGGCCTTCACTCCAGGCACCGCATCATCCTGACAGAGTCTGCATTCACCAGGTGCCTGGATTGACAGCCTGCTCTGCCCCCTCCACAGCTCAGCACTTCAGTGAGCATAGAAGAAGAAAAGCGAAGAGCTGTGACTCAGTCTGCAGCTCTGTTTACAGAGCTCTGAAAAATGAGCAATCGGCGATGTTCGATCACTTGGTTTTCAGTGCAGAGGCATCGGGGGACAGATGCAGCATTGGACCCATGCTGCATCCACCTAGGTAAGTATGAATGGGGAAAAAAAAATTCCCATACTTCTCTTTTAAATCCAGATACCACAGGGTTGACTGTTGGAGGTGTACAGCATAAAATATTAGTATATGCTGATGATATGATTTTTTTTTCTCTGACCAATCCGCTAGTGTCGCTCCCAAACCCCATTCATGAATTTGAACTATACAGCTTGCTATCCAACTTGAAAATTAATTTCAGTAAATCGGCAGCAATGGGAATTTCGTTCTCACCTCTTCTCCAATCTCTGGAGATCGAGTTTCATGTTCAGATGGATGGACTCGGCCCTGAAATATTTGGCCACGTATATTCCTCCCCCTGTATATTTGAACTTAATTTTACTCCTCTCTTGACCAAAACTCGTAGCTTTCTAGAGACTTGGCAAGGGGGTCTGCAATTGTGGTTTGGCTGATGTAACCTTAAAATGTGCATCCTATCAAAATATCTTTACCTTTTTCAAGTTCTGCCAATAAGGATACCTTCCAATTATTTTAAACAAGTGCACTCCCTATTCATTAAATTAGCTTGGGCACATAACACCCTCGTCTTTCCCGTTGTTGACTCTCGTTTCCCGAACAATACGGAGGCCTAGTAATGCCAGATATCTTGAAGTATTACCATGCAACTCATCTTGGTAGACTTATTGACTGGCGCTGCCAAGCTGTGGGCACAAATTGAACAAGCTCAAAATGATATATTGTTAGTGAATGCCCTGTGGTGTTATGAAGCCCTACCACATACCTTGATCACATCCTTTGCTAGGACCCACAACTCGCATATGCTCACACCTTTTTTTTTCTCCATGCCTCACCTTTTACTCAAGATTCTCCATTATTTCCAATCTTCGGGAACCCGCAATTTCATCTGGACTTCCATCAATCGGGTCACTGTCAGGCCTCTCACTTTTTAACTGGCGACCAATGGCCTTCTCTTACATCCTTAATGGATGGCCCTTTCCACCTACCATTTTGGGAAGCTCTTCAACTGCACCACTATCTACACTCCCTGACAAACCCTTGGGGTTTTAGTCATCACTTGACTACCTTTTGAGGAATACTGTTTGTATGAAGGAACTTTATCTCAGGTTCTTTCTAAAACTTAGTCTACTAGTTACCCATACTGAACAAACCCCACTACCTTGTATTAAGAATTGGGAAATGGAATTAAACCGCATTTTCAACGGATCAACAAAAAAAAAACATGTTTTGATTTTCTCTTAAATCATCCATGTGTACTAGGATTGAGGAAACAATTTTTAAAATCTTGAGGTGGTAACCTACCCCTTATGTTACATAAATTCTACCCCCATACTACTGATCGCTGTTGGCGATGCCGGGAGGGAAGGGGAAAGCCACTTCATATCATTTGGTCCCAAACTTGACCACTTTTGGAAAGAGGTCAAGAAGATCGTCCAAAAATTCACTGATTAAGAGATTCCTGACGAGCCTGCCTTTTTCTTATTGCATGTTTTACAAAAAATAGATTGTACGTCATTACCTGATTGCTGCCAAGTCATGTATTCCCCCTCAATTGGAAACTCGCAGCCACCGACCATCAGTTGTTGGAGTCATAAGGTGGAAAAAATAAATAAGATTGAAGACCTAATACATACGGCCCTACACAAACATGCAACATACACCAAGACTTGGAGATTATGGGCTATGTGTGTCCTCTCTGAGGAAGGGAAAGCTCTCTTTGGAGTATAACTTTTTCTGGCTGCCTTTTGTTGCAACGTTCCATCTCAAACCATCCTCCACAAGAGGAAGGGGGCCTTGGGCTAGGAGGGAGGATTTGGGGAAGATTTACAACCTATAGATCACTGAACTCCACCTCACAAACTGCATTTTAGGGCTTGTTTACAACAGCAGTAGTGCGGTAACGTGTGTGTGTGAAATGACGTTTTCCCCACACAGCACAAAAATGTGTTGCCTTTTGCAGACGAACGCAGGTGCCATCAATTCTTACAGTGGTAGTAACCCTCTGCTTTTACCTATATGCTTTTTCCTACAGGCAAGCTTATAATAAAGATTACTTAGGTAAAATTAATATCTTCTAAATGTGCACCGTTGAGATATTCTAGCCAGCAGCAGCCGTTGACCTCACCGGCGCATGCGCTGTGAAGGAACAGCATACCCATGATGTTCATTCAGAGCTCTGTGGCATGGCTGTGACCTTCTCTTGGCTCGGCCAGTCAGACAGCAAGAGTCCGCAAACCCGGAAGGAAGACCAGGTGAAGATGGAAGCCCTGTCAGTGGTGACAGTGCTCCCCTGGAGGGCTTTGTCTTAAGGGAAGTATTTCATAATGTGCTAGTATTCAATGCATGCTAGCACATTGATATTGCCTTGCAGGATGAATTTAATTTTTTTATTTTTTTTAAATTACTCTTTTTAGAGTTTTACCACTACTTTAACGGCACCCCCACGCATGTAGTAAATGTGAGTGCATTTGTACCTGCTAGAACACATAGTACCGCAGTACCATGAACTGTGCAATTTGAAAAATCATGCCAGCACTTTTGTGTGTTTCATATGCATTAAAGCAGCCCATTAAAAATCAATGCAGGGGAACACACAAAGTATGCACTCGGACACATCTGGTGTGAAGGAACCCTCAGACTGGAGTGCCTCCAAGATTGTGCACAATTTTAAAGCGTGCCTTCACTGGGGAAAAAAGGTTGAGAAACACAGGTCTATACTATATTATAGTGAGACCTGATGCAAAATTAGATTTGGTGCTTACATACACTTTAAGACCAGGAAGTGACATTTCTGACATGCAAGATACATTGAAATGACAAGTAAAATGTTTGAAAGTGAATAGTCATCCCAAGTCATTATCCATGTTAAAGGTTACAAAATGGCTTATTTACTATACTACTTCTGTACTAAAAAGACGCTATGGGACAATGGCAAACCTCTGATATCCAAACATTTCAGAACAAAATGTTCAGTAGGTTTTGGGTGTCTCCACCTAATATGTAAACAGACGGCTTTAATTTCTAGTACTGCATTTTAACTTTCTTTTGCTTTGTACATATTAAACTGACACAGGATACTGGTGAGAAGAGAAATGCGGTCTATCAGCGAAATATACTTGAAAATGCAAAAAAGTAAGTCGACTTTTTTTTTTTTTTTTCACCAGGTGTAGGGGTCAGTGAAACTGCAGCTCTTTGTTGGTAATAGAGTATTCATACATCCTTTTTTTGGTCTTGATTGATGGGTTATATTTCCAGCACCAGGTATACAGGTGCTGGAAATGAGAGAGAGAGGTTTTATAGCAAACATGACTGATATAGTCCACAGATTTCAACAGATTTGAATGTGTTCTAAATGGAACTGTATCAAAGGCCTTATTTGTTGACTGTGTACTAGAGTTTGTTGCTAATGTGTTATTTCAAGTAGTAGTAAATGGAAAAGAAAGTTTAACTTCTAATATGCTAGTATGCATCGAATACTAGCACATTATGACTGATTTACCTGAAAACGAAGCCCTCCAGTGTCGTGGTGTCATCGCTATAGGCGCTTCCTTCTTTACCAGGTCTTCCTTCTGGGTTTGCAGACTTCGACCATATAAATGGCTGAGCCCCGATGACATCACTCTTGCGCAGTGAGGGCCACAGCCCATTTAGTATGCGCCGGTGATTTAATCAGCTGCGTCTAAAGTAAAAATCGCCTTAACGTTGCGTGTTTAGGAGATATTTATTGTACCTAATAGGTAAGCCTTATTATAGGCTTACCTAATGGGTAAAAATCAACAAAGGGGAGTTTATTCCCACTTTAAGAAGTCCTATCAATTTATTCTTAATGATTTGATGATGAGTGTATATATTAACATTTGTATAATCTATTATACAAATGTATTTATTTTTTTCTTTCAGGGTTCTTTTAAACATGGATATGACAAAATGTGGTATGTTGTGAAATCTGCCTTGTGCACTTTTTTTAACAGAAAATATTGTACTGTAACAACCTTATACTTGTTGATATAGAAAAATAAACCATTTACATCATCCCTTGACAATGAAAGAGCTTGCGGTTTGTCTCTACACACATTTACACAAAGCGGGGATAGCACTGTCTGTAAGCCAATCATGGGAGAAAAGGGTATAACACAGAAAAGAAATATACAAACGCCAGGTAGATAATGTCCTTGGTGTATCAAACCCATTAGTGCTATGAGGCAACTGTACTTTGTGGGCCTCTGAAATCTTTTGTTCAGACCACATTACACACCAACAGATTTGTGTCCTTGAAATTGTGTTTTATTTTTCTGTGTACAGCAAAAAAGTCAGGCCCGTTTCTGATTTGGCATGGAAGTTTGATTAATTGATTATGATACCCAACTCCAGATCAAGCTTTTTATGTGTAATGACCTGCATTTTTCCACACTGGTGAATGTGATTGTTTTCTATGTGCCCCATTCACACCACAACACTGATGTGATGTGCCATGTAGCATGCAATCAGCTGCTGTGTAATGACATTATTGAAATAAATATATATATTTATAAAGTTGAAAATAAAATGAACAATGCACTGAAATGCGCACCCTACCACAGCCCTCGCTGGCACTAGCCTGCATGGTAAATGTTTTTGACTGTACAGGCTAGTTTTGAATCTATCTTTTAGGTTTTACATTTTTTCATCATTAACCTCGATTGTTTAAAGTAATTGTTCATTAATATATTTATGGAAAATTTGTTGTATTTTAAAAAGACTGTCTTATAAAAAATCACCTGTGATTGCTTCAGAGTTTTCAATTTGAAATGATTCAAAATGAGTAATTGTAAGACAGTAGAAAGCAAAGTGCTATCTTTAAGAGATATTATTGTAAAAGTCACCACAAATAGGCCATTTACAAATTTCAGTGAGTATGTCGTCTAATATCTTTTTCCAATATGTAAAAACAACAAAAGGGAGAAAAAACAAGGACATACCTTCCCAAGCAGGGGCCATAAAATAAAAAGGTTGATTTACATCTTTAGTGGGAAATCTTTTAATCTACTTTCAGAACACCCAAGCCAGACAACCTGCATGCTTTAGCCGCAGTCAGTATGTACAGTGTGGCAGGCAGGAAACATTAAATGGATAACAGGCAATGGACTACTAAGAGGCTAGTCTGATTGTACAATATACTTTAGCTGGCATTAGAAGAAAAACAAAGATCAGGCCAGGGTCTTTAACTCTGTAACTTTAACATCTGTAGCGCTTGTATTCGTGCATTTCCCTGTAAGGTCGTGTTCATACTAGCTTTGTCCGGAGCTCACAGCAGGGGTCCAGTGCGTCCCTGTTTTTCTTTTTCATGGGCAAATCGTGTCCCAATTGTTTCTGGAGCCAAAGACGCTTCTTATTCATTTTTTGGCTTAGCTGAATAGCATCCTAATAACATGTCTGCAATCCAGCTCCTCTTAGTCTGAATGGAAACAGTCTGGTTATTGCAGTGACTTTGAATTCACCAATTGGGTCTCTCATTTATGCAATTTTTTACTAACAGATAGAACTGTGCCATTAATCCAAGAAGAAGACTACCTTCAAAAGGATCTAATGGGACTGGTATGTGTAGCATGACAACATAGTTACTTTATATATACACTGTGATGTATATCTTTCCTACAATGCAAAATCTGTAACTTGTGTGTGTGTGTGTGTGTGGTATGTTATTTCATCTTGATTCTGATAAAGGTGATATAGTTGAACAAACGACACATAAAGTTGACGTAGTGTAGTTATTGTCTTGGTCGTACCACAACCATGTCCATTGCACGTGGTTGCAGGGCATTTGCTGCACTCCCTCTTTGACTTGAATGTGTAGTATTCGGTGGGCTTGCCATCTGCCAATTGCTACATGTCAGGCCAACTTTGCCGTGAACATGAAGCAAAGCATCGTGGAAGCAGCTTGTAAATATCCCCCATCCACTGACTATTGCAGCTTAAGAGAGAAAAGTTTAAGCAAGGTCTCCAGTTCTATTTTCTGTTGACATTTATGTGTCAAGATTAATAAAGCTGTCTAAGGCCCTCCGAAATAAAGTTGTGGATGCCTGCAATTCTGGCAAGGGATTTAAAAAGTTTGCCTAATGATAAAAATGTAATCATTCCATTGAAGAAAATAATCTTCAAGCTGCATACATTTCAAACAACTGCTAATTTGTCTATGACTGGCTGGCCCAGCAAGAAGCTAACTGATGCTATAAAGTCTCTAAGAATGCCAACATTTCGAGTGAAACCTACTGAACCAGCTCGGTTTGGCTTGGAAGAACATCTCATGCCAATATTTGTATAGACTACATGGAAATGCCAAATGAAAATTGCTAAAAAAAAATACTTTGAGTCAGTAAACTAGCCTATATTGTAAGCATAATCTATTCTTAAAATCCGTAACCGTGAAAGTTGTATTTTAACTGATCCAAAAGATCATACCTGTTTTAGTGAATTCTGTATCCAAATCTATTCCTCTACACTTATCTAAGCAAAGGAAGGCGTAGATACCTACCTGGGTTTACTGACCTTTCTCAATTTGCTACAGTCCAAGTGCAAATGTTGGACAAGAAATGTATAAAAGATGAGGTCAAACAAGAAGTCTCAATATTAGCCCATGATAAAGCCTCAGGCCCTGATGGCTTACTATTAGAAATGTGGGGGAGATATCAGATATCATTGCTTCCTTATTGGCATATGTGTATAGAGAGGCCTTTGTAAATAGATCATTGACGATGTCAGTGTATGATGCTACCATCATCCTTTTGTTAAAACTTGATAAAGAACCTTGTGAATGTACTTCATTAAAGGCTCATCTCTTTGTCGAATTTTAGACTATGAAATTCTTACGAAAAATTGTCCACTAGACTACAGTGGGTCATTTTTCTCAGTTATACATGATGGCCAAAGAGGTTTTATGCCCATCAACCACAACTAACATTCCTATAGCCCAAATCGTTATATAGAGCTTAGAACTATATTTTACCTTTTTTATTTTATACTGGATTATTGTCAGTTGAGGTTAATGTACTGCACATGCAGTGCACAGTATGGGATTGATTTACTTAGGTTAGTGAATGCAGTGAAAATTCACTTTGTAAACCATACACAATCACAAGCAAAGAAAATGATAATAATAAAAAATTGGGCCCTGGGGAAAATTACAACATTTAAATTCACTTGCAAATTGGGTATATTTGCCTTTAGTAAATCATATGTCATCTGCCTCACTTGAAATCCTTTAGTTATTGCAGTTTGTACAATGCACACCAGATGTCACCAACACTAAAGGAAATGACTGGTTTACTGCAAACTCATTCGACAACTAGAACGCTATTTATATTTCCGAATTTCAAGAAACTACACGGTAGTGTTGCAAACAGAAGGACGTAAAATATGTTCATGCACAGTAGTCATTTTTGTTGGGTTTCTTCTCATGCAAGGAAGGAACTAATTACTATTATTATTATTATTATTATTATTATTATTATTATTATTATTATTATTATTATTATTATACAGGATTTATATAGTTCCAACACTTTACGCAGAGCTTTACAGAATAAGGACATTGCAGTTATAATACAATTTAATGCAGAAGGGTACAGAGGGCCCTACATACGCGAGCTTCCAATCGATGTGCTTGAATATTATTAGGAATACGAGAAATGCCGCGTACACACGATCAGACTATCCAGCAGACAATCCGCCCGTGTGTGGGCTCCGGCGGACTTTTTTTTTTTTTTCACAAAAGTCCGGCGGACTTAGAAAGTAGTTTTGACTCAAAAATTGTCTGCCGGACTGCGAGTCCGGCGGACAATCCGGCCGTCTGTGTGCTAGTCCGCCGGACTTTTGAAATGAACTGACTTTCCCGCACACGGAGGAAAGTCCGTTAATTTTGAACGCGGCTCCAGGTAGCCGGGACTAGCGAAGGAGGTCAATGTGGCCGCCTTAGGCGGCGAGATTGACACGTCGCTGGCCCGTCACCTGGTATGGACTTAAAGGGGAAGCCCTATGCCGAAAAAAAAGGTGTGGGGGGGCCCCCCCAGGTCCATATCGGACCCTTATCGGAGCACGCAGCCCGGCCGGTCAGGAAAGAGGGTGGGGACGAGCGAGCGCCCCCCCCCACCCCAAAGCACCTTGTCCCCATGTTGATGAGGACAAGGGCCTCTTCCCCCGACAACCCTGGCCATTGATTGTCGGGGTCTGCGGGCGGGGGGCTTATTGGAATCCGGGAGCCCCCTTTAATAAGAGGGCCCTCAGATACTGGCCCCCCACCCTATGTGAATGAGTATGGGGTACAATGTACCCCTACCCAGTCACCTGGTGAAAAAAAAATGTTTAAAAAAAAACACCACACAAGGGTTTAAAATTTATTGCACAGCTCCGGTGGTCTTCTTCCGTCTTGGGGGGTCTTCTCGCCGGACTCCTGAGCTATCTTCTGCTAGCTCTTTTACTAGCGGAGGAGCCTGGCTTTCTTCTTCCGAATTCGGGGGTCTTGTCCCCCTCTTCGGTTCTTATTTCCGGGCCTCCGCTTTCTTCCTTTAGTTATTTTACTAGCAGTGGCCCAGTCTTCTGTCGCCGCCACCCCTTCTTTTCCGACTTCGGGGGTCTTGTCCCCCTCTTCAGTTCTTCTTGCCAGGCCTCCACTCCTTCTTCCAGCTCTTTTACTAGCGGTGGCCCGGTCTTCTGTCGCTGCCGCCTTCTCTTCTTCTACTTCTTCCTTGAGATGTTGACTCAACACTTTCTCTGGCCGCAATGACAGGGGTGTGTTGCGTGGCGACTTGAATAGGGACAATGGGCAGGGTCACCGATTGATGTCCCCGCTCATTGTGATGTCACAGTCCCAGCATCCTCTGGTTGTGTGTGGGCAGGTCCGCTCGTTCGGAAAGTCCGGCGGACCTCCGCTTCAAAGTCTGGCGGTTTGTCCGCCGGACAGTCTGCTCTTGTGTACGTGGCACAAGATGACCTCCTAACTTGAAATCTAATACCGAGCAAGAGTCATGATGATGTGTGAGTTCTAAAAAACAATTACAAACTTTCAGAAATCATCTTTCTCAGATCTAAAATGTAATGCTTATTGCTTACCTTGGAACATGATTCAGAAAATGTTACCTATAAAACTAATACAATTCTTTAATTACAGATGATGGTAAAACTAAGAGATCATTTATCACAACATCTCCATCATGTTGGAAAAAACAAAATTGAAAAGATTGTTTTGGACTTTTTTTCTAAACAGGTAAATGCACAAAGTGCTTGGGGAATCGGAAGCAAATAAGTGAGCTTGTAAAATGTTGTAGCGTTCCCAATACTCCTTTAACCCCCGTTCACACCGGTGAGACTTGTCATGCAATTTAACAGATCAAAGCTTTGAAATCGTGCTAACGTTTTGAGTTCAAAGCCACATTCAGTGTGAACTAGGGCTTAAATGTTAATTGTTAAATGTTGCGGAGGCTGGGGGTGTTCTAAATTACACCTTTTGAAGTTTGCAACAAATTAGGTGCTTGTACATAGATGAAGAAAAATGTTTTGGTCAACAGCGTTACCTAGTTAATCTGGTTGAAAAAAGACACAAGTCCATCCAGTTCAACCAATATACATGCTTTATATTTTGGGATGTGGAGAGGGAGAACGTTTTAATGGCAAATGATATGAACTGTAATCATTCCACTGAGGAAAAATGATCTACAAGCTGCATAACATATGTTGATCTCCTGCAGATTTCATAAGTTTGTCCACTTGCAAGGAAATCAAGGGTCTATCATTTTTATCATGGGTGTAATTTTTTAAATGATACAGACAGAATATCGACCAAAATTCCAAAAAAAGCACGATACAAATGTTATCAGTTGCAGTTCAGTGTGTAAATTAAGTATTTGATCCCCAAGCAAAACGTGACTTAGTACTTGGTGGGGAAACCCTTGTTGGCAAGCAGAGGTAAGACATTTCTTGTAGTTGGTTACCAGGATTGCACACATCTCAGGAGGTAATTTGGTCCACTCTTTACAGATCTTCTCTAAATCCTTAAGGTTATCGCTTGGCAACTCAAAGTTTCAGCTCCCTCCCATATATTTTCTATAGAATTAAGGTCTTAGGACTAGGCTAGACTGCTCCATGCCCTTAATGTGACTCTTCTTGAACCATTCCTTTGTTGCCTCGGTGGTATGTTATGGGTCATTGCCATGACCCATCTTTAGTGTTCTGTCTGAGGGAAGAAGGTTCTCATAAAAGATTTTACAATACATGGCCCCATGCATTAGCCCCGCAATGTGGCAAAGTCAGCCTGTACCTTTTAGCCTAGAACAACCCTAATGTATAATGTTTCCCCCTCCGTGCTTGACTGTAGGGATGGTGTTCTTGGGGTCATAGTCTGCATTTTTCTTCCTCCAAACAGGGCGTGTCGACTTAATGCCAAAGAGCTCAATTTGGAGAAGGGGGACCTTGTAGGAGCTGCAGGCTTTCAATCCATGGCGCGGTATTATGTTATCTATGGTTTGTTTGGTGACCGTGGTCCCAACTGCCTTGAGATTCACAAGCTGTGTAGTTCTGGGCTGGTCCCTCACTTTTCTTATGATCGCCCTTACCCCAGGAGGCAAAATCTTGCATGGAGCTCCAGACCGAGGGCGATGGTTATTTTGTGTTTCTTCCATTTGCGAATAATCGCTTCAACAGTTGTCTCCTTCTCACCAAGCTTCTTGCTAATGGTCTTGTAGCCCATTCCAGCTTTGTTCAGGTCTACAATCTTGTCCTGGATGTCTTTGACAGCTCTTTAGACTTGCCTGTGATGGTTGGTTTGAATGGAAGAATGATTCTGTGGACAGGTGCCTTTTCATATTAAGAAGGCGCTCCTATCTGTGTACCACATGAACACATACTATAGCCAGTCTGTGGGAGCCAGAATTATTTTTGGTTGCTAGGGGATCAAATATTTCTTTTTACTGAACTGCAACTCAATTTATAACATTTGTATCAAGTGTTTGTTTTTTTTTTGTTTTTTCTGGATTTTTGATTGATATACTGTCTCTATCATTTAAAAAAATTATAGACCCTTCATTATACACATATATAATTACTATATATATATATATATATATATATATATATATATATATAATATTTACTATTATTATATATATATATATATATATATATATATATATATATATATATATATATATATATATAGAATTACTATTTCCTTCATATATTATACTGTGTGTGTGGTCAGCTATATGGGGCAGAAAGTGAACATGTACCTGACGTTGTATATTGAAAGCAGAAAAATGGGCACGCGTAAGGCATTCAGTGACTTTAAAGTGGAAGTAAACCCATCAATGTAACCGTTTTTAAAAAACATTACATTCCCAGCATGCCGGGAATGTTAACGGTCACATTTGTTGTGCTCTCAACCAAATTGCCAAACCATCCAATGGTTGGTATAACTGATCACATGTGCAGCATCATGGTCGTTGAAGATTAAATTGAGGCCAAGATGGCAGTTTCCATGGCTGAAAACAATAGGAGGATTAACTTCCACTTCCAACGATAGGAAGGTTACAGCCAAAAGTGTTTACAATTGGCACGTTAGAATCAGAACCAGATCACAGAGCAATGGAAGAAGGTGGCCTGGTCTCTTGAATTCAAGAACGGTTTAAAGAACACAAAAACATGTTTTGAAGTATTGATGTGTTGGTGTTGAAATATTGTTTTTCACTATACATATTTTTGCACGGTATAGGTGCTTAAGGTAGGGGTTTGCAGGTACACTGCCCCCCTCTGCTTTGAGCCATTGTTTTTGCAATATTGCATATTTTTATTAGTTTGATGTTTTGTAACTAAACACACTTTTTTTTGTTTGTTCTATGCACACTCTTTTGTGTTATATATAATACAGCGCTATGTCACAAATGTCATAAATATATATTTCTATCTTAAGTATCTACATTAGTGTTTTGATTTTATTTATTTTTTGCTTTGCAGCTTGACCTAGTA
Organism: Lithobates pipiens; assembly: GCF_037356315.1. Taxonomy (NCBI): domain Eukaryota; kingdom Metazoa; phylum Chordata; class Amphibia; order Anura; family Ranidae; genus Lithobates; species Lithobates pipiens. The sequence goes on from NW_027507903.1 coordinate 171,469,343, forward strand.
CGTTTGATGCTGGAGGTTGTGTGGAGGAAACGCATGCTGGATTCTAGCGTTTTAAGCTTGTAAGTATGGAGTATATCCCAATCGCTGCGTATTGTGCATGTAATCCTGTCCTTAACAGCATCTTTGTGCTATGCAGTAACCTTTGTTAATTTATATCGCATTATGATCTAGACTATGCAGTTAACAGACATACTGTACATATGTAAAAAATATTGGAGGATGACCTGTAAAGGGAACCTGCATAGGATACACGCAGGGCCACCATTACAGGGGACAGCCAATACACTTGTAGGGGGCCCGGTCAGCCGCCCGCACCACCTACAGCAGCAGCAGCATAATGAAACTAATGAAATTAAACTTTTAGCAGCCAGCTGCTGGCCTGTGCGCCGCCCGCAACAGAGAAGCGCTACCTGCAGCCCTGCACAGAAGCTGGGACACTGATTCCTCCTCCCTGTGCTCCCCCCCCCCCCCTGTGCTCTCCCCCCCCCCCCCACCCCCGGTGGTGATCCGTGATCTAACACTAGTTCCACTTCCTACCATGCTGAGGCAGAGCCTGCTGCTCGGTTAGTAATGTGATTGTGCAGGGGTGTAGCCAGCCTTAGCAGTGGTGGGACCCAGCCCTCTCTGGTGCATGCAGATAAGAGTGAGCAGCATAGAAGTCAGTGTGTGTCCTGTGGCGTACTGCTGTAGCCTTGTATGTGGAGTGGACTTTGTTTAATCTGCCCAGATAGGACATCATACACCTGACCCTGTCAAGGAGTTGCATTTTGAACATGGGTGGGGATGAGAGTTACATCGCGGAGAGCCTCTTCACAATGTAACTCATCCTCATCCCCACCCAGAATCGTCCTCATACATTTTCCAATGTAACTCCATCATCCTCACCCAGAATCATCCATCCCTCTCCACAATATATCCTCATCCTCTCCAGGAGAGGGATGAGGATGAGTTACATTGTGAAGAGGGAGAAGGATGATTGTGGGTGGGGATGAGAGTTACATTGGGGAGAGGCATGCGCATGATTGTGGACGGGGATGAGGATGGGATGGCGGATTTGGGTGGGAAAGCCAGTGGGCCCTGGGGAATGTTGGTGGTCAAGGCCCATGGGGGCCATAGGCATAGAGCTGTGTAAGGGTCCCCAAAAATGTGTGATGGCTGCCCTGGATACACATGTGAATTTTTTTTTGGCCTTTACTGATTATTTATCTTGTAACTTTCTGCAATCAGGATAAGGCTAAGTTCTCACTTATGCAGGTTGTGTTTGTAGCGTTTTCCTGAAGGGTATTGTGTTTTTTTGACACGCCTTTTTAATGTGTTTTTTTTTTTTTTATCCATTTTACATTTTTGGAAGGTGTCTTGTCATGCAGGAGAAACCAGCATAAACCACGTTTTATGCGTTTCTGTTGCACTGAAATCTATAGAACCAAAAATGCAACCTACTGCAAGCAAAAAAGTCCCTGACCCTTTCCAAAAACCCCACAAGGTTGAAAACAGTTGTGAACGTGACCTATAGGAAATCATGTTTAATTGACTGTAGTGCGTTTCTGAACTGCAAAATTTATAGATGTGAACCAGGGAAATTGGTGTAGCCTAATGCAGTAGTAAAGTCTTTGTATTAAACAAAAAATTGCACCCCTCCGTTCGGGTTTGGGTCATAATGAAAGACTTGACTACAAATAGAGCCATCCAGCTCTGTACTGTCACGCCTCCCGGACACTCCCATCTTCACCTGGTGTTCCTTTCAAGTTTGCAATCTTTGGCCGCTTGAACATTTGGGCAGCAAAGCCATCACTCCCGCGTATATTCGCACAGGAGTTGCATTGCAGCGGCATGCAGAGCAGGCCATAAATGTGGTCTGAGCTGTGCATTTGCGGCTTGGATCACATTACCTGCTGACAGGCGGGGGGCGTTATTAATGACAGAAGTTATCTCTAGGGTCTCATCTGTTATAAAAGCCATACCTGTCAGTATATTTTGTATTTATTCGGTTTACTACAACTTTAACACTGAATATGATTGCATACATGTAGTGCAGGGGTAGGTAACCTTTTGAGCACAGTGTGCCAAAAAATGTTTTCAAAGAAATTGAGCACGCCGGTTATATAAAAAAAATGTCAACTTCACATTCTCGGTCACGGAAAAACGTTTTTATAAAGTAAATTCACACCCTAGATCACCCCGATTCCTGCACCTTCATACCTCCGATCACCCCAGCTTCTGCATCTTCACACTTAAGATCGCCCCAATTCCTGTACCTTTTACACCTCAGATCACCCCAATTCCTATCCGCATCTTCACACCTCAGTTAATCCCCAATTCCTGCACTTTCAGCCTCCCTGGATCAATCCAAATCCCTGTCTATTCACATCCCAGATCGGTCCCAGTTCCTGCAGCTTTACATCTCAAATCGGCTGCAATTCTTGCACCTTCACACCTCAGGTCACTATACCCCCTTGCTAATCTGTCTCACCTCTGTACCCCTCTATTTACATGTCTTACCACTGTAACCCCCTGCTCTTTCCACCACTGGTACCCCCTGTCATCTGTTCCACCACTGTACCCCCCCTTGTCATCTGTCCCATAACTGTACCCCCCTGCATACCTGCCCCACCACTGTACCCCTTTTCTTGTCTGCCAGCCCCTGCTGAACTCCACTGCACATCTGTCTCACTGCTGTAACTCCCTTCTCTTCTGCCCCACCACTGTACCCCTCTTCTCATCTGCCCCACCACTGTACCCCTCTTCTCATCTGCCCCACCACTGTACCCCCTCATCTGCCCCAACACCACTGTACCTCTTTTTTTCATCTTCCCCAGGCAAGGATATGGCAGTTTTTTCATGTGTCCTCTCCACCAAATATGAAAAAGGCCATTGTGGTAGGAGAGCAGCAGCAACAGCCATTTTTTCAGTCACAGATCCCTCTATTGCAGACAAGCGAGCCATCTTGCTTCTCACGGTGGGTGGGGCTAGCAGGACTATGATTGACCTTTTCAGTGGCCAATCACAGTCCTTCTCCCCCTGGAAACAGGGACCCACCCCCTAGCAAACCGGGACCCTGTCTCCTCCCCATCACAGAAGCTGGGCGGATCTTTGCTGCGGCTGCAAGTAACGATTGCAGCTGCAGCAAAGCGGTAGAACCAAATAGTGTTTCACATGTTCTACAAGGTTTGGAGGTCCAGTGCGTCCCCCCCCTCCCCCATGCCGCTGTGAGTTGTAATTCGGAGATCGGCATGCTCTAGTGCAACAGCAGCTGTGTCACTGACCCTTCCACACTCTACTCTGTAGATGAAGAGGGAGTCGGCGTGCCACTTGTGGTACAGGTGCTGGGGGTTGCTGACCCCTGATGTAGTGCAATAAAAGTGGGTGGATTTAAAATGATCGTGGTAAACACCTGAACAGTTTTTGTTGATAAAGTTTGTATTTGGTTTTCCAGATACCCCACCCTCAAATCTTGTTTGTACCTGTCATGTTACACTGCTTCTATTTTCAAAGTACATTCATATGCTGTAAAATTTTGCAGATGTGTTTAAACAGACTTCTAAAATGTTGCAAGAAACTGTTAGTGGTTATGGATATGTTACAGAGACTAGTTGTGCTCTGTTGTATATTGTGGGAGTATGTGAAAGAGCAAAGTAGACTTGCCCCTTCGTGTGTTAATTCTCGGTTATATGTCTGTTCGCAGACACTTGCGCTTCGATATATTTATGGCACTTTGCCCCTTTGATATGTAGCAGAAAATGCACACCAAAGACTACTCCTGCAATACAGTGCATCCTAGGGGGTTGCCGCCCTCCTTTTCATCCCAAAACAAGGCATGCCATCTTGTTTTTTTGTTCCCCCATAAGATACAAAGTATTTCTGGATAATTTGCTAACACCCCTTTCACACTGGGGCGTTTTTCAGGCGTTTTTCATGCGCTTTAGCGTTAAAAAAAGCGCCTGAAAGAAGCTGCAACTGCAATCCCAATGTAAAAGCCCGAGTGCTTTCACACCAAGATCCCTTTCACACTGGGGCGGTTTTCAGGCGCTTTAGCGTTAAAAAAAGCGCCTGAAAGAAGCTGCAACTGCAATCCCAATGTAAAAGCTCGAGTGCTTTCACACTGAGGCGCTGCGCTGGCAGAGCGTCAAAAAAAAGTCCTGCAAGCAGCTTCTTTGCAGCGCTTGTGGAGCGGTGAATACAACACTCCTAAAACGCCCCTTCCCATTGAAATCAATGGGAAGCGCTTGTAAAACACCCGAAAAACGCCTGAAAAACGCTACTGGCAGCAGCATTTTGTGGGCACTTTTAACCCTTTATTTGGCCACTAGCGGGGGTTAAAAGCGCCCCATTAACGCTCAAAAAATGCTGGTAAAGCGATGCTAGTTTAAGCGGCGCTTTACGAGCTTTTTTCGGGCGCTGACATTTCACATTGGGACTGCAGATGAGGCTTCTTTCAAGCGATTTACAGGCGCTTTTTTTAACGCTAAAGCGCTTGAAAAACGCCTGAAAAACGCCCCAGTGTGAAAGGGGTCTAATGCTCATCCTGAGGTTTGCAGTTTTATACTCCTCTTGCATCACATTTTATCTTTCTTCATCAGTATGTTGTTCTATTTCTAAACCCATCTTCCACCTCTCAGCATATTGTGAATCTTCACACTCCTACACCACCGTACACTGTACCTGCCTGAGGTCTCCTGCTTGGTAAGAGCTGGTGGTTTCAGCCCCTTTCACACAGGGATAATGCCGGCAGGGAAGTTCAATAGCCAGCGTGGCTCCTGCTTGATTCCGAGCATGCGTGAACTTTTGTGTGTCGGACTTGTGTACACACGATCGGAAATTCCAACAACAACATTTTGTTGGAGGAAAATTTGAGAACCTGCTAGCCAACATTTTGTTGGCGGAAAGTCCGACAAATGTTCGATGGAGCATACACGCAATCTGGCTTTCAGCCAACAAGCTCATGTCCAACATTTGTTGTCAGAAAATCCAATCGTATGTACAGGGCATTAGGGGGGATTTACTAAAACTGGAGCACACAGAATCTAGTGAAACTGTGTATAGTAACCAATTTTAGCAAATCTCCCCCTTAGCCCTTGTGCACACGGTCAGACATTCCGACAACAAAATCCGACGGATTTTGTCCGAAACTTGTGTTGAATACACACGGTCGGACAAAGTTGTCGGAAAATCCGATCGTACGTAACGTGATGGCGTTATTTCGTTACGACGGGACTACGTTCAGGCTAGTAGCCAATAGCTTTGGTCTAGGAATTTGATCTGAGCATGCGTGGCACTTTGTCCGATTGTGTGTAGAGAATTTCTATCAGACAAGTCCGATTGGATCATGTTGTCCGAAAGTGTTATAGCCCAGCTCTAAAACTTTGTCCGTCGGATATTCCTATGGAAACAGTCCGATGGAGCCCACACACAGTCGGATTATCCGACAACGCGGTCCGATCGGACATTTTCCGTCGGAATGTCCGACCGCGTGTACAAGGGCTTAGACTTTTTTTTGTTGTGAGTTTGTGTCAGTCAGAAGGCCTAATGCCGCGTACACACGGGCGGACTGTATGGCGTACTTAGTTCGTCATACAATCCGACGGACAGTCCGTCGTACTTTCGACTGAACGGACTTGACCACACACGGATGCACAAACAGTCCGTCGAAAGCTTGCGCGATGACGTGTACAGCACGTACGACGGGACTAGAAATAGGAAGTCCAAGACACAGCAAAGCACCCTTCCGCCGTGTAAATCCTTTCTGGGCATGCGCCATTCTTAGTCCGTCGAACTAGCATATTGACGAGCAGATTGTCCGCTGAAACCAAAGTACGACGGACAGAATTTCGAAAAATCCGAAATTCTTAGTACGCCGGACTGCACGCTGAAAAAATCCGCTGAAGCCCCACACACGAGCGGATTGTCCGCTGAAATGTGTTTCGACGGACTAAGTACGCCATACAGTCCGCCCGTGTGTACGCGGCATAAGGAGTCTCTAGCAGTGTCACTTTATGCTTTTTAACTATTCAGAGCCTAAAATAAATATACTGTCCCAAGCATATTTTTTTCAACTGACTGTAAAATGCCAGTAGGGATTGAAGTGGATTGCTGTATTTATGCAGCCTTCGGAGGGGTAATCATGATTCTTTTGGACCCTGGCAATTTTGCAGACAGTTTTGAAGGATCTGAGACATTGGATTTGTTTTGGGATAGTTGGATAGTAGATATGGTTTGAAAGTTTCGTCACCTGATGGATGTTACTTCATATTTACAACTATACATAATTGGAATTCTTGCACTTCTATCTTTCCCTTTAGGTTAATGTTACAAATGTAAGTAAACCTCCTATCAAAAATTTGCTTTTTATTTTGTGCAGTGATGCTAGTGGAAACCCGTCGGAGTATTTTGCATTTCATGTCATGTGTAGAATTTCCGAAGCAACAAGCCAAATGTGTATGCCCTTGCCTCCAGGTAAGTACAACAGATTAAACAACCTACTTGTAAGCCAGAGCATTGCTCAGTATCATATTGTAAAATTTGATAAGCAGTAGGTTGTATATATATTCTTACCACATGCATGTCACTAGTTTCTTGTACTCTATATTTTCATGAACTGCTCCTTTTTAAATGCTCCTCTTATTTCGTACTATACGTCAGAGCTTTTTTTAAAACCTTGGAACCAAGGACAAACGGGCAGTTTTACCCATCGCAATCTATCCAACACTGTTTTTTATTTTATAACCTGCACTGGACAAGTTACAGCTAGGTTGGTTGCTATAAGCAACATCTATTCCTTTTTCTTTGAGATTTTTTAATGAACCATATTTGATACTTTGAGCTGTGGGACTTTTAAGACACCATATACAGTGCATTGCATCAAACATTTAATGTGTATGTCAGTTAAAACTATATTCCTTAGTTTTGGAGATGTATGGGTAAGAGTAGGAATGTCTCTGCTATCTGAGGCTCGAATAAAGTGAGGGCAACTCTCTCATACAGAATGGGGAAGACTAGAACCCTAGTCAGATTTTTATATCTATCTCTGACACTGTTACAGATTTTCCCCTCACTTCCCAACCGGTCTAAACTTTGTCAACAGGACAAAGAGTGAGGAAAATCTGACAGAGTCCTAGATAGCTGTGAAAACCTAACGTGTTGTAATCCTTATGTGTATGTTGTATGTGTATATGTTTTTAAGCATGTCAGGACCCCATGGGGCAAAGGACCGCCCTATACCGCAGATGGGCACCGGCGGCAAAAGCGCCCCGAGGCAATTCAGTTTACATGGGTAGCGATATACAAGTCAAGTGTGTGTATATGTATATGTATATGTGTGTGTGTGTGTGTGTGTGTGTGTGTGTGTGTGTGTGTGTGTGTGTATATGTATATATATATATTATAAATATATACATACACACACACACACACACACACACACACACACACACACACTTTTCATAGACAATCTGGTCTCTCTTTAACTTTATGGCTAAGCATGCAAACCACCGGATCGTTACCCAGGCTCGACGGTGAGAATAGTAAGCCCAAGAAACAGACGAGCAGCAGGAAGGGGGGGGGGGGGGGGGGGGTGACCAGCCGCTTGGATAACTTTTTAGTAAAAAGAATTTCCGGCTGAAAAAAAAAAGTAAACCCTGCTGCTTGCCCACAGCAGGGCTAAATGCTAAAAAAAAAAAAAAAAAAACTGCCTGGGACATGCAGTCAGGCGATAGGATTTGTACATCACTGATATAGTTTTGCTTTAAGTCAGCCTTGTTAACCCCTTCATAGAAACCACTAAGACTTGCACCATGTGGAGGCGTGGCCAAGATGGTGATCGGGTCAGACGTCTAGGAGCGGAGCTCTGAGCCAACGGAGGGGAATCTATCCTGTTTTTACATCCTGACCTGCCTGAATTCCCCAAAAAACTGCTACCGGTTTGTGTAAATGGTCCTGCCTTGGGGGAACAAGGGAGGCAACCTCAAATCGCAGCACAAGGGAGCCCAGGCCCGTCTCTCGGGTGCGGCCGCACACGTGGAGGGTACCTCTAACATGGCGACAGACTCCCGAGACTGATCCTGCCCTCATGGAAGAGGACAGATTCGCTGCTTTCATGCAGGTGATTAATGGTTGCCAAGCAGCACTCGCAAGTAAAATGTACACTTTACAAATTGAGATGGGCTTGATGAGGAAGGACAACGAGAAGCTCCGCTGTCGGGTGGACGAGGTGGAGACCCGCGTGGGGGACACTGAGGCCGTGGTGAGAGATCATACAGCCACCCTACACACAGTCCAGGTCCGCCTGAAGCATCTGGAAGCAAAATCGGAGAATGCGTGAACAGTAATCATTGCAACAACTTGCGGATCATCGGTCTCCCCGAGGGGACAGAGGGGCCAGACACACCTGCCTTTACAGAACGCCTCCTTCGATCCCTTTTCCCACAAGCGCCATTTTCCCCACACTTCGTCGTGGAGAGGGCGCATAGGATGCCTCCCACTTGCGGACCTTCCGGGCCGCTGATGCGCACATTTATATTTAAACTAATCGAGACCTTATACGCCACTAGGCCCGGAAAATGGAGAATATTCTCCATAAAGCAGCTCGCCTGATGTTTTTCCTGGATTTCTCTGTGGACACCTAGAAGAGGACGAAGTCATTTGATGTGGTCAAACAATCCCTCAGTTCCAGGAACATTAAATACAGCATGATGTTTCCAGCACGCTTGAGAGTAGCGGACGGTGAATCGGTCAGATTCTTCAACACTCCTGAGGATGCTGCACAATGGGTAAATACACTCCCGTGAGGGTGACCAGCAGACCCTGTGACTTTGTAGTTTGTATCGTGCCCAGCCCACATGAGTTTGTTCCTATGCTCCCAGTTTCTCTATGCCCAGGTCGGTTCGGAACCTTAACACCGGATGGTGGATTAAGGACTTCCTTAATGGTAGCCAAGGGGTGGCTAGCCTATAACCCATACACTCCTTCATATCACTGTGTGGACAATGACAATTTATGAATGGTCCCGCTGTCGTGTTCGGTCTAGGGAACATACAAATCGCTTATGCGGATATGTCTACACACATCAATGCTGTCTGACTGCCCACAGAGGTTTCCTTCGGGACAATGCAACGTCAATGATTTAACACGCTACATGACCAGTTTAAGTATTGTGCCCCTGGCTCAGCCAGGAGATCCATTAGTGCCTAGATGTGCTCCGTTGGCATCTCTGCTGCATCCCCCTATACACCAGGTACCCGGTGCTTATTGCCTACTTGATGCATGCTCACGACCCCAATTGGTCATTGACCATGTTTGTTCAGGGGATCTAGGTGCAGTCAAGTTCATATGACTGCACAGGGAGGGGGCGGGGGGTTGGGGTTTGTTTATTGCTATTTTTCTTTTATCTCATTGATTTTGAATTATTTTCTTAGTTACATGTTCATTCATGAAGGAATGTTTTACTTATGCATATCACGAGTGCTGCGGTTGCAGTTACATCTGTTGCTGAGTTGCTGGTGGGCGTTGGCCCCACAGAGGGTTGTCTACTGGGGTCCAGATGCGGGATCAGGGCCCTACCACATACTGTTCTGCCCTCCCCTATGGCCCCCCTGACGTTGATATCATGGAATGTCCGGGGGATGAATTCCAAAATTAAATGTGCCCTAATCTTTACATTTCTCAAAGATTACTCTATTATTCCTGATGTATGCATTTTCCAAGAAACTCACCTGGTGGGTGGCAGCGTCCTTAGCCTCAAAAACCATGGGTCGATAATTATTACCATGCCACTCATTCCAATCATTCAAGGGGGGTCAGTATCCTAATTCGTAAGTCCTTCCCATTTACGATCCTTGACCTGCATTTGGACCCTGAGGGTAAATATGTAGCACTTCATGCAAGTTTGGACAATCTGCCTATACTACTGGTGGGCCTGTATAATCCCCCTCCGGCCTCTTTAGATCTCCTGCAGAAGATAATGCAGATACTGGTGTTATATTTAACGACTGCAGTGGTTGTGGCTGGTGACTTCAATATGGTACCCTGCCCTAACGTGGACAGCTTGTCCTCCGACCCGTCCACAGAATCTCCACTCTCCCGATGGGCATCGACGTTAGGCCTAACGGATGTTTGGAGATTGAAGTACCTGGATGCTAGGAACAATACCTGCAGCTCAGCCTCCCATACAGCTATGTCCCGTATAGACCTTATATATGCCAGTAGCCCAATCCTTGACAAAGTGCAGGAAATTTCCATCCTCCCGAGAGGGATTTCCGATCATACACCCATTCTCCTGAAAATACACACTAGAGTAGCCCCAGGTGATCATTTATGGCACCTGTCCATATACTGGATTTCAGACGAGCGTGTTGAACCGGTGATAGAATCGGCCATTGTGGGATATTGGGCTCCTGACCCTGCGGGTTCAGAAACCTCGGATAGTTGGGAAGGTTTTAAATTTCACATCAGGCAGCAGTATAGGTCGGCCATAGGGACAGCAGGCTCGTCTTCCCTGGCCTCACTAGCTCAGGCTGAGGCGGATGCCCAGAGGCTGGAGCTGGACTATATTGGGGGAGGAGGGGAGAATAAGAGAAGGGACCTACTGGTGGCCATCAGGGAGGTACAGCTTATTAGACTTACGGCCGCAAATAAACAATTACTGTATCGATCAAAAAAGATATTCGAACAGGGGGAGAGATCATGCCGTATGTTGGCTTGGCTCTCTAGAGAACCCACAGATACTACCCATATTTCAAACCTAAGAAACGACTCGGGCAGGCTATTATCAGATCAAAATTACATAAATATGTGCTTTTCAGAATACTATAGAGACCTGTACTACTCCAGGGCTGACCATACACCTATGGAACTCCAGACTTTCCTCGATAGTGTACAATTCCCCACTCTGACGAGGCCCACACGCAGTTAGAAGCCCCTATTACTGTAGAGGAGGTGCAGAAGGCGATATCCCTTATGCAGGCTGGCAAGACCCCGGGAGACGACGGCCTCCTGGCCAAATTCATTAAGACCTATTGTGCCTCCTTAGCGTCCAGACTTAGGGGTACCCTCCTAGCGTTCTTCAAGGTGGAAGACCTGCCACTCTATGCTGAGAGCCATAATTGTGGTTCTCCTCAAACCAGGCAAAGACCCCGAACTCTGCTTGTCCTACAGGCCAATTTCACTATTAAACATGGGTGCAAAAATTTTAACTAAGGCATTGGCCTGTCGTCTCAATGCAGTGATGCTCTCTCTGATACATGGGGACCAGACAGGCTTTATGCCTGGAAAGGGCACAGATATAAATTTAAGGAGGCTCTTTACGGTGATTGATCGGGTGGCTGGGGGGGGTTGTGATAGCGTCATTAGATGCCGAAAAGGCCTTTGACTCGGTGGTGTGGGACTACCTATGGAACGTTCTCCACAGATTTGGGCTGGGTCCCAACTTCATATTATGGCTCAGGTTGATGTACTCAGACCCGAAGTCCAGGGTTAGAATGAATGGCATACTTTCTGTCCCATTCCCACTCCACCAAGGCACCAGACAGGGATGCCCCCCTCACCCTGGCCTTATTCACACTTGCCATTGAGCCCCTAGCCATTCTCATCCGCTCCTCAATGAAGATAGCGGGCATAGCTGTGCACCCCATTGTGGAGAAAGTGTCAATGTACACGGATGATGCTCTCCTTTACCTCAGAGATCCCTACCAGTCTCTATCGGCAGCCCTAGAACTAATTGATTTGTTTGGAAGATTATCGGGGATTAGAATCAACTGGAATAAGTCAGTTCTATTCCCCTTACACCAAGGTGGGCCTCTCCTAAACCTCCCGGCCCCTCTTCAGTGGGTAGAAAACTTCAAATACTTGGGGATCCAAATTCACAGAAACCTATTCAAATACCTAGACTCTAATGTATACCCGATTCTTCAAAAACTGGCGCAGAAAACTGCTGTCTGGAAAAATTTACCTCTTACTGCTATTGGTAGAGTAAACTTAATCAAAATGTCCTTTCTTCACAAATTTCTTTGTCTTTAGGAACACCCCCGTTAGCATTCCCAACTCCTTCTTCACTAAATTAGACCAAACAGTCATGTCCTTCTTCATATGGAGGGGATCGGTACCAAGGGTGGCTAGGTCCACGCTTCAACTAGGTTTAACTGAGGGCAGGCTTGCCCTCCCCAATTTAAAAAAAAATATTATTGGGCAGCAGTCCTTGTATCAGTGAGGTGGTGGTTCACACAAGACCAGTCTAATCCCTCGGTTAACCTGGAGGCTGCCATATTGGGTTCCTACTCAGAATTAAGCAATATAGTATATAGAGGGCCTCAATCTAGTGCACACTGCTCTATTCCCATGGTAACCACTGTGAGGGTATGGAAACAAGTTGCGAAACTATTTTGATGAGCCACAAACGTACTCTCCCCATATCCCCCTTTGGGGTAATCCGTTTTTGCCACACTTGAGGATGGTACCGGACCCACAGGTCTGGGCCCGATATGGGTTGAGAATGCTACGAGATGTCATGCCAGAGGGGCGTTTGCTCCCTTTCGGAAGACTGAAAGAAATATTTGAGCTTCCACCTTGGATGTACTTCCGATATTTACAACTAAGACACGCCCTCAGGGCACAGTTCCCCATCAATGTTAAACTTGAGCCACATCAGGTGGAGAGACTCCTTACCTCCTGCATTGTTGATAGGACACTGTCATCCATATATCTTCGACTTGCATGCATAGGCAGTCCCGGGGTAACTAGGGCCCTTTCGGCCTGGCAGCAAGACCTTCCATCACTGACTGAGGAGGACTGGTCTGAGGGATTACGACAGTTCATTCCACTCAGGATATCTGCCAGGGATAGATTCTTGCAACTTAAATTTCTTCATAGGGTACATTACACACCCCAAAGGCTTGCACTAATCTACAACACCTCTGATGTGTGTCCCAAGTGTGCAGGTAGCATTGGAAACTACATACACATGGTCCGGCTCTGCCCGCAGATACAGGAGTTTTGGAAAAGTCGCGGATGATATCACATCAATAACTGGAGTATCAGTAGGGTTAGATCCTCTTATTCTATTACTAGGTATCACGGATAACTTGCCCACCAGTATGCCAGGAAGACTATCCTGCTTCAGTGGAAATTGGCGGCCTCACCGCCGATATCCGCTTTGAGAGGACTAGTGAATGCAGCCCTCCCTCTATACAAATTAACCTACATGGGACGTAACTGCCGCAAAAAAATTACACAAAATATGGTCGGCTTGGGTGGAGGCTAGAGGTCTCACAATTTAGTAAGTATGAGAGTTCCTCTCCGGGTGTATACACACTTGCTTGGGTGTGGGGGGGGGGGGGGGGGTCTCTCCCCCTAGATCCTTTGTCTATGGCAGATAGAAGGATACTGTCTCTCTCCCCATTTCCCGCCTTCCCCTCCTGTGGTTCCCCCCAACCCCTCTTTTCCATGTTGGTTTGCCAATTGTTAGTATTACTTGGTTTGTTCGACTTTATAGAAGTCAGATCTCTAATGTACAACATAACAATGTGAACTAAATTCAATTGAAAAGACTCCGGACTGTAACATGCCTTAACACTTTTCTGTAAGAGACAACTTGGACCGCATATGGACAATCCTTCTCAACGCCTACAGTTTTTATGAGTCAACTTTTATTATACCCATGCTGTTTCATAGAACTAACTGTACATTGTGACACTTGTTATGTATCGCATGTACCTGGTTGAATATTTAATAAAGAATTCCTTCTGTTATAAAAATAAAAATATTTAACCATATAAAATGGTAAACTGACAATGAGTAAAGGGTCAAAATTGGTGATTTGTGTTAAACCCTTGGGTATGATGCTGTAATTGTATACGTGTTTCACGATCATATTTAGTAGTTTAAATAAGCTCGTTTATATACCTAGGCAATTCAAACTGCAGATACAATGACAATATGGATAAGCAAAGCCTAACTACAGCTTGTCAAAACAACCATTGGAATCAGAGATGTAACATGCACATCTTGACTTTTCCTGATTTTAATTTTTTTGTTATAATAAAAATATATATATATATATATATATATAATATATATATATATATTGTGTATGTGATCACACAACCTCTGTTCTCAGCTGCATAAAAGGTTTAGAGAGCCAGGTTGGAGACTGCAGGGGGGGGGGGGGGGGGGAGGAGTGTGTCAGCAGGAGGCAGAGAGCAATGCACTGATCTTCCCAGTGAAGAGCTGTGAAGGGGAGGTATGTCGGTACAAGTCTTGACCATTGGAGGACATGCGGGCTGTGCTTTTGGGAAGAATGTGCTTTTATGACTAGCATTGCCAGTTTAAAATGGGAAAGCAGAGGGACTGGCAGGATCACCAGATGTTTCACACAAAGGAAGAAATAGAAAGAACAGCATATTTTTTACACATGGTAACAACAAACCCATATTTATTTTGTACATGGTACAACAAACCCATATCAGGAATATGAAATGTGGGGTATCATTTATTAATAACTTAATAGCTATTGGGGTGTGTGGTAGAGGACAAAATACCTTTTTAACAGGAAAAGTTAAGATTTTTATATTCCACTGTTTTTAACTCTGTTTATTGATCTTTTTGACTTGTGGTTTTCACTGAAAGTAACCTCGGTGTATTTCTACTTTTTACATGGGACGGTTGTAAGAATGAGTTTGCTTTAGGTGTAAAAAACTCTGTTGCAATTTTCTATGATGCTAAATGAAAAATTATATTTTGATATATAGTTGAATTTTTTTTTAGCAACCCATCTTATGTTTTTGTTATAGGATTTCAGACATTGCATTTGGTTTTAGCCTTGCGATGCCTGCCCCTTGCCAATTTACTGCATTACATAGACAGTGGAGCTTTGCCATTGACAGAGGCATTCGTTGTTAAACTTCTCAAAGGTAAGCTGGCCTTTAAGTTCTGCATTAAGTTAAAAAAAAAAAAACCTGTAATCTGCCAACAATCCCCCCCCCCCCCCCCACTCAGCTTCCTCTAAAATAATACGTGCCTGAGTCTGATCTCGATGAAGCACTGTGCAAGAGAACAGCAGTGCTGCGCTCTCTACCTTCTCATGGTTGCAGCAGTGGGAGCTATTGGCTCTTGCTGCTGTCAATGTAATCCTGTGAGCAAGGAGCAGGGAGGTGGGGCTGAGCCACACTGTGTGCCATATTGAGTGAGCCTGCACGAGTGCCCCAAAATAAGCTGTTTGTAATGGGGGCACTCGATAGGGAGAAGTATCCAGAGTGCTGGCTGTGGAACCTCCAGAAGGAGGCGGTTTGGGTCGGCTGTGTGCATAACCATTGCATAAAGCAGGTAAGCTCTGAGGAAAGGGGTCTGTTCTCTAAAATGCGTAAGCTTTTCCACTGAGTGGCATTAGACAAGACCCATCTCACCTGCAAAAGCTGTTTACCTGTTAAGCATGATTTCATTCCCATTTTGCGAGTATAACGTTGTGTTTTTTTTTATGTTTTTTGTAGTAATCCACTAGGCATTTGCTCCCTCTTCTGTATGTTTTTACATAAAGCAAGTATGTACAAAGTGTATCTAAAAAGTTTGGTGAATGGTCTGATATTTCAACGGCAACATGGCCTAGGTGCACGCGCACATGGTCAGAAACACTTCAAGAAGTGCCACCTAGTATACGGTACACGTGACCATCAGGGTAAACTCAATACGGACTGTCTAACATAGTCCATGTGAAAAGTAGGGTCACAGTGCAGTGGAGGAATGAGTGAACATAAAGTTCTGCTATAAATTGGGGAAACCAGCGACTGAGAGGCATAAAACGGCTGCTGTACGGGACAGCAGCCGTGAGCAGAAAATGTGTTTGACTGATCTAAATGCTTTCACGATGGGAAGGAAATGATCGAGGGTTTGCCACGTTCTGGTCGGTCGTCAACAAGAGCAGAACCCCATGGAATGTATGTGAGCTGCTCAGGCTGCTAGGAAGTGTAGTCCTGTGCTGGCTGGGAAGAAGCCCGCCCACAATCCAGGCCCCACCAGCCCATGTCCCAACGAGTTTCACTCCTCCACTTTTAATGCAGAGTGAAACACATTGGGGCGTGGCATGGCGGGGGTCCAGGCTGATTGCCACTTGTCTACACAAAGCAGGTCTTGTTCTCATGTGCGGCTCCCAGGATCTTCTGATTTTATCAAACAGAACCCCAGACGTGATCGAGCTAGTGCGACAAATACTGCCACGAGATGGGCAACTCACTCTACAATTGATGGAGGAATTGGGCATTAACAAGGACATGGTGCAGATTTGGGTAAGCGAAAAATCTTTTCCTGGTTTATGCCGCACAATCTGACAGACCAACAGAAAGCAGAAGGGGTGGAAACCTCTGGAGATTCATTACCATCTGTGACCAGGATCTATCCTTTCTGTGAACCATTGTCACAGGGGATGAAACCTGGTGCTACCAGTTTGATCTGGAATCCAAGCAGTAATGGATGGTATTGCGTATACTGTCTTCCCCATGACCCAAAAAGAGTCACCTACAAAAGTCCAAGTCAAGGGTCAAGACAATGTCGATCTCCTACTTTGACAACTATGGCATGATCCATAAGGAATTTGTTCTTGTGGGTCAAACCATGAGCGCTGCATCCTACGAGGACGTTTTGAAATGATTGCTATGATGCATCTGCCATATTCGACCAGCGCTGCACAGGACTGGACAGTGAATGTTGCTGCACAATAAAGCACCTGCGCACTGTACGATCCTGTGTGCAAATTTGCTCCGGAGCCACATCGTAGATATGTGAACCGGCTCCATAGGGTCAGTCACATTCTCCTGCTATTGTGAATTGGATGCAGAGATCCCGTATACAATTCGCAATAGTGTGAACCCAGCCTAAAGATTGTGTAGCAAACTTTAAATGAGCTTCAACATGTCTTTTCTTCAACAATGGACTCTTGCGTGTTGAGCATGCATTCAGGCCAATGGCGGTTGGGTGCATTACTTAAGAAATCTTGTGGGGAGCACCTAGTCATGGCCAGCTTATGGTGAAATTATGTTCTTTCCACTTGGATTATGGCCTCAACAGTGCTCACTGGAACATTCAGAATTTTTGAAATCTTTCTTTAACCAATGCCATCAGTATGTTTTGCAACAATAAGGTCGCAAAGGTATTGAGAGATTTCTTTGCTTTTATCCATCATGAGATGTTTCGACACCTTGGTAATGAGATGCCTTTTTATAGGCCATCAGTTGACTTAACCAGCTGATATTAATTTCTCTTTCGTTCATTGATGGACACAGCTCCATTAATCTTGACCATAGGGTTATTATGCCACCTTCAGGAGAGGACTAGGCAGAATACATGTGAAAAACGGAACTGTACAGTTCCACCCAGGGGGCGGTCCCTCTAGCTATAACCCCTCAGCCTGCTTCCTGCAGCCCAGTTTTTTTTCTGCCTAGTGAATGAGAAGGACCTAGGCTCCCTGCCGGGACCATCAGTCCTGGGGATTTTTTTCTGGATTTTGCCTAAGATATTGATCCTTTGATCTTCGATCAACAGCCGGCTGGGTGACCGGCTGGATAATATAGATCCTTGTAGTCTCCCCAGCCTGGCCATCGAGCATGTGCAGAACCTAGCTACGCGCTGGGTCGGCCACGACATGCCCCTCAGGCTCCAGGGGCGGCCGGTGAGCTATGCTTTGGGGCACATATATGATCGGACTACGGATGTCTTTGTCAGTGTGACGTGGCCAGCAGCCACCCCGTAATGTTTGGGTGTGGGTCTGTGATGGGATGCCAGCTCGTCCGGATGATAAGTACACTTCTTCTCCCTGCCTCGGCAGGACAGAGAAGCTGGGCATTCCCTGGGAAGTCTATTAGGGGTCCCTCTTTTCTTTCTTCTCTCCCTGTATTCCCTCCCCCCCCCCTTGTGGGACATGCTGCATGACTGGGCTGTAGTGCGGTGTATGTACCTGGGCCAGGGGTCCTCCAGGGGGACTCTGATCCTTGACTGGGGGCTGCACTGGCTATCTGTGTCCATGTGTTGTCATCCATCTCTCTGCTGGTGTCTGTGGGCTCTGCATGTGCTGCCGCCATAGCGATGTCCGCCACCATTTTCTGTATAGTCTCTGTGTACAGCATGACCGTCATCTTTTTCTCGGAGCTCGTGGCCATTTTCCCTGTGTCTTTTACTATACTAGGATGGCAGGCAAGCCATTTTCTTGTAGCCTCGTGCAGTTTTCTCCCCAGCGCTGGCTCCTGTGCCTCAGAACAGTGCGGTTTTTGTTCCTGGACACTTGTGAGCTGACACATCGATCGGCGACGGCATGGCGCAGCACTTGGTCGGGGTGGTGAGTCCTGCAGTGGGGCCCCTCAGTCCGCTAGCAACTAGGAGGGTGGGATTGAGCACCTTGTCCTAAGTCCCCAAGGGTGGCAGACAGGGTGGGTCAGCATGGTGTCAGAAGCTGGTGTTTATTCCCCAGATTTCCCAGCAATTGCAACTGGCTCGCCTGCAGTGCCTTTGGATGCCTTGTCGGCAGTCCTTGAAGGTTCGTTGCCAGGGTGGAGGCAGTGTGCGGGCGCAAGAGGGGTAAAAATGGCCCCTGCCCCTCCCATACTCCAGGGAGAGCTCTGATTCAGACTCGGGCCCAGCGGTGACTGGCGGACCCTTTTCTGATGTGTCAGAGGACGCTGACCAGGACCGATCGAACAGTGAGGATGATTCCGGGTCCACGCAGGAAAAAGCGCTAGTTGGAGCACTTATCAACGCTGTGCGTGATACCCTGAAAATACAGGATGCAGTAGGATCCTCTGCTGAGGTGGCAGTCCCCTTTGGGTCCCGTAAGCCAGCCCGTACACCTAAGTGTTTCTGTATCTGATTTATTTTGATAAGTTCATATACAAGGAATATGTGGGGAAGCCCGAAACGGACCTTTTTGGTTCCAAAAAGAATGGTGGTGCAGTACCCCTTTGAAGAGAGCCTCCTTAAAACATGGTCGGCTCCCCTGGTCGTGGACCCCCCAGTATCCAGGTTAAACAAAGTAACCACAATCTCGGTAGAAGGGGCTCCTGCATTTAAGGACCCTACCAACGGCAGGGCCGAGGCAGTGGCCCGGTTCATGTTTACGGTAGTGGGGTCAGCTCTACGACCGGTACTGGCCACGGCATTAGTGTTGCAGAGCCTTACTGAGTGGGCAAAACTATTGCACTATGAATTTGAGAAGCGGCAGTCTCCTCCCGTCTCCATAGAGCTAGCAGACCAGTTGGTGCACGGCCTTAAATATGTCTGTGATGCGGCCCTGGATACACTTCCCATGCTCTCCAGAGCATCGGTATCAGCAGTGGTGCTGCGGCGCCTGATCTGGCTGAAATGCTGGTCTTCGGACCAGGCATCTAAAAAAAAAGCCCTGACGGATTTGCCCGCCATTGGTGAGCGGCTATTTGGAGCCTTGCGGGATGACATTAAGAATGTCACAGGTGGGAAAAGCACATTGCTCCCACAGTCCAGGAAGAGTAAGGTGCCACACCACAGGTAAGGGCCCTCCCTTTTCCGCTCAAGAGGCTTTTTCGTCTGCCCGAGACTTCAGGTAAGCATTCCCTGTCCGACAGGGCGACTGCTGAGGGACAAAAGCATCCCTGGCCTCGCAAGCCTGCGAGCAAAAGTATTACAGCATGAAGGTTTGCCCCTGCCCAACACACGTGCAGGGGGTCTCCTTCGGGAGTTTGCAGCTCGATGGGCCTCTCGGCTGTCCGACCAATGGGTCTGCGAACTGATTTAATCGGGCTACAAGATAGTTACTATCTTAAAGCCACCAAACAGATTTTTTCCCTCCAGCATACCGTTACTCCCGGCTCGCCGGGAGGCCCTGTTTGGGGCAGTAAGGGACCTGCTCAATCACGGGGTGATAGTGCCTGTCACAAAACCGGAAAGGTTTCAGGGATTTTACTCCTAATCTGTTTGTAGTCTCCAAAAAGGAAGGGGTACATCCAATCCGGGACCTAAAAGCTCTCAATTACTTTGTGAAGGTACAAAGGTTCAGAATGGAATCAGTTTGCTCTGTAGTCGCTGCACTCCATCAGGGCCACTCTCTGGCGCCTTTGGACATCCAGGATGCATACTTGCACATACCCATATGCCTCAGGCATCAGAGGTTTCTGTGGTTTGCAGTGGGGGAAGAGCACTAACAGTTTGTGGCTCTCCCCTTTGGCCTGGCTTCAGCACCCCGAGTCTTTACCAAAGTGTTGGCTACAATTTTGGCATTGTTTGCGACAACGTGGGATCACAATGGTGGGTTACCTGGACGATCTCCTCCTGAGAGCAGCTTCTGCCTCAGAATTAAGGGAGGATGTGGCGATCACCTTGCAAACTCTGCAGGAGTTTGGGTGGGTGTTGATCCTCAAAAAGTCAGTTCTAGTGCCCACTCAGCACCTGGAGTACCTAGGCTTACTGCTGGACTCCGTGGAAGCGAGAGTGTTTCTCCCTTCAAACAAACTGCAGACACTCAGAGCGACGGTGAAGCTGTTGAACCTCAGGTGGTCGTCGCTGCGTTTGTGCATGCGAGTTCTGGGCCTCATGGTAGCCTCCTTCGAGGCGGTACCGTATGCCCAATTTCACACCAGAGTCTTGCAGAGGGAGGTATTGTCCAAATGGAACAAATCTCCATTATCCCTGGATCGGCAGATTCGGGTGACCCAGTTAGTCAAGGACTCTCTTCTCTGGTGGCTGAGGTCTCCAGCCTTTTGGTCTGGGAAATTGTTCCTGCCTCTTCATTGGAAGATGATCACAATGGACGCCAGCCTGACCGGCTGGTGTGGAGTGCTTGGGGTACAGTCGACCCAGGGCCTCTGGTCAAGGAGGAATCCCAGTTGCCGATCAATGTGCTCGAGCTATCAGGCTATGTCTCTCCGCGTGGTCAATGAGGCTACGAGGGCGTCCGATCAGGATCCAGTCAGACAAAGCCACAGCGGTGGAATGTCAACCTTCAAGGAGGAACAAGGAGCTTGCATCCTGCGGTGGGCAGAGCGACAAGTAACAGCCCGGTCTAAGTCGCCAGATGCTGGACCCAGGAGAGTGGTCATTGCATCTGGAGGTGTTCAGGCTTCTTTGCCTGCAATAGGGCACACCAGATGTGGATCTTCTGGCCTCTCTGCTCAATCAAAAGGTGCAGAGGTTCATGTCAAGGACAAGAGATCCTTGGGCGGACGTGTCTGACGTGTTGGTAGCTCCATGGGGGCAGTACCGGCTGATTTACGCCTTCCCTCCGCTCAAACTGTTGCCTTGTCTGCTTCAGAGTGGAAGCCGAGGGGATTCCAGTGATACTGATCGCTCCAGATTGGCCCCAGTGTCCCTGGTACACCAACCTAGTATGCCTGGTGCCGGATGCTCCATGGCGCTTGCCGATAAGAGAAGACCTATCGCAAGGTCAGATAATCCATCCTGCTTTACAGTCAATGGTTTTAACGGCATGGCTGTTGAAAGCCAGGTGCTAAGGAACCGAGGTCTCTCAGACTCGGTAATCTCCACTATGCTGAGAGCACGAAAATCTTCCTCTCGGAAGATATACCATTGTACGTGGAAGGTTTATATCTCCATGTGGGAGGAGATGGGGTGGCGTCTGCACACCTATTCCGTTTCCAGGATCCTGCTGTTCTTACAGCGAGGAGTGAATCAGAAACTTGCCTAAAGCACCATCAAGGGACAGATATCAGCCTTGGCTGTTTTTTTCCAACAACCCCTGGCGTCTCACTCATTGGTAAGCACCTTTTGTGCAAGGGGTTTGGCATGTACTCCCTCCGGTGCAACCGCCTCTACCTCCATGGGATCTGAACCTGGTGCTATCGGTGCTTCAGAAACCGCCATTTGTGAACATCAGGGAAATTCCCTTGTTAAATCTTTCTCAGAAAGTGGTCTTTCTAGTGGCTGTTGCATCTGCCAGGAGGGTTTCTGAGTTGGCGGCTTTGTCTTCCAGGTCGCCCTATCTGGTTATCCGCAAGGATAAAGTGGTGTTGTCTGCAACCTTCTTTTCTTCTGAAGGTGGTTTCGGCCTTCCATCTCAATTAGGACATACCATCTCTGTGTCCTAAGCCGACACATCCTAAGGAGGTAGCCCTTCATTCCGTGGACGTGGTCCGGGCATTCAGGGTATATCTATCTGCTACGGCTCCTTTCCGGAAGTCAGATTCTCTGTTTGTTTCAGTTACTGGTCCGAGAAAAGGGCTGGTGATCTCTTCGACCACCATCTCGCAGTGGATCAGACAGATTGTGGTCCAGGCTTACACCTTGAAGGGGCAGGTTCCCCCCTCTTGTCACGGGCCATTCCACCGGACAATTGGGACCTCTTGGGCTTTCCAACATAGTGTCTGTGTCTCAGGTGTGTAAGGCGGCGACTTGGTCGTCCCCTTTCACAAAGTTGATGTAAGCGCATCTTCTGATGCTGGCTTTGGCCGCAAAGTTTTGCAGGCAGCCGTGTTATGGTTGCAATTTACACTTTCTTCCTGTTAAGAGAAGTTACAATTTGGTTGTCAATGCATTCTGGTGCATATGTTGGCCGCAAGTTCTGAATTGGTCGGTTTAGATGGTGGCTCCTCTGTTTGGGAGCACCTCTGGTTGTGGGTGACGTTATGTTTGCCGTTTCCGCCCCTCGTTATGACACTGCTTGGGGATGTCCCTACGGTCAACATTAATGGAGGTGTGTCCATCAATGAATGAAAGAGAAAATAGGATTTTTGTACTCGCCGTAAAATCCTTTTCTCTGAAGTTCATTGACGGACACAGCAACCACCCCTCCTATAGTTTTCGTTATACTGCTTGTTGACGTACTGAGCTGCAGGAAGCAGGCTGAGGGGTTATAGCCAGAGGGACCGCCCCCTGGGTGGATCTGTACAGTTCTGATGTTTTTCACATGTATTACATGTTCTGACTAGTCCTCTCCTGAAGGTGATGTAATAACCCTATGGTCAAGATTAATGGAGCTGTGTCGGTCAATGAACTTCAGAGAAAAGGATTTTATGGCAAGTACAAAAATCCTGTTTTTTCTTTTCTTACATCAGGGGACACAGAGCCATAGTAATAACTATGTGGGTTATATCGGACCATCAGGTGCTGGACACTGGTATGCCCCTTAAGGCGTGAACTTCCCTCATATAACCCCTCCCACTACTGGGAGTCCTCAGTTTTTTCGCCAGTGTCTAAGGTGTTGGGCATGTGTAAGGATGTGTTGTACTGAGCTCCATGGGCAGTAATCGTTTGAGAGCCAGCCATCTTGACCGGATCCGTTCTGATGTCTCCATAATGGACTAAAGGAATGGTACCCGGGCCTTGTCATCCGAAGACGCGAGGCTTTGCTTTCGAATGCTTTAAGAACTGGGCCCTGGGATCCAGTACTTTTTGGTAGTAAGGCCAATAAAAGTTTACTGGCTGGATCTTCTCAAAGGTCCAGGAGGTTCCTGAAGGTTTCCTTTTAAGGTCTCGGAGCCTACCGTGAAGGGCAAAGATTGGTTTTTTTTATCTCTGATAAAACCCTACAGCGAGATAAGGTAGGGGAGATTTTCTCAGCTTGGCAGTCAGATTACAGGACCGTCCTGACAGGATTCAGTCTGACAGAGCCACGGCGGTGGCTTACATAAATCACCAGGGGAGGCACGAGAAGTTGTGCAGCCCAAAAAAGAGGTGAATAATGTTCTAGCTTTGGCAGAACACAACACTTCTTGCCTATAGGCAATTTTAATATTTCAGGTGCACTACTTGGTACACCAACAATTATTTCCGGGAGAATGATCTCTTCACCCTGACATCTTCCTAGTAATATGTCAGATGGGTTACTCCGGACATGGACCTATTCATGTCCAGATTCATTAATAAGGTCGACAACTTTGTCAAGCAAGGGGTCCACTAGCTGGTGGAAATGACACATTAGTCTTCCCAGTGGGATCAGTTTTCACTGATCTATGCATTTTCTCTAGCTCTGCTACTTCCAAGCCTTCTCCACAGGATTAAGCAGGAACAGAAGGAGGTGATTCTGGTGGCCCCAGCCGAGTCCCAGAAGATCTTAATTTATCAAGATCATAAAGATGGCAGTAGGAGTTCTTTGGACTCTGCCATTATAGCCAGACCTTCTGGAACAAGGTCCGGTATTTTATCCTACTTTACGGACAAGGAGTTTAACAGGTTTGACTGTTGAATCCCACTCTATAAAAAATCGTGGGTGATCTCCTTCAATATTGTCTACGTTGACTAAGCCCAGGAAGCTGGCTTCCAGAATCACTTACTATAGAATCTGGAAGGCATAGGTTTCTTGGTATGGATCCAGGGGTTGGCATCCTAGGAAGTATGTCAATTCAGGATTCCTGATTCCTGCATATGGGATCTGAAATGAAGCTGGCCTTGACTTTTTTTCGAGCCAGATCCAGGCCGTGTCAATGTCTTTTCCTATGGCCTCTTGCTTCCCACTCTTGGTGCATAGCTTATTCAGGGGGGGTAACATGGTTTATTCTCCCAATCAGGGCACCTCTAAATCCTTAGGATTTAAGATTGGTCTTATCGGCTTTGTTAAATCAGCCATTTGAACCTTATGAGAAATTCTCTTGGTTCTTTGACAAAGATAATCTTTTTTGCTTGCCATTTCTTCTGCTAGAATAGTATCAGAACTAACTGCTCTACCCGTCTTGTAAGAGCCATATTTCATCATGCATAAGAATGAGGTGGTTTTATGTCCTCATCCTGAATTCTTACCAAAAGTGGTAACAGGTTTTCATTTAAACCAAGATATTATTCTTCCTTCTTTCTCCCCAGAAGCCTTAATCTGGGGAAGAGAAAGCACCACAGTCTCTGATGTAGTAAGAGCGATCAGAATCTATTTAAAGGCGACCGCTCAGGTTTGCAAAACACAGGTTTTGTTTGTACTGCCAGAGGGTCCAAGATATGGACAGGCAACGTCAAGATCCACTATTTTTCCAAATGGATTTGTTAAGTGATTGATCGAGCTTCAGCTTAAAGAAGAACATTCTTCCTTCTCAGATTAAGAGCACACTCATCCAGGGCGATTAGTGCCTCTTGGGTGGTGGGTGCATCATCAGGCCTCTATGGCTCAGATCTGTAAGACTGCAGCTTGGTCTTCGGTTCATACGTTTATCCAATTTTATCAAATCAATATTAAAGGTCATAAGGATATTGCATTTGGGCACAGCATACACTGCAGGCTGCAGTATGAGTCCTCTGGCCTCCTGTTTTCTTGATTCTGTCTCCCCCTTCAGTTGCCATTGCTATGGGACATCCCACATAGTTATTGCTATGGCTCTGTGTCCCCTGATGTAAGAAAAGGAAATAGGATTTTTATATCCGCTTACCTGTAAAATCCTTTTCTTTGGTGTACATCAGGGGACACAGAGGTCCCTCCCTTCTTCTTATACACTTTGATTGCTTGGCTCCAAAACTGAGGACTCCCAGTAGTGGGAGGGGGAAGTTCACGCCTTAAGGGGCGTGCCAGTGTCCAGCACCTGATGGTCCGATATAACCCACGTAGTTATTACTATAGCTCTGTGTCCCCTGATGTACATCAAAGAAAAGGATTTTACAGGTAAGCTGTTATAAAAATCCTATTTTTTCACTGATAAGGGACAGGATTGCTTTCAAATTACTGATAGATTTCAGGTGGTGTCTTGGCTTTCCATGTCTTTTTGCACCTCCCTTTTCCTCGTGTTCAATAATGTTTCCCTGTGACATTTCCATTTCCACATAACTTTATTTGTTTTGGTTTCTTTGTATGATTGGATTGCATGGGTTGTTACTGACATGTGGTGAAAAGTTAATGTCAATATATTTACCTAGAAAAATGGTGATGTGTTCAATACTTATTTTACTGTGCATGTGTATGTATTTTTACAGAACTGGATGACGGTGAAGAAAATGAAAAACTCAAATATAGCATAATAATACGTCTTCCAGAAGTGAGTATTTACCCCCTCCCCCCCAAAAAAAGTGCTTTGAAATGCAGCGTACAAGAATCACCTTCTTAACCACTTCAGCCCTGGAAAAATTTACCTCCTTCCTGACCAGAGCACTTTTTGCTATTCAGCACTGCGTGGCTTTAACTTTTTAAATAAAAAGCAATATTTTTTGCTATAATACATATCCCCGCAAAAAATGTAAAAAAACTAATTTTTTCCTCAGTTTAGGCCGATATGTATTCTTCTACATATTTTTAGAAACAAAATGAGGGATTTTTTTTGGCATAGTTCTAGGGAGTGATTCTAACTGAGGGGGATGGGCTACCTAGGACATCAATCACTGCTCCCGACGACAGGAAGCAGTATATCTCTGTCATGACACAAGGCAGAGCGGGGAAATGCCTTGTTTCTCCCGTTATAGCTCTCCACACCGCAATCGCGGGCCGCTGGCCAACATCGACTTCCTGCGCGAAAGGCGGCAAATTTAAAGGGACGTACTTGTACGCCCATTTGCCTGCCTGTGCCATTCTGCCAACTTATGTGTGTGAGATGCTCAGCAAAAGGTTAAATTGAAATTTTCCCCTTAGTTCTAATGCATATTGGCAACCATTTATTCAAATTTAATGATAAATGCCTCCTTGTAAAAGTTTTGAAAATGGGAAACCTGCAACACCAGAAGCACTTTTCTGCTTCACAATTGTGTTAGACTGGGAAAAGAGTAGTGTTATGCCCATGAAAAAATTCCCATTTGATGTGACAAACCACGGCACTAACTTGCACATTGGTGGTGATGAAAAAGCACCAGGGATGTGGTATTGACATTATGGCCACAAAGTATTGGATCTGGGTGATACTGGATATCATCCAAACCAAAAGTTATGTGGCAGCCACAGACTACAGAGCAACTTACAGGCAGGATCCACAAAGGCAAAGAAAGGCGAGAGCAGCTAATCGTCCTACTAAAATGAATTTGGGTGGCTTCTCAAGCAACAAGGCTTCAATTAAGCTTGCCATCCTACATATCAATGTAGATGACATACCCGCTATTTGTAAAATGATTCATACATATCCTATACACGGCTAAACTAAACATTATGCATGAATGGAATTCTTCTACTCCTCCAGGATTTGCGCCTGTGCTTAGAGTTGTGAATCACCAATGCATACAAGAAAAAAATGCAATCATGGAATAAATGGCTTGCTCATTCTTGCTGTACTGTATGACCCAACATTGCTGTTTAATATAGCACTTGCCTTTTGAGTTTATCTGTAAAATAACCCAGGTAGCTGATCCTGAAACATAAACCACATTTTTCTGATTCCTCCTCTTATTCTGTTAATCTGTTAATCACTCTTCCTGGTGTTAGGTATAAAAGTGAAAATAGCAGAGGGTGCAGTCTCAGTGTAGTAAGTATAGTGCATTTATTTGGTTACACTTAAATGTACTATACTTCTTTTTTTTTTTTCTTCAGATCGCTCTCTCTCCTGGAGTTGCTGCACAGCGTTTTTGGAGAACAGCAAGAATTCACCCTAGAGTTCCCATTTAGGACTTGTTTTTCCTGCTGAACTCACATTTTATTTATTTGATTATTTATATATATATATATATATATATATATATATATATATATATATATATATTGTGGCAGCACGCAGGTAAAGTCTCCTGGTTGTATCCAGGATGGGAAATATGTGTGCCCTAGATTCAGGCTTTATGCAGACTTTTACAATTAGAGGGGAAGTTAATGAGCCCAGCTGAAATAAGTGGGCTCATTAAGACCTCTACAAAAAACCCCAGCATGCTTAGGGAGATGCTCCATCCTGGAACCAGTTTTGTGTTTGTATAGACTGGGGAGTGTGATACCTGTTCTGTGCGGTGAGTTAACGCATGTGTGGCAAACCTCTACAACAGAGACAGGGACTGGTGCAGCACAAGGCTGCATTCAGTTGTTAGACAGGGAGTCTAAGTGTGTAATTAGAGGTCAAGCTGACCAGGATTTATTTTCATGTTTTATTTTGGTTCGGCTGTTATGTTTCACTGCATGTAGCATAAATAAACTGCATCTTTTGTTTTTTTGCACCTACAACGCTGTCTGCTGTGCCTAATTTTGTGTTGTGAACCTATCCAGGGGGTCACACACACCCGCTGCCGAGCTAACCCCCTCACAGTTGGTGGAGAATTTTGGCAGTTTTTTTTTTTTTTTTTAAGGCCAGCATGGAAGAGATACTGAGACAGCTGGCTCTAGCAAATGCAAATCAGCAGCAAACAAATGCAGGTTTACAAAAGAGCCTTGCAGCCCACCAGCAGACAAATGCAACTTTGCAGCAGAGTCTGGAAGCTCAGCGGAAAGCTCACCTGCAGAGTCTGGAAGCTCAGCAACAAGCCCAGCAGCGATCTGAAGCCCGCTTCATAGACCTGTTACAGAAGCAAGAGCAGAGTTTTCAACAGCAAATAGAGACATTAATACAGCAACGTCCGCAGACCAATGAGGCAAGTGGTTACACTAATACCGCATCCTTTGGTGTGAGCCGTTTACTGACAAAAATGACTGGAGAGGATGATCCGGAGGTGTTTTTGACCACATTTGAAAGGACTGCTGAAAGGGAAAAGTGGCCTAAGGAGCAGTGGGCTGGACTGGTGGCCCCTCTGTTAACTGGGGAATCGCAGAAAGCTTATTATGACCTAGAGCCTGACCAAGCAAAAGAATATGTGGTGCTAAAAACAGAAATATTGGCACGGCTGGGTGTCACCCTGGCCGTCCGGGCTCAGCGTGTGCATAATTGGACTTTTCAGGTTGGAAAACCCCCCAGGTCTCAAATGTATGATCTCATTCACCTGAGCAGGAAGTGGCTGCAGCCAGAGATTTTGACCGCACCAAACATTGTGGAACGTGTTGTTATGGATCGTTTCCTGAGAGCTCTTCCTACTGCCATCCAAAAATGGGTAAGCCATGGAGATCCAGAAAATGCAAATAAACTTGTGGATCTGGTTGAGAGGTACTTGGCTACAGAGAACCTGACCACCTCTTCCAGGGACTCACGGACTTTCCACCCTAAGACCAGATCATCCCCAGTGGCGGGTAAGATGACTCCAAGGGGTGAGGGTGGAGAGAGTGAGAGGGTGGGAGTTCTATCTAAGGTCTGGCGGGAGCAGCCCAGGAAGCCCATGCTGCAAGAGGCAGCGAAAAAGATTATTTGCTACCGCTGCCGCCAAGAGGGACATATTGCAGCCAATTTCCCAGTTGTGGATGAGCCTATGCAATATGACTTTATAAGGGAGAGACGTCAGTCGCTGTTTGCGACAGTTGCATGCACTGCCATTCGGGGACCTGAGAAACATTTATGTAAAATGTGTATTAATGGTAGAAATGTTGATGTGTTGCTGGATTCAGGTAGCCTGGTAACATTGATAAAAGCTGAATTAGTTACTACAGAGGTCTCTGGGAAGAACAAGGTGGCTGTTATTTGTGTGCATGGGGACACCCGAGAGTATCCTGTAACTTCAGTGTTTTTTGAGACCCCCAAAGGTAACCTCTCTCATCAGGTGGGGTTAGTGTCTCACTTACCACATGATGCTATTGTGGGAAGGGATTTTCCAAAATTCTGGGAACTCTGGGATTGTCCTGAGCCCCCCACTGGTGCCCCTATAAACCAGGAAGATGACCAGAATTCCTCTGGGAGTGGTGAGGACTCTCCTGAATTTCCCTTGTCGGTATTGGCGGGGGAAACTCGAGAAACTGGGGAGGAGCCAACATCCTCAGATGAAAACATGCCGTCTGTGGAGTTTTCGGATCTTGAGGTTCACAGGGAAAATTTTGCCACAGAACAGTTAAAAGACCCTACCCTAATAAAGGCACGGGAAAATGTGGTGAAAATAGATGGCGAGTTAGTGAACCCAGATAAGACTTGCACTTATCCTTACTTCACTATGGAAAGGGACCTGCTGTATCGAGTGGCTCAAAGGGCAGAAGAAACCATTGAGCAACTTGTAGTGCCCAAAACTTACAGGAAGTTGGTGTTAGAATTGGCCCATGGGCACATTCTGGGAGGTCATCTGGGGACCGAGAAAACCAGAGAGAGGGTACTGCAGAGATTCTATTGGCCTGGGGTCATGAAGGAAACAGAAAATTATTGTTCCTCCTGCCCTGTGTGTCAGAAGTCGGCACCTATGCCACATTTCCGTAATCCGCTGGTACCTCTTCCTATCATTGAGGTCCCCTTTGAGAGGATCGCAATAGATTTGGTAGGTCCGATAATGAAGTCTGCTAGGGGGCATCAGTACATTTTGGTTATATTGGACTATGCCACCCGTTATCCGGAAGCAATTCCTCTTCGAAATACCTTGGCCAAAACCATAGCCAAAGAGCTATCTCTTGTTTTCAGCCGCGTGGGTATTTGTAAGGAACTGCTTACGGACCAAGGTACACCCTTTATGTCCAGGGT
Organism: Lithobates pipiens; assembly: GCF_037356315.1. NCBI lineage: Eukaryota > Metazoa > Chordata > Amphibia > Anura > Ranidae > Lithobates > Lithobates pipiens. The sequence continues at coordinate 171,499,684 of NW_027507903.1, forward strand.
TATGAAAGAACTATGCAAGTTGTACAAAGTGACACAATTGCGTACATCTGTGTATCACCCCCAAACAGATGGGTTGGTTGAAAGATTCAACAAAACCCTAAAACAAATGTTAAAGAAGGTGGTGGATAGAGATGGAAAGAATTGGGACTGTCTAATACCCTATCTGATGTTTGCCATTAGGGAGGTACCCCAATCCTCTACGGGTTTCTCACCATTCGAGTTGCTCTATGGGAGACACCCAAGAGGGCTGCTGGATATCGCCAAGGAAACTTGGGAAAATGAGAGTTCTCCTCACAGGAGCGTGATTGAGCATGTCGCCCTGATGCAAGATAGAATTGCACAGGTAATGCCAATCGTAAAGGAACATTTGACCCAAGCGCAGTTAGCACAGCAGAGAGTGTACAACCGTGGGGCCAAGACCTGTACTTTTTCCCCGGGGGATAGGGTCTTGGTGCTAGTCCCTACGGTTGAAAGCAAATTTCTGGCCAAATGGCAAGGTCCATACGAAGTAATTGAAAAAATTAGTGAGGTGAACTACAGGGTTAGACAGCCAGGAAGGCGAAAGCCAGAGCAGATCTATCACGTCAATCTGCTGAAAGCCTGGAGGGATAGGGAATCCCTAGTCGCAGAGACTTTGTCACAAGCACAGCCTGATTGCTTAGTTCCTGAGGTTGGAATAGCAGACACCTTATCGAAACCCCAACAACAGGAGGTTAAAGAGTTTGTACTTCGTAACAAAGAGATTTTCTCTGAGCTTCCGGGACAAACATCTGGCGTAGAGCATGACATTATCACCCCGCCAGGAGAAAGGGTAAAACTAAAACCTTATAGAATACCAGAGGCCCGACGGGAGGCAATACGTGGGGAGGTTCAAAGGATGCTGGAATTGGGTGTGATAGGAGTCCCAGAGTGACTGGTCCAGTCCTATCGTACTAGTGCCCAAACCTGATGGGAGCTGGCGGTTTTGTAACGATTTTCGACAATTAAATAAAGTTACAAAATTTGACACCTACCCCATGCCGTGTATAGATGAGTTGATTGACCGGCTGGGAACAGCCCGATATATGACAACTCTTGATCTCACCAAAGGGTATTGGCAAATTCCCCTGGCCGAGTCGGCCAAGGAGAAAACTGCGTTTGTAACCCCAGATGGGGCATTCCAATATAAGAGAATGCCGTTTGGGTTACAGAATGCACCGGCAACATTCCAGCGGAAAATGGATAAGATTCTGAGGCCCCATCAGAAATATGCTGCAGCTTACCTGGATGATGTGATTATCCATAGCACAGACTGGGTCTCACATTTGCCAAAAGTACAAGCAATCCTAGACTCTATCCGGGAAGCTGGGTTTACGGCCAATCCAAAGAAGTGTACCATTGGACAGGAGGAGGTCAAATATCTTGGGTACACTATTGGGAGGGGGGTGATAAAACCCCAAGTCAATAAAGTCGAGGCCATACAGAGTTGGCCACGTCCCAACAGCAAGAAACAGGTACGAGCCTTTCTGGGAATCGCTGGCTATTATCGACGATTCATTCCCCATTTTGCTTCTCAGGCTGTGCCCCTCACCAACCTGACAAAAGGGAAAGAGTCTGTTATGGTTAAATGGTCCCCAGAGGCTGAAGAAGCATTTCAGTCCTTAAAAACAGCCTTATGTAGCCAGCTAGTGTTGTACTCACCAGACTTCTCTAAGGACTTTGTTGTACAAACTGATGCATCAGACGTTGGGTTAGGAGCAGTGTTATCCCAGGTCTGGAACGAGGAAGAGCACCCAGTCATTTACCTCAGCAGGAAGTTGAAGTCCCATGAGGTAAATTACGCCACGATTGAGAAGGAATGTTTAGCAGTGAAGTGGGCTCTAGATTCCCGTCGGTACTATCTGCTAGGTAGGCACTTTGACCTGGTGACTGATCACGTTCCTTTAAAGTGGATGGCTCAGAACAAGGAGACCAATAGGAGGGTAAATAGGTGGTTCCTGGCCCTACAAGAATTTAACTTTACAGTTAAGCATCGCCCTGGTGTTAAAATGGGGAATGTGGATGCTTTGTCTCGGATACATGCGTGTCTGACTGCTTGTGTTACAACCCCAAGGTTGAAACAAGAGGGGAGGGTATGTGGCAGCACGCAGGTGAAGTCACCTGGTTGTATCCAGGATGGGAAATATGTGTGCCCTAGATTCAGGCTTTATGCAGACTTTTACAATTAGAGGGGAAGAGTTAATGAGCCCAGCTGAAGTAAGTGGGCTCATTAAGACCTCTACAAAAAACCCCAGCATGCTTAGGGAGATGCTCCATCCTGGAACCAGTTTTGTGTTTGTATAGACTGGGGAGTGCGATACCTGTTCTGTGCGGTGAGTTAACGCCTGTGTGGCAAACCTCTACAACAGAGACAGGGACTGGTGCAGCATAAGGCTGCACTCAGTTGTTAGACAGGGAGTCTAAGTGTGTAATTAGAGGTCAAGCTGACCAGGATTTATTTTCATGTTTTATTTTGGTTTGGCTGTTATATGTTTCACTGCATGTAGCATAAATAAACTGCATCTTTTGTTTTTTTCCACCTACAATGCTGTCTGCTGTGCCTAATTTTGTGTTGTGAACCTATCCAGGGGGTCACACACACCCGCTGCCGAGCTAACCCCCTCACAATAAATATATATATATACGTGTGTGTGTGTGTGTGTGTATATGTGTGTATGTATGTATATATATATATATATATATATATATATATATATATATATATATATATATATATATATATATATATATATATATAATTATAATCAGTATCTCGCAAACATTTTTGTAACTTTTTTTGATATACCTTTTCATGTGACAACACTGAAGAAATTACACTTTGCTACAATGTAAAATAGTGAGTGTACAGCTTGTATAACAGTGTAAATTTGCTGTCCCCTCAAAATAAATCAACACACAGCCATTAATGTCTAAACCTCTGGCAACAAAACATTTGACCTGTTTCACAACGGTGACATGTGACTCATTTAGTGTTACAAGGTCTCAGGTGTGAATGGGGAGTGGGTGTGTTAAATTTGAAGTTTTTAAAGTTCAACATGGCAGCTCATGGCAAAGAACTCTGAGGATCTAAAAAAAAAATTGTTACTCTACATAAAGATGGCCTAGGCCAGTGATGGCGAACCTTGGCACCCCAGATATTTTGGAACTACATTTCCCATGATGCTTATGCACTCTGCAGTGTAATGGAGCATCATGGGAAATGTAGTTTCAAAACATCAGGAGTGCCAAGGTTCGCCATCACTGGCCTAGGCTATAAGAATATTGCCACCAAGACCCTGAAATTGAGCTGCAGCATAGTGGCCACGACCATACAGCGGTTTAACAGGACAGGTTCCATTCAGAACAGGCCTCGCCATGGTTGACCAGAGGTCTCTCCCTTCTATAAGAAGAAGATAGGAGGGACATCTGTGTCACCTGATGTACATCAAAGAAAGGATTTTACAGGTAAGCTGTTATAAAAATCCTATCCAGAGATTGTCTTTGTCGGGTGGGGCTTGCCCACCACATCTGGCAGTCACTGCCCATCAGCTGCTAGTCAGTGCCCATCAAAGTGCCAATCAATGCCCTTCAGTAACACCTGTCAGTGCCCTTCACAAATGCCAATCAGTGCCCATCCGTAATGACTGTTAGTGCTGCCTCATGAGGGCCGCCTCATCAGTGCCCGTCAGTGAAGGAGAAAACAACATTTTATAACAAAAATAAAAACTTTTTTTTTTAAGTTTAGCAAAAAAATAAAAACCCCAGTGGTGATCAATTGCTACCAAAAGAAAGCTCTATTTGTGGGAAGAAAATTTATAAAAATTTAGTTTGTGTACAGTGTTGCATGACCGCGCAATTGTCATTCAAATTGTGATAGCGCTGAAAGCTAAAAATTGTCCTGGGCAGGAAGGAGAAAGTGCCCTGTATTGAAGTGGTTAAGCGATTGTAAATAACCAGTAAAGTGCTACATTGTGGTGTAGGAATATCTACCTAGTATGTTGTATAGGTCTACTTTGGCTGCTTGTTCTAAAATGAAATAGAAATTGCGATTTACACATCTGCATTTATAACCCAGTTAAGGTAGTGATCCACATACGATTTCATCGTAAAGCGACTTTTTAAATGATCTTCTGTGCATTGTTGGCAAACTGTTATGATCTAACAGTGGATATGCTCAAATGTCTATGATCTAATTATTTAGCAGAATATAATTATTTTAACTTTTTTTCCTTTCTTATGACTTAAAATAATGTATTAACACCAATCTCTATAACTATAAAGTATTAGCTGAACGATTTAGGGCATATAAGGGCATAGGAGGTTTTACTGCAAGCGGTATATTAAGTCCAGTCATCTCTGTAAAAGGTCAGAAGATTGTTCATTTTCCCTGATTGGATGCCAGAATAAAATTAATGTTGGGGACGGGAAGACTCCAGGATTTCCTTTTTTATCATTATTACCTGTAGGGAAATCTATGTCAAAGGTGTTGAGTGTACTCTCAACCACAGGATGTAACTGAGAAAATTCCATATTGTGACACTGTTTATCTGATTTCCAGAACATTTCTGAAAAGGTCCATCGTTTGTGGGATCATGCTATCAGCAATAACTTTATTGCAATGAAGTATGTGAGAAAATTGCTCTTCAGGCTTAATAATAAAGAGGTAAATTGCAAAACCGTTGTGTGTGTATATTGTACCATTTTCTGCAAGTGATTAGTTTTGAAAGCTCTTTAAAAAAGACATTTCTTTATCGTACATCGCAGGACACAGAGCTACAGTAATTATTTTATGGGTTATATGGCACCTTCAGGTGATGGACACTGGCACACCCTAGACAGGAAGACATCTCCTCTTCCCCCCCCCCCCATCACTCTTCCAGGTGTATACAGTATACTTATTGCTTCATCCCCCCACCCCCGTTACTTTGTTATTGTGTCCCCCCTATATATGTTCATTAATACACAGGCCTCAGATCTTCAGTGTGGCTCTTGCAGTGTGATGTTGTTGTTCCTCCTGCTCCTGTCTGTGTACAAGCAAACATCGGAGCCGAGGAGGAGGAGACTGATTCAGTGAGGTCTGTGTGCGGGCAATTGGCAGTAAGACATGCTAGCTGCCACGGAGGGGACAAAATCCTGTGTGGGACCCTGAGCACCCGCACGAGATGGGGGACAGGTGAACCAGGTGCCCATGCTGGTACACCCTGTTAGACAAGTTACTGGAGCTCAGTGCTGGAGCTTGTCCCACACTGGACTCTGGGATTCAGCACAGAGTGCCCTATGCTGCCGTGGACCCCCCCACAGTGGTGGAAAACACCAGGGCTCAGTCGCAAGGGCGACCTTGGTAGTTCCGCCACTGTTTCTGCTTGAATATACCTGGAAATGTCAACTCTGTTTTTTGGAAATGGTGGGAGTTTTAAAATCCTATTAATGAATTTTTGTTGACAAATGTAGTAATTATGTGGATCTCAAAAAAAAAAAAATCTCTGTACCACTTAATTACATGTTTAAAACCTGAAACACTATGATGAATTGGCTACAAAATGCACATGGAATATGCACACTTATGCAAAAATAGCAAGCATTTTGCAGAGGGGAACATTTGGTTTAAATGTGGGGGGGGGGGGGGGGGGAGTTGCCATGTGAAATAAAATGGGTACTTTTTTTTATCAACTTTTCAATGTACCAACAGATTGCATAAACGTATATGGATGGTATTGCAAATACCACATGGATAGTATGAGATGATTCAAGACATTAAAATGATGCAGCATTTTCACCGGTCAAGATGTTTTAAGTTTTTAAAATAAAGATTTAAAGACCATAAAAAATGTAAACAAAAAACAATGTAATCAAAAAAACTATGGTTCTGACAGGAGAGAAGAACCCCCTGTTACAGGATATCAATAGAGTTTACATCACTACAGCCACCTTCTGAGTCTAATGTCTTCTGTGATCCGATAATTTACCTCTAAAATGAAATCAATTTTAATCCTAGAGTGTAAAACTATGAAATGTGGGGTTTAAACATGTATGCAGAGCAATAGATATGTACATATTGTAAATATATAGTACATGTGTCTTCAGAAGGATATTTTAAAGTATAGAAATCTTTAGACTAGTGTTGGTTAAAACAATTAAAAACATTTCAATGCTGTCATTCTGTTTCTATGTAGGTAACTCGTCAGTCACTAACGGAGTGCTCTCCACTCTGCATCAATTTTCTTCCACTAAATTATTTGATCATGATGCTATCGGATGTGGAAGATAGAGGTAACACTACATCACAGAAGCAATATGAACATGTAGCTGTTGGCAGTTTTACAAATCGGAGTCATATTATATTTTCTGTAGCTACCGAATAACAGGTTATTATAATAATAATCATTAAGTCTATGACATTTATACAGCTCTATAAATGTCAGATGGCTATATAGACTACAATAAAAAATAGTACTGCTGGCAGAAACTTCAGTTATTTTATTTCCTATTTTCTTCCTACCATCTACACTGTAAGGCTGGGTTCACACTATTGCCTCAGCACTATTGCCACAGCAAGGGTCCAATGCGTCCCTGTTCACCATTTCAGGTCCGATTTTCAGACCAAATTTTTGGGCTGAATGTGGACCTGAAATAACCAAAAGACAATCAAAGAATTTCCATTACCTAAAATATTTTAGGGTGCACCTATGATTTTAAACCGATGGTTGGAGATGCCCATAGTGTTTAAAGGAGTGCACTAGACTTTTACAACAAAACTCTAGGAGAATAACGACCTTTACCATTTGGCATGATGAAACAACAAAGTTGTTTGCTCAGACTATGAAATGAAAGCATGAGACAGATCTGCTTTCTTCAGATAATGGTAGTTTTAAAACATTCATTTAAAACTGGGCCAACTTGAGCCCATATCGCAATTTCTTCTGACAGGTTCCCTTTAAAACACCAACAGTCATCCGTAAAGAGCAAAAACCTACCAAAAACATACACCTCATCAAAGTTGTCAAAGTAATTGTAAAGTCTGTTTTTTTTTAAAATAAGCCTGTAATACTTACCTGCTCTGTGCAATAATATTGCACAGAGTGGCTCCGAACCGCCTCTTCTAGGGTCCCCCGCCAGTGCTATAAGCTCCACCTCTTTTTGGTGTGGCCCCATAGGCAGCTGCCGCTTTCTATGTGGGCACACCTGGTTGCTTCTATTGACACACACAGCCTGGCTCGGGTCCCTCCCGCTCCCGCTTCACAGGATTTGATTGACTCCCTCTGCTACCTTTCAGTCCCTGTGTGAAGAGGGAGAGAGGAGAAAAGACTACAGCTGAGCACAGCACTGGATCATTCCAGGAGTCGGGTAAATGTTGAGAGGGGGATAGGGGCACAGCAAATCCTAAAACATTTTGTACTTTAATGCAGGGAATGCATAAAAGTAAAAAAAAAAATTAGCTTTAGAACCACTTTAAATTTTCACAATATTTGAAAAGGCAAACCTTACATTTTTATTCAAATGGTGCATGCAGAAAAGGTGATATACTTGGACAAATGACATATAGAATTGAGATGGTGTGTTCATTCTTCTAATCTAACCTAAAGAAAATTCTGATTTTTTATGAGGGAACAAAGTACACCCCTGCTTTACCACCACCTCATATCCATGAAATGAGAATCAAGTGTTTCAGATTAGGTGTCAATAATTTGAACTTTCTCAGCAATTATGCAGATGATACCTCTCCTATTTACCATTTGCCGACCACGCTATAGCCAAATGACAGCCACAGAGTGGTATTTCTTTTTGGAGAGCGTCATGTGATGTCCTCCCTGAACCGAGCCTTCGGACATAGCTGATCAGATTGGGATAAAAAGCCAATCACAGCAGCTCTTTACAACGTGATTTGCTGTGTCCAATCACAGCTGATCACAATGTAAACACACTTACCAGTTATCAGCATTCCTTTCCTGGAGAGGGTCGGTAGCTGGCTAGTCTGAAAGGGGACATCTGCACTGATAACCAATGCATTGATCATCAATATCCTTATAGTCAGTGCAGCCCCATCAGTAATGCCAAAAAATTAAAAAAACTAGTGGTGCTTAAATACCACAAAAGAAAGCTCTATTTGTGTGAAAAAAAATATGTCATATGGGTACAGTGCTGCATGACTGCACAATTGTCACTCAAATTGCTACAGCAAAGCAAACAACTGGTAATTTGTACATGACTGACCCAGTAAATTCAGCCCAAGAGCTAACCATCTGATGTTAAAAGAAGTCTGTAAAAGTGCCTAAATTTCATTGGGGATTTGCAGGTAACTCTTGCCACAGTTGGTGTGAAAGTGCATGTATCTACACTCAGAGAATGCACCAATTCAACCTGCATGGGAGTTTGCAAGAAAAATCTTTCCTGTCCTAAAAGAACATTTAGAGCAAAACGTTTGCCATTGAACATAGGGGTAAAGACCCAGGCCCTCTGTAGCAATGTGCCGTAGACTGCTGGGGAGTTGTGTAGCTACAGGACCTGTAGACCTATTTGGACCAAACCTAAGAAAGCATTTCATGGGCGAAACTTCATATCACTGTGAACCATGATGATGTTAATGTTCTGGTTTTGGGTTGCTTTGCTGCTTTAGAACCAGGGCAGTTTACAGTCAGAATCGACTATAAATTCTGTATTGTATCAGAGTTTACTTTATGAGGATGTGAAGACATGTGTCTAAAAGTTGACATTAAAAAGGCAATGGATCTTTTACCACCATACTGATCTGAAGCATACTAGAAAAGCCAGAAACGAATGTCTTGGGGAAAACAAAGAAATGGATGGTTATAGACTGGACTAGTCAAAGCCCTCATTTCTTGTCAAATTCTGTTTATTATTTTTTAAATATAACAAAGATTGACAAATTGAGTACATACAAGAATGGTGACACAATATTCACATAGCAATAAAGCTAAACATATTGATTTATGAACTGGATGAGTACATAGCAATGTAAAAATGTAACGAGTAGAGCAACAAATAAACCAATAAAGTATTACATCGAAAGCTTTCGAAAATTCCATCAGACAGAAAAAACTAGTGACTATTGGTTCATTTTGCAAGAGCAGTAATAAGGAGATCAATCTAATAGGTCTGTATTAAAAACAGAAGAGATAATGTGTTTAGTAGTACCACACAATATTAAAGGAAAGGTAGAAAACAAAAAAATAGGAGTAGATGGAGAGATGAACCTTAATTTCAATCCCATTGAAATGATGTATTGCGATTTAAAACCCGGAAGTACATATATAGAAGGAACAACACATGTCTTGCAACTGAAGGAATTTTACATAAATGAGTGGTCAAAAATGTCAACAAGTTAATGTCAGACTGTTATGCAGAAGTAATTTCTGCTAAATGGGGTAATACCAGCTTTTAATGCCAATGGTGTACCTAATTTTCATCACCATACATCAGTACTTCTGTTGATTATTTTTGTTGGAATCATGATTGAAAAGGCACAGTTTCTTTGTGTTTTATTCAGGTATGTCACTGTTATCTTTAGGCACACTTGGAATGAAGAGCTAATGTTTTCTTGTTCAAATATGTTAAACAGCAGTCAACAATTTCCACATGACCATAACTATTGCTTTGATAGGATTGCCATAATTAAACATATAAAACCAGTCACCACTTAGGGCAGCCCCTGTAGTAGGCTGAGCATCAGAGAGAAAACGTGTGCAGGCTGTGACTTGCCCCCTTAGATTAAAAAAATAAATAAATCACTCTTTCTTGAACAATAGAGGTTGCTGGGTTTTATTATTATTATTATTGTTAAAGGCATTGTACGCTTTCAGATATTTTTGTTTTAACTGGATAGTAGCGTAGGTATATTTTCTATGCGGTTTGTGTGCCTTACCTTGTAATGATAACCTAACATGTGGGGTGTGTGTGTAGTGTCATGGCAGATTGATTTCCCTTTGCCCATAGTTTGCTACAGCTAGCTTGTCTCTATTCATCCAAAGGCACAGGACAACTTCTTGTTCCAGGTCATATTACTGCCAGTGCATGAGTTTGCCATCCAATCCGTGTCGCATCACAAATGTGGGAGTGCTAATGTAATAATAAATTTCTTCCAGCTGCATCAGTAAGTTCTGTGTCTGATTTCTCGGCCTGCTTGTGGCTGTCAGATCTCATCACTTGTAGCTAGCCCTCACCTGTACCAGCACTAGATTGACAGACCCTGGAATTGTGGGATATGTAGTTTCTTCACAGGAAAAGTCCGTTTTCACACTGCAGACCAAGGTCATGCATTAACCTGTGCGATTCCATGCTGCATGCCTCATGTTTGAGCACAATGTGAAGATTTACTCTAATATTGGCTCTGCATACAGGGCAACAAATGGCACCATGAATCTACATGATCAGTTAACCTTTTGCAGTTGAAAAACACAAGGTGTGGGTAGGAAGGTTTATATTGCCTTTAAATGCTGAATTGTGTCGCTCAATCATATATTAGAAATTCTGGGTGAACCCTCTGCATACTTTTTATATACCCCTTCTAGCAAACTTTACACTGAAAAAAAAACTGGTGATTTTTAGTTCACATACATTACAAAACAAGCTGGAGAACTGCATCAAAGTAATCCCTCTGGCCAGTCCATAAACTGCTTTGCAAAATGTAAATGCTACAGTGTATTTAGTGCCATTATGGGGCAAAAAGACAAGTTGGAGGATAGCTACAGTCAGGTCTGGCCTCTGACCTGCAATGCAATAGAAATAATATATACCTGTCCTCAAAGGGTTCACCCAGAACTTCTAGTGTTAGCGTGCCCCCCCCCCCCCCCGACACCTAGTGGATTATATACATGTATAAGCTACTGGGATTTGAGCACAGGTATATGTTACTGTATTTTTATCTTATTTTTTAATCATATCATATACATGATTAGATCCATAAAGTTGGACCTGCTTTTATAGATTGTAGTATTCTAATGTATGGTCCACTTTGAGATGTTCTCCTGAGTGTATATCTGTATTTGTGTATAATCTATTTATTATTATAGAAAATATTTAATATGTTTTTCTCTTTGGCATTTCAGCTTTGAACCCCTTTGAAGAAGACAACATAGATGCTGCATTTCTTGAAGAAATTGCCTTAAAACGAACATCTGTTCTTCTTGGCCTTCATTAGTGCTAGAAGTTACTCATTCTAATAACACTTGCTCCCCTATGCTGCATTCATAAGGCAACACAAACCTATTTGCTGTGACTTGGGTTGAAACCATGTGGTTTAATACATGAATGTGTCACAGATATCTGAACTTGGATGACAGATACTGCTATAGTCGTCAGGCATCTTTTGCCATCTGAAATGTCTCTAGCTTTTTCTGTTAAACAGTATGATGTAGTGTGTATGCTGGAAAACACTGATTTTACATTAAATGACATTTTCCTTATAGGAAAGTTTGAATGTGTAAAAGCTGTAAAATGTTTACGTACTGAAATGTAAGCTTCATTACAACAGATTGTTTTGAGAGTTTTGTTGAATCTATGCACAAAATCATGATTTTAATAATTCATCGTTTTTGCTGTTGACCATTATAAATGATTCTATAATGTATTTTGAAGCATAATCCTTTTAAATACATTATTTCTCTTTAGTCGAGTTTTGAAATGACCACATAATGTGAGTTGTTGAACTGACCTTGATCTTATTTGTGTCCTGATTAACTGAGGTCTGTAACCTTCCTTTAAGCATTTTATGGACTGATTTCATTCCTCAGATATTTAAAAATATTGCATTTTTGTTGCACATTGTGCTCTAAGTGTTGTTTATGTTATTTCTAAGACCGACAACACTTCCAAGGGAAGCTTCATTTTTTTTGTGTATATACATATTTTTGTCTGTACTTGGCTGTTCTTGAGAACTTTTGTAATAGAGCAGGATAACCTTAGGGAAGTCAACACTCACATCCCCACTAAAGCGGCGTCAGTCAGGAAATTCCACTTTTAGTTTCACAAATATATAAAAGCAAGCCTGCATATCCCATGTTCATAAGACCAGTGTGTACAATTCAGGCACTTGTGATTTTCTGGGGAGTTCAATCACTGTCAAATTATGCATTATTTTTTATCATGCAACTAATTTATAAATACAATGGTCAGGGTTAAAGTAATAACTTGTGAAATTAATATTCTGTTTCTGGTGAATTATTTTTTTTTTCCCTTTTAAATAACCAATCTTGCTGTATGGTAACATACAAGGCCTTTGCCAGCAATTCATGCAAAATTTAATCCTATTTCGGTTTCCCACTATACCCCCAAAAAGGTATACTCACTCCATACATCACCTCCACTGAAGGAGTCCACCCTGAATAAGTTCTGATATCCAAGTTCACCCAGATGGAAAATGTCACTACTTTCTTCAACGTGACAGTGTTCAGGTCTTTTAATTTTCTGCCCAGACCTGATAGCTATCACATGAGGAGGTCATATTGTTTCTGGTACATGGAATCCCCAGTGCATTAGCGCAAATGGGACAATGTCCCAGGCAAAGTAAGTGGTTGGCATGGCAGCATGGATGGGTTAAGTATACCATGCTGAGGAGAATAAGGAGAGCTGAAAGGAGATGGTCTTGTAATTCCTTTTGATAATGGTATTTTAAAACCTTTTATTGAACTGCTTTGCCATCCAAATATTTGATGGGAGTCTTTTACATGTGTTAAAATTATGGGCTATGCAATGCTATTACCTTAAAAGCACAATGATGTATGAAGAAATGGCCATTGCACAGATCTAACCTAGCACCCTTAAAAACATTAGCAAATGTGTATATAGTTTGATATTTTTTGTTATATTGTATGGGCTGTAAAATCTATCCTGACCATTCAGCTAGGGAAATAGCTGGTGTTTGCAATTATGCAATAATAACAATGTGGTAGGACTAAAAAAGAGGTGTCAGTGTGATATTTGGGTATTTTAGTAGCAAAACAAGTTCAACTTTATAGATAGAGAGTAGGATGCATCAGTGTTCACAAGATAAGGTAGTCTTGTTATCAACATCAACCAATTTGTTTCATTAACCTGCATCAGATAATGTTGGTTAGAAGCCAGTTGCTATGTTTGGAACCTTTTTATGCGCAGGCCAGTGTGTATTTTAGAAGGCCACAATGGGACAAATGTATGAAGCTGTAGGGTCGTTTAGCCCACGCTTTTAACACCGACACTCAAATATGAAGTGTTGTATAACACTTTGTATATGCTCAATTGCCTGTACAGTAGTAGTGAGGCTATCCTGCTTGGGACATTTGAAATGGCAAGTTAAGTTTCACACATATTATGAATCACAGAGCTGCCCAATTATACTACAGTGTCAGTGGATGTAAACTTTTTCCCTGCCATGACCTATGTATGAGGATGTACAGGGGCCATCATTCCTACATCTGGGCTTAACACTCCCTAAGATTATATTTCAATTGGCTTTATCATTGGCCTTCTTATGTGCCGCATGTTTGAGCCTGGCTCAGTGGGCTTGAAAGGTGCCAAAGCCCCATAAGGTCGGGGAAGAGGAAGAACATTTTCATCTTCAGGGATGTAAGCATTAGGACGCTGCTCCGCTGTGGTGTAGGTTCCGTTTTGCAAAAAGTGTTGTTCTTCCTCTTCTTGAATCTGCAGAAGAATTGTACAGCCATTAGCAAGGTGATGATTGTTTTTTTGGGATTTTAAATGCTGACATTTTTTTGGCATCAGGTGATGCAAGTAGGCCCTTGGTCATGTTTTAGGACTTATGTTTTCCTTATAAAGTAATACTTTGACATTTTGAAACATTTTGATGTTGTTTATATGACAAATTTTTCTAATATTTTATACATTTGAAATGCTTGTTAAAAATAAAATTAATCATGCAAAATTGGTCAGTTTTGTGTATGACTATCTGCAGGGAACATTAAGTAATGCTAAGACAAGTGATGAACCATTTTGTGTCCATCTCTTAAACTGTGGTTCATAAAAAAAAAAAAAAAAAAAAAATCGGTGGATTACTTTCCCCAATCCTGTTTACAACCACTTTTAAGTAGGTACTGAGGTGGCAAAGTCCGAAGGTCTTTTTATTTTAATGCCCCCCCCCCCTACAATACTTACCTGAGCCCCTTCTCTGTCCAGCGAAGTCCGCAAGTGTCTCGGGCCAAACCCGAGACTCTCTCCCTCTTCATTTGACTGAGACACAGGGGAAAAGCCATTGGCTCCCGCTGCTGTCAATCAAAGTCTGCTAGCCAATCAGGAGAGAGGGGGGCGGGGCCGTGTTGCGGCTTTCTGTCTGAATGGACACAGGGAGCTGTGACTCAGTTCGGGTGCCCTAATAGCAAGCTGCTTGCTGTAGAGGCACTCAACAGGAGGAAGGAGCCAGGAGCACAGACAAGGCACCCATGAAGGAGGATCGGGGTTGCTCTGCAAATCCACTGCAACAGACAGGTAAGTATCACATGTTTGTAAAGCCTTGCTTTTTTTTTTTCTCTATAAAAATAACAATCACTTTAAGCCTTCTTAAAAATCTCAATTTCTCCCAAGAGCTTTTCTTCAATACTCTTGAGAGTTGTCCCTATTAATATATAGAGAGAAACCAGACAAGGTAGCCCTCTGTTACTCTTTATTTTAGTGACACCCAACTTTAAAGCCTAAACCCTGATACAGAAGGCCTAGAGGTTGCTGGTGTGTGCCAGAAATTATGTCTCAATGCAATATTCTTTATCATCCTATTTCCTCACTCCCTTATCTTTTCACTTCACTACCTACTTTTGTCAAATCTCAGGCTTCACATTAAACATTTGCAAATTATTGGCACTGGACATCTTTCTCCTGTCATCCACTATATCTCTTACCAACAGTGTTTTGCTTTCCAGTGGGTTGGCTTTAAACTCCCATACCTGGGAATATTTTTAATTGACTCCTATGATAAACACATTATCAACTTATTATTCAACAATGGTACATAAACTCAAAGATCTACTAATATCCTCGAAAAAATACAATCTTTCTTGGTTTGGTAGGATAGCAGCCGTAAAATTATTGCTGAAAATACTGGTATCTTTTGCAAATTCTTACAATAAGCCTCCCCTCCCAAATGCTATGTACCCTTAAACCACATACAGTGGTTATGTGGACTTTCAAATACCAAAACTTCATGTAAATGCCTTCTATCTCCACAAACTGGATGAAAAACTGGGTTCACCCAGTCTGATGAAGTACTAACTAGCAACACAAATAAGCCAACTGGCTAAATAACCTGCAAGAAAAAGCTCTCTCTGGGCAAGCTTAGAAGTGATAAATCTCAATCCATTAATAGATAACATTGTGGGTACTTCTCAAACAAAGGTTCACACTTTACAAACTAAATTACTGCTCATTCAAGACGTTGGGACTCTCTAAAATATCCAGGAGGCCTGATATCCCCACATCTACCAATTCAGTATTTTTTGTGGAATCCTTTCTTTTCCCTGGAGGAGCAAACGGAGGAGGAGTTCCACCACCTGAATGCCATGGTGCAACAGGGGCTCTTCCATCCACCTCACATGGGTGAATGGGGGAGTCCATTGTTTTTTTTCTGTCATTTCTCTGGCTGATTGAACAAAAAGGTATCTATGGCCAGCCTTAGGGTGATGTGTGTTGTATGGCTGGCAGCTACAATAAGGGTGATTCCAGCAATGTATGGGTCACTCATCACTGTTTGATAATTACATATGTTCCTTAAAGACCTTGACTGCTAAATGCCATGCATGGGCAGCCTTCTTTAAACACATACCCGTGTCTTTTCTTCTCTCTCAAGTTGGCGTTTACGTTCTTCACGCACTAAGCGCTTCCATTCTTGCTTGGTTTCCTCACTTGGTGGCAACCCCTGTTCCATCCTTGCGTAGCATGTCTCCACAAACTTCTCTTTATCTCTTACTTCTTGCTGCAGCTTTATACAGTTGGCTTGCTGCATAGATAATTCTGCAATTTGGGACATCATTTTACGAGTTGTGTCCTTAATCTTATTTTTTAGTTCATTCATCTGTCAAAATAATGATAGAAAAGAGCATGAATCAGTATGGTGGCATTACAAGATGCTTGCCTGTCCTTTACCTTCAGAACACCAAAGTGCTTTGTTAATATGGATAGACTTCTCTCTTTCTCAGATAAGGGCTAACATATTGGGCTTTTTCATTTATACGCATTCATAGTGTAAGTGTAGTGCTATCTGAATCCTGGGAAAAGGCAGATCATTATTACAGACCTTTTTAGCACAAGTCAGGGTGTCTTCTTTGCCATTGGCAGCTTTGATGCGTATCCTATCTGATAGCTTAGAGACTTGCTCGTAGAGGAAATCTCTTTCCAACAACTGTTCCTCCTTCTCAGCCAGGCGCAATTCAAGCTGTATTGAATGAACATTTAAATAAATCAAATGCATATTCCTATAATGACATTGCAGGGAGAAGTACAGTAGCTTAGAAGAATCACTTTCACATAGATCAATCGTTGCAAACAAAGACTAAATCCATATTTGGCTATAAAGAGCAGAAGCAAATTAGGTAACTGAATTTTGTAACTGCATGGGTTGAGGCTGAGAAAATTGAAAGCATCTGTAGACACGAACAATTAACTTCTGATTTTCTCTCTTTTGGTCTGTTCCATATAACATTGAAAACATTTTGTTATATATTTCAATAAATGCAATAAAAATACCTGCCAGAAATCTAGTGAGTTATTGAAAGTGGTATTAAAGCTTTGTTTTTGTGTTTTTTGTTTTTTGAATAACAAACCTGTTATACTTACCTCCTCTGACCAGAGCTCCGTCTATAGTCACTAGATCCTGCTGTAATCCTGGGCAAATGGCAACTACATTTCGCCTAAGCTTGCTGGGTATGTGTGCAGGGAACCTCCGGGGATGGTGAAATATGACCCCCCCCGGCCCAAATCGACCGGAGAGCGGCTGACAAAATATGCCTGGGGCTCCCAAAATGGCCCCAGAACACAGCATGAGGTAGAGAAGGATGAATGGCTGCCGCTCCAAAGAGCTGAGGATGTCCCGCAGCAGGCGCCCCCCCCTGCACTGGGTGAGTCCCAAACCCCAGAGGGCTGACATACTGAGAAGGGGGAGATCCCAGGACAGGCTTAGAGACTCCAGGGCCAGACTTGACAGAGAAGCGGAGGGGGAGGATGAGCCATCCCTGACTCGGATCATGGCTGCCATAAAGGGATGTCAGAATAAGTTGATCGATCACTTTGAAGAGCTCAAGGTGGAATTTTCCTTCAAGAAACATGACATGCAGAAGCTGAGGGACAAGGCTTCTCTGGAGGACACTGTCAGGTCTTTAGACATTGCTGCGCAGGTGACAAAAAAGACCCTCTCTGAGCACACTTTAAAAATGGCTGACATGGAAGAACGTATGAGAAGGAATAATATCAGGTTTGTGGAAGGCAGACATTTGGAGAAATTCCTAGAAAAATGGCTGAACACACGGCCCCTGACACTTTCACAAACCTGTTTGCCATTAAAAGGGCACACCATATTTCAGGCCAGCCACCTCCGAAAGGAGCCCCCCCAGCTCCATGATAGCGAAAGTTCTGCACTTCCAGGACCGGGAGAACATCCTGAGAGGGGCTAGGATGGGCCCTGAACTAATGATCGATGGATGTCACATATCGATCTATCCTGATTTTTCTGCTACCACCCAGAAGCAAAGGGCAGCTTTTCATCCCATAAAGAAGAGATGGAGATCTTTCCCTGGTCTACAGTATGCTCTATCCTGCCAAGCTACGTGTAGTGGAAAATGGGAAAGCGTATTTCTCTTACATTCACAGACTGACACAGCTCCTATCTTAGACCATTGGGTTGTTACGCCACCTTCAGGAGAGTACTAGGCATAACATGTTAACATGTAATAATAAAACTTGATCTTTCTAGTTCCGCCCAAGGGGCAGTCTCTTAGTTAACAACCCCACAGCCTACATTGCAGCTTCAGTTTTTTTTTTTCTGCCTAGTGAAGGAGAAGGACCTAGAAACCCTGCGGGCCCATCGGTCCATGTTTTTTTTTCTGCAGAAGCTTTGCTTTTGGTGCAAGATTAAAGATCCCATGATCTGCTATTAACAGCCAACTAGGTGACAGGCTAGATACTCTTATCCTTGTAGTCTCCCCAGCCTGGCCAGCGAGCGTGTGCAGACCAGAGCTCCGCGCTGGGTTCGGCCACAACATGCCTCAGCTCCAGGGGCGGTCGGTGAGCGTAATTGCTCAGGGGCACACATATGACTGGGCTACTGATGTCTGCGTCAGTGTGCTGGGCCAGCAGCCACCCCGTACTGATCGGAGAGTGGGTCTGTGATGGAATGTCTCCCAGCTTTTTAGGACTGGTAAGAATGTCTCCCTGCCTCGGTGGGGCTGAGCAGCTGGGCATTCTTTGGGCGGTCGATTCGGGGGTCCCTCACCTCCCTCTCTTCTCTCCCTATCTTCCCTCTCCCCCTTGCCTGTGGGGGATGCTGCATGGGCTGCTGAGCGGTGTGTGTACCATAGACGGGGGCTGTCCGGGAGGCTCTCACCTGTGGGGGCTGCGCTGGCTGGCTGTGCCCTGGATGTGTGTAGGTCTCTCCCTGGAGGTGTCTGGAGGCTCTGTCTGTTTGCTGTAGCGATGTTTCATCGCCATTTCTCTGCTTGTTTTTCACTGTCCCTCATGGTATACAATGCTCGGTGGCCATTTTTGGTGTGACCAACAAGGGGCTTGCTCTGTGGCCATTTTCCTGTAGTTCGGCGGCCATTTTCCCTGTGATTATGTCCTTTATACTGACAGCTTGGCGGCCATTTTCTTGAAGCCTGAACACGTTTTTGGTCAGTTTCAGCGCCATTCAGAGCAGCTCTGCACAGCGCAGTGTGGTCTCCCACTGGGAGCTGACACAGGCACTATTAGCTGCACAGCGCAGAACCAGTCAGGGTGGTGAGTCCTGCAGGAAAGAGCCCCTCAGCCAGCAGCAGTTAAGAGGGTGGGAACATCACTGTCCTAAGTCCCCAACAGGTGGCAGACAGGGTAGGGTCAGCATGGCTTCAGAAACTGGTGTTTCTTCCCCGAATTCCAGGCAATTGCAACCAGTTTGCCTGCAGACAGTGCAGTGCCTCTGGACGCATTGTCGGCAGTCCTCAATTCGTTCATTGCCAAGATGGAGGTGGTGCATGGGCGCAAAGGTGGTAAACGGCCCCTGCCCCCCCCCCCCCCCCGTCCTCCAGGGAGAGCTCTGGCGCAGACTCTGGCCCTGCTGAGGCTGGTGAGCCTTGTTCTGTCATTTCAGGTGACGCTGACCAGGACCGATCGGACAGTGAGGATGAGCCCCCGTCCGGGTCCATGCGCTACAAAGCGCTTGTTGGAGCACTTATCAGAGCTGTGCACGATACCTTGAAAAGGAGCCAGCAGATCCCTCTGCTGATGTAGCGGTCCCCTTTTGGGTCCCATAAGCCAACCCGTTCACCTAAGGTGTTCCCGTATCTGACTTATTTCGATAAGTTCATTTACAAGGAATGTGGTCGACCGCAACGGACCTTTTTGGTCCCCAAATACATGGCGGTGCGTTACCCCTTTGAGGCGAGCCTTCTCAAAAAGTGTTCGACTCCTCCTGTCGTGGACCCCCCAGTATCTAGGTTAAACAAAGTAACCACGGTCCCGGTAAAGGGGACTCCTGCCTTTAAGGAACCCACGGACAGGAAGGCAGAGGCAGTGGCTCCTTCCTTGTTTACGGTTGTGGGGTCAACTATGCGACCAGTACTGGCATCCGCACTTGTGTCGCAGACACTCACTGAGTGGGCAAAACTTTTGCACCACGAATTGGGAGAGCAACAGGCTACTCCTGTCTGCGTGGAACCAGCAGACCAAACCTGATCTGGCTAAAAAGCTGGTCTGCTGACCAGGCGTCTAAGACAGATCTGATGGATCTTCCCTTCCTTGGCGACCGGCTCTTTGGAGCCTCATTGGATGACATTATAAAAAATGCCACAGGTGGTAAGAGTACACTACTCCCACAGGCCAGGAAGGCTAAGGAGCCACGCCGTAGGCAAGGGCCCTTGTTTTCCGCTCACAAACGGCTCTTTCGTCCGCCCGGGGCTTCGGCGAATCGTCCCCAGCCCAACAGGATGGCCTCTGAAGGACCAATGTGTCCCTGGAACTGCAAGCCTGTGAACAAAAGTGCTACCGCATGAAGGTTTGCCCCCGCCTGTAACATGGGTGGGGGGTTGCCTTTGGGATTTTTCAGCCCGGGGGCCTCTCGGCTGTCTGACCAATGGGTCTGCGATCTGCCAAGATAGAGTTCCTCTCTTGGCTGAAAAACAGATTCTTCCCCTCCAGCATACCCATACTCTCAGCTTGCCGGGAGGCCCTACTGGGGCGGTAAGGGACCTGCTGAGTCGCGGGGTGATAGTACCTGTTCCAGAATCAAAACGTTTCCAGGGGTTCTACTCCAACCTGTTTGGACGTACACCTTATTTTTTGGGGACTACAATCTTGGACCTGAAAGCCCTCAATTACTTTGTAAAAGTAGAGGTTCAGAATGCAATCAGTTCGCTCAGTAGTCACTGCACTACATCAAGGAGACTCCCTGGGGTCTTTGGACATTCAGGACATGTACCTGCACATACTCATATGTGCGATTTTTCAGTTGGGGAAGCCCACTACCAGTTTGGTTCTCCCTTTTGGTTTGGCATCGGCCCCCAAGTCTTTACCAAGGTATTGGCTCCTGTTTTGGCGTTACCTAGACGATCTCCTCCTGAGAGCATCTTCCACCTCAGAGTTAGAGGAGGATGTGGCGATCACCAGGCAGACCCTGCATGAATTTGGGTGGCTGTTGAACCTAAAGAAGTCAGTGATTGTGCCGACACAGTGTTTGGCGTACCTAGGCTTACTGCTGGACTCCATGGAAGCGAGAGTGTTTCTCCCTTCAGACAAGCTGCAGACTCTCAGAGCCGTGGTAAAACTGATGAACCGCAGGTGGACGTCGCTTCTGCATGTGAGTCCTGGGACTTATGGTGGCCTCCGAGGCAGTACCGTACACCCAGTTTCACACCGTAGTCCTGCAGAAGGAGATTTCGAAAAAATGGGTCAAATTTACGTTGTCCCTGGATCGGCAGATTCAGGTGAGCCAGTTAGGGATTCCCTGCTCTGGTGGCGGAGGTCCCCGGCACTTCGTTCCGGAAAGTCGTTCCTGCCTCTGAAATGGACAGTGATCGCAACGGACACCAGCCTAACTGGCTGGGGTGGAGTAATGGGAGTTCTGTCGACCCAGGGCCTCTGGTCGGAGGAATCCAAGTTGCTGATCAATCTGCTCGAACTGAGAGCGATCAGGCTATGCCTCTCCACTAGGTCAATAAGACTTTGAGGGCGTCCGATCAGGATCCAGTCAGACAACGCCACAGCCGTGGCGTACGTCAATCACTGAGGAACAAGAAGCTTGGCCGCCACACGGGAGGTCGCTCACATCCTTCAGTGGGCAGAGCGACATGTACCGGCCCTGTCGGCTATTTACATCCCGGGAGTGGAGAAATGGCAGGCTATTACCTTCGGCCAAGAGGGTTTTGGAACTGGCGGCCTTGTCTTGCAAGTCGCCCTATCTGGTTATCCACAAGGATAAGGTGATGTTGCGTCCGCAACCTTCTTTTCTGCCAAAGGTGGTTTCAGTGTTCCATATCAATGAAGACATTGTGTTACCATCTCTTTGTCCTAAGCCGACACATCCTAAAGAGGTGGCCCTTCATTCCCTTTATCGTGGTTCAGGCTCCGAGGGTGTATTTGTCTGGTACGGCTCCCTTTTGGGAATGTCGGACTCCATGTTTGTTTCAGTGGCTGGTCCGAAAAAAGGCATGGTGGTCTCGTCAGCCACCATTTCCAGGTGGATCAGACAGATTGTAGTACAGGCCTATTCCTTGAAGGGGCAGGTGTCCCGCTTTCCGGTCACAACCCACTCCACAAGGGCAATCGGAATGTCTTGGGCCTTCCGACATCAAGCGTCTGTCGCTCAAGTGTGTAAAGCGGAGACTTGGTCGTCTGTTCACACTTTTACAAAATTCTACAAGGTAGATGTCAGTGCATCGCCTGATGCCTGTTCTGGATGCAAAGTTTTGCAGGTGGCTGTATAATTTGCACTTGCATTTTTCCTGTTTTTTTTTTGTTTTTTTTTGGGTAAAAACGCAGTACCTTGAGTAATGCACTGTTGCATTTGTTACCGCAGTTCTGGTGCGGTTTGGAGGTAGTGACTCTCAGTTAAGAAGCACCCTGTTTTTTTTTTTGTTTGTTTTTTTGGTGGGTAAAAAAGTTTTGGTTATTTCCACACACTGTTGTTTTTGTGGGTAAAGTTTTTATACTAGTTCATCCACAATGGCATGCGAGAAGTTATATGCTGTTTTCCCACCCCTTGTTTGATCGTACTGAAGCTGCAATGCAGGCTGTGGGGTTGTTGCCTAAGGGACCGAAGAGGGGGACAAGACCCCCGAAGTCGGGAGAAGAGGCCGGCGGCGAGGAAGAAAGCCGGACTTTTCGGCGTTGGGGTTCCCCTTTAAGTCCATACCAGGCGGCGGGGCCAGCGATGTTTCCTTCGCGGGCCCCGCCTACCTGGAGACGCGCTCGAAATGAGCGGACTTTCCTCCGCGTGTGTGGGCGAGTCCGTTCATTTCAAAAGTAGGGCGGATAGTACGGTGGACTTAGTATGCCGTATTAGTCCGCTCAAAAAGTGCCGTGTGTGGGCAAGTAGCCCGTTCGGATATTCCGACGGACAGTCTGGCGTACTTTTCCGCCAGACTAAGTACGTCATACAGTTTGACCGTGTGTAAGCGGCATAAAACTAGTAGATGCTGATCAAACTGGGTTTATTCAGGGAAGATGTGCTCAGATGAACATTAGGAGACTTTTTGTGAACCTCCGGACTGCCCATGACAATTCCGGGATGAGAATAGTGGCCTCCCTAGATACAAAAAAGGCCTTTGACTCAGTGGAGTGGCCCATTTTGTTCCACTGCCTGGAGTCTTATGGTTTTGGCCCTGTTTTTATTTCCTGGGCATGGCTCCTGTATACAGATCTGCTGATTAGACTAAGGGTTTATCTCAGATTAATTTCCTATATTTCGGGGGACTAGGCAGGGGTGTCCACTTTCACCCCTCCTGTTTGCCCTGTTAAGCTGAGGGCTACTCCAAAGCTGACGGGACTGTGACTTGGAGAATTTGAGGAACGAGTATCTTTGTATGCAGACGATATGCTCTTCTATCTGCAGGATCTGGGGCCTTCATTATTAGAAGCTTTCTGATTGATTCAGGAATTTGGGGACTACTCCGGATTCCAAATTAATTGGAATAAATCCTCCCTCTTCCCTATTGATGAGGCAGTGACGATCCCGTCGCAATGCCCCATCCCATTGTCCGTGTCGGGTCACCCTAGAGGAATTTCTTAAATTACCAGATGGGCAAAGCACCTAGGCTAAATATGGCATACAATACCTACACCAACTCTACCAGGATAATTGTCTCTGTACCTTTGAAAAACTAAGAGAATAATTTGGAGTACTTAGGACCTGGGTCTTTTGCTATGCGCTGCTGAGCCATGCAGCAATCGTACAGTTTGGGGCGGGGGAAACCATGGAACAGAATATGCATCTGGAGAAGGTTCTGATTGATCCGGATCCAGATAAGCAAATCTCCAGATACTATGCGGCAGTGGGCTCGGGAGTGACGGTTACAACTTCTAGACCCATGGTGCGATGGGTGGCGATTGTGCCGGAGTTGGAGGAAATGTGGCAGGAGGTACTCGACACGTATTTGGTGTCTGTTGTCTACTCCACAGACAAAATTATACAGTTCCGTTACCTGCACCAGCAATATTATACGCCAGCTAGACTGTACCGAATGCAACGGAAGGACTCAGCTAATTGCCATAAATGCAAG
Organism: Lithobates pipiens; assembly: GCF_037356315.1. Lineage (NCBI taxonomy): Eukaryota > Metazoa > Chordata > Amphibia > Anura > Ranidae > Lithobates > Lithobates pipiens. The sequence continues at coordinate 171,523,599 of NW_027507903.1, forward strand.
GGGGAGGAAGGTACTTGCCTACATATGGCCTGGAAATGCGGAAAAGTGAGACCAATATGGTCGCAGGTGACTGAATTTATTTTGGATCATTTTGATTTGCCTAAAATTTGCTCTCCTCTAAGATGTCTTATTGGGGTCTTGGAGGAAGGAGAGCTGAACGCAAACTCAAAACTGTTTCTTAGGATCCTATTTTTTGGGGTGAAGAAACTCATTTCCAGACGATGGATACATGATGAACAGTTGACACTGGGGATGTGGATAAAAATAATAAATGCTGATGTATAAAATTACCTATGAAGCTAGAGGGGCTCCCAGGAACTTCAGAAAGGTATGGTTTAGATGGGTTGACTTTGAGAATACGTTGGAAGAAGAGAGAGAATAGACCATTAGATTGCTTAGGACTATTCTCAATTTTGTAACTACGACAGAGGGAAGAAAGTGAGGACACTTCTTTAATGTGAACAGAGGTGGGTTATCTCCATTCTACCGAGTGTGACACTGAATGTGGATATCTCATGGGGTGGGAGTTTTTTTTTTTTTTTCATTGGGTTATCCAACTGGTTCTGGTTCTAGGCTAGGGTTGTGTAAAAAAAAAAGTGCATATACTTTTGAAAATGACAGGGTTGGAGTCCTGATTGGTTCAGTTATGAAACCACTGATATGTCCAATGTTACTATTTATAATGAATGTTGCTTTTTTTCATTGATGTTGATGTAATCCATGTCAGATATAATACCTGTATAATACTCGTATGCGCAATAAAAATCTTTAAAAAAAAAACATTTCCCCCACTGGCCATGACTTGGGAACTTTCTTGAGTAGGGAGAAACCGTTTTATTTCCAAAATGCAAATGGCCTGTTCACCTTGCAAGGGGAATTTTCCTCATAGCTTATGAATGTGGTGAATCTCACTTTGAAAAGAATACCCAATCATATGCAAGGAAAAAAAGACTGCGTTTTTCTCTGCACACAATTGCTTGATGATGGAAGTCAGTAGAACTTCGTTCACTAAGCCAAGTTAAAATTCCCTTGCAAACTGCAACTTTCCTTAAAATGTGAATTATGCTGGAGGCGGTCATTGCCATATTTCCCTCCATGGTAAGCATAACATAACTACAGGACATTTAAAGTGAGAATCTATTTAAGATGGCTTTGATTTTAACTTCACCTCCTCTGTTCTCTTCAAAAGCTCTTGTTGTGATGGGTCCTTTCCTTCAAGCAAGCGAATCCGACTTGTTTTCTCTGGATCCTGTGCCTGTTTTTCCAGGTCATTCAATCTGTCGTTACATTGGGAAAGCTGCTCAATAAAGAAAAAAATGTTAACTTTAAGTATTCAGTGATGCAGTAGGTCACCTTGCATGCAACAGAAATGCCAATGGGAAAAAATAAACGCAGAAAATGTAAAAAAAATTCCTACTAAATATAAAAGCTTAACCTGTATTGAGTTAATAAATAGAAAAATATTTGTAACTTTTAAATTGCGTCTTTTTGCGAAATGGTGAAATTTGAACAGACGCAAAAGTGTAAATATACAAATTTCTCAAACATTCTGAAGGTTTTCATTTTTCCCTTACAGCTTTCAGAATTTGTGAAAGACTCCCAAAACCATATATTTTCTGAAAGCATATGACCTCTAGAATAAAAATAAAGTGCTACTGATTTTTTTAGACCCTGCAGTATTTGCGCAAATGTTTATCAAACTAATATATTCACAAAAAATACACTAAAACCATTATTGGCAGATAAAAACATGGCTAATTTTACGAAATTCCTTCTAAATCCCTACTAAATATAAAAGCTTTACCTGTATGGCGTTGACTTGTAATTTGTACCTTTTTGCGAAATGGTTAAAATCGAACGTATGCAAAAATGTAAATATAAAATTTCTCTCAAAATCTGAAGGTTTTCATTTTTTCTCTTACAGTATTCAGAATTTGTAAAAGACCCTCCAAACCATATATTTTCTGAAAGCCTATGACCAGTAGAATCAAAAGAAGGTGCTACTGCTTTTTAAAGCCCCATGATATTTGAGCAAATGTTTTCCAAAGCAAAAAAAATCACTAAAATCGTTATTAGCAGGTGCAAACACAGCAAATTTTTACTGCTAATCTAAAAGCTTAACCTGAAAATCGGACATACGCAAAAGTTTTAGAGCATATAGAGGTTTTCCTTTTTAACAGCTTTCAGAATTTGTAAAAGAGCCACCTCCCCCCCCCCCCAACCATAAATTTTATGAAAGCACATGGCCAGTAGAATAAAAAGAAAATGCTACTGATTTTTAAGGCAGCACAATATTTGTGTAAATGTTTATCAAATCAATATTTTCACAAAAAATACACTAAAATCATTAATAGCGCACATAAACACAACATAACTTACAAAATTGCTGCTAATTTGCTACTAAAGCATTGTTCACATGTGGCATACTAAACCATACATCCATGGGGGGCCATGTTTACCCCCCCACAGGTATGCACAGGTGCATTACTGTGTTCTTGCCAGAGCATCAAAAATAATGGCGCCTATTTATAAAGGGTTAAAACTTATTTATGTTTTTTTTCTTCTATTATAACAAATGGATTTGGCTGATGATAGAGCTGGTCTCTTGCCATTTTCTGCCATATTTTAACAAATGTGAAAACAAGCCAGCAAAATCTATTTTCTAAAAATGTCCCATATACAGTTTGGACACAGGCACAATTTTAGTTTTTTCAGATATTTACCAAAACATATTCAAGCTATAGTTATAAAATGCTATGGGCTGAAAGTACACACACTCAGGTTTAATTTGAGGGTATGTACGTACATCCAAATCGAAGAAAGGGTTTAGAAATTACAGCTTCTAAGATATGCCACCCCCCCCCCCCCCCTTTTTCAAAAGACCAAAAGTAATTGGCCAATTGAATTAAAAGCTGTTTTATGGCCAGTTGCAGGCTTCTCCTTCATTATTCCTTCATCAATTAAGCAGGTAAAAGGTCTGGAGTTGATTCTAAAGCCCCATGCACACTATTACATTTTCTGCAGATTTTTGTCTTCATATTTACCAAAACCATGTAGTGCAAGGGCCTGCCTGCATACAAATTAAAACTCTTAAGGCTTGTACACACTATAAGAAAATTGGGCAAACATTTTTGTCCAAAGAATTTTCATACGAAAATTCCCAAAGGAACAATCTCCAAAATCTTTCTCGTACAGGAACAGAACAAACCATTTTCGTTTAATGTGTACAATTTTCGTACAAGAAAAATCGGAAAAGAAAAACTGAAACTGAAATCAGAAACCATAGACAACAAAAAAAAGCCTTTGTCATACGAGAATATTTGTAAGAATTTTTGTACGAATTTTCTTTCATCAATTCCGATTTGCTGTGAAACCATGAGAAAAATCTAACTAACGTTCGCCCGATTTTCTTCTAGTGTGTACCCCACTTTAAGGTTAGACCTCATATTATATGGTTTTGGTAAATCTGATAAAAATCTGCAGAAAATTGAAGTGTGTATGGGGCTTTAGTCTGGTATTTGGAATCTATTGCTGTGAAACTACATCATGTGTTCAAAGGAGATGTCCCTGCAACTGAAACAGGCCATTGTAAGGCTTCAAAAATGAACAGCAACAGGGGGTTTATTTACTAAAGGCAAATCCACTTTGCACTACAAGTGCACTTGCAAATGCAGTCGCTGTAGATCTGCGGGGGGACTTGTAGTGCAAAGTGGATTTGCCTTTAGTAAATCAACCCCTAGGAGAGGCCAAATTAACAGTTTGGTATATTTTGGTATATTTTGAGGGTAGAAGAACGCGCTAGTAAGCTCAGCATCATAAAAAGGCCTGAATATCCACGAAAAAGACAACAATGTTGGATGATCCTCTCTATGGTAAAGAAAAACATCCAGACAAGTGGACACTCTCCAGGCATATCATTGTCAAAGTCTACAATCAAGACAAGATTTCACAAAGCAAATAAAGAGGGTTCACCACAAGGTGCAAACCATTCTAAGCCTGAAGAATAGAAAAGTCAGACTCGACTTTGCCAAAAAAAAAATCTAAAAAAGCCAGACCAGTTCTGGAAAAGCATTCTTTGGATGGATGAAACTAACTCGCCCCCCCCCTCTTTTCCCGCGGCCTGCCAGGTTACGTGCTGGGATAAAAGGTCTGGTATGGATTTTTTGGGGGAACTCAACACCATTTTTTTTTACATTTGGTGTGGAGTTCCCCTTAAAATCCATACCAGACCCTTCAGGTCTGGTATGGATATTTAGGGGGAACCCCATGTCTTTTTTTTTTTTTTTTTTTTGGACACTGGGTTCCCCTTAATTTCCATACCAAACTTGAAGGGCCTGATAATTGAATTTGGGGGAACCCCACACTTTTTTTTTTTTTTTTTTAATCAATGACTTTTTTTTTTTATGAGGAGCCGACAATTCATTATAGCCGAGTGATTTTAAATGACTTTTTTTCCTGCAGAAATTACACTTTTTGCAGGGACAGTCCCAAGCACGGGAAACATGCGCCCCTTTACAAGCATACTACAGACACCCCCTAGGTATGAAATTTAAAGGAATATTACACTTTTATTGTTTCACTTTAAGCATTATTAAAATCACTGCTCCTGAAAAAACAGCCTTTTTTAAAACTTTTTTTGCATTGATACATGTCCCGGGGCAGAACCCAGGTCCCCAAACACTTTTTAGGACAGTAGCTTTCATATTAGCCTTTAAAATGAGCACTTTAGATTTCTCCCATAGACATGTACAGGGTGTTCCGCGGCTTTTCGAATTTGCCGCAAACACCCCAAATTGTTCCCTGTTTGCCGAACAGGCAATGTTCGAGTCAAACATGAGTTTGATTCAAACTCGAAGCTCATCCCTACTCAATATCCAAAGCGCACAACGTCATATGTAAAACATGGTGGAGGCAGTGTGATGGCATCGGCATACAGTACATGGCTTCCAGTGGCACTGGGTCATTGATGTTTTATTGATGATGTGACAGAAGCAAAGATATACTGTCAGCCCAGATTCAGCCAAATGCAGCAAAGTTGATTGGGTGGCTGTTAGAGATTTTGAGCTTATTACTATTTTAAGTGATAAGTTTCTGAAAAATATATGAAGCACATGAATGTTATAATGTAATTAGTGTTGGTTTCTGAAGGTCACAGAACACACAGGAACAGGACAGCGAAAAGTGGTTTTGCTATGTAAATACTTCTATTCTGAGTTAGGACAATGGGTGGAGTTATGCAACTTAAAGCGGTTCTGCACACATATTAATAACATTTTCCCATTCTGTTCCCTCTAGACCATACATTTGATAATGCCACAGTTTTTTTTTTTTATTAACCTACCTTATGTAATTTGTAATATTTTATTTTCATCCCCTGCGGTGATGGGCGGTCTCTTGCGGGGATCAGCATCACTTCCTGCTGAACCCCGCACTGTCTCCTGGGATCTCGTCCAAGTAATCCCAGGAGACATTGCGGCTAATACAGCCGAAATCTCGCGAGATTTCAAGGACGTGACGTCATCACGCCGGTGTAGTGTCATATTTTGCTGCCTATCACACCGTGCGTTCCAACATAGTTTCAGCAATACAGTTCAGCGAAACCATCACATAATGTTATGGAAGTGACGTTCCAGACAACACAAACACTGGGCCATGCGTTACAACACTAACACTTACACTAACACAGTGTCCTCATCCCTATCCCTGTGCTTCAATGTTCAGTGTCCTCATCCCTATCCCCGAGCTTCAATGTTCAGTGTCCTCATCCTTATCCCGGTGCTTCAATGTTCAGTGTCCTCATCCCTATCCCCGGGCTTCAATGTTCAGTGTCCTCATCCCTATCCCCGAGCTTCAATGTTCACTGTCCTCATCCCTATCCCTGAGCTTCAATGTTCAGTGTCCTCATCCTTATCCCCATGCTTCAATGTTCAGTGTAGTGTCCTCATCGAAACACGGGGATAAGGATGAGGACACTGAACATTGAAGCATGGGGATAGGGATGAGGACACTGAACATTGAAGCAGGGGGATAATGATGAGGACACTGAACATTGAAGCAGGGGGATAATGATGAGGACACTGAACATTGAAGCTCAGGGATAGGGATGAGGACACTGAACATTGAAGCCCGGGGATAGGGATGAGGACACTGAACATTGAAGCCCGGGGATAGGGATGAGGACACTGAACATTGAAGCCCGGGGATAAGGATGAGGACACTGAACACTGAAGCAGGGGGATAAGGATGAGGACACTGAACATTGAAGCTCGGGGATAGGGATGAGGACACTGAACATTGAAGCATGGGGATAGGGATGAGGACACTGAACATTGAAGCATGGGGATAGGGATGAGGACACTGAACATTGAAGCACGGGGATAGGGATGAGGACACTGAACATTGAAGCCTGGGGATAGGGATGAGGACACTGAACATTGAAGCCCGGGGATAGGGATGAGGACACTGAACATTGAAGCCCGGGGATAGGGATGAGGACACTGGACATTGAAGCAGGGGGATAAGGATGAGGACACTGAACATTGAAGCTCAGGGATAGGGATGAGGACACTGAACATTGAAGCTCGAGGATAGGGATGAGGACACTGAACATTGAAGTATGGGGATAGGGATGAGGACACTGAACATTGAAGCACGGGGATAGGTAGGAGGACACTGAACATTGAAGCACGGGGATAGGGATGAGGACACTGAACATTGAAGCACGGGGATAGGGATGAGGACACTGAACATTGAAGCACGGGGATAGGGATGAGGACACTGAACATTGAAGCTCGGGGATAGGGATGAGAACACTGAACATTGAAGCACAGGGATAAGGATGAGGACAGTGAACATTGAAGCTCGGGGATAGGGATGAGGACACTGAACATTGAAGCATGGGAAAAGGGATGAGGACACTGAACATTGAAGCATGGGGCTAGGGATGAGGACAATGAACATTGAAGCATGGGGATAGGGATGAGGACACTGAACATTGAAGCACGGGGATAAGGATGAGGACACTGAACATTGAAGCATATAGCTCAGGATAGGCACTACAAGTCCCAGCAATGCAGAACCTAACACCGCACGTAGCTCAGCATGGTTGGTAAAAAATGATACTAGGTAACAAGGGAAGTATTAGTGTTGTAACGCACGGCCCAGTGTTTGTGTTGTCTGTAATGTCACTTCCGTAACATTATGTGATGGTTTCGCTGAACTGTTTGGAGGGCGATTTGAATTTTCCATTGTTCTCCAGGGCAAACAGGTAAACATGACACAGCTCTGCTCTGTAGCTACAGAGCATGTGCGAGAACCGGCAAAGCATGCTGGTTAGAAAACCCAGGAAATAAGGAGGAAGTTTTGCTTGTGGGCTTCACTTGCCCACAACAAAAATGACAACGGCCGAACATTGTGAATATAAACGAACATTTTGCACAAAAAACGGACATGCAGCAGTCAGAAAACTAAGACAAGTAAGCCTTTTTATATAAAAACATCAATGTTAAAGCATAACCATAAAAAAATATTTTTCTCAGCAGTGCAGAACCGCTTTAACTATAGACTGAAGCCATATAAACATATATGCAAGAATGGGTGTTACTCTAGTGACATGCTGACGTGACATTATGAAACCGTATAAGAATCCAAGAAGGTTGAATGGCTAGGTAGGAAGAGGGACGGAACCCTACACTATGGGGAATGTAACATCTGATATCCCTCCCTCCCTCTGAAGTTAAACATACCATATGTTACCAGATGTCATTATGTAAGTCTTGTCTTTGCTTATATTTCTGAAGAATAAACAACTTTTTTTTGAAGTATTGTATGAACTAAGGATTCTGCTATTTCTACTATGAAACAAATTCCTAAACATTTTGGTGGAGACGCGGCCTTGGATAAAGACAGACACACTTCTCCTTCAAACACCCATTAGGAGAGATGACGCAGACATATTTACACAAAGATTTTGCTATTCATCCAGAAATGCCCTTGATTGATACTAGAATACTAGATATTATTATATCTTTCTTCAATTTGGTGAGCCAGCCACAGTGGTCTTTTTTTTTTCCCCCACTCCTTGACAAAGGGGGGAGGTTAACACAATTTTGTGATTGATCAAGCCTCAAGAAAAAATGATCAAAGAACCCAGAAAGAGACGTTTGTGTTATGTCAGATGTGCACAACAGTCCAGTAAAAGACGAAGGGTGAGTTTTTTTTTTTTCTGTTTTTCTCACCTCTAGCCAAAGTTTGCAACTTTGTACGAAGAAAAAACGAAAACCTGACCTACGAGGTTGACTGTCAAGGCCAATTGGACAGTCTGCTTCAAGTTATTCTGGAAATCCAGAGCTTGCTTTGTGAAAACAGAACATTACGTACGTGGGGATTTCTGCCAAGGTTAGTTCCTAAGAAGGTGAAAAAGTCTTGCATAATAAAATATTGGGTTATTGCCCAAGAAGAAAAATAAGTGTTCGAACAGGAACTAAGACTTCACGTTATTTAAAAAAAAAAAAACACCATTGTAGGTACAACGGGCAGATGTACTCTTTGGGTGAGCTAATATGAAAGTCGGATTTTGATGTTTGAAGCTGGACGGTCCAAGGACAAAGGCTAAGCTAGAACAACAGGTATACACTACAGCAAACAAATTCAAGGAACAAGGCAAAAGCTACAAAAAAATGATTCTTCAAAGGAAAAAAAGAAAAGATAAGGACTATATTCTTCCAAGAAAAAGCAACGAACGAAAGAAAAAGCAGCGGACGAAAGAAAAAGCAATGACCAAAAGAAAAGGCAACGAACAACAGATAAAGTTAAGACATTATTCATCTCTTGATTTTTTTTTTAAGTGTACACAGGACTATCATACTAAACAAGGGGTGAGTGTTTTTGTTTATATAAAAGGATAACATGGGATGGTTAACATCTGAAGGCTCAGAAGTACAGTATGTCCCTGTACTATCTGGAATTAAAACATTCCATATATATGGAATACAGAAATACATGCAGTAGTAAGGTAATAATGCCAGAATGTAAAGAAGTTCTTTAATAAGTAAACTAAGTTTAATGCTGCATGTAAATGTTTATGAATATTTAAGCCCTGAACAACAGAAAATGTGTGTTATTAGATGTGGTCATTCTAAAACACATAAAAGGGGGCAGAACAAAGTTTTCAGAGAAAAAAAAACTATTGATTAAGATAGTGGAAAACATGGTGTTTAGTGTTTTACAAAAATCCTACAGATTGTTCACCTAGAAGAGGGTTCATGGATGAGAAAAAATAAATATTTAAAAAGGTATTACTTACTAAGTAATTGTTTTAAAAAAAAAAAGATTTTTGGGCCTTACTAACTTTTTTTCAAGAGTTCATTTTTGCAAAGTATCTGTCTGGGCAAATTTTTATGAATTCTAAAGGCTTATTGAGGATATAGGGCAAATATTTTTAATATAAAAATATAAGCTGCGCTAAATCCCACAAACATCAAATTGTGTATACATAAATAAAGTAACAATGAATTATGGGCTGTTCCCAGCCTCTAAACATAAATTAATATGAAATCAAACCATAAATAATAAATGCATATAAATATTACAAACTCAGACCATGCAAACCGCCTATTCCTTGCAGTATAGGACCAAGTCGCATGCCCCTATGTATAGCAATACAAACTCTAAATACTCCCAGTGTATGGATTACAAGTCTGTATGTGTAAATCAAAAGAGAGTTCTTTCAAGAATGTGAATAAAAGTCCTCCACAAATGAACCATAAGCGATCCACTGCTGTGTGCGATTAAGTAGTGCTTGATCCGCCACCAAAAAAATTAAATTTGCCGCTTAACAGAAAATTGTGACCCCCCCACTACCGAGGGTCACAAAAGGCATATGAATATATAATCGTCTCCCAATCCAGAGGGGTCCTCGATATTCTCCTTGCGTCACCACTCCAATATAAGGATTGTAGAAAAACGCTCCCAAAAAATCTTTCTCATAAATTCAGAGGGACTCAGGATAGGTATACCAAAACCATGGAAGAGAAATAGAACTCCAAATAGTGTAAAACCCTTTATTACTAAAAACCAAAAAGTAAAATTGCACTTACAGTGTATAAAGAAATCATCAGCCTTAAGTCCGTTGCGCCGGCCGGACGCATGCGGACAGACCCGTTCTCCTGGAACTGTTCCAAACACGAGGTAACGTTAGCGTATCGCTCAGCCCATTATTCCTACCCTGTAAGGCGTCTTTAAAGAAATATTGGGGTTACCTGCCACAACCACCATTGAGACAGATCTTGCGCACAGAGCCCTGAAACCCCCATCCCAAGATGTGAATGACCCAAGGGACATCATTTGCAAGTTGCACAACTACATGCTTAAAGACCGCATTATGCATAAAATGTGTGGCAAACCCTACTTTGATTTTGATGGCGCGCACTTAGCCTTCTACCCTTGTTTTGTCCACCGGACTGGTAGAGTAGGGAGGGGACCCATGCACACTAGTTATGTTCTGATTGTTTGCAACGTGCCTAGCTGAACCCGCATTTCCTAGAAACCTCCTAAAGTGGACAACCCCCTTCTCTCCCTCCTATGCCGTACACAGTTAGGTGTGGTGGGTGAAGGCCCCTCACCTTCTCCCCTATGTTGGCTCACATACCCCACACAGGCCACCCTTTGTTTTGGGTACCGATCCCTATTGGGATCACGGGTCGGATTTCGGGCCTCCCCCCCCCCATAGGGGATGAGGTCTCAAACCTTAGATGTCTCAACCCTTAGATGTCATGCATGTTCAGATGGCGTGAGCCATTCTGTTTTATTTGTTGTGTCTCTGATATTTATCTCACGTGTTTTTCCTATCTTTCTCCCTCCTTTCCCCCTCCCCTCTTCTCCTCCTTGTATCCTCTCCCTCCCCCCTTTTTCCAGAAGCGACCTGCTGCATCGTTGCCCATACTGAGTGAACCACTGATCTGAACACCTCAAACATCTCCAGACCTCACCATGGCTGCTTTAGAGGTAAGCTCATATAATTGCAGAGGCCTCTGCTCCCCACATAAGCGTAACAAATTATGGTGGGATTTAAAACGATTAAAAACACTGGTGGTCTTTCTACAAGAGACTCACTTCACCCCCCAGTCACTTCTTAAGCTACCCACCCACCTCTTTAATCAGTGGTTCCTCAGAACGTCGCCGATATAAAAAAAAAAAAAATCCAGAGGGATGGCCATCGCAATACACAAATCTTGCCCATTCCAGCCCACTGGCAATAAAATAGACCCCCTGGGCAGATATGATTTCCTGAAAGGCAGTTTAGCTGGACAAACGTGTACGTTTGCGACGATCTATGCCCCCAATGCCAACCAACTCGCTTTCATTGACTCTACTTTGGAGCTATTGGCTGACTTTAGAGAAGGCCTCTTCATCCTCGGAGGGGACTTCAACATCACCCCTGACCCCATGCTAGACACGTCCAACGTTGGACCCCCACATTCCTATGCGTTTCTCAAACATTTCCGCAAGACACTCCAATCCCACCTCCTGATAGATGGCTGGAGAGTACTGCACCCCTCAGACCGAGACTTTAGTTACTACTCCAAGGTAAATGATGTTTACACACATATAGACCACATATATGTAGACCACAATACCCTGGAGCTCCTACAGTCTGCGTCCATTGGCAACAAAACTATTTCTGACCATGCCTTCGTCCTCCCTTCAGGCACACACAGGTCCTGGATGTGGAGGCTGCAAGACAATCTACTGGATGACGAGGTGGTAGTAAAGGAGATAACTGACACCTTAACCCATTACTTTAGAGAAAATTTTACTGACGACATCAATGAGGGCGTAATATGGGAAGCCCATAAGGCTGTAGCCAGGGAAGTGCTGATCTCTAAAGGGTCTAAACTTAAATGGGCATGCCAAGCAGACTTTCAAAGAGTATACACAGCCCTTCAAAAAGCTAAATTCTAACACAAGGCAAGTGGGGGCCCAAAGCACTGAAGAAACGAACTGAGCTGCGGGAACTGTTCCTGCGCCTTTTAGACCGCCAAACTCACAAACAGTTTCGATACATGTCCCATAAATTCTACAAACATGGGAATAAGTGTGGACGGATACTTGCGCGGGCACTCAGGAAAAGATACGCACAGGCATACATACAAAAATTGCACTCCACCTCAGGGAAACTGACAGTACAATCCTCCAAAATTGCCTTGGGGTTCCGAGACTACTATGCTAAGCTGTATAATTTAGACTCCGAGCTCCCTCCCAACATACGAGACACCAAACAAGCAGTCCAGGAATACCTTACCTCAGCGGGCACCCCTCCCACTCATAGAAGACCAATGTTCAACTCTAGTGCTACCGATCACCCCAATCGAACTTGGGGCGATGGTAGAGTCCTTGCCCAATGGTAAAAGTCCCGGCCCAGATGAGTTTACTAAAGCGTAGTACAAGACTTTCTTTCCCCAATTAGTGACACCTATGTGTTAACATTTCAACTCCATAGCAGGGGGTAAAGATATCCCCTTCGAGGCACTTCTGGCTCACAGCACCGTAATCCCGAAGGAGGGAAAAGACCCCACTGTCACCCAAAGTTACCACCCTGTTTCTCTCCTCAATTTGGACATAAAAATTCTGGCAAAAATCTTAGCCAATAGACTTAATCACCTCATGCCTGAGACCATCCCCCCTGACCACGGGTTTCATAACAGGTAGAGAGGCTAGAAACAACTTCCTCAGAGCAATCCAACTTATTCACTGGGCCCGCACCCGCCCAGACCCCCAGCCCTATATAATACTATCGAAAGACGCGGAAAAAGCTTTTGACCGTGTTGACTGGTCCTATTTGAAAGCAGTACTTGGGTCACTGGGGCTAGGGCCACGAATGATGGCATTGATTATGGCCCTTTATTCCACACCGTACATGCAGGTCAAAGTGAATGGGACCCTCTCATCCAGCTTCCCCATCAGCAATGGCATGAGGCAGGGGTGCCCCCTCTCACCCCTCTTATTTGCCCTAGTGCTGGAGCCATTGCTCTACACTGTGCGAGCTAGTAAAGACATTAAGGGCCTACAGGTTGGCAACATGGAACACAAGCTCTCGACGTATGCTGATGATGTCCTATTCCACCTTTTCGGACCCCCTGATCTCATTGAATAACCCGATGACGGAACTCAAGCATTTTGGATCAATCTCTAATTTTAGGATATATTTCACCAAATCTGAAATTCTCCCCATCTGTCTGCCCCCCCCCCCCCCCCCATTAACCATGAGTCTTAAGGCGGTCTTCCCTTTCACCTGGGCCACGTCATCCCTGCAATACCTGGGTATTCAACTTATGGATTGCTTTGACACCTTGTACACGGCCAACTACCCCCACTGCTTACCGGTCCAAAAAGATCTCTCACGATGAACACATTTTATGGTTAGGACGGGTGATATCATAAAAATGAACATACTACCACAAATACTCTTCTATTTACAAATGCTACCGATCCCCCTACCCAGACTTTTCTTTGACCATTTGTCCAGTATGCTGTCTGAGTTTGTATGGAATGCATGAAAACCCAGAATACCTCTAAATGTACTAAGGCGACCAAAACATGAGGGGGTCTGGGAATCATGGACATAAGACGATATTACCAAGCCATAGTCTTCCAAAGGATACTTGACTGGCGTTTTAATACCCATTCAAAACTCTGGGTTTCCCTGGAGAAATGTCTGGTGGGCAGGAATTTATCCTATGCACCATGGCTGCCCCGGGAACATAGGGGACTATCTTCGATGACCTCCCCACTGACAGCTCAGGTGCTCTCAGTCTAGGACCGGATCAACTCGCTGCTAAAAATAGCCCCCCATGTTTCCTTGGGCCCCATTGAGTGGGTTCCTGTGGTTTCCCTCAAGCGAGCAGATGGCCTTTTTTGGGCCGTGGGTGGATGATGAAAATGCCAGCTGCAGCAAACTCATGAAAGATGGTAAGCAACTGAGCTTTGACGCTCTACAAGCTGGGCATTAGGGCTCACGTATGAACTATTGGAGGTACAGACCATTGCACCAATTTTTTGAGACACATGGCCGCTCAATAAGAGACCTTTCTTCCCTCACCCCGTTTGAGCGCCTCTTCATAAATGAAGACCCTACCCCCCACATGGTGTTGGAATTGTACCGACTCCTAGGCTCAGATACCCATCAGACTAAATATTCAGAGGTGGGAAAGAGACTTGGGGCAGGAGCTCATCGACCCAAAATGAATCCACTTCTACCAGCTCACCCACTCATCCTCCATAGACTCCAAAACACAAGAAACAAACTATAAGATAATGTCCCGTTTTTGTGCCGTGTGTCGGCGGACATGGCACGCATATATGCCTCTGAGCTATGCTGGCGTGGCTGTGGACACAGAGGTACGCTTATACACATATGGTGGGGGTGCCCCCTAATCATATCCTTCTGGAAAGACATCAAAGACCAAATAAAACTCATAACGGGGATAGATGTCCCTTTCCCTCCGGTGCACTTCCTCCTGCATGTCCCCCCGACCCCACTCAATCAATATAAAAAAAAGCATGCTGCTCCACCTGCTGAATGCAGCGAATTTAATGTAGAAAATTTATTGGAAGCAGCCCAGAATCCCTACCAGGGAGGAGTAGATCAGCAGGCTGAGTGCAGTCGGGGAGGCCGAGGACTGGATAGTGACCTGCCGGGCTGGTTTATTGGTGTCTGGACACCCTGGACGGAATATGTCACAGACACTAGATATGTGCTCTCTGTCAGTACTAGAATCCCTTTAGGACCCAGCACAACTCACCTGACACAGCCTGTGTCTGGGAAACAACAGTGATTGGCCAGCTCACGTTTAAATCACCTGTATCAGCATTCAGTCAGTGCTCGTGTTAGAGTTCACTTGTGTTTGATCCAGCTGATAGTTGCTCTTTGTCTTTCGTGTTTGACTCGGCTTGTTTGACCATCCTTGCTTGCTTCTGATTCAGTACCGTTTGGATTCTGATCTACCTGTGTATGACCCAGCTTGCCTAGACTACACTTTACCTGATTCTACTAGTACCCTCATCTGCAGCAGTGAACCACAAGGTCCAGCAATCATATATCCTCATCTACAGCAGTGAACTACAAGGTCCAGCAATCATCTATCCTCATCTACAGCAGTGAACTACAAGGTCCAGCAATCATCTACCTTCATCTGCAGCGGTGTACTACAAGTCCCAGCTGACCTGCTCTGCTTAGACCTGCTCATGGTATGTGCTTTGAACTCTTGTATAATCAGCACACCTGAACTGTTACTTGTTATCTGCTCCTAGCCTGACATTAACACGAGCCAATACATAAAGGGAAACCTATCATGAATCCTGAACAGGCTCAGTTGTTTACACAAGAACTTTGCCGTTTATCACATCAAGTTCAGGAAATGGCCACAGAGCTCACCAAGGTGCAATCTCCTTCTACTACCACCATTACAAAAACTCCATCTGAACCAAAAATTCCTTTGCCCGACCGGTTTTCTGGTGACTGTAAAGGGTTTTGCAACCTTAAAAACAGCTGCAAATTATATTTCAAGTTGAGGCCATCCTCGTCTGGCCCTGAAACTAAGAGGGTTCAAATCATTATCTCTCTACTACAGGGTGACCCCTAGGCTTGGGCCTTTAACCTGGAACCAAACCATCAAGCCCTGCTAACAGTAGATGCCTTCTTTGAAGCCCTTGGGTTGCTATATGATGATCCAGATCGTGCTGCTACTGCAGAATCGACCCTGCGTAACTTAAAACAAGTAACTACCACAGCTGAAATGTATTGCTCAGAGTTTCGCAGGTGGGCCCTGGAATCTGGCTGGAATGATGCAGCTCTCCGCAGCCAGTTTAGAATTGGCCTTTCAGATGCTATTAAAGACGCTCTGGTCAACTTCTCCTACCCAGCCTCACTGGAGAAGGCTATGTGTCTAGCCATTAGAATTGACCGCCGCCAGCGAGAGAGGAGGTGAGAACAAACAATGGCTGTGGCAAACTATATACCTTCCTTACCACCTGATTATTCCATCTCCAGTGCCAAATCTGAGGAAGAGCCTATGCAGTTAGGCTCCACCCGGTTATCTGCCCAGGAACACAAACGCCGGCGTAATATGGGACTCTGCTTATACTGTGGCCTCAAGGGTCATATGCTCCGTTCGTGCCCTACACGTCCGGGAAACTCCAGGACCTAGGTGATTGCGGGGAGGTCACCTTAGGTCTACTCTCATCTCCCCAGGGGGACAGTCGTATACTTTTACCCGCTGTCATTCACTTTGGGACAGGGGCTCATGAACTGCTGGCCTTGGTGGATTCTGGAGCAGCTGAGAATTTTATTGATAAAACTCTGATCACCTCTTTGTCCCTGGAAACTCATGCTCTAGATTGCCCAGTCCGCCTGATCTCCATGGATAATCAGCCTCTCTCACAAGACCTAGTGCTCCAATCCACCAACCCTTTCCAGTTACAATTAGGGGCTTTGCATTGGGAGAAGATTTGATGTCTTGTCATTGACTCTCCAGCCACTCCTTTGATCCTAGGCCTTCCTTTGCTTCAGAAGCACAATCCTGTAATTGACTGGCCAACAGGAGATATTCTGGCTTGGTCCAATGTAAAAAGAGCTGCATCCAGCACCTTGTTCGACTTGATACCTGTCAAGTGGGAATGGAACAGATTCCGCTTTGTTATAAGGACTTTCAGGGATGTGTTTTCTAAAGGAATTGCTGACACTTTACCTCCTCATCGCAGTTATGATTGTCCCATTGACCTCTTGCCTGACACTACACCTCCTTGAGGGAGAGTCTTTCCACTGTCTGAACTAGAGAATCTTGCTTTGCAAGAATACATCCAGGAAAACCTAGCTAAGGGTTTCATCCGCCCCTCCACTTCTCCCGCAGGAGCAGGATGCTTCTTTGTCCCGAAGAAAGATGGAGGACTGAGACTTTGTGTTGATTACAGAGGTCTGAATAAAATAACTGTTCCCAATTGGTATGCTCTCCCTCTCATCACAAATCCAGGGAGCCAAAATCTTCTCCAAACTGGACTTAAGGGGAGCCTATAATCTGGTGCGAATCCGTGCAGGCAATGAATGGAAGATGGCCTTTAACACCAAGGATGGTCATTACGAATGTCTTGTCATGCCTTTCGGCCTCAGGAATGCACCAGCCTTCTTTCAGAACTTCATGAATGACATTTTCCTTGACATGTTGGGTCGCTTCATGCTTGTATATTTAGACGATATTTTGATATACTCTCCCAATCTTGAAACACATCAGAAGCATGTCTGCTCGGTATTAGCCCGACTAAAGACTCACTCCCTTTTTGTAAAGCCTGAAAAATGTATTTTCCATGTTAATCAAGTACCTTTCCTGGGTTAACTCATTTCTGACACAGGCCTCACCATGGACCCAGTCAAGGTTCAAGCCATTTTAGACTGGGCACCACCTTCAGACCTGAAGGCAGTTCAACGCTTCCTGGGCTTTGCAAATTGCTATTGAAAATTCATTAAGAACTTTGCCACCATTGCACATCCCATCACCTCTCTCACCAGGAAGACTCCTACTACATTTAAATGGACTACTGAAGCCCAGGCAGCCTTCACTCAGTTAAAGAAAGCCTTTACCTCTGCACCAATTCTACGCCATCCTGTTCCTGAGCTACCTTTTATTGTAGAGGTAGATGCATCTGAAGTAGGGTTGGGGGCGCTTTTGTCACAAAAAGATCCTGTAAATGCTGCCATCCACCCTTGTGCCACCTTGTCCCGTAAATATTCCCCAGCAGAGCGCAATTATGATATAGGCAACAGAGAACTTTTAGCCATTAAGCTAGCTTTGGAGGAGTGGAGACATTGGCTGGAGGGAGCTCGCTATCCATTCATAGTTCTGACTGACCACAAAAACCTTGAATATATCCATTCTGCTAAAAGACTGAACTCGCGTCAAGCCAGGTGGTCATTGTTCTTCTCCAGATTTGACTTCACAATTTCTTATTTACCAGGTCCAAAAAACATTAAGGCTGATGCCTTGTCTCGCAGCTTTTTATCAGTCTCCTCCTCCGCTTCCTCCACAACCCATTATCTCTGAGGATAGGATTTTGGCTTTTACCCAGACTGACATCTCTGAGGCCTTGTTACCAGCACAGGTTGAAGCCCCTCCCTCCACTCCCTCTGGTATGCTCTTTGTGCCCCTGGCTCTTCGTTTGCAGGTATTGCAACAAGTACATGCATCAAAACCTGCAGCACATCCAGGATTTAGACAAACTTTTGAGATTGTCTCTTGCAACCTCTGGTGGCCATCGCTTAGGCAGGATGTGTTAGCCTTCGTCCAGGTCTGTGAAGTTTGCGCCAGAAGCAAGAGCAGTACCTCTAAGCCCCCCGGTCTCCTTCGTTCTCTACCAATACCTACCTGTCCCTGGACCCATTTATCTATGGACTTTATCACAGACTTGCCTCTGTCCCAGGGATGTTCCACGATCTGGGTGGTGGTAGACAGGTTCAGTAAGATGGCCCACTTTGTTCCGCTTCCAGAGCTTCCATCTGCTAAAGAACTGGCATTTTTATTCATTAAGCATATTTTCAGGCTCCATGGGGCACCAGTTAACATTGTCTCTGACCGTGGCTCTCAGTTTATAGCCCAGTTTTGGAAGGCCCTTTGCTCTCAGCTGGGGATTAAATTATATTCTTCAGCATACCATCCTGAGACAAATGGCCAAACAGAAAGGACTAATCAGACTCTAGAGAAGATGGTACGTTGTCTGATGGCCAAAGATGAGGTGGAGTGGGTCAACATCCTTCCATGGGCAGAGTTTGCCTTTAATAATTGTGCCAGCACATCTACAGGGACCTCTCCTTTCTTTTGTGTTTACGGGTTGCATCCTTGTGTGTGCTCCTTTGATCTTCCGCCCTCTGATGTTCCAGATGCCAACACCACGATTGAACATTTCTCCAAAATCTGGTCCGATGTAAATCGTGCTATTTCTCGCTCTGTGCAGGCTTTTAAGAAAACTGCTGACAAGAAGCGCTCAAAGGCACCAGGATATAAAGTTGGTGACAAAGTGTGGTTATCATCTCGGAATCTGTCCCTGCATGTTCCATCTAAAAAGCTTGGCCCAAAATTCATCAGGCCTTATGAAATTTCGGAGATTGTTAATCCTGTGTCCTACAGATTAAAACTTCACCCATCCATGCGCATTCCAAATGTCTTTCATGTTTCATTGTTGAAACCTGTTCATTCCAGCCTCCTAGTAAATGAACCAGAGCCTGTGGATGTGTTGGACAGTCAAGAATATGAAGTGGCATTTATTCTTGATTCCAGACGAGTGCGCAATTCCTTGCAATATCTCGTTCATTGGAAAGGGTTCGGCCCAGAGGATCGATCTTGGGTACCAGCTCGTGATCTTCATGCTGATCGACTTAAGAAGAAGTTCCATATCTGTTATCCAAGTAAGCCTGGGGGTGCAGGAGCAACCCCTCAAGAAAGGGGGGGTACTGTCAGTACTAGAATCCCTTTAGGACCCAGCACAACTCACCTGACACAGCCTGTGTCTGGGAAACAACAGTGATTGGCCAGCTCACGTTTAAACCACCTGTATCAGAATTCAGTCAGTGCTCGTGTTAGAGTTCACTTGTGTTTGATCCAGCTGATAGTTGCTCTTTGTCTTTCGTGTTTGACTCGGCTTGTTTGACCCTCCTTGCTTGCTTCTGATTCAGTACCGTTTGGATTCTGATCTACCTGTGTATGACCCAGCTTGCCTAGACTACACTTTACCTGATTCTACTAGTACCCTCATCTGCAGCAGTGAACCACAAGGTCCAGCAATCATATATCCTCATCTACAGCAGTGAACTACAAGGTCCAGCAATCATCTACCTTCATCTGCAGCGGTGTACTACAAGTCCCAGCTGACCTGCTCTGCTTAGACCTGCTCATGGTATGTGCTTTGAACTCTTGTATAATCAGCACACCTGAACTGTTACTTGTTATCTGCTCCTAGCCTGACACTCTCTAGCCTAGATACAGCTTTGTTGGAACTGGCAGAACCATCCCTTAAAACCTGCAGGCAATTAAGAACCTAGAAGAAGGGAAACCAACCCCCTGACTGACAGTAGCTACTGGAGTTCATCTACACTGTTGGCTCTATTCGGAGGTGGTGTGCTCAGTGTGGCCATGATCAAGGCTTCCTACAAGAATGCAGGTACGATCAGTTCGCACCCTTCCTATCCCCCTTCTTCCCTTTCCCTTCTTCCTTCTCTTTTCCCCCCTCTGTCCTTCCTTCTGTACACTTCAAAAGATATACGCTTCTTTTTTTATATTGTTGCCGTTTAAATGACTAAACGATATGCCGCTGGTGGACACAGTGGCATAGAAGCCTCTATGCTCACAGGACAGACCCCTGACTTACAGGGGGCACTGGACGTCCCGCCTGGGTGTATACTGTTGCTCTCTGGTGCCCCGGATATGCACGGGGGTTAGAGGGAGGTTTGATGGAGGCTATTGGGCCCTCCCCTCTCTGCCCCTGTCCACTGATCAAGGGAACATACATTTACTACACTTTTATGGACAGCCCCCCCTGGCTCATCACCAGGGGAAGGGTTGTCATCCAGGAAGGCCGATGTACTCTACTTGCCCTTCACACCTCCACAGCTGTTTATATCACTATTCCTAAGACACCTACTTTAAACTACTAACTGGGGAAGGCACCTAAGTCTTCTCACACAACATCCATAAACATTGCTTTTGTTGTTGTACTTGTTTCTCTGTTCAACCTGTTTACTCATATTGTCTACACATGCAAGACCCTCTGGGTCAATGATTTAATTCTATGAAAAACATTGGACATGTCCTTTTATATGTTTCTTTACAAAAAAGAAAGATTATACAAAAAAATTGATGCAGTGTGATGGAGTCACAGTTGTGTAAATGAATCACTAAATTGGTGTTCTTTTACAAAATTAAAGCAATTGTCAGTGTAAAGAAAAAAATACAATAATCTGGTAAGATTATTATTTTACAAGATTTAATTTAGTCACAGGCTAAAGAGGGGGACGATGACATTTTGTCTTAGTTAGAATCAGTACAGACTGATAATGGAGATAAAATGTACTGTAAAAAAATTTTTATTCCGACAATAATGGATATAGTTATTTTTAAATGAAAATTTATTTTTGCATATCCAGGTACCTGACTGACTGATTTTTTTGTTTAAGCTAATAAAAGAAATTCTGAACTACTCATTTTAGAACACTTTGTCATCAAACTTCTGAATATTGTTTTATTTGTTTATAGAACAATCCAAAAGGAAAGAGTAACCTGATACTACTAAGTATTGAGGGATTTTGCAAATCTATATAGATGGATTATATTAGTTTTTTCACCTGCTAAAGGAGGATACAAGGATGTTTTTTTTTTAGTTAATGTTTCTTTTTGATAAATTGAGGTAGTTCTAGAAAAAATTATATTTTTAACAAAAGCTAAGTTGTTGGAAAACATATGTCATATTCCATTGGGGCTGGATTTCAAACCAAATGATTTCAAATTTTATAGGGCTGTTAATGAAGGATATGTATGCAATTTTAGGTATTTAGTAAAGTTTTTGTTTCTTATCTTAAGTATTCAGGTATTGTAGAACGTATGAATAATATTATAAAGTCTAAATAGGGTAAGATGATTCAAGAAAAAGGTAAAGATTGGGTGACTTATTTACCTGCTATATTAGTTTAAAAACGTTAGTATTTTCTAAACATAGGGTTTGTTAACTTTTTGAGTTAATGACAGGATGTCTTTTGAGATTAGCATACTTAATTATTTATATAATCTGTTGTATAGAAAGAAGTGTGGTTGCAAACATTGCAAATAACAGGTACAGGTATTTCAGAAGTTTAATGTATGAAAGTGGTGTTGCGCTCCTTAAATAAATATAGCAATAAATATGTGAAGTACACAATGTACAAGATTAAAAGTGAATATTCCTACAAACTATAAACGCATGAAAAAAAAAAAAAAAAAAAGGTGCATTCAATAAAGTGCATACAAGTGCTCGGGTAGGTACATAATATATCCAAAGTGCACAAATTGCAGTGATAATAGAATCTGCAACGTGATTAAAAAACACTCAATAATCTAATATCAAAGGTGCAACAAGGAAAAAATACATATATGACAATAAAATCAAAAAAATAAATAGATTATATAAAGTATATTTCACAGTCCGCATTAGATCATGCACTGCAAAAGAATATATTAATCCACTCTATGTGCAAATATCTGGTAATCCCGTGAGTGAGAAAAAAATATATATAACAATAAAATTATAGACAGATTAATGTATTGTATAAAGTATATTCCACAGTCCGTATCGGATCATGCACTGAAAAAAGTCCACTCTGTGTGCAAATATCTGCTAATCCCGTGAGTGACTCTTTATTCCATAGGTGATAGCGTGCAAGGTGTCCACACACTGGTAGCAATGGCTACCTTACCTTACTGCTGTAAGGGAACAGCATATATCCTTTTGAGCAGGTGGTAGATGTAAACAACAATGGATGCCCCCCTCTCTCGGTCCTCAGTCAAAGGTAGCATATACATCCATAGGAGAAGAGAAAATGCTAATAGTGAAGTATGTAATGCAATCCGAACTTTATTTTTTTAAAAAGGACACAGTCCAGGGTACTCACATTTAGCATAAACCATAAATGCAAAAAACTTTACACGAAGCGACAGCATCAAACGAACGAGCAGGTAGTGTGTACTACGAACATCACTTCCGGTATCCTCCTAGTCCAATCCTACGCGTATCGTCACTTGGACATGTGACTTCATCAGGGAATAGATTGTAGGAGGACGCTGCCCCTTAAATACCGGGTATAGATCGCGGCCATTTTCTTGTAGCCCGCTAACTGCTATAATAGCATTTGGATGGCAAACACCTTCGGCCATCTTGCTGTAGCCAGTATATTAAAATGGGGGTACGAACGCTATGGTCGTCGTTTCCCAATACGTATTATCAAGTAGGGGGAGAAAGAAGGTCCCTCACGTCACGATACACCTCATATAATTTACCACTAATTGCACTTTCGGAGAAACGAGCGTTCTAGTGGCCATCTTTCCGAAGCGCAAAACGCCTTGTCATGAGTCGTGGCGGCCATCTTCCCATAGTTCAAAGGACAGTGAAGTAAACCGCCAGCTATACTCATAACAACAGACGGAACAGAATATAGGCTATCGGACGTACATCCCATTACTACTTCAATGGCCTAATAAAGTACATTATATAGCCACAGAAATATCTATATGGTTACAATAATAGAGCCTTGCTCCATAGTGCTTATGGCTTTTGAGCACTCACGGCTAAAAACAAACAACAAAACAATAGCAACTACGGCCAAACTGCCAAGGATAATATATTACACTAAGGTTAAAACATTATAAAATAGCAGTGGCGCTGGGTTATGTACACATATGTAGCTATTGGGGTCACCCTTATTAAAAGGGGGAAATATAAAATGATAACATAAAATTGAGATCCAGAAAAAGTAAAAAGTTAAAATTAAAATTAGAGCATATATTTAATCACAAAGCTAACCAGAGAGTTTTAATTTAAATCTTTTAAAAAATACCCAAAAGACCATATCTAAAACCTATCGTCCATCAATAAACAGGGGATTATAGACCTAGAGTAGGTTAAAATATTATACTAAGGAACCTACCCTAATTTAAGATAGTAATAACAGTATCAATAAAATCAATCATAATTGCAACAGGGGTTCCAAACACAGACTAGATAAAAATATATATATATTGAGCCTTATCCTGATGTAGGGTGGTGATATCAATATTCAACATCAATTCAGTATGATTACTAGAGGGGAGTTAGCCCAGATCGGAAGAGATATTCTACCTCAAAGGAGGAGATGGGAGAGTGGCTAAATGATACGAAAAAAATTCAGAAAAAAGTCATTTCCTGGTGGATACCGGAAGAGAGGTCAGACAGTACCCACTATAACATAGTATCACAAGCTTAAGGATTATTAAAAACTTATTAAAAATTATTAAAAGATTATTAAGAATATATAACACAGGGTAAACCCCTAAGGATATTAAAATTACTAAAAAATTACTAAAAATCGCTAATGAAACAGTTAAGATCGAAGTCAACATTCAGGCCCTGAGGTACAAAGGTATCTAACGTGAATATCCACTTGGATTCTAATTGGCTGAGTGTTCTAACCTTGTGACCTCCCCGCCAGTGCTTCTTATAGGGCTCAATTCCCCAAAACGTGAGGTGGGTTGGGTCTTTATTATGATGTGTGCAGAAATGCCTTGATACACTATGTTTATCGAACCCATTGATAATATTCTTAACATGTTCTTTTATTCGCACTCTTAGGGGTCTCTTAGTGCGGCCTATATACTGTAGGCCACAGCTACACTGTAAAGCATACACAGCGCCTTCTGTGTTACAGCATATGAAGTCTTTCACCTTATAGGAGTTCCCTGTACTTGTAGATTGAAAAATGAACTTCTTTTCAGGTGGACATCTCGTTCTTTTACATGCGTAACACCGCTTACAAGGGAAGAAGCCTTTTCCCGTAAAAAAGGTCAGCCCATTGAATGGTGGATCGGGGATATTTTTTACAACCTTATCTCTTAAAGTTGGCGCCCTCTTGTACACAAATTTGGGACATCGCGGCAATACATCTTTCAAATGCACATCTAAACATAGAATGTGCCAATGTCTCCTAACGATCTTTTCAAACTTCTTGTGTTGTGCATTATAGTTCAAAACAAAGGGCACCTTATTATCTCCTGCCTTCACAGTTTGTTTATCTCTAATAAGATCTATCATATTCAGTCTTTCAACTTCCGTGATCTTTATTTCAATCTCTTCTTTCTTATAGCCTTTGTTCATAAATCTCTCTCCCATCCTTTTAGCTTGTGTCCGGTAGTCTTCCGTATCTGTACAGTTTCTTCTCAGACGCATGAATTGACCTTTAGGTATGTTACATAGCCAGTTGCGGTGGTGACAGCTTTCTACTGGTAGATAACTATTCTTATCCACATTTTTAAAGTGCGTCTTAGTGCGTAGTCTGTCATTTTCTTGTACAATCTCCAAATCCAGGAAGGATATGGATTTACTATTGACTTGCCATGATAGGCTAATATTCCTATCGTTTAGATTCAGGTTTTCAAGAAATGAGACTAAACTATTGGTATCTCCCTTCCAGAATATAATAATATCATCAATGTACCTTTTAAATAGTATCAATTCTTCAGGTCTATCATGGTAAATCGCTTCCTCTTCCCATTGGGCCATAAATAAACATGCCACACTCGGCGCAAACTTAGCGCCCATCGCTACTCCAGTGATTTGATGGTAATACTCTCTATCATACCAGAAATAGCTATTTTTTAAACAAAAGTCTAGACACTTGACAAGATATTTGCGTTGGGGACATGGTAGGGTACTATACTTTCTTAAGCCCCATTTTACAGCTTCACAAGCTTGATGGTGTTTTATTATTGTGTATAAAGACGAAACATCGGCTGATGCCATACTCCATGGTCCTTCTTTTTCCGAGAGGTCTTCTATATTTTGCAGTATTTGTTTAGTGTCCCTTAGGTAGGATCTTGTTTGTTTAACTACCGGTTGTAGGTACCTATCTATATATTCGCCCATTCTTGAAATTAGGGAATCAATCCCATTAACTATGGGTCTGGGGGGAGGGTTTGTTTTATCTTTGTGTATCTTAGGTAATGAGTAGATAATCGGGGTCCTACATGCCTCCGGAATTAAGTACTTCGCTTCCTTTTTATTCAGGATGCTTCTCTTCAGCCCTAGGTGTACTACCTGCTCCAATTCCTTTCTACATTTGAAGACAGGATTCCTTGGTAGCTTTGTGTATGTGGTACTATCTTCCAGTAACTTTTTCATACTCTCCTTATATTGGGCTTTTGAAAGAATTACAATACCCCCTCCCTTATCTGCCGGACGAATTACAATATCTTTCCTCTTTGTCAGCTTCATAATGCCATTCTTAATAAACTTCGGTTCATCCTTTTTCCTAATTTTCAGATCTTTCAAATCTTCTATAACTGCTTTTTTAAACACCTCAATATGCTTGTTATTCGAAACAGGTGGGTTGAAAACCGATTTGTTCCTCAGATCACTATGTATAGTACCTCCGTCTTCTACTGGTACCTGCTTTTTACATGGATTGCTAGCTAGGTATTTTTTGATATTTAATGTCCTAACGTATTTCTGTATACCCTCTTAGGTCTCAAATTTGTCTAGATTTTTTGTAGGGGCATATTTCAGCCCTTTGTCTAGCACACCCAGTTCTTCTTGGGACAGGGGTAAGCCACTGATGTTGAAAATCCCTTCACCTTTTATTCTCTTCTTGGCCTGTACGCGTTTTCCGGCCCTCTTTCCTCTCCTCTTAATGGACTTCTTCTTCGGTCTCTTTGATCGTTCGGATATCTCTGAGGTTGATTTTCCATACCTCTCCCTAAAAAAGGCCTATTAGGGTAAGAGTCCTGATATTGATTTTGAGTTCTGCCATCCCTATCTTCATCATAATCTCTCAATGGAGCATATTGATTATATGTTGGTATTGGGTATTGCTCATACTGGTAATCACGGGGTGGGCCCCAGTTTCCCCTATGTCCATTCCCATAGTTATATGCTGGGCTCCTTCCATATTGTCCGTGTGCACCTAATGGTGGGCCTCTTTTATCTCTTTGGTCGTAGGGTGGTCTATTATTATTCCCATTATGCGCCCTTTTATTTTTCCAAAAAGGTTTCTTTCCTCCATTATGTGGAGTATGATTGGGGTAGGGTGGCCTCCTATCGGTTTTATATGGAGTGGAATAGTTGTGGTCATTATTTCTTTCATCTTCCCTTGGTTGCCTCATAGGCTCATTGGCATCCCTATTCTGTGGTTGGTACACTTGTGGTCTTTGTTGGGTATTTTCTGGTTGTGTGGTTCTCTCTGGTGTAGAGAATGCAGAGATTGGATCTGGATTACTTCTTTGTCTCTGCCATTTAAAAACATCATCGTTTTTAAAATCATTGATATCCCTAGTGTATTTCTTGCTTTTCCTGGTCTGTACTTCCTTGTCTTTCTTGCCAAGGTCTTTATTAAGCTGTGCCATGAGTGTAATGAATTCAGGTTTTTCCTTATGTGTTTCTAGTTCTCCTTTAATCTCTCCTATGGTTTGCTCTATGCTTTTTAATTTCCTCTGTTTCCTTTTTATGAGGAACTCCAAAAGTTCCAGACCCTTTGTATTGAAAAAAGCAAACCATTCATCCACCGAATCCTGATCTATCAGACCATCGTTAGGTGTAACATCCCACCTGAGACGTCTGGGTACTATCTTATCCTTCAAATACTGCTCAAAGGTGGTGATATCCCACCAGAGGCTCACCTTTTTCTCCATATTGTGACCCAGTTTGCGAATCAAGGTCTCGAGTCCTCCATTTTTTATACTACCCCAGTCTGAACTATTAAACACCTGCTCTAAATTAATCTTCCTTTTTTCCATAAAGGAGAACACCTCCATTGTGGCAGCAAGGATGAAAGGGTAAATGAATTAAATGTAAAGAAAGGTTACCCTCGCGCCACAGTAATTATAGAAAAAAAGAAAAATACACAAACAAAAAGGATTATGGTTGCAGCAAAGCACCGACAGGGGTTCAAACCCTCCCCTGAGTGAGTAAAAGACAAATGTATGAAAGTGGTGTTGCGCTCCTTAAATAAATATAGCAATAAATATGTGAAGTACACAATGTACAAGATTAAAAGTGAATATTCCTACAAACTATAAACGCATGAAAAAAAAAAAAAAAAAAAAAAGGTGCATTCAATAAAGTGCATACAAGTGCTCGGGTAGGTACATAATATATCCAAAGTGCACAAATTGCAGTGATAATAGAATCTGCAACGTGATTAAAAAACACTCAATAATCTAATATCAAAGGTGCAACAAGGAAAAAATACATATATGACAATAAAATCAAAAAAATAAATAGATTATATAAAGTATATTTCACAGTCCGCATTAGATCATGCACTGCAAAAGAATATATTAATCCACTCTATGTGCAAATATCTGGTAATCCCGTGAGTGAGAAAAAAATATATATAACAATAAAATTATAGACAGATTAATGTATTGTATAAAGTATATTCCACAGTCCGTATCGGATCATGCACTGAAAAAAGTCCACTCTGTGTGCAAATATCTGCTAATCCCGTGAGTGACTCTTTATTCCATAGGTGATAGCGTGCAAGGTGTCCACACACTGGTAGCAATGGCTACCTTACCTTACTGCTGTAAGGGAACAGCATATATCCTTTTGAGCAGGTGGTAGATGTAAACAACAATGGATGCCCCCCTCTCTCGGTCCTCAGTCAAAGGTAGCATATACATCCATAGGAGAAGAGAAAATGCTAATAGTGAAGTATGTAATGCAATCCGAACTTTATTTTTTAAAAAGGACACAGTCCAGGGTACTCACATTTAGCATAAACCATAAATGCAAAAAACTTTACACGAAGCGACAGCATCAAACGAACGAGCAGGTAGTGTGTACTACGAACGTCACTTCCGGTATCCTCCTAGTCCAATCCTACGCGTATCGTCACTTGGACATGTGACTTCATCAGGGAATAGATTGTAGGAGGACGCTGCCCCTTAAATACCGGGTATAGATCGCGGCCATTTTCTTGTAGCCCGCTAACTGCTATAATAGCATTTGGATGGCAAACACCTTCGGCCATCTTGCTGTAGCCAGTATATTAAAATGGGGGTACGAACGCTATGGTCGTCGTTTCCCAATACGTATTATCAAGTAGGGGGAGAAAGAAGGTCCCTCACGTCACGATACACCTCATATAATTTACCACTAATTGCACTTTCGGAGAAACGAGCGTTCTAGTGGCCATCTTTCCGAAGCGCAAAACGCCTTGTCATGAGTCGTGGCGGCCATCTTCCCATAGTTCAAAGGACAGTGAAGTAAACCGCCAGCTATACTCATAACAACAGATGGAACAGAATATAGGCTATCGGACGTACATCCCATTACTACTTCAATGGCCTAATAAAGTACATTATATAGCCACAGAAATATCTATATGGTTACAATAATAGAGCCTTGCTCCATAGTGCTTATGGCTTTTGAGCACTCACGGCTAAAAACAAACAACAAAACAATAGCAACTACGGCCAAACTGCCAAGGATAATATATTACACTAAGGTTAAAACATTATAAAATAGCAGTGGCGCTGGGTTATGTACACATATGTAGCTATTGGGGTCACCCTTATTAAAAGGGGGAAATATAAAAGGATAACATAAAATTGAGATCCAGAAAAAGTAAAAAGTTAAAATTAAAATTAGAGCATATATTTAATCACAAAGCTAACCAGAGAGTTTTAATTTAAATCTTTTAAAAAATACCCAAAAGACCATATCTAAAACCTATCGTCCATCAATAAACAGGGGATTATAGACCTAGAGTAGGTTAAAATATTATACTAAGGAACCTACCCTAATTTAAGATAGTAATAACAGTATCAATAAAATCAATCATAATTGCAACAGGGGTTCCAAACACAGACTAGATAAAAATATATATATATTGAGCCTTATCCTGATGTAGGGTGGTGATATCAATATTCAACATCAATTCAGTATGATTACAATCTATTCCCTGATGAAGTCACATGTCCAAGTGACGATACGCGTAGGATTGGACTAGGAGGATACCGGAAGTGACGTTCGTAGTACACACTACCTGCTCGTTCGTTTGATGCTGTCGCTTCGTGTAAAGTTTTTTGCATTTATGGTTTATGCTAAATGTGAGTACCCTGGACTGTGTCCTTTTTAAAAAGTAAAGTTCGGATTGCATTACATACTTCACTATTAGCATTTTCTCTTCTCCTATGGATGTATATGCTACCTTTGACTGAGGACCGAGAGAGGGGGGCATCCATTGTTGTTTACATCTACCACCTGCTCAAAAGGATATATGCTGTTCCCTTACAGCAGTAAGGTAAGGTAGCCATTGCTACCAGTGTGTGGACACCTTGCACGCTATCACCTATGGAATAAAGAGTCACTCACGGGATTAGCAGATATTTGCACACAGAGTGGACTTTTTTCAGTGCATGATCCGATACGGACTGTGGAATATACTTTATACAATACATTAATCTGTCTATAATTTTATTGTTATATATATTTTTTTCTCACTCACGGGATTACCAGATATTTGCACATAGAGTGGATTAATATATTCTTTTGCAGTGCATGATCTAATGCGGACTGTGAAATATACTTTATATAATCTATTTATTTTTTTGATTTTATTGTCATATATGTATTTTTTCCTTGTTGCACCTTTGATATTAGATTATTGAGTGTTTTTTAATCACGTTGCAGATTCTATTATCACTGCAATTTGTGCACTTTGGATATATTATGTACCTACCCGAGCACTTGTATGCACTTTATTGAATGCACCTTTTTTTTTTTTTTTTTTTTTTTTTTTTCATGCGTTTATAGTTTGTAGGAATATTCACTTTTAATCTTGTACATTGTGTACTTCACATATTTATTGCTATATTTATTTAAGGAGCGCAACACCACTTTCATACATTTGTCTTTTACTCACTCAGGGGAGGGTTTGAACCCCTGTCGGTGCTTTGCTGCAACCATAATCCTTTTTGTTTGTGTATTTTTCTTTTTTTCTATAATTACTGTGGCGCGAGGGTAACCTTTCTTTACATTTATTTCAGAAGTTTGTTCACAAAACATGGCTAGGCCTTTGCTAAATTTAAATAGAAATGATGTCTTGAATGAGATTTCTACTTCTAATGGGCATGTTTAGTCATTTATTCCAGTAGATAAAGTTATGGTTAAGAATTATAGATCTGAGGGTACCAGGGATGCCAACTGAGATATCAACAGGGAAGATTATTTTGTTATTTTTAACCTCCCTGGCGGTATGATTATTTCAGATTTTTTGGTGCTGAAAGCGGTACAATTATTTTGCATGGAAATTTGGCGTCTTATATTCTAGGCCTGTAATTCTTAAGCCGCGTACACGCGGGCGGACTGTATGGCCTACTTAGTCCGTCATACAATCCGACGGACAGTCCGTCATACTTTCGAATGAACGGACTTGACCACACACACCACTTTTTGAGCGGACTAATACGGCGTACTAAGTCCGCCATACTATCCACCCTACTTTTGAAATGAACGGACTCGCCCACACACGCGGAGGAAAGTCCGCTCATTTCGAGCGCGTCTCCAGGTAGGCGGGGCCCGCGAAGGAGACGTCGCTGACCCCGCCGCCTGGTATGGACTTAAAGGGGAACCCCAATGCCGAAAAAAATCGGTGTGGGGGCCCCCCCCAAGTCCACAACAGACCCTTGTCCGAGCACGCTACCCGGCCGGCCAGGAAAGGGGGGCGAGCGAGCGCTCCCCTCCTAAATCGTACCAGGCCGCGTGCCCTCAACATGGGGGGGTGCCTTGGGGAAGGGGGGGCGCGCGCCCCCCCCCCACCCCAAAGCACCTTGTCCCCATGTTGATGAGGAAAAGGGCCTCTTCCCGACAACCCTGGCCGTTGGTTGTCGGGGTCTGCGGGCGGGGGGCTTATCAGAATCCGGGAGCCCCCTTTAATAAGGGGGCCCCCGGATACCGGCCCCCCACCCTATGTGAATGAGTATGGGGTACAATGTACCCCTACCCATTCACCTGTAAAATAAAAGTACAAAAAAAACACAACACACGAGATAAAATACTTTATTGCACAGCTCCGGGGGTCTTCCGTCTTCAGGGGTCTTCTCGCCGGACTCCTCCGCTATCTTCTTGTAGCTCTTTTGCTAGCGGAGGAGTCCAGCTTTCTTCCTCGCCGCCGGCCTCCTCTCCCGACTTCGGGGGTCTTGTCCCCCTCTTCGGTTCTTCTGCCGGGCCACCGCGCCTTCTTATAGCTCTTTTACAGGCGGTGGCCCGGTCTTCTGTCGCCGCCGCCGCCTTCCGTTCTTCTTCTTCTTCTTCTCCTTCTCCTTCTCCTTCTTCAGGAGATGTTGCCTCGACATGGGGACAAGGTGCTTTGGGGTGGGGGGGGGCGCGCGGCCCCCCCTTCCCCAAGGCACCCCCCCATGTTGAGGGCACGCGGCCTGGTACGGTTTAGGAGGGGGGGCGCTCGCTCGCCCCCCTTTCCTGGCCAGCCGGGTAGCGTGCTCGGACAAGGGTCTGTTGTGGACTTGGGGGGGACCCCCACGCCGATTTTTTTCGGCGTTGGGGTTCCCCTTTAAGTCCATACCAGGCGGCGGGGCCAGCGACGTCTCCTTCACGGGCCCCGCCTACCTGGATACCCGCTCGAAATGAGCGGACTTTTCTCCGGGCGGGAAAAGTCCGCTCATTTCAAAAGTACGGCGGACTGGCATACACACGGGCGGATTGTCCGCCGAAATGCGAGTACGACGGACAGTATTTCGAAAAATCCGAAATACTTAGTATGCCGGACTGCATGCTGAAAAAGTCCGCTGAAGCCCACACACGAGCGGACTGTCCGCTGAAATGTGTTTCGGCTGACTAAGTAGGCCACACAGTCCACCCGTGTGTACGCGGCATTAGGAATAACTCACTTAAATCTGTCCAAACCAGAGTCTAGTAGACATCCCGGGCATGATAAAGTTTGAAAAATTAATCATAAATTATAATGACTATAAATAATTATAACAAATAATAATATAATAATAATAAAATTATTCAATAATGTAATCAAATCAAAAACACTGAAATTTGCTCAGTTGCAGAATTGTCCTTGTCATTAGATTTAGTGTTTGATGATGAATTTCCCCACAAATCATTATCGCTCAATTCTGCAAGTGAATCTAATTTATTATCGCTGTTTTCTAGCTGGTCTAAAACCACTTTTGACCTAAAGGGACACTTTTTGGTTGCTATGGACAATCTCCAAATTCCAGGCAGAAAAAACTGTATTTATAATATAAAAGTGCATGCAGGGCACTGGACAGACCACTAGGGACAAAGGGGATGTGTAATTTTTGTATATAGTACTGTAATCTGTAAGATTACAGTGTACTGTGTTTTAACTTTTTTGAATTTGGCGCCATTCTCTGTCCCCATGCGTCGCAGTGCTCGCAGGGAACAGAGCCCGGCGGAACTCGGCACTGTGTGAATCGAGTGAGGAGACAGCTCGCACGCACAGGGGGAGGGGCCATCGCAGGATCCAGGGGACAAGGTAAGTAACTTTCCCTGTATCCTGCGATGCGATCCAGAGTCTGGCTCAGGACTACTGCTAATGGTACTGAAATTACACCCCGAGCCAGACGCGGGAATACCACCAGAGAGGTTAAGGTACATTGGGATTATAGTTTTTTGTTTCAAAAGAATTGGTAAAAATAAAAATAATTGTTAAACATAAGAACAACTTTTGTAAAAAAAACAAAAAAAACATAAGAACAAAATGGGTAAAGACAAAGGATTATCAGTCTAGAATGGATTATATTGATTAATGAAAATTACTAAGGAAAACATATTTTTTTATAAGAATTTGATTCTTGTTTTCTTTTATATATATATATATATGTCTTTTGTTTCTAAATGTAAAGAAAATGATAGATAAATAAATAGAAAGATAGAATATATATAAATTTGACAATCAAATAATGGGAAAGTTATGTTTTTTACGTATCTACAGATGAGAAGATTACTTATTATGTTATTAGAATTATGCTATAATACTATATATAGTATATACTATACTATAATACTATAATTGTTCAGTGTCAAGGATAATGTATAAAAACTTGTATTGTAGAAGTTATTTAGTTGTTGAAAATTCCAGGAATGGAAGAAATTGTATTTATTAATATTTTATATTACAAAGGAATATCATTTGATATTTATTTCTTCTTTATATTAAAATAATTATATGATATGGTTAAAGTTATAAGAGTTTCACAAGAAGTTAAATACATTTATGAAGTTAAAGGAATACATAAGAATATCTCCGCGTTTTGGAAAATGCTTATATACAATATCTGACACACTAAATTGTATTAATGTTGTATTGTTTGTATTGAAAAAAAAAAGAGGATCAGAGACATTACACTTAGAATGCACATCCACAGAGAATGCACTTATTTTGTTTGATTATAGTGCATTGAGGGGGAATTGTTAGAGATTTTGAATTTATTACTATTTTAAGTAATAAAAGTTTCTGAAAAATATATGAAACGCATGAATGTTATAATGTAATTAGTGTTGTTTTCTGAAGATCACAGAACACACAGGAACAGAGGACAGAGAGAAGTGGTTTTGCTGTGTAGATACTTCTATTCGGAGTTACTATGTCAGGACAATGGGTGGAATTATGCAACTTAACTATAGACTGAAGCCATATAAGCATATATGCAAGAATGGGTGAAATGCTGACATAACATTATGAAACAGTATAAGAATCCAAGAAGGTTGAATGGCTAGGTAGGAAGAGAGGGAAGGAACCCTACACTATGGAGAATGTAACATCTGATACCCCTTCCTCCTTCTGAAGTCACCACCATACCATATTTTACCAGATGTCATTATGTAAGTCTTGTCTTTGCTTATCTTTCTGAAGAATAAACAACTTTTTTTGAAGTATTGTATGAACTAAGGATTCTTTACTCATTTTTACTATGAAACTAATTTCTAAACATTTTGGTGGAGATGCGTCCTTGGATAAAGACAGACACACCTCCTTCACATACCCATTAGGAGAGATGACGCAGACATATTTACACAAAGACTTTGCTATTCATCCAGAAACGCCCCTGAGATAGAAGAATACTAGAATACTAGATATTATTATATCTTTCTTTAGCGGCGCTTCACAGTATAGATGGACAATGATTCAAAACACACTGCAAAAGCAACCCAGGAGCTTTTGAAGGAAAAAAAATGGACTGGTCAATCACCTGATCTCAACTCAATTGAGCATGCATTTCACTTGCTGAAGGCAAACCTAAAGGCAGAAAAACCCACAAACAAATGAAGACAGCTGCAGTTAGAGCAAAACATCAGGAGGAAACCCAGTCTTTGGTAATGTCCATTGGTTCCAGGCTTCTGGCAGTCATTGCCAGTAAAGGATTCTCAACAAAATATTAAAAACGGGGGGGGGGGGGCAGTGTAAAAATGGTTGCAGTTCCTAAAATTTGTACTTTGGTATTTATGTTCAACTCCTTGAATTAAAGCTGAAAGTCTGCACTTCAAATTTATTTGGATTGTTTCATTTAAATTTTATTCTGATGGAACACAGAGCCAAAAGTATCAAAATTGTGCCTGTTTCCAACTATGGACCTAACTGTATATGCCTTTAGCATGGCATAACCCCTTATTTTCTTTTGACAAAGGATTTTATTATTAATCAGTCACATAGACAGAGCCAGCTATTGGACAGTTGCATTCAACAATAAATGTGAGCCTGAAAAAGCACACATAACCAGTGTCTGAGTCATACAGTATAAAAATAGAAGATTTAGGGTAACATATAGATGTTAGCAACATCAGTATCAAATGATACAAATGCATAGATTTTGAAGTGCAACGTTTAAGGCTTGTTTCAGTACCAAAAGTAAAGATTATGCATATCGTAACCATTTAGGCTTATGCCTGGTGGCCAGGCAATCTTAGTAACTGATCAAAAAATAAGAAAACAGAGGAAACAGAAGAAAGAACAGTAGCTAGAAAAAGAAGAGAGAAAGCAAAGAATGAAAAAGAGGAGCAGTCCTAATGATTTGCAACGCAGTTCTGTTAGAGCTACAAAAGAGCACTGTCAAACCTAGACGGCTGAGCATGGGCAATCTAATATTGTCATGCCCAGAGAAATATCAAATGGGTGTCTGACAATACAGCTGTTTCGTTTTTCGTTGACCATAAAGTCATTCATGTGGTTTTTAACAGCTTCAAAACAAAGAATTGGGATTTTCCGAAGTCCTTGCTAATGGTCAATTTAGTTGCAGTAAAAAGATGTAATGCCAACTGTCGCTGTGGGCAAAGTAATTCTTTAATCTGTTTACAGAGAGGGGCTTTGTATGGATTTTGTTTTGAGATTGTTATGAAGCAAGGTGCAGAGTAGGAAATAAACCCTGACCCAAAGTCTGCACACCTTCAGGCAAGACCACCAGATAATGTGTCATCATTCCTACTTGTGAGCATCTTTGGAAACCATTTTGGCGGGTAGGCAAGGATAAAAAGAGCAAGTCTATCTGGCATGTAATATTATCTATACAGAATCTTGTAGGCATTTACCAAGATAAGCACATTCTTGTAGCACTTAGTGTCAAGGTCATGATCTGCCAGTCCTCTGGGTCTAGTTGCCTCCCCAGTTCTCTGGAATTTATTATTGAGGAATAAATCCGTGAAAAAAGGCCAGGGGATTGGTGTTGGGCCCTATAAAGACTCATAAATGGTGTCAATTGTAGGGGGTGGGCTGAGACCTGAGGAGCAGGGAAATAAAGCAACAAAGTCGGAGATATCTATAATGCTCTCTTCATGGAATATTATGTGAGGACCTGAGGGTATCACGGGAGTGAAAATAGAGTGGATATCAAGAAATCCGTGATCAGTCCACTGTCCACTGACTTGGATTATTAAGTCCTGGGGGGGAACAATGGCCATCAAAGGAAGTGTAACGATCAGAGATGGGATGAGATCAGGATTTTACCAAGTCACACATTCGGAGGGTATGAAATAGAATTGGTCTAAGTGTTGCTGGGTGTAGGAAAGTGGGAAGCCAAGGCATAACCCACTATTTTCCAAGGATGGCATCTGCAGAATACAATTTCAACAAAACAGAATATTATAATAATAATGATGATGATGATACTTATTATTTTTCTGCAACTCGCAGGTTTTTTACTTTTTGCCAATTTGTCTGCTTATCACTATTTTTTACATAGACATTACAGTTTTCCAGTTTAACCACTTCAGCCCCGGACCAATTGTCAGCCTAAGGACCAGGGGTCTTTTTACTATTTTGCACTGCACTGCTTTAACTGGTAATTGCGCGGTCATGCAATGTTGTACCCAAACGAAATTTGCGTCCTTTTCTTCCCACAAATAGAGCTTTCTTTTGATGGTATTTGATTGCCTCTGTGATTTTTTTTTTTTTTGCGATATAAATGGAAAAAGACCGAAAATTTTGAGAAAAAAATATATTTTCTACTTTTTGTTATAAGAAAAATCGAATAAACTCAATTTTAGTCATACATTTAGGGCAAAATTTATTCAGCCACATGTCTTTAGTAAAAAAAATTTCAATAAGCGTATATTTATTGGTTTGCGCAAGAGTTATAGCGTCTACAAACTAGAGTACATTTTCTGGAATTTGCACAGCTTTTAATTTATGACTGCCTATCTCATTTCTTGAGGTGCTAAAATGGCAGGGCAGTACAAACCCCCCCCCCCCCAAATGACCCCATTTTGGAAAGTAGACACCCCAAGGAAATTGCTGAGGGGCATGTTGAGCCCATTGAATATTTTTTTGTTTTGTCCCAAGTGATTGAATAATGACACACAAAAAAAAGAAGTTTACAAAAAGTTGTCACTCAATGATATATTGCTCACCCATGCCATAGTTATATGTGGAATTGCACCCCAAAATATATTCTGCTGCTTCTCCTGAGTACAGGGATACCACATATGTGGGACTTTTTGGGAGTCTAGCCGCATACGGGACCCAAAAACCATTCACTGCCTCGATTTCTAAGGGTGCAAATTTTTGATTTCACTCCTCACTACCTATCACAGTTTCGAAGGCCATAAAATGCCAAAATAGCACAACCCCCCCCCCCCAAATGACCCCATTTTGGAAAGTAGACACCCCAAGCTATTTACTGAGAAGCATGTTGAGTCCATTAAATATTTTATATTTTGCCACAAGTTGCAGGAATATTACAATTTTTTTTTTTTTTGCACAAAGTTGTTACTAAATGATATATTGCTCACACATGCTATGGGCATAAGTGAAATTACACCCCAAAATAAATTCTGCTGCTTCTCCCGAGTACGGGGATACCACATGTGGGGGACTTTTTGGGAGCCTAGCCATGTACGGGACCCCAAAAACCAAGCACTGCCTTCAGCATTTAATATAAAACGCTACCAAAAAAAACTGTTAGCGATCGCAGGGATCAGGCCTGACTCTGCGAATGCTGCAGTTATGTGTTTAGTGTTTTGTAAGTGACAGTGATCGATCGATACTGCACTTGGGTGGGCTGGGCGAAGGGGCAAAACGCAGATGCTAGCAGGTATCTGGGCTGATCCCGCTAACAATGCGTTTTTTTGGAACCCTAAACTGCTGGGGACGCTAGTATAGATCTGATCAGATCAGATATTGATCTGTTCAGATACAATACCACTACGGGAGGTGTATGCTTTGCGCGTGGATGTTAGCGGTACTGGCACTAATCTAGCGCTGCCTGGGGTGAAGCAGACCCTGACCCTAAAACCTAATTGATATCACCCGCCGGGTGATCAGGGGGTTAAACCTTTATTGGGTAATAAATGGTGGGTGCCCTGATGCTATAAAAAGCAAACTAACTAACCAGAGTCACCCGTAACACTTATACGGTGATCACTGGTGAAAGGGTTAACTAGGGGCAATCAGGGGGTTAAAATGTTTATTAGGTAGTATATGGGGGTCCCTGGCGCTATATATAAAAACCTGACGGGGAACCTAAATAACTAAATGGCTAACCAGCGTCACTTATACGGTGATCGCTGGTGAAAGGGTTAACTAGGGGCAATCAGGGGGTTAAAACCATTATTGGTTAGTATATCGGGGTACCTAGCGCTATAAAAACCATGCGGTGAACCTAAAAAAATAACTAGCTACCTAGCGGCACTAGTGACACTAATGCAGCGATCGGAAAAATGATTGCTTAGCGACACTGGCAAAAGGGGGTGAAAGGGTTAACTCTAGGGGCAATCAGGGGGTTAAACCTTTATTGGGGGGGGTAGGGGGCTACCCTGGACCTAACACTAACTGCCCTGACAGTTTTTACTGTCACAGCTGACATTAAATGCAGTGATCAGTAAATAAATGATCACTGCAATCAGTGACACTGTGACTGGGAGGGAGGGGACCGGGGGGCAATCGGGGGGGGGTGATCGGGGGGGATTTGTGTGCCCATGTGTACCTACATGTCAGTGTAGTGTTTGGTGCACTTACTTTCTGTGTTCTCCTCGCAGTCCGGTCAAAAAGACTGCCCCGAGGAGAATGACATCACTTCCTCCCTGCCTGTGTTTACTATACACAGCGGGGGAAGCTTCTCATTAGCCAGGAGCGATCGAGAGGGGATGGACAGAAACCAACGGCCATCCCCTCATCCCGGATCACTCCTGCAGTGAAACGGACCGCCGCATCCAGCGGGAGGGGGTCCGATCGGACCCCCCACCAGCTGGAAGGCGAGCACGTACATGTACGTGCTTGTGCCTGTCGGTGCCATTGCGCTGATGTACATTGCCATGCGGCGGTCCTTAAGTGGTTAAACTGCAAAAATTTGGAAAGCCGTTTTTCTGACAATCTTTGTAAATAAGCCTCAATGCATATTGTGACAAAGCCAGCTAAGTTTGACATGTTTCCTTTCAAAATTAAAATGGCAAGAAGCCTAATAAGTGTGGAAATATTCAAGAGGAAGAACATGTAATACAGAATGTTTTTTGTCTAATGGTATTTTTTTTTATCTTCAGGGAGAATGTTTACTCAATTTTCTCTTTCATACTGAAATAGAAAGAGTATTTAAAAAGGAGAGTGGAGGAAAATGTGTCAAATCTACTTACAAACATTCTTTATTGGAATTACTATTTCTGAACAGTTTCAAAGGTAATCTACAGAGTTCAGAAAGGCAGCAAGGCAACTAGAAGTCAAATCAACAAGAGTGCCAGAGTATGTATATGTCTGTATGGAGATCAGCAAACAAAAAGATCCTAATTTTAAATTTCAAGTAAAATACAACTAAAGGCAAAACTTCTTTTTTTTTTTTTTTTAAGATTTGGATAGAGTGGTCAGGTTTTAATTGTTGGCTTTGTCCCCATTAGGGAGATTGGGAGGTCTCTTAACTGTCCTGATCACCAGTGCCACTGGGGAAAAAAGGTGACCATAAACCAAAAATATTAAGACAATTGAACAAGAAATCTTCCAAATGGGATACTTGTTTCCCTGACAATTGTCTAAGAGGGAATATCGCTCACATTGAAAAGATATACTCTCTTCCTATTGCGCTTACAGAACAGGAAGTGAAGGCTCCCTAATGAGACATGGCCAAAAGAAGCAGTTTTAACCCTCCTCTACTAAAATAGATAAAAATGTTTTTCTTTTAGATACTGTATACTTTTAAAGTTGGTTAAGCACTCTGGTCGATATTCAAAAGTAGGGGTCCTCAAAGTCTCTAAGGAAAGGACCAGTTCACTGTCTTTCAGATTGTTGCCAGTATGAGTAGAAACTTCACTGAAGAGAGAGGTTTGGGATTTTGTATGAAGCATGCAGCTGGCTGCAAATTGTATGTTACCAGTTCATTATATAACTGTAATTACTGTACATAAAGAGTATAATAGAATAAACATTTATTCCGTATATGATGTGTACAACCAAAACATTATAATAATATAGCATAATAATAACGTCAGACAAATAACCCATGTATCACACAATACATATATAAAACAGTCAGGATCATTCCATCAATTTAATTTTGTTTTATTGCAAAATGTTGTAACAATCATGCACTTTTATATACATATGTATTGTGTGATACATGGGTTATGTGTCTGATATTATTATTATTATGTTATATTATGATGTTTTGATTGTACACATCATATATGGAATACATTTTTATTCTATTATACTCTTTATGTGCATTGTTTTGAAATTTACTAATTACAGTTATATAAAAAACTGGTCAGACACAATTTGCATCATGGTCACCCTCCCAGCTGCATGCCTCATACAAAGTCCCAAACCTCTCCAATGAATTGTCAAACAGGGATGGAGGCAATATTACCTATGGGCCCTATGCCTCATATAAAGTCTCAAATCTCCCCTTTCCCCAAGTAAGAGTAGAAACTGCCCTGATGTTAGTGGGAGTGAAAAAATGCCCCAGGGTTGGTGGTTATTGAGTAAAAATTACCTTGTGCCTTTGGTTAGAAGGAAGAGGAACAAAGCCCCATTGTTGGTGATAGTGGAAGAAATGGTGTCCTACTGTTGGTATCAGTGGGTGGAATAGTCCCCCATCATTGGTGTCAATGGGAGGAAACCGGTCCACCTTGTTGGTTTCATTTCAAGAAATAGTGGGCTTGATTTACTAATACTAGAGTGTAAAATCTGGTGCAGCTGTGCACAGAATCCAATCAACTTCCAGGTTTTTTTTTTTTTACAAAGTTTAATTGAACTAGCTGAAGTTAGAAGCCGATTGGCTGCCTTTTGCACTCTTCAGTTTTAGTAAATCAACCCCAGTGGCTCAAGGGCCAAAGGCAAGCACAGGACCAATGTTTGGAGGCCACTGGTTTAAAGTGTATGCAAAGGCTATTTTTTTTTCTTTTTAGTTTTGGATAAAGTGGGTAAAGTTAGCCCCTCCAAGTTTTTTTTTTTTTTTTTATCTGTCTGTGCCTCTTCTGTGGAGATTCACTCCTTTACTGTGATGACAGATGTCATCAAGACAGAAAGTGAGCCAAAGTCAACATTTTAGAGATGTCACCAGAGCAAGAGGTGAGGGTAAATCATCATGGAGACAATTGTTCTGGTGACAACTATCTAAGTTGAGAATTCCTCCCACTTTAGTGAGATTTACTAAGATATTTTTGGTGTGGTGCCAGGACAGGATATGAAGGAGACTCTTTTTCCAGTGGGATACATGAAGCAAAAATAAGCTGATAGGGGTTATAACCCTTCATTACTCTATTCTTTTGTCAAACTGGCATTTTTGAGGGCTGCATGCGGCCCTTTCATTCCCTCTTTGCACCCCCTTAAACAGTGGTTTAAGTATATAATACAAAAATAAATAAACGTGCCAACAGTTTTACAGTTGATCATTTCCCTTTCCTTATAAAACTTTGGAGCTAAATACTTTAGGAAATATTTTTGGCCCCTTTGTCTGGAATTAAATATTTTAATTTGCAATTTTTACTATAATGTTGATTTCCAATGTGCCAGAATCTTTTTCTGGTATTAAATAATGGCCCCAAGTAGACAAAATGTGGCATTTTTGAAGAGTTGGGGCCCATTTACACCTTGGTGACCTGGCACATTGCATTAGCACATGTTCCGTTAAGGAAGACCAATAAAATAATAATAAATAATAAAGCACCAAAATTTTTAAATAATCAAAATGCACCATTTTATGCAACACAATACACCAAAATGCATGACCGTGTTTTGCTGTGTATTATGGTGGACTCCAATGTGTGTGCGTTCCCATACGGTATTAAAATGAATAGCATTGTAACGCACTGATGCATGTAAATGGCATGTTGAGGTAATGCATGTGTTACCGCAAGAAAACTGTGAATGGGCCTTTAACTCTCTGTTTGTCAGTTTTTACGTGACCTCTAACCAACAGCAATTCTCATATTTTTGTCATATGTCTGTCAATAAGTTTAATTGAGGAATGTCTAAAGACTGGTCCCACTGACCTGGATCTGAAGGACCACTAGATCTGATTCCAGATTCCTTTTATTTGGTAACTCTTTCTTGACTTGCTCAATCTGTCTCTTCTTTTCAGCAGCCTTCATTGTTAGGAAACGGATCTTTTCATCTTGTTCCATCAAACTGACATCTCCATTCTGAAGTATCATTTCTTGAGCATTTATCTTTTCATAGAAGATGCAGACCTCTTCCTCCCGCTCAATTAACTGCACACCCCTGACAGGTAGAAATTAATCTTTTTACAGTAGAATTAATCTTGGACTTCATGAATGACAGTAAAGCATTAAGAACTGGTGTGATCACCTTAAAGCCACCAATTCGATTTAAACTTTCAGGTTCAAACTGTAGATTTTCAGGCCAGTTTGAATCTGATTGACAGCTTTGTATAAAAAAAAAAAATATTCACCAAAGGCTCATTCACATTATCAGTGATGAACTGCTTTTTTTGCACTGGATAAATGCAAGTCTCTTTTAGGGCACTTAGAAAATTGTTTTATTTATGCCCATCCACTCCACAATGCTGGCGTGATGTGTGGTGCAGTGCAGAAAAATGTAACATGCATTTTTATTTGGTGACATGCAGTGCCATCCAGTGCAGTAAACAGCAGTGCAATGCATCGCACTGCTTTTTGATATGCTGAAATGCACATTGCAGTGCTCTCTTACAGAGCCAGCACTGCTTTAAACTATACAGTAAAACACTGCATTTTATCACAAACGCACACATGACCGGATTTCCCAAAAGGCACTGTAGCCATGTGCCTACAGGTGTGCTTCCTAGAGGGGCGCCTGTCTGCATGCATTTTTAATATCTCTATATATACAGACCGATCTTGATATACATGGAGCACAGACTGTAGATATGACGATCAGTCTGTAGTAGATTCCTCTATACACACACAGAGGGGTCCCA
Organism: Lithobates pipiens; assembly: GCF_037356315.1. Lineage (NCBI taxonomy): Eukaryota > Metazoa > Chordata > Amphibia > Anura > Ranidae > Lithobates > Lithobates pipiens. Next base: position 171,567,245 of record NW_027507903.1, read on the forward strand.
GAGGGAGATAATGGTAGATCAGCAATATGCAGTACAGTGGGGTCTCCTCCAGTGATTGTACCTGGGATGTCCTGGCCCCTGGTCTCTATAGACACGGAGTGCAGTGGACACATCACAGTGCAGTGTATTAGGGACTCACCTTGGTGTTGGGGGAGTGCCCGGTGCTTGCAGCTGTACAGGTTCCTCTCCATTCAGTACTGGATCCATGCCGCATACTGACAGATAACTCCTCCAGGACAGTAGCAGTGTGATCATTTTCCCTACACAACAACTGATGTTCTCCAATGACCGGGCCCGGATGGGACTGGTGGCGTATCTGGTCTAAGTTGTGTGCTGCCCCCTGCTGGACATAGCCAGCTTCCCTCCCTACGCATGGACCAGGCAGAGCGGGGAGCTGCAGGGGAGCCAGGGGATGGATGGAGCCAGGTTGGGATTGGGATGGTGGATGGAGCTGGGATGGGATCTGGGTGGTGTATGGGAGCGGGGAGCTGCAGGGGAGCCAGGATGGGATCAGGGGACAGATGGAGCCGGGATGGGATTGGGGGGATTGATGGACCAGGGAAGGGATCAGGGGGATGGATGGAGCTGAGTTGGGTTCAGGGTAGTGGATGGAGCTGGGATAGGATCGGGCTGCTTCAGAATTCTCTGCCTATAGGCTCCTTAGATGTAAATCTGTCCCTGACCATTTAGCTTAGTGTGAGGAAAGCCTGACACTTTTATACATCACTAAACCCACCAATTTATGGATTTTTCAAAACAATTAAATTTAAGGCACATAAACTAGCATAGCAGCAGCTAATGATTTTCACGCCAATAATCTATCATAATAGCGAAGTGAATGTTTGCCTTTTTAAGAAACCAGACAACAAACTGCAATATTTATTAGAAGCCCTGTGTGAATTTCTGGCAATTTATGTAATAATTTATAATGAAATGCACAACAAAATATGTCGTGAAGGCCACTATAGTCACCTCTCATTCCTGTTCTGCACTGCTGTTTCATACTTTTTGCGAAGACGAACCATATCCTCCTCTGCTTGGTTAATCATATTTGTAAGTCTGCCAATCTCCATTTTCTTTTGTTCTCCGATTTCTTTCATTTCTTGAAGAATAACAGTAATTCTGCTCTTATCTTTCCGAAGACTGTCTCGGATCATATGGTTATTGGTCTGCTTCAACATAGCCTTTTGTAGTTGTCTGTGCCACAAAATGAAAAGATTTACTTTTAACTTCTTTATTAGATTTATTATCAATAATAATAGAAACTGATCTATTGCATAACTCCAGAAAATTGTCATCTGATAATGCAAAGGTGAGATTCTACAGAAGCTTGTTCTTCAGTTGTGCAGCATATGCCATAATAAGATGCCATTATTTTAATTGACATTTACAGATATTCTTTGTTAATATTTATTACTGGGCTGACAAAAGGGCAAGGAAGGTCCACCCAGCATGGTTGCTGATTATACTCTACATATAACCTCTTCACTTTCTTCACAAATACAGTGACAGCAACAAGGTCAATTTTTACATTTTTATATCTTCACGCCCACAGTTTGTAAATTTGCAATATTGTCATTTTTAGCCATGACCAGTCCAGCATATCAATGCCCTCACTCCAATATGTGTTACTGGATTTAGGAATACAACTATCTGTATGGATTACAGTATTCTGATGTCTTTATATTAGTTATAATAGTTATAGTAAAACTTTAAGGGAAAAACACATAGACTGATATATTGTACAGCTCAAGCCTTCTAAACCAATGTATTATGTATTTTGAACCTTTCAATGGTTGTAATTGGATTTATCTAGGTGATCTGTTTTCTTAAAGGGGAAGGAATTTATAAGTTTATATTTTGTATGAAATTATTATTATTTTTTTATCCGTATATAAGCTCTCTATTTTGAGGTACAGTCGCTGGGGGCGAAACCAGAATTTAAAGATACATTCAATTTCAATAGAGATTCAGTGCATTTTTTCCCCACATTAATAAAGCTTTTGATATGTGCATTCTTTCAGTCTATTTCAACACCATCTCAATCAGTACTCTTTATTTTAAAATTCCACAGAGACCTTTCTTTGCTGGAGACATTGGTTCTCAGAATTTCCACCTCATTTCCATAGATCTTTAATTTCTCTCGCAGCTCTGCTGCCCGTTGAGTCGCTGTCTGAATAAGACTCACACACTTGTTCCTTTCATTGCGGATAATATCATACATCTTTGCAAACTCCTTCAGTCTGTAAGACAGAAATATCTGGAATTAGAGAAACATATGTAAGATATTTCGGCCCAGATTGCTGCGCCCAAATAAAACTGGAGTTGTAATAAGACTGGCTATGGGTTTTCTGAAGTCTTATCACAGCTCCAGTTCTATTCACAACTTATCATTAGCCCCCATCAACTTTTAGGGTGCAATTAGATTTTATTTAACCCCTTCCCGACCAGCTGCCGCAGTTATACAGGGGCAGGTTGGCTCCCCTGGGCGACCGTCTTAGTTATAAGTTGGCTTTCCTTTTGACCACTAAGGGGCGCACACAACGCCGGAGCCGATGCTAGTACCCGGCAGTTGCGATGACTGCTGGGCACCCGCAATCGCTCCACACAGAGACAGAACAGAGATCTGGCAATGTAAACAGACAGATCTCTGTGCTGTCAGGGGTGAGAAGAGCAATCTGTTGTTCATACTAAGTATGAACAACGATCGCTGTCCTCATCCAGGCAGTCCCACCCCCCCACAGTAAGAATCACTCCCTAGGTAACACAGTTAACCCCTTGATTGCCCCCTACTGTAGATCCCTTCCCTACCAGTGACATTTACACAATAATCGGTGCATTTTTATGGTATTGATCGCTGTATAAATGCCAATGGTGTCAAAACTGTCCGATCTCCCTACCATAATGTTGCAGTCCCAATAAAAATCGCTGATCATCCCCATTACTAGTAAAAAAAAAAAATTATGCAAACCAATCAATATACGCTTATTGCGATTTTTATTACCAAAATATGTAGAAGACTACATATCGGCCTAAACTGAGGAAAAAATGTGCTTTTTTTAAAAAAAAAATGGGGGCATTTATTATAACAGAAAGTACAAAATATTGTGGTTTTTTTTTTTTCAAAATGGTCACTCTTTTTTTGTTTATAGTGCAAAAAATAAAAAACCCCAGGGTTGATCAAATACCACCAAAAGAAAGCTCTGTTTCTGGGAAAAAAAGGAAGTCAAATTTGTTTGGGTACAGCGCTGCATGACCGTGCAATTGTCAGTTAAATAGATGCAAAAAAATGGCCTGGTCATTAAGCAGCCAAATCTTCCGTGGCTGAAGTGGTTAAATAAACATTTATCCATCAATTCACTTAAAATAGCAGTTTTTCTTTTAAGGCTGGGTTCACACTTAAAACGGATGCAGCTAACGGCAGGGGTCCGGTGCGTCCCTGTTCACTGTTTTGGGGATGAATCGGGATCGAATTTTTTCCTGAATTCAGACCTGAAACTGGCCCAAAGACGCACAGAACCTCTGTGCAATCTGCTCCACAGCCACTCCAGAGATGTGTGAAATGGCTCCATTGAAAGCTGGGGAAACCCACATCCAATTCGCATTAGTGTGAACTTGGCTTAAAACAAAAGGTTTCAGTTAGGCTGAGATTTCAGGGACCATAGTGGAAAGAAAGCAACAGAAGTAGCTATTTTTACCAAGCTAAAGTCTCTAGAGTTTTAGATTGCACTAGCAGAAGTATTATCCGTGTGTACTTGGCTTAACCTGTCTAAGAAAGATCTATATACTTATCTCAGTCTGGTCACATTATCTCGCCTGTGTCAGCCAGTGCCAGCTGCAGGCAAGAGGAGAGAGGGCTCTGACAACAGCTAGTAATGCCTGGGAGTGGTCTCATAACCCATGGGCTTCAAAGACCTATCTGTTGTCAGTGTTTCCTCCTTTCCACTGCAGTGGCTGCTGGCTGACAGAAGGCAGCCAATCAGATACACATTTATACAGATCTTTCTTGCACACGTTAAACCAGCCATAAATGGATTGAAAGTTGATCTCTGTCCTGGCCCTGGGCATCCCGAGGCCTGTTTCACCTGGGACACCTGGTAGACCCCAGATCGAGAAGACTGCTTTCTTTCTCGGAGCTCCAGGCCAAACATGACCTCCCCGACAGACGTTCTACAGTTACCTCCAAATAAGACACTTTGCACAATCCATAGCCCCGAGACTTCAATTCTCCCCACCCTCCCCATTTGAGATGATTATATTGGACGGACGAAGTCGCAGGGGGTTAATTTCGGACCTCTACCGCATTCTCAGCTCACACCACTCCCAGACGAGGGGCAAGCACAAATACATGTTGAAATGGGAGAGGGACCTGGGCGAGGAGCTCTCACTTGAGGATTGGCAGGGGGTGTGGCGACAGGCGGCCAAATCCTCTCTTTGCACTCTTTACAAGGAAAATGCCTATAAAATACTCTTTCATTGGTATCGGACCCCAGAGGTACTGCACAAAATCTATCCTTCCACCTCTGATCGTTGTTGGCGCTGCTTAAAAGATAGAGGTACCCTGTTCCATATATACTGGACCTGCCCTTCGATATCCCCTTTCTGGACCTTGACCCAACAGCTCCTTGCCCATCTGCTGGAGGTGCCCGTCCCATTTGAACCCAAGTTCTTCCTACTTGGCCTGTCCCAAATCAAAATAGCTAAACCGTCCCGGAAGCTTTTAAGACATATTCTCACGGCAGCCCGTTGCCTGATAGCCCTTAATTGGAAAAGCCAAATGGCCCAGACTATGGAAGCCCTTTACTCTAGAATAAAGGACATAGAACTCATGGAGAAAATTAATGCCAGAATACGGGACAGGCTGGAGGAATTTGATTTGGTTTGGGGGAGATGGTGGCTGCTGGAGGATTAGGGGCGTACCGAGTTTGGTGTGACGACATGGACCACTGTTTTTTTCTTTCTTATCTCTTTTCTATCCTTTTTCTGCTAACTTTGATTGTTTATGCGGTGGACTCTTGCTGCTATGCTTTAAGTGTGTTGCATAGGCCTTATGGCAGAACTTACCGGGCCTCTCGGGTTTGGGAGCGGGCAGTTGACTGTATGTGTTTCCTGACCCCCCATGCTCGGCCGACCACATACTTACGCCTTGTTGTATGCGCCCGTGACCCGTCGTTACAGGTAGCGTGTTTATTCCTGACCCTGCTATGTTTTGTAATTCCACCCCTGCTACTATGCTTCTGTACTGCTTATTTTCCTATGCCGATACTGAAAATAAAGAAACCGTTATTTGAAAAAAAAAGAAAGTTGATCTCTATAGCCGGCAGTGTTGATCAGTGTATTCCGATGGTGGGTAAATCTCCTTTCCCCCATTCACATTAAATGTTATAATGGGGGAATACATTAATTTTCTTTCATTCAACCTGCTGGATGAATTTAAGAAAATAAATCGTATGGGCTGCTTTAGTTTGTTGTTTTCTAATTATTGCTCCCACAGTTGATTTCTTCACACCAAGCTGCTTGCCTATTGCAGATTCAGTCTTCCCAGCCTGGTGCAGGTCTACAATTTTGTTTCTGGTGTCCTTTTCCAGCTCTTTGGTCTTCACCATAGTGGAGTTTGGAGTGTGACTGTTTGAGGTTGTGGACATGTGTCTTTTATACTGATAACAAGTTCAAACAGGTGCCATTAATACAGGTAATGAGTGGAGGACAGAGGAGCCTCTTAAAGAAGAAGATACAGGTCTGTGAGAGCCAGAAATCTTGCTTGTTTGTAGGTGACCAAATACTTATTTTCCACCATAATTTGCAAATATATTCTATCAATTGAATTGATTGTCTGGATTTGTTTCCACATTTTGTCTCTCATAGTTGAGGCAAACCTATGATGATAATTACAGGCCTTATCTTTTTAAGTGGGAGAACTTGTACAATTGGTGGCTGACTAAATACTTTTTTTGCCCCACTTTATGAAGCTTCCATAAAAATGTACTGTACAACTTCCCCTCATTCTACTGGTAAGCCAATCCATCCTGGAAACAAATAGTTAATGAATGTGCTTCTTTTTAAATCAGCCCTAAGCCTAAATTACAAAAAAATTGCAAAACTGAGCCTCTCTTGTATAACATACTTGTTATTTCACAAACTCAATTTTAATGGCAGATTTGTGTCAGGGTAGCAAGAAATTTCTGGTTATTTTTATGGTTGTAATGGGCTAATTTTTCTTCTATTTTTACATGATGCAATGAGGTTGATTTACTAAGGGCAAATAGGCTGTTCAATTTGCAAATGGATTTCCCTTAGCTTAGGGAATATGGTAAAAATGTGCTTAGCTAAGAATTCCCAATTTCTGTTTGCACACTATTGAATTATAGAATTATCTTGTAAAGTGAACATCCTATTGATATTGATATTGAGAGAGGACTGTGATGGGGGCTCAGTCTGTGATTTGGGGGGGTCAGTCTGTGATGGGGAGTCTGTGATGGGTCAGGACCAGTTTGTGATGGGGGGTCAGTCTCTGATGGGGCTCTGTGATGGGGAGTCTGTGATGGGTCAGGACCGGTTTGTGATGGGGGGTCAGTCTGTGATGGGAGTCTGTGATGGGGGGTCAGTCTGTAATGGGGGTCTGTGATTTGGGGGGTCCGTCTGTGATGGGAAGATCTGTGATGGGTCAGTCTGTGATGGGGGGGTCAGTCTGTAATGGGGGTCTGTGATGGGGAGTCAGTCTGTAATGAGGGGTCTGTGATTTGGGGGTCAGTCTGTGATGGGAGGGTCTGTAATGGGTCAGTCTGTGATGGGCCAGTCTGTAATGGGGGGTCTGTGATGGGGGTTTGTGATGAGGCGGGGGGGCTAAGGACATTACTGTAAAAAGGGGTCTGTATTGTGATGTGATGTGAAGGGGGGGACTGAAGACACTGATGTAAAAGGGGGTCTGTGATTTCTGCACTAGCAAAACACAGGTCTCTGCAAGGGCAATAGAAAACAATTGTTTTCTATGTGTCCCGTTTACACTGCAACAGCGCCACTGCGTTCTGAGAAGTGTGGTGCAAAATGCATACTATTTCTATGCACTGCAACTGAGCTGTGGTGCATAAAATGAATGAAATGTATTTGCATAAATAACTATTTATGATCATCTTTGGGTCAAGAAAAACTGAACAGTTTAGCTTTACTTGCCATTAAGTCAGAACTTTTAAATACTTTGTCCTACGAAGATATTATCGATGAGTTTGCCAAAAGAAAAGTTAAAACTAAAAAATTGTAGGGGTTTGTTACTGCTATAATCTTTAAAAGGCATTTTCTGCATTACAGAGTATTTTCAGTCTGTACAATTAAAGACTGTTATTTTCAGTGTTCTCGTGTGTGGAGATATGTTTTTAATTGATCTATTGTAGCAGTCATCAATAAAGGACGAGAATGGTGGTGGTGTGTGTGTGGGGGGGCGGCATTGAAGGACCCGGCCTTGGGGCAGCAAAGGGAGTAAATCCGGGCCTGGTTAGATAGGTTAGTCTTAGAATGTGGTTACCAGTAGATTTTAGTTTTAGGCTGAACTTTTAGTTTTAGTTTTATGTTGTAAGAAAGATGTCAATAGAGATTGTGGATCATATTACCTTATCTGAACTTCCTGGTTTTTCTTCTTGTGCTCTCCAATAAGCAGATCTCGCCCCTTAATGTCTTGCACAACTTGTGTATATCTTTGCTGTTAATTACAGGTACAGTGGTTTGTTACTGAAAACATTATAATTATGAGGGTTTAACTCAGTGTTGTAAATATCTTTTTTGTAACACACATATTGTTTATGGCCGCACATATGACTTGGTTCTAAATAACTGAAGCCTGTTAATATTGTGGGCACAATTGACCTCCTATTATCTTAAATGCTAAAGTTCATATGTGATTTTATTCCCCACTACCACTGAACCAAAGCTGATGGGCACAGACTCAAAATGATTTTCAACGCGTGATTTAAAAGATCCAATTATGTGCAAATTAATAGTGTTCCCCTTTTGAGAAACCAAGCTAAATTTGTAATCTGTTTTTAATATTTAAATATTCAAGCAGCTCAGCCATTAGACATATCTGATCTGGGAGTACCGTAATAGAGTGAAACAGATTATTGGCATTACAATGCCTCCACATGCCTTTAGATTAAAATACTCAGAGTGCTCCAAGTATGGGCTCTAATATTTAAAACTTCAACATCTACTGGTAGTGTGGAGACTTGATCTGCCCCCTTCAGTGCCATCTTTTTGAACCATCACTTTAATAGACGGCCTTACTGGCCAGTAGGAAGTTGTGAAAGGTGTGAAGGGACAAGTCACCTTGCAACACTACCAGGAAATGTTGAAGAATTTTGGGTACACAGGTGCTCCAGAAGACTTCTAAATGTATATTTTTACATGATGCAATGAGGTTGATTTACTAAGGGCAAATAGGCTGTTCAATTTGCAAATGGATTTCCCTTAGCTTAGGGAATATGCTAAAAATGTGCTTAGCTAAGAATTCCCAATTTCTGTTTGCATACTATTGAATTATAGAATTATCTTGCAAAGTGACCATCCTATTGATATTAATATTGAGAGAGGACTGTGATGGGGGCTCAGCCTGTGATTTGGGGGGTCAGTCTGTGATGGGGAGTCTGTGATGGGTCAGGACCAGTTTGTGATGGGGGGGTCAGTCTCTGATGGGGCTCTGTGATGGGGAGTCTGTGATGGGTCAGGACCGGTTTGTGATGGGGTCAGTCTGTGATGGGAGTCTGTGATGGGGGGTCAGTCTGTAATAGGGGGTCTGTGATTTGGGGGGTCCGTCTGTGATGGGAAGATCTGTGATGGGTAAGTCTGTGATGGGGGGGTCAGTCTGTAATGGGGGTCTGTGATGGGGAGTCAGTCTGTAATGAGGGGTCTGTGATTTGGGGGTCAGTCTGTGATGGGAGGGTCTGTGATGGGTCAGTCTGTGATGTATGTGCAGGCATACACTAGGTGCCTTTTGTTTTAGTGCAGCTGTCTGTTTAGATTCATCATGATATTAAATGTTTTACTTTACCTTTAAAATAATTGCACATAATCATTGTAGCAAGTTTGTCATCTGACGCACACAGTTGTGTAAAACCAAACTTGCAGTTTTATCAACAATTTACAATACTTACAACATCAAATTACAACACATTTAACAATCCAGGTTCCTCATATGCAAAAGGAACTGTGAAGCAATTTCCAACAAATACTTTCTAAAAGTATTTATATAATGCTAGCTCTGCAAGTTTGATTCAAAAATATGTGCATATCAGAAACATAATGATGTTTTTTGGGAAAATGTCCTATTTCCCCAGAATCCCCAGTAGCTTGGAAACACATACTACCCACACAAGCAAATACAATTATATTTTCCTTATAGTTATACACATACATTTAGCATACCTATTAAATACCCCAAGATTATATTAGAAAATGAGTATAGAAAAACATGATTATGCCTAGAACAAGCACTCAAAGTTTGCTATTTCCTATGACAGATGACACAATTTTTAAATGAGATATGTTTTTCCAAAAGCAATGATGATCACATACTAGGCCATTGATTTTATTCAGATTAAATGGTGCCAGATTTATTCTGTCAGGAATGCCATGTGCAAAGGCTATATGCTACTTTTGAGGTCAGTTGATATCTGAAAGCCAAATTGCAAACAACGATGGTAGATATGGATGATGGTCTATGTGGTCATCATAAAAATCATAATAGCCTCCTTACTGTTTGTGCTCCTGCTGGAAATATTTCCCCTAACTTCCCATCTTAGGTTTCATCAGAACAGAAAGTCAGTAGAAGAGTACATAGACAGTTGTAAGTACCTGGCTAAGATTCTAACTCTTCTAATCTTTCCACACCCAAAAACCTACTTTATTAGATTTTTCCTTTGATTTATACACAGATCGTTAAAAAAAAAAGAAAAAAAAAAAAGCATAGCTTTGGTTAATGTTTTTCCGTACATCTGTGTCTTATTACAAAGTCAGATTTAAATGTCCACATTGTAAATTTTGTCTAACAGTAACATTTAGGCATGTAGGTCTATTAAATAATTTAGTGAAGGAAAATATTCAAGTACAAACTGCCATACATACAAAAAACAACCAAAATTCAGGTCTGATTTCTCTGACGAATCCGTAATAGCTGCCATAAGTAACCCACTTTGCACTTAAAGCTTTGCTTCCCATGACTTATTGAAGGAAGTCATTTGTGCCTCCTAAATGTCAGAATATAGAAATAATGTAATAAAAATTATTTACCTGAGCTTTTACAAAATCTCTTGACTTCTGTTCCCTCTCATCACCTTTGATTTGGGCCAAACGTGTTAGGTTGACCAACTCCTCCCGACATTCAGCTTGTTGCTTGACAAGCCGTTCTTCCTCAGCGATACACTGCATTAGTGCATGTGACTCTAACTCTGTTAGTGCTTGCTGTAGTAGAAATTGACAATTTTATTTTCTTGGCCCCAGTAAAATCATTTAGGTTACTCCATATATAAATAGACATTTACAGAGATATTTGGAGAATTTAGATTTTTTTTTTTTAGGGGAATAAGTTATGAAAAAAGTTATGAATTAAGTTATGAAATGAGTTTGAAAAAGTTACTGAATTGAATTTGTGTGTGTAAAACCAAATCTTTTTTAGTCACATAGGGTAAAGGCAAAGGTTAGAGACTCTAGCGGGTTATTTTTTTGCTGCTGTGCTCTGCTGAGAAGAGTTCCCTTCACTTTCTTTCCTTAAATGAGAGGAAATGTCTCCAAACAGTACAGAGGTCCAGTCTTAAAGGTCAACTGTTTTCTCCACCGCACCCACTGCCGCTTTAAAAATCCGCACAGCCGTACAGGTCTTAGCTCGACAATAGCCATGTAAATTTATTTAATGAACTACAAGTCCTGTCTGCTACAGTTTTAGGCAGATTTGTAGTTCTAAATGGAATACAAGTGAGGAGATATCACACTCGTAGTCCACTGATACTTTCTCAGGCTCAGTAACTGAAAGTTTGTACCTCTGTATGAACAGGGAGCTGGAAGTAGAGTTTGAAGGAGCCTATTCTTGCACCCACAATCCACTGATTTATGGGTGCAATGTTTTGCAGGCTCCTGTGAAGCCTGTGGCCTAAACAAGAAAAATCGAAGGGGCTTTACTAAAAGGAAAAGGTGCAGTTGTTCCAGAGCTTAGTAAATGAGAGGAAGCTCTGCTGGCTCCAATCATTAAATCACATGGAAGCAAAAAATTACCAGAGATTACTAAATGAGATGAAGCTTCACTTTGCAAAGATTAAAAGACTTCAAACCACAGATAAAACCACAATGATAGTTCAGCCCCTTTCACAGGGGAAGACTGATTGGGTCCGCCTGTTTTTAATGTGGGCCCGATTGGACCCTCCATTATCCTCCATGGAAAGGATCCATTCCGATTTGTCTAGTGGATTGGATGGCAGTAGGGTGTAAATGGATAGGTGGTCTGTTTACATTTGACCGCCCATAGAGGAGAGAGGGCTGTGTCTGTGTCCACTCTGCATTAGCGGAGTGGACACAGAGCAGCCACCTGTCTGGTCAGTGGTTATCAGAGGACAGATTCCCCACTAAACATGTGGACTCTTGGCAGGCCTTTAGTTGATGTATAGTGTGCTTAACCACATGCCGACCAGTGCACAATGATATATGTCAGCACAATAGCATGGCTGGGCAAATGGGCGTACAAGTACATCCCCTTTAAAATGCAGCATTGTGGCCGTGCGCACGCTGGCCGCATACTCAGTGACTGTGCCTGTGTGTCCCGTGCACTCTATGTCCGCCAGGGGCCCGCGATTGTGCCACTGAGTGGCAGAATGGGTAGATGCCATGTTGCTAGATGCCTAGCAACATGACAGAGATCTGTCATGTTCTAGTGAGGTAATCCCCCCACAGTTAGAATAACTCCCTAGGACACACGTAACCTCTTGATCGCCCCCTAGTGTTTAACCCCTTCTCAGCCAGTGTCATTTACTAAATAATCGGTGCATTTTTTATAGCACTGATCGCTGTATAAATGACAATGGTCCCAAAAAAGTGTCCAAAATGTCCGCCATAATGTCGCAGTCACGATAAAAATCGTAGATCGCCACCATTACTAATAAAAAATAATAATAATAAAAATGCCATAAATGTATCCCCTATTTTGTAGACTCTATAACTTTTACGCAAACCAATCAATATATGCTTATTGCGATTTTTTTTTTTTTACCAAATATATGTAGAAGAATACATATTGGCCTAACCTGAGAAAGAAATTTGTTTTTTTATATATTTTTTGAGGATATTTATTATAGCAAAAATATTTCTTTTTTTTTCAAAATTGTCGCTCTTTTTTGTTTATAGCGCAGCGGTGATCAAATACCAAAAAAAGAAAGCGATATTTATGGGAAAAAAAGTACTTCAATTTTGTTTGGGTGCAATGTCACACAACTGCGCAATTGTCAGTTAAAGCGACAAAGTGCTGTATCGCAAAAAGTGATCTGGGCAGGAAGGGGGTAAATCCTTCCCGGGGCTGAAATGGTTAAACATATTGTAACATGTTTATATGTCCAGTTTGTCCCTTCATACCTTTGCGATTTTGCAGTTTGTTTTATTCTCTTGTACATGCATTATCATTCATCCCTACAAAAGTGGCATTTTTAACCACACATACACAGTACAGAAGTTTAAGGGTTGACAGGCTTTTTTTTTTTGTCTAAACATTTAGGTCAAATGACTTTTTATTCAAACATACATGAGGCTGTAAAGTGAGAGATTTTCCATAATATGTCATACAATCAATGAGGACCATACATGAAAAAAAAATCAAAGCTGTGCAATGGAAAGATAATGTATACAGTACCCAAAAACATGGTATACAGTATAAAAATAAACTGGAAAGATATTAGACCCATTTATATGAATCTGCAGTGAAAAGTAGGACAGGGGAAGAAAAGAGAAGGAAGGTGGAAAAAGCTAGAGAAGCGCTTGAATACTACCACAAAAGAGGAAGACGTACATGCCCTAGTGATAGGGTAGCCATGCCCACACGTCCTTCATTCTTTATATTAGCCTCTTGTAATCGCTGCACATTAAGACTGGGAGAGGAAGAACATAGGGCATTTAAGCTCTACTGTATTGCATAGTGTTGTCAATCTAATACGGACAGCTTGCCAGTAAGAGGAAAGAGCAGAATGATCACCTCTCATTGTGCTGCTACTCCTTCAATAGACAATCACAGGCTGGGGCCTTGCCCATTCTGTACTACAATAGTTGCAGTGGGGAAACTGAGGCTGAGGATCTGGCATTGACTTCTGTTAGTAAGTGACTCTCATGAGTGTGAACCATTTCACCAAAACATTTGTAATTCAGCCACACACACAACCATTATATGCTATATATTCCAACTGTATAGTTCTGTTTTAAGTTTACACTACATAAATCTGCATATGTTCTTTTTACACGGACAAAAAATAAATAAAGTTATATGATGGTTGCAGACCTGATGGGTAAAATTCCTTTTTAGCGTTTCAACCTCCTTACGCAGTTCCTTCCTCTTTTCAATAAGTGAGCCATCATTTCTAGGGAAATTTTCTAACTGCACAAGAAAAATGAAGTGAAAGTTAATAATACTTGCAATTCCAAATGCTTCTTTTTAATAAACTGCTCATATTTTATGAAATGTTGTGTACAAATTTAGCTGACTATGATCTCCTAGGCTTGAGCCCATCATGATACCCAACAAGAATACTCCCAAAATTACATCCCAATTCAAATGAAGCTACAATAATCCATAATCCTAGCATCCTAGCAACTTACATTTCAGTACTTGGTTCCTTCCTGGGTTTAATTTCTATTACCAACACTACAATGCCTGGAAAAGGTATTCATACCCCTTGAAATTTTCCACATTTTTTCATGTTACAACCAAAAATGTAAATATATTTTTTTAGGGATTTTATGTGATAGACCAACATAAAGTGGCACATAATTGTGAAGTGGAAGGAAAATGCTAAATGGTTTTCAATTTTTTTTACAAATATGTGAAAAGTGCATTTGTATCCAGCCCCCCTGAGGCAATACTTTGTAGAACCACCTTTCGCTGCAATTACAGCTACAAGTCGTTTTGAGGACGCCTCTGCCAGCTTTGCACAGAGTGAAATTTTTGCCCATTCTTCTTTACAAAATAGCTCAAGCTCTGTCAGATTGGATGAACAGCAATTTTCAAGTCTTGCCACAGATTCCAAATTGAATGTAGGTCTGGACTTTGACTGGGCCATTCTAACACATAGCTTTGATCTAAACAATTCCATTGTAGCTCTGGCTGTATGTTTAGGGTCACTGTCCGGCTGGAAGGTGAACCTCTGCCCCAGTCTCAAGTCTTTTGTAGACTCTAATGCCCCATACACACGGTCAGATTTTCCACCGGAAAATGTGATCGTATCATGTTGTCGGAAAATCCAACTGTGTGTGGGCTCCATCTGACTTTTTCCGTCAGATTTTCCAATGCACAAAGTTTGAGAGCAGGATCTAAAATTTTCCAACAACAAAATCCGATCACGTAAATTCTGATCGTGTGTAGACAAGTCCGACGCACAACGTGCCATGCATGCTCAGAATAAATTACAAGACGGAATCGATCGGTCTGGTAAAACTAGCGTTCGTAATGGATATAGCACATGCTGCAATGTTAAAAATTGTTTAACCACCCCCTAGCGGTAATCCCGAGTCTGGCTCGGGTTAGGAATTTACTGATAGAAGCGGTAACCCAGAGCCAGACTCGGAATCGCTTCGCTGGATGCAGGGGAGGACACAGGGAGACTTACTTACCTTGTCCCCTGGATCCAGCGATGTCCTCCGCTCGATTCACAGTGCCGAATGCCGCCGAGCTCCGTTCCCTACGTCATTACGGCGCACGGGAGCGGAGAACGGCGGCAAATTTAAAAATGTAAAAAGACACAAAACACACACAGCACTGTAATCTGTAAGATTACAGTGCTGTATTAAAAATTACACACCCCCTTTGTCCCTAGTGGTCTGTGCAATGCCCTGCATGCACTTTTATATTATAAATAGTTTTTTCTGCCTGGAATTTGAAGATTGTACATAGCAACCAAACGTGTCCCTTTTTCAGTGTTTTAGGATTTGATTACATTATTGAATAATTTTTATTATTCTTTATTATATTATAAACTTTATCATACCCGGGATGTCTGCTAGACTCTGGTTTGAAGAGATTTAAGAGCGTTATTCCTAAGAATTACAAGACTACAAAATAAAACGCCAGCTTTCCATGCAAAATAATTGTACCGCTTTCAGTACCTAATTCCAGACTGAATCATACCGCCAGGGAGGTTAATGCAGCGCATTCTCCTTTTTTTTATAATGCTTGAAGAATTAAGTTGTTTTGCTTCTCATATTCACACAGACTTCTCAGAAACGTCTTTCTTTATTCTTTTTCCTGATTTCATGAATATCATTTTTTTATTCATCAGATCTCCCAAATAATTATTTTAGTTTTATATTTTTAATATTTTTAAGTATTTTGTGCTTGTTTTTTTTATTCAAGATCTCCATTTTTTTTGTTATCTCCATAATTTTTTGGTGGGTTTTGTGTTTCAAGTTTCCACAACACCATTATTATCTTGTATTTTTAAACCTCAAGGTTTGGTGATTGTCCCTTGTTTTAATTTCACATTGTATTTAGGAAATGTGCCTGCCTACTCACAAATAAACTGGGCTTTTTTTTATTAAAACACATAGGCAATTATTTCCAGAAAAAAAATGGTAGGGGGTCATAAGAAAATAAAGAGGAAGGCAACACTGGAGAAACTGCTGAAATTGGTGAAGCCTTTGTACCCCAGGGCACACATGGACTATTTAAAGGCAAAATTGGTGGCCTGAGGAGTCCATATATAAGGGAGAGTACAGTCTGGTCCAGAAGTCCAAGAGATCAGGAACAGCAAAAGATGACATCTATGTCCCCAGGCTGTGGTCATATAACAGCCTGCATCTTTTGTCAGACCAGACTGAACCCAGGCCATCACTCTCTGGTCTTCCTTAGACACTTCCTTCCAGGCTGTGGCTCTGCTGTTGTAGTTGTGGCAGGAGGTGGCGGAGGAGGGACATGGTCGACCTCCTGGCTGCCACTTGCCACAGCCTCCTCTCAGCTGAGGTATTCCGGTGTATGAATTAGGGACATAGTTTTAGTTTTTTGATCATCAATCACACAATTTTGAGCTCATGACTGTTGCAAATTGAATGCTAATAAATAGAACAGACTATCATTCTGACCCCAGCATTTTTCATTCTTGTCACAATCATTTTTGGTCACTACTGTCTATTGATATGTAAACCACTTTGTTAAATCAGATCTTACTGATCAATAATAACATCTAGGTAACATCATTACGTTTACGACAATAAATATGTTGAACAATGCTCTACCTGACTCAAGCTGGGCTCCTCCACATGTTGCTGCCTGGAAGGCCCAGGTTGGACATTGGAAGCCTCTGCTGGGGGGAAAGGAAGCCTTGAAGGAAGACTGTAGAGTGCTGGCCTGGGTTCCCTCTGGTCTGCCAGTAAATGCAGCCTGTCATAGTATCACAGCCTGGGTACATAAACGTCATCTGCATCTCCTGATCTCAGGGAAATCTGGACCTTATTGCGCTCCCTCAGATATGTACTCCTCAGGCCACAAATTTTGGCCTTCAAATAGGTGATATCTGCCGCGGGAACCACCGGCTTCACAAATGCAAGCAGTTTCTCCAGCGCTGCCTTCCTCTTTCTTAGGTCCTTATATAAGGGGTGGTTCACCTGCCACAGGCAGGACAGCTCCCTGAACAGATCAATGAAGATGGGGATAAATTCATGGTCTTTGAAGAGATCCATATTCTCTGCAAGACACAACACACGACAAACCCTAATGTCAGCCTAAACTCTTCTAATCTTGTCCCAATATAAGCCTCAATCTAGAAGCAGTATAGGCCAGTGATGTACCAAGTTAAAATTCTACGTTCGAACGATCGGCGCTTCCGCTACTCCTTCCTCCACTCACAGATCGTACGTACGACGCACGCGTGTTACGTTTTATATACACTGCACATGCGTGAAACACCGCCGCCCCTGACGTTCTTTCTAGTCTATTCTAGTCTATTCCCCACCGCTTGTCTTTCACCGCAGTGGGGAGAGCACATGGCGGAGACACAGCAGGTGCATAAGAGTAGCACCAACGATGAAAGCCCGGAGCCTGAAACGTCCCGAGAGGAGAAGATTTAAGGCCTCAAATATGTCCTTTGTAGAGATGTTGGAGATGGTGGACATATTGAAGAGGAACGACTATGATGGGAAGTATGGACCTTACCCAAACCCAAATATCAGAAAGGCCAAGATCATGACTAAAGTTGTGAAGAGTCTGCAAAAGAATTTTGGGGTAGGAAGATCCAAGAATCAACTGAGGAAACTCTGGTCTGACCTGAAACTGAGGGAGCATGATCAGTACAGAAAGATCAAGCGAGTTCTTCAAAAAAGTAAGTAGTTGTCGTGTGTTCATAATATTTCTATTGCTTGCATACTGCTCCATGTGCTTTTCTTTAGTGTTGAACAGTTTAAAATGGCCACTTTCATGTTCATGGGTTCAATCGTTCATAGTAAACATTGTTCGTTTGCCCACTTAAAATACAATGTTTTGGAAAGTTGCAGTTAAAGCGGAGGTCCACCCTAAAGTGGACCTTGCGCTCATCGGAACCCTCCCCCCCTCCGGCGCCACAATTGGCACCTTTCAGGGGGGAGGGGGGGTGCAGATACCTGTACAGTACAGGTATCTGCACCCACTTCCAGGATAGCTCTCTGCAGAAAGGGGCGTAGATTACGCCCCTTTCCGCAAGTGCCCACCCCTTTCCGCAAGTGCCCCGCTGCCTGCTGGGAAACACACAGATCCCAGAGGCAGCGGGGACCGTCCTTATTGCGCAGCGCGACTCACACATGCGCAGTATGGAACCGGGAAATGAAGCCGAAAGGCTCCATTTCCTGATTCCCATACCCAAGATGGCGGCGGCAGCACCCGAGAGACGATCTAGAGATCGGCTTCGGGTGCCGACATCGCGGGCGCGCTGGACAGGTAAGTGTCACTATTTTAAAAGTCAGCAGCTGCAGTATTTGTAGCTGCTGGCTTTTAAAAAAAGAAAAAAAAACGCGGACTCCCAGCGGACTCCCGCTTTAACTACATTTGTTCAAGCCTATTTCTAGTCAAAGGAAGTCTGTTGTCTAGAGGGATTTGTAATTAGAATGAAATGCAAACTTGATTCAGTGTAAAGGAGAGGACACTCAGCAGCTGTTTACACATCTGGACTCAGGAGCACTAGTGTGGGACACCAGAACACCCTTTTTATTAGGGTGTCCCACACACGTGCTCCAGTGTCTCCATCTGGGAAATTTGCACAAAACAGGTAAGTATTCTAGCTTTAGAAAGCAAAGAAGGGGAAATCCCAAAAGCACAAGTGGAGGAGGAGGAAGGAGAGGTTGTTGAAATTGGCGAAATTGACACCACAACAGGTGAGTGTCTGAGACCACAGCTTCAGGTAATAGATGTATGCCTGCATTTTTATAATACATGGTGTGTTTTTTTGTTTATTTTTAGGTGATGTGGATGTTGTGGAAGCAGAAACTAATTTTACCAGTGAAAGTGTTCAGATCCTCATCAGGGAGATGATGGGGTACAATTGCAATTTAGAAAATTTCAAGAAAAACATCAATGATGTTCAACAAAATATGAAGAACATCATTGATGTTTTAGGGAGAATCTGAAACGCACAAAACTAGCTAGCATTGATTTGCGATTTTAAAAAACTGTTTTATATTTTTTAAAAGGCCAAATTTGGAAGATGCACACAGTGTGTCAACATGTGCTATCTCCCATCATGGGGACTCAATGTATGCGTTATTTTGGGTACATTGATCCCCCATGATGGGAGATAGCACATGTTGACATTAGGCATGAAATCAGGAGGAAAATGCCCAGCTTGAATAGCAATTTGTGTGCATCTTCCAAATTTGCTTTTACAGGGGTGACATCACCCCATCTGATGAAGGCGATATCAACACAGTTTGGACATACTAATGTCTGATATTGCCTTCACTTTTCAAAGTTGAACTTTGCAAGTTCCTAAGTTCTGTATGTTATGCTTTGAAACATGCCTGTTTTATAAAAAAAAGTCTAGTTTTAGTAATGTTACCAAAAATAATGTTGTATACACCAAAAATTTTGGTTTGTTGTAAAACCTATTTATAAACGCACATGTGAATGTGAGTAAAAAAAATTCTTATTAACAATGTGTGGCTTCTTCTTTCAATGTTCAAAAGCATTTTTTGTAGTAAAGTTGGTGTTTTCTGTGACAATGGGGGCTTATTTATTAAAGGCAAATCCGCTTTGCACTCAAAGTGCAGTTTCAAGTGAACTTTTGCAGTGCACTTGTAGTGCATAGTGGATTTGCCTTTAGTAAATAACACCCACAGTGCTTTTTAATTTTCCCCAATCACGCTATTTTCATGACTCCACACATTTATGTCATGGTAAAATGAGGAATATTTTTGTCAGTAATGCACTACATACATTAACAACAAAAACAAGGTGTGTGTAGCAGACCCACAACATAATAATAATATTATCTGAAGAAGAGACCGTCCCCTCATGTCTCAAAGAAAACTGGTTTGCACTGTTGAAGAAAAAAAGGGCCAAAAAAAAAGAAACCTAGGAGACAGCTAAAACAAACCCAAGCAGTAAATGAAAACAAATATTATTGCAGTTTGAAAGATAAATTTATTTAAAAAATGCCTCTCAGACATTGTCTGGCATATCAATGCCCCCCCACCTGCAAAGTACTCCGTATATCTGTTTCCGACCTCGCGGGCACTTTGGGCTGCAAGCCAGGACCGCCTGCTTCAAGTGCCATCAGGTTGGATAGTTCAGGAAAGTCTGCCTCTGGCCCAACTGAGGCCACATATTTCGTTGAGTTCTTTTTTAGATAATTCTGCAAAATGCAGCAGGAAAGCACTATATGATTCAGTTTATATTCCGACATGTGGACTGGAGTCAAAAATAGGCGGAAGCGGCTGGCCATTATCCCGAAAGTGTTCTCCACTACTCTTCTGGCTCTGGCCAGCCTGTAATTAACAACCCTCTGGTCTGGGGCAAGGGTCCTCATGGGCGCATAAGATGGTCCCCCAGCACAAATGCTTCATCCACGATGAAGAGGAAGGGGAGTCTTTCCACATTCTCCTCTGGAGCTGGCAAGCCCAAACTTCCACTCTGGAGACGCCAGTAGAACTCCGTCTGTGCGATCACTCCACCATCCGACATCTGGCCATTTTTCCCCACGTCCACATACAGGAACTAGTAGGTAGCTGACACCACCACCAACATCACTATACTATTTTACCCCCTGTAATTATAATAGTAGGACCCGGAGTTGGGGGGTGGGACGAAGCGGACATGTTTCCCATCAATTGCACCTCCACAATTGGGAAAGTCCCAATGGGTGGCAAAGTAGGAGGCCACAGTCTGACATTCCTGTGGCGTTGAAGGAAACTGTGGCGTCAAACAATAAAAAAAAATTGTCATTTTGCGCATCAACATTGCAAGCAGATTAGACAAAAACATTTTTTACCAACATAAGTATAACATTTGTTGAAATGAGTATTTAAAGACAAAAGTATAAGGTCCACTTATCAGATTCCTCACCCCATCTGATGGCCCATTGCAAACATTTAAAGGGGGGGAGATGTTTTGGACAGGTACAGTGCCTTGCGAAAGTATTCGGCCCCCTTGAACTTTTCAACCTTTTGCCACATTTCAGGCTTCAAACATAAAGATATAAAATTTTTTATTTTTTGTGAAGAATCATCAACAAGTGGGACACAATTGTGAAGTGGAACGAAATCTATTGGATTTTTGAAACTTGTTGGAAGATAAATCTCCGTCCCAGTTTCAGGTCTTTTGCAGACTCCAACAGGTTTTCATCCAGAATGGTCCTGTATTTGGCTGCATCCATCTTCCCCTCAATTTTAACCATCTTCCCTGTCTCTTCTGAAGAAAAGCAGTCCCAAACCATGATGCTGCCACCACCATGTTTGACAGCGGGGATGGTGTGTTGAGGGTGATGAGCTGTGTTGCTTTTACGCCAAACATATCGTTTTGCATTGTGGGCAAAAAGTTCGATTTTGGTTTCATCTGACCAGAGCACCTTCTTCCACATGTTTGGTGTGTCTCCCAGGTGGCTTGTGGCAAACTTTAGACAAGACTTTTTATGGATATCTTTGAGAAATGGCTTTCTTCTTGCCACTCTTCCATAAAGGCCAGATTTGTGCAGTGTACGACTGGTTGTTGTCCTATGGACAGACTCTCCCACCTCAGCTGTAGTTCTCTGCAGTTCATCCAGAGTGATCATGGGCCTCTTGGCTGCATCTCTGATCAGTCTTCTCCTTGTCTGAGCTGAAAGTTTAGAGGGACGGCCAGGTCTTGGTAGATTTGCAGTGGTCTGATACTCCTTCCATTTCAAAATGATCGCTTGCACAGTGCTCCTTGGGATGTTTAAAGCTTGGGAAATCTTTTTGTATCCAAATCCAGCTTTAAACTTCTCCACAACAGTATTACGGACCTGCCTGGTGTGCTCCTTGGTCTTCATGATGCTCTCTGCGCTTTCAACAGAACCCTGAGACTATCACAGAGCAGGTTCCTTTATATAGAGACTTGATTACACACAGGTGGATTCTATTTATCACCATCAGTCATTTAGGACAACATTGGATCATTCAGAGATCCTCGCTGAACTTCTGGAGTGAGTTTGCTGCACTGAAAGTAAAGGGGCCGAATAATTTTGCACGCACCACTTTTCAGTTTTTTATTTGCTAAAAAAGTTTAAAATATCCAATAGATTTCGTTCCACTTCACAATTGTGTCCCACTTGTTGGTGAGACTTCACAAAAAATAAAAATTTTATATCTATATGTTTGAAGCCTGAAATGTGGGAAAAGGTTGAAAAGTTCAAGGGGGCCGAATACTTTCGCAAGGCACTGTAACCCTCTCCACTTTGAGAGATGAATGCATAAATAATGTGTGTTAACTTTGGCCAGCCCTTCCTTACTTACACTATTGGCAGCCCACTGGACAGGTAAGAAGTGTCATAATAACAAAAATAAAAATACACACTGAACAAATGGAAGCACATTTTTACATTCTGCTATTTCCTATCAAGAAAATAATAGGAGAATCAAACTTTAAACAGTAGCATTTACAAGTATTCAGGCAGGCCATTGCACTACATGCTTTGGTGAATTCATCCATAAAACTGACCACAAAAGAGGTAGGTATAGTGTGTATGGGTTGCCAAAGTCAGCAGATAGATGATTGCTATCAGCTGACTTGAATATCTAGCACTCTGCATGAATTTAAGGACACAAATAACATTTGTACACATTTTAGGGGGTGTTTAGGGGAAAGCACTACTATGGAGCTGATAAAATACATTGCTAAGTGACTAGGCTATAGGTGTATATGGGCCCAGGAGAGCATACTGGTGAGGTTAGTGAAAGCAAATATGCATGAAGGACAAAAATGGAACTTTAAATGCTTCCAGCATGCATGAGGACAAAGGGGCACAACATATTACAATCATGATAATTAGGGAATGATGAAAGAAACACAATACATTAGCAAACATTAAATACATATAATGTGATATTAAAGGAGAAAACCTACCTTAATATAGTCCTTCTGCGGGACCTGAATAATGGCAGAACAGGTCTCTGGAATAATGATCCCCAGAGTCTGGGGGGAGATGCCTGTGGAGAACTTGAGGTCCTGCAGGCTTCTCCCTGTCGCCAAGTACCGCAACGTGGCAACTACCCTCTGCTCCGGACTGATGGCGTGCTGCATGCAGGTATCCTGCCTGCTGATATAAGGGGACAGCAAAGCCAACAGATGGTGAAAAAATGGGTTCCATCATCCTGAGATAATTTCTGAAATCATCAGGATTATTCTTCCGGATCTCACGAAGCAAAGGCATGTGCAAGAATTGGTCACGCTGGAGCAACCAATTTTTTCTCCATGAACTCCTCCTCGCCCTCTTCGTGGACTGGGCTTGTGTCAAAGCTAAAAGCCCAACACCAAGCCCCTGCACAGCACAAACTCTACAACGAGTACATACACGCAACATGGCTTCAAAACGGTCGGCTGGTCAGAACGGACTAACAGAAAGCACTGAAAATCAGCAACGCGTGGACAAGAGCGCACTGAATATCAAATACAGTACTACTATAAATAGCACGCACTGACAAACAAATGCAAACTTACTACGCACACTGAAAAGCAGATACAAACCCACAAGCACAAACTGAAGAGCAGTAACGATCTGAAGCACAAGTCTGAAAAGCGCAAATCTCTAACCAAACTTACTAACACGCGATAAACACAAGATCAGCAGAAGGAGCCCAAAGGGTGCCGCACGTGGTGCTGAACTTCCCTTTTATAGTCCCGTCATATGCGTTGTATGTCTCTGCGCTCTTGCCAATCAGAAATTCCGACAACTTTGTGTGACCGTGTGTATGCAAGACAAGTTTGAGCCAACATCCGTTGGAAAAATACAATGGATTTTGTTGTCGGAATGTCCGACCGTGTGTATGGGGCATTACAGGTTTTCTTCTAATATTGCCCTGTATTTGGCTCCATCCATTTTCCCATCAACTCTGCCCAGCTTCCCTGTCCCTGCTGAAGAAAAGCATCCCCACAACATGATGCTGTCACCACCATAGTTTACAGTGAGGATGGTGTGTTCAGGGTGATGGGCAGTGTTAGTTTTCCACCACACCTAGCGCTTTGCTTTTAGACCAAAAAGTTCAATTTTGGTCTCATCTGACCAGAGCACCTTCCACATGTTTGCTGTGTCTCCCACATGGCTTCTCACAAACTGCAAACAGGACTTCTTATGGCTTTCTTTCAACAATGGCTTTCTTGTTGCCACTTTTCTATAAAGGCCAGATTTGTGGCGTGCACGACTAATAGTTGTCCTGTGGACAGATTCTCCCACTTGGGATGTGGATCTCTGCAGCTCCTCCAGAGTTACCATGGGCCTCTTGGCTGCTTCTCTGATTAATGCCCTCCTTGCTTGGCCTGTCTGTTTAGGTGGACGGCCATGTCTTGGTAGGTTTGCAGTTGTGCCATGCTCTTTCCATTTTCGGATGATGGATTGAACAGTGCTCCATGAGATGTTCAAAGCTTGGGATATTTTTTTATAACCTAACCCGGTTTTAAACTTCTCCACAACTTTATCCCTAACCTGTCTGTTGTGTTCCTTGGCCTTCATGCTGCTGTTTGTTCACTAAGGGTCTCTAACAAACCCATGAGGGCTTCACAGAACAGAAGTATTTATACTGATATTAAATTACACACTGGTGAACTCTATTTACTAATTAGGTGACTTCTGAAGGCAACTGGTTTCACTAGATTTTAGTTAGGGGTATCAGAGTAAAGGGAGTTGAATACAAATGCACACCACACCTTTCACATATTTAGTTGTAAAAAAAAATTGAAAACCATTTATCATTTTCCTTCCACTTTACAAGGGCTATTTTAAGGGCTATGAATACTTTTTCAAGACACTGTATCTGCCAATTATAACAGTAGTATCTGCATCAGCCATATTTTAAACTGAAGCCCTGATGAAGAGGGTGTTCCCTTGAGCCCCCAAATGTGTTGGCTGTCTTTTAACACAATATCAATAAATTAATTTGGACTCTCATCTTTTTGTCTGGTGCTCAGCCTTCAGATTTCACCAGGCTTAGCCTTACTGAACGGTACTGGGACTGGAGTGTCTCACCAGCTTAACTTATGGTGAGGGAAAAGGGGGGTGTTAGAGTTCCTCTTTAAGTGTTAGAGAATGCTTACCTGTTAGGATCGCTTCAGGGTTTTTAAACTAAACTATTGATCTTAGACTTAAAACCTTTGTAACCACAAAAGGTTTTATATACATATTATTATTTGTTTTCATGACATTATTATTATGTCGTTCTTATGTTTTTGTTTTCCCCATGATGATTTACATAAAAATAAAAAATAAAAAAATGAAACAGTACATTTAAGTTTGCCCCTCCATCGTTTGCCTTTCTGGGTTTTGGCTTATGTAGCCTTTTAAGAAATGCTGAACTTTGTAGCCCTAAGCTACAACATACACATATCAACCTGTGACTGATCCCATGAATTTAAAGCAGATTTTGCTAAATGTTTTTTTTGTGAAAATCCATGAGGCTGATTTACTAAATGGAAATAGACTGTTCACTTTGCAAGGAAAGTTGCATTTTGAGAGGGAATTTTCCCCATAGCTTAGCGAATAAGGTGAAGCTCTTCTGTCTTCCATCTTTCAATCACGTGCAAGCAAAATTGCTGTTTTATTTTGTTTTTGTTTTTTGTTTTTTTGTTATTTCCTTGCACGCGATTAGGTATCCTTTGCAAAGTGAAGCTTCGTTAGCTCTGAAGAAAATTTCCTTGAAGAGTGCAACTTCACTTGCAAAGTGAACAGTGTATTTGCCTTTAGTAAACCAAATCCCAATATGTTTGGGATTGATACCTGGGAGTTGATCTACCAAAGGCAAATAGACTGTTCATTTTGCAAAGTAATTATGCCCTGAGCTTAGTGAATGGGGTTAAAGTTCTGATGACTTCCATCATCCTATCATGTGTAAGCAACAATGTTTTTTTTTTTCCTTGCACGTGATTGGGCATTCTTTACAAAGTGAAATTTCACCTCATTCACTAAGCCCTAGGGCTAATTCTACTGCAAAGTACATATTTCTTGCGAAGTGAATATCCTATTTCCTTTTAGTATATCAACCCCTCGGTAGGATGGACCATGGGGAATCCTAAGTAAACAGCAGTGCGGATCATGTAGTCTCATATGCAGTAAAAAAGAGAATTAACACACACAGAACATCATTTACCTCTGCTTTGATCTTGTCATATAAAGCCTGTGTGTGTGCTAGAGCATCATTTGCCGATTTGAACTGCAGCTCCAGTTTCTTAATGTTTCTTAAATCCCTTTCTTTCTCTCTTTGCTTGCGGGTGAGTGCATCGTGTTGGTTCTGCTTCTCTATCAAAGCATGTCGTAAATTAAGTTCCAGGGCTGCTCTGAAATACAAACATTTTCAAAATGAACAAATTATATACAAAAACAATCTCAGTTGTTACAGATACTTACAGTATATGAACCTAGGCCCATTCATTTAACAGACTCTGATAAGCACTATTTGCATCTAAACTGGCCATAAACATAAGGCTGAGCCAGCTGCCAGTCAGGCATCTAGGTGGATCCCAACATTATTGCTGGGATCTCTGCAGAACCTGAACCCAGTCTGTGACATTAGCCGGCAGTAGGCTTTAGCCCGCTGTCTGCTGAATCTGGGTCACAGGAATGCAGAAATAACTGGACTCCTGTGACCCACATTAGAAAGAATGGCCATACTTCTCCTTTAAAGAAAATATACCCCTTCCTAAAAAGAAAAAAAGAGTTACTGTACACTGATACATGCAAGTAATGGTCTGTGTGTGGCCATGCTTCCTTCTCAGCATGTTGTAACTGAGCAGACCTATGTCAGGGGATAAACCCTCTGCTCCCATGGGCTTCTCCTATTCTGCTCTATCTAGGCTGTGCTGTAGAAAAAAATAATAGAGGAGGGAAAATTTCTGCTTTGTATTTTATGAAAAACTCTCAAATTTTTACCAATTGAGGATAGCGGACATGCTACACACATTCAAAATAAAGTCATCATAGTACGCAACACATGTGAAGAAATACAGTCCTTCTGCCCTCTGCCGCAGCAGCAGCTGTGAAAAAACAGTCTGACTCAGTGTTTACCAACACAGTTCAGACTAGAAATGGGGAGATTGTTACTTTTTACTCGGTTTCATTCATCTGTCAGTTAAAGCAACCTTACAAGTGGAAAAAGTCATTACTAAGCTAAACCCTATTAACAATTACTTTACTCTATTCAATCCTAATTAACTCCCTTTTCTCCTTCTCCCATCAACTATTATTTTTTTTATTTTATTTTTTTTATTTCTATTTTTTTAACCATTAATATTTAAACTTTTTTTTTCTTTTTGTTCATTTTTGCATTACATTTAAAAAGAGCAAAATTAGACCATAGCCAGTCAGGGTGTTTTAATGACATGGACACCCAAAACTAAAGCGGGCTCTGCCTTTGACCTATAATTCACTTAGCGTGCAAGAGGGTTTTTCTATGTAACAATGCTGTGGGACATTGAGGCCTATTGCTTCACCCATTTCAATGTTATCAAAATATGAAGGACAACAAACTATGTTTGGATATCCTCAATGTCTTAAAGAAGAGGTCCGTCCACCCCTGTAAAAATTAAAAGCCAGCAGCTACACATACTGCAGCTGCTGACTTTTAATAATAGGACACTTTCCTGTTCTGGAGTCCTGCGATGTCGGCACCGCAGCTCCATCAGCTGCCGGTGCTGCCTCTGCCATTGCTGGTAAGGGAACCCAGTAGTGTAGCTTGCGGCTTCACGCCGGGTCCCTACTGCGCATGCTCAAGGCACTGCTGCGCGCCCCTACTGGCCCGACAGTGGGGGAAGGAAGAGGATGGAGCCGAACTGCTGACCTAATGTGCTGCCCAGATGCCCGGAAGTGAGGATAAGATACCTGTCAAAGAGATGTATCTGCTCCCCCCGAAAGATGCCAAGTGTGGCACCGAAGGGGTGGAGGAGACAAATGTAGCGGAAGTTCCACTTTTGGGTGGAACACCACTTTAAGAATATGCCTCCCATGCTACACCATGGTAACATTGTAACTACCTCTATTTTCTCTTCCACTTTGCTCTTGTGTATGAAGCAACTATTAAAGGTTATCATATGTAATGGCATATGGTTCTTCTGTACTTCCTTTTATATATATTCAATAAAAAAAATGATTGGGAATGAAAAAGGGCAAAATTGAAAAGCGGGGAGAACTCTATGTCCTCCGGCGGCCCGCGATTGCCTTGTACAAAGGCAGAACGGGGAGATGCCTATGTACACAAGGCATTTCCTTGTTCTGACAGGGATCTACTGTAGGGCTGCAACTAAAGATTATTTTCATAATCGATTAATCGGCCAATTATTTTTTCGATTAATCGGATAAAAAAAAACTGAAAAAGGGGAGAAATATACACACACACACACACACACACACACGTGTCCCCCCAGTATAGATGACACATTCCTCCCCTCTCACATGGTGTCAATGCCCCACCTCCTCTCAGTGCTCCCCTCCCCCCCTCCGGTGTCTCGGGTTTTCTCACCCCTTCATGGTGACAGCGGCTCCTCCTCGGTGTGCCGGGGTAGTGTGGGGCGGAGTCTTAGTCCGGACCCGCCACACGTGACTCGACCGACTCCTCAAAATGGAGCAAAGGGCACCCCGAAGCCGGGAGATGGATGCACGCATGTGCAGAGCACAACCTCCAATGACGGCAGTGCTGGAAAGCGGCCCGGCGAGGGCTTAACGCTCCTGCGCTCTGCGGCAGGTCTATCGGAAGGCTGCTGGGTAGAGGGGGGAGGAGGAGCCGAAAGCAGCGCAGGCGCGTAGCTGGGGGGACGTCAGCTGGGTGGAGAATGCAAGCAGGCGTAGCTGCGTGGTCATGGGAGGATAAACAGGATTCTAACGGACCGGCAGGGGGGAAGGTGCAGACTAGGGGTGCAACGGATCAAAAAACTCACGGATCGGATCGTTCCTCGGATCAGAGTCACGGATCGGATCAATTTTCGGATCAGCAAAAAAAATAACACTATCCCCACCCCCCACAGCCACATTGTTTATTTAAATAAAAGGTATAACACTATCTCCCCCCCAATAAAATGCAGCTTATTACAAGCATAAAAACATAGTCAGCATATCACTGATGATTTGCGCCAAGCTCACCACAGATCAAAGTTCCCCCAAACAGACCGCCGTGAGGAGTCCCGGGATACCTATTGGCGCAAATCGTCAGTGATATGCTATGTTTTTATGCTTGTAATAAGCTGCATTTTATTGGGGGGAGAGATAGTGTAGTACCTTTTATTTAAATCAACTGTGGCTGTGCTGAGCAAGTGGAAAGGCTTAGATAGGATTAGATAATAACTACCTACTATCTAATAGATAGTAGTTAGTTATTAGGTTAGATTAGGTAATAATTAACGTAGTGGTACCTGCATAAAAGAAGTTTTGAATGAGGGCAGGCAAGGCATCCAGCGTGACCCCTCCAGAATTCCTTCACTTGGGCTGACACAGGCTGAACAACGCACTGGGGGTGACGTCAGCGCGCAGCTCGCCGAGATGGCCACCGAGATGGCCACCAGCTCCGGAGCTAGGTCGAAGCCCGCTCCGTGAATCGCATGGTGCGGACCAACTAATCGATAATGAAAATCGTTGACAACGATTTTCATTATCGATTATTATCGATAATATTGATCGTTTCAGCCCTAATCTACTGTTCCAAGTGGTCAGGAACAGTGATCTCTGTCATGTCCCAGTAAGCCCCCCTCACAGTTAGAAACACTCATAGGGAACACAGGTAAACCCTTGATCACCCCCTAGTGTTAACCCCTTCCCTGCCAATGACATTTATACAGTTATCAGTGGCTATTTTGAACTCTGATCACTGTATGAATGCCCCAAAAAAGTGTCCAAAGTGTCCGGTCTGTCTGCCGCAATATCACAGTCATGCTAAAAATCGCTGATCACCACCATTACTAGTAAAAAATAATAATAAAAATGCCATAAATCTATTCCCTTTTTTGTAGATGCTATAATTTTAGCACAAACAAATCAATATACGCTTATTATGTTTTGTTTTTTTAAACAAAAATATGTAGAATACATATTGGCTTAACTGATAAAGAAATTTGTTTTAAAAAAAATAAATGTGGGATATTTACTATAGCAAAAACGAAAAAAAAAATGTCTTCAAAATTGTCGCTCTTTTATTGTTTAAAGAGGAAAAAGCAAAAATCGCAGAGGTGATCAAATACCACCAAAATAAAGCTCTAATTGTGGGGGAAAAAGGACGTCAATTTTGTTTGGGTACAACGTCACGTGACCACACAATTGTCTGTTAAAGCGACACAGTGCTGAATTGCAAAAACTGCTCTGGTCATTAAGGAGGTAATTCCTGCCGGGGCTGAAGTGGTTAAACAGGTCAAATTATATAACAAAATTCATACTTTTATTTTACAGTAACAGTATTTTTTTTAAACTAACACCGGTCCAAAAAAAAAAAGTAAATTTTCTTGACACCATTATGAAAAGAAAGCCTTGTCTGACCTGAAAAAAAAAAAAAAAAAAAAAAAAAACAATACATGTGTTTGGTATCTTAAATAAGCACAAAGTTTTGCTGAATAAACAGGTTCATAGCAATAATAGAAAAACTGCTCTGGTCCATAGGGGGTGTACAGGGGCGCGAAGGGAAGTGGTTAAGGAAAGCCGTTACAAGTGGTAACTGGTTCTATATGTATAATTTCAGCAGCTCCTATTTTTCCAACAACATTCAGCCATTCCCACTGGTCCTGAATTCAATTTTACTGCAAATTTCCGTTATGTCATAAGAAAGATTTTTCACACTGTTCTTTCTGGCACTGGAGTATGCGTGTGTGGACCTTTCAGTAGGGACTCTGGACATGTGTACAAAATCTATTACAAGTCCTTCCAATACCTGCTGCTTCTTGTTCATTTTATGACATTCCAAAATCGTTATCTTTACTAGTTAAAAAATACAAAACGGAATAAAGGCAATGAATGCAAAGTAACCTTTCTCCTAGAGCAGCAGCTTCATTTTCCTTGGAATACTCCAATAACTTGGTGAGATGGTTAAACTCTTGCTCTCTGTTTTCCAGCAGAGTTCTCTTCCCCTCGAGTTCCTTCATGACATCTTCCTTCTCTTCCAGCAGTTTTTTGGTTTTATTCTCTATCTGCTTCACACTGTTGTTTAACTCCTGGCATTCCTCTTCCATTTTCAGCTTTTTCTTCTCAGTTTCCCTGGAATGTATACATACAGAATAAGATTCATTGCTGTGCCTAAAGTAATTTCAAGACAAAACATTTTACTCTACATAGCAACGGACCACTTGGGGATAGCTGTGCACTTCCTGACCCTTGGTATTCCCCGCCAGATGTTGTATAATGTGTAAGGCTCGGCTATACATTGACACTAATATGAAGGAAACACAGCCTGCCTCCTATAAAAAGGCTGCTAAATGTTATAGCAGGTACCTATTGCACAGAAACGTGCCTGCGCTGGCTTTATCTTGAATTTTAAGTAATGTTTCACTTAAAGGAGTTGTAAAGTCAGAAGGTTTTTCTTTTTTTTATCTTAACGCATTCTATGTATTAAGATAAAGAGTCTGAGACTCTCCCTACTGATTGACTGAGACACAGCAGTGGCGCCATTGGCTGCCGCTCCTGTCAATCTAAGTTAGTCAGCCAATCAGGAGAGGAAGGGGGCAGGCTCCGTGTCTGAATGAACACAGGGAGCTGTGACTCGGCTCAGGTGACCCCATAGCAACCTGCGTGCTGTGGGGGCACTTGAAGAAGGGAGGGGCCATAAGCACAGACGAGGGAACCCGAGAAGAGGAGGATCTAGGGTGCTCTGTGTAAATCCACTGCAACACGGCAGGTAAGTATAACATTTATCTTTATAGAAAAAAAACAAGACTTTACAATCACTTTAAAATGGTATTAAGGCCAAAAAAACAAAACTAATATATTTTGCAGCTTACCTAAGCCTTACAGTAAATATGGTGGCTGGAATAGTTT
Organism: Lithobates pipiens; assembly: GCF_037356315.1. Classification (NCBI taxonomy): domain Eukaryota; kingdom Metazoa; phylum Chordata; class Amphibia; order Anura; family Ranidae; genus Lithobates; species Lithobates pipiens. The sequence goes on from NW_027507903.1 coordinate 171,599,095, forward strand.
TCTTTTTCTATGCTTTTTTTCTTTATTTTCATCTGAGATCTGACCAGTAAAACACTTCTGGTATTAAGCCTAGTACACACTATCAGGTTTTTTTTTGGCTGGATTGAACAAAAGAAAACTGACAGCTCTGGTCGAAGCCACTGTGCTAACAATCTGATGTTAGTACAGCAATCTCCCCTGCTGAGCTGTTGTGTCCTAACAGAGGGGCGGCCCCCACCTGATCGCTCGGGTTGGCACTTTCTGCCATTGATTGAGAGCACTGATCGGGAGCCAGTCGGATGCTAGTTTTCTAGCATGCACGTCCGACAGAAGCCAACCAAACAGTCTGCTTCTGTCGGACTGGCTGCAATACACGGGGCGAATGTCGGCCGCTTTTTATTGAACTGACTGATGTCGCCCAACATTGGCCCATGTGTACTAGGCTTTAGGGTGCCTCCAATCTAGTTGGGGGTGAAATAGAGATACCCTTGAACAGCACCATTGTCAATCTGGGGAGAGGGTAGTGTTATGCCGCGTACACACGATCAAACAAGCGGGTGGAAAAGTCCGGCAAACTGAAGTCCGCCAGACAATCCCCCTGTGTGTAGCCTCCGGCATAGTTTTTTGACCCAATAGTACGGCGGACTTAGAAAGTAGTTTTGCACTCCAATGTTCCCGCCGGACTCGCATTACTTTTGAAATGAACAGACTTTTCCCGCCCGGAGAAAAGTCCACTCATTTTGAGTGGGTCTCCAGGTAGGCGGGGCCCGCGAAGGAGACGTCGCTGGCCTCGCCACCTGGTATGGACTTAAAGGGGAACCCCAACGCCAAAAAAAATTGTACAAAAAAACACAACACACAAGATAAAATAGTTTATTGCACAGCTCTGGGGTCTTCTGTCTTCGGGGGTCTTCTCGCCGGACTCCTCCGCTATCTTCTTGTAGCTCTTTTACTAGTGGAGGAGCCCAGCTTTCTTCCTCGCCGCGGCCTCTTCTTCCGACTTCGGGGGTCTTGTCCTCCTGTTAGGTTCTTCTGCCGGGCCACCGCGCCTTCTTATAGCTCTTTTACAGGCGGTGGCCCGGTCTTCTGTCGCCGCCGCCGCCTTCTGTTCTTCTCTTCTTCTTCTTCAGATGTTGCCCCGTCGGATCCTCCGCTCACAATGGCTCTGACCGGGCGCGTGGCGACTTATATAGTGACATCGCCGGATGATGTCCCCGCCCATTATGGTGTCACAGTCCCAGAGGATGCTGGGACTGTGACATCATAATAGGCGGGGACATCATCCGGTGATGTCCCTATATAAGTCGCCGTGTGCCCGGTCCCCGTCATTGTGAGCGGAGGACTCGACGAGGCAACATCTGAAGAAGAAGAAGAAGGGAAGAACAGAAGAACAGAAGGCGGTAGCGGCGACAGAAGACCGGGCCACCGCCTGTAAAAGAGCTATAAGAAGGCGCGGTGGCCCGGCAGAAGAACCGAAGATGGGGACAAGACCCCTGAAGTCGGAAGAAGAGGCCGCGGCAAGGAAGAAAGCCGGGCTCCTCCGCTAGTAAAAGAGCTACAAGAAGATAGCGGAGGAGTCTGGCGAGAAGACCCCCGAAGACAGAAGACCCCCGGAGCTGTGCAATAAACTATTTTATCTTGTGTGTTGTGTTTTTTTGTACTTTATTTTACAGGTGAATGGGTAGGGGTACATTGTACCCCATACTCATTCACATAGGGTGGGGGGCAGGTATCCGGGGGCCCCCTTATTAAAGGGGGCTCCCAAATTCCGATAAGCCCCTCGCCCGCAGACCCCCGACAACTAACGGCCAGGGTTGTCGGGACGAGGCCCTTGTCCTCATCAACATGGGGACAAGGTGCTTTGGGGTGGGGGGACGTGCGGCCCCCCTTCCCCAAGGCACCCCCCATGTTGAAGGCACGGGCCTGGTATGGCTCAGGAGGGGGGGGCGTTCACTCGTCCCCCCCTTTCCTGGCCGGCCGGGTAGCGTGCTCGGACAAGGGTCTGATGTGGACCTGGGGGGACCCCCACGCCGATTTTTTTCGGCGTTGGGGTTCCCCTTTAAGTCCATACCAGGTGGCGGGGCCAGCGACGTCTCCTTCGCGGGCCCCGCCTACCTGGAGACCTGCTCGAAATGAGCAGACTTTCCTCCGCGTGGGTGGGCGAGTCCGTTCATTTCAAAAGTAAGGCGGATAGTACGGCGGACTTAGTACGCCGTATTAGTCCGCTGAAAAAGTGCCGTGTGTGGGCAAGTAGCCCGTTCGGAAAGTCCGACGCACAGTCTGGCGGGAAGTCCGCCAGACTAAGTCCGTCGGATAGTACGCTACGTGTGTACGCGGCATTAGATGCACTGGCAGATTTAGATGCACTTGACTGATAAAGTAAAGCCAAACTCCAGCTAGCAGTTTTTAAGATTGTTTTTTTGTCCTTTTAGGGTAAAGGTTTTACATAAATTAATAAACGCTGATCATTTATAAGCACCCCTGTCTGTGGTAAATGATACATCTGAACCCTCTAATTGCCATTTTTGGAAAGCTTGGTCTGCTAAAGGAAGTTGGAAAAATAAGACTTATTGGCTGGATCACCAGGAAAATAATGCAGCCCCCATCTAGGAATTAGTAAACTGCTTTTGTTTTTAGGTCTAACACCGCTTGAAGCTAAACAAAATGTTAGTGCTCTCATTCATCAGAGGTGCAGCTTTACTATACCACACTGCTATATATTATTGTAAAATTGGTTTATCACCTTTGTGTGGATTAGACATTTTAATTAGTAAAGGGCACCTTCTGAAATACATGAAAACAGCACTGAGCAGGAGAATTCAGATGTTTGCTTTTTTTGAAGAATCTGACTTCAGGGTGCTTATGTATCACCATATTTTTACTAAAAACAAGAGGTATTTCCCCACAACTACCAACCAGTTCGAAACTGTAGAGGCAGGTCTGATACTGACTGGTGGCTGAGAAGGTGCAACTACAGTACGGTACAGTTTTTAGTTACTACACAACAATACATAAGGTTCTGGGTGCTAAGATATGCTTGTGCTGTTTTACAGTAGTCTCTTAGGAAATATTGTCACACCTCTACTTCATTCCTGGACTGCACCTACCTTGTCTGTTAATGCATATATCACATTGCTGTGTATTTACCTAAAGACTAATTTCCACAGACCTGAATGATTTCTGAAACTTTAGCTGTAGACTTACAAGCTTAGTCTCTCAATCTCTGCTGGAATGAAGAAGACTATCATCTATTGTTAAATTTAACAATGTTATAATTCCCTAGTTATATCGCACGTGTTTAGAGAATTCTTTACATCGTCAAGCCAAATTTAAGGCATGTCTGGGAAAGTTATCTGTAATTTCCCTTCCCTATATACAATGCCTTCCTATAAAAGTTGGCTGCATATCTTTCTGCTCATTCCATTTTAACCATTTACAAGTACATATACAAGTGAACTGGCAGTTTTCCTGAAAAGCATACACTGATTTGCGGTTTATCTTCTCCATGTCTTTGGCAAGCTGTACAGGGATTTGTTGGACTTGCACAAGTTCATCCTGGAAAAAACATAACATATGAGCTATAAGAGAAAAATTAATCTTTAGCTTTCACTTAGAGGATAATGCATTAAAATGCAAGGTCAAGTTAAACTGTCCTGGTCCTCTCTCTAACAACACATCTACTATTAGGAGGTATAGAATGTACATGTAACAAAAAGGGTTTAAGGTTTCATACTTACACCACCCCCCCCCCCCCCCCCCATCCTCTGCCCACAGCACCTAGGATGACCCCACACTTCTTCCATATAGACATACAGAGCAGCCAAAATCTTGAGAGAAGACGCACTTTTAATTATCTCTATATTCCCCGGTAAGTTTCCTGGAAGGGCAACAATGTCGCTCCCAGCAATGTGGAAGGTCAGTATAAGTCTAACCTTTTTCACTGGTACATTTTTCACCCACTAACAGCAGGTGATTGCTAAAAGGGGAAAGTTTACTGTAAGGTCCACTTTAAAAAGGGCCAAACATTCAATATGCTATGTGTGCATACATGATAAGTAATGTGTAAGTGCAACTCATACAAGTAGTTATTACTTTTCACAAACATCGCAGTACTCTACCAAAAATGCCCTTAGCAGCAGTAATAAAAGGTCCACTTTAATTAGGCAAAAAAAAAGGAGTAATGTGCAATGTATAGTAACCAGGGCAGCTATCAGAAATTTTTGGGCCCCTTACACAGCTTTAGACCACCCCCCCCCCCCTCGAGCCTGACCACCAACATTCCCCAGGGCTTGTCTATGGGCCATCCTACCGAATCCGCACACCAGCCACCTCACCTGTGTGCTCAGCCCCCCTCCATCCTGTATATCTGTCAGCCCCCTTCACACCTGTATATATGTCACCCCCCTACACACACCTGTATATATGGCAGCCCCCTCACACACACACACCTGTATATATGTCAGCCCCCCCACACACCTGTATATTTGTCCATCCCCACCAAACCTCTATATATTTCAGCCCCCCAACACATACCTGTATATATGTCAGCCCCCCTACACACACACACCTGTATATATGGCAGCCCCCCCTCACACACACACACACACTTGTATATATGTCAGCCCCTCCCATACATACACACCTGTATATATGGCAGCCCCCCTCAAACACACCTGTATATACGTCAGCCCCCCCATAAACACACCTGTATATATGGAAGCCCCCCTCACACACACACCTGTATATATGGCAGCTCCCCATACACACACAAACCTGTATATATGGCAGCCCCCCTCGCACATGCCTGTATATATGTCAGCCCCTCATACACACACACCTATATATATTTGTCAGCCCCCCTCACACACCTGTATATATTTCAGCCCCCCCACACACACACACCTGTATATATGTCAGCGCCCCCCCCCCACACACCTGTATATATGTCCGCGCCCCCTACACACACCTGTATATATGTCCATGCCCCCCTACACACACCTGTATATATGTCAGCACCCCCCACATGCACACCTGTATATATGTCAGCGCCCCCTCTACACACACCTGTATATGTCAGTGCCCCCTCCATCCACACACACACACACACACACACACACACACACACACACACACACACACACACACACACACACCTGTATATATGTCAACCACCCCACACCCACACGCGCCTGTATATATGTCAGCCAGCCCACACACACACACACACACACACACACACACACATCTGTATATATGGCAGCCCCACATACACAAATCTGTACACACACAAGCCTCTGGACCCTCCCTGTACACAAACAGCCTCCTCTCCCTTTCCTTCACAGCCCCTGCTTGTAACTTCCTACCTGGTCCCAGCTCATTTTTACAAAGCTGACATTTTGCTGAGAAGCATAGTACAGGCAGATCACCTTCACACGAGGGCTGCACATGCACATAGTAGCCAGAGGTGGCAGTAAAGAGCTTGATCAAGTCTAAAATCAATGACATGAGAACTGCAGAAACTGAGATCGTTTCTATACTGCACAGCACGGGTCCCCTTCATCCGTCCTGCCTTTTTCTGGCCCGGGCAGGTCCCTTACAGTTGTGACGGCTGTACCCCCCTGATGGCGGCCCTGACAGTAACCCGAACCAATCAAAATTCAATTGTCATTCATGCAATTGCACTAAATAGCTGAAGTTGAACTGCTCTAATTAAGCTTTATAAATGCTAAATTGATTTTTAATCTATATTATTTATTGCAAATGTTTTATTCCTGCAAACATCATAAAACATTTAAATACAAAACTATATTCAAATAATAAAAACCTAAACTTCACATCACACATTTAACACATAACACATTACACATTTTAATCTCTCCTGTCCATCTGGTCTTAAAAATAAAAAAAATACATTTAACAATGTTAAAAATATTGAAATGCCAGCATTTGCACAGAAAAGCTAAATTTGACTGCCAATGACTAATTCACATAAACTACCAACTAGGTTAGCCTTCCATGGTCATGGATGCACAAATAATTTATACAAAGCCCCCATGTATATATTTTTTCAGTTAGGAATGTGAAATAAAAGATAGACACATTGAATGTACCTTTATGATTTCCTGTTGTTCAATTTCCTTCTCTAGTTCTTTTTGTGCTATCTGAATTTCTCTTTCCTTTGAAGCCATGTCTTCTTTCAGTTCTTTGATTTCCAAAAGCCTTTGGGTATTTTCTTTTTGTAACTCATCGCTGGCTTCTTTCAGTAATTTTGTCTTTTTTTCTAGCTCCTATAACATCCACAACACTTTCAATTTATATAAAATAACATGTAAACTATTTATTCTACATTAGTACTTTAAAATGGATGGGAGGTATTGCGTATAATAAAAGATTAGAACACCTGGAAATATTTAGTATGCATAAAAATACATCTTACAAGTGACTTAAAGGCTAAATTCACCTTTGTTCACCTTTTTTACTTTTTTTTCTTCTAAATTCCAGCTCCCTTATGTATCAATATAGTATTATAGTACTTATTTTGCAAAAATAAAACAGCTTTCCATTCATTCTACACCGGCTTACCTCACTATCTTCATAGCTGGTTAACCAGTTGAGACCCGCGCTATAGCCGAATGACGGCTACAGCGCGGATCTCCTTTGCCAGGACTACGTCTATTGACGTCGTCCCATGCACGAGCGGCCTGCGCGCCCCCTGAGGGGCGCGCGCTGCACGCTCTGTGATCGGCGAGTCTATGAGACTCGCCTGATCACTGATCCGAGCAAGGGGTCGATCCCAACTCCTTATCACGTCATCAGCTGTCAGCCAATGACAGCTGATCATGTGATATAATGGAGACGGTAATCGGCTATATATTGAAAAAAAAAGAGCCTATCACCGGCGGCCGTGATCGGGACATCAGTCCCGATCACGGCCAGCCCTGCCAGTGCCCACCTGCCCCCTGCCAGTGCCCACCTGCCCCCTCATCACTAAACATAATTAAAAAAGAAGTGCCACCTATCAGTGCCCATCAGTCCCATCTATCAGGGATACCTATCAGTGCCCCTTAGTGCCACCCATCTGTGCCACCCATCTGTGCCACCCATCCGTGCCATCTTATCTGTGCCCATCTTTGCCCATCAGTGCCGCCTTATCTGTGCCCATCGGTGCCGCCTTATCTGTGCCTATTAGTGCCACCTTAACTATGCCTATCAGTGCCCACCAATGCAGCCTATCAGTGCCCACCAATGCAGCCTATCAGTGCCGCCTCATCAGCGCACTTCAATGAAGGAGAAAAATTACCTGTTTGCAAAATTTTATAACAAACTATTAAACATGATTTTTTTTTTTTTGCATCTTTTTTTGTTTGTTTAGCAAAAAATAAAACTCCCAGCTGTAATTAAATACCACCAAAAGAAAGCTCTATTTGTGGGAAAAAAATGATAAAAATTTAATTTGGGTACAGTGTTGTATGCCCACGCAATTGTCATTCAAAGTGCATCAGCGCTGAAAGCTGAAAATTGGTCTGGGACTGAGGGGGGTTTAAGTGCCCAGTAAGCAAGTGGTTAAACACACTGCTTGATTACTTCTGCCTTACTTTCTGGTCAGACCATAGGTTATGATACAGGAAAGAGTTGACCGGCTGATATCATTAGCACACACCCTGCATCATCTACCCTCAGCTTGTCAACTCCTTCCTGTGTCATGACTTAAAGTCTGTCCAGGAAGTAAGGCAGAAGTAATCGAGCAGCGTTTTTAAACAGCTATGAAGAGAGTGAGGTAATCCTGTGTAGAATTAATGGAAAGCAGTTTTATTTTTGCAAAGTAAGTACATTAATGCTATATTGTACTGTGGACTGGGCCTGGAACAGGCTGGATCAGCAGACAAGTGTAGCAGACTGCAGGAAGATTCCTTCAGGAACTCGGGAAGGTCAGGCAAGTCGGGTCGGTTATCAGTCAAGCAGCAGAAGGACCAAAGAAGAAAGCAGAAGAGAAGTCAGATGGGCTGGAGTCAGGTGCAGGCAGATGGCAAGGATGGTCAGAGACAAGCAGGCCAAAGTTGGGTGCAGGCAGATGGCAAAGATGATCAGAGACAAGCAGGCCAAAGTTGGGTGCAGGCAGATGGCAGGCATGGTCGAAGGCAAGCCGGGTAAAGCACAGGAACAGATATCAGGAACACACAGAATGCTGTAGAGCAGACAGCAAGGTTCCTCTGTGTCAGTGTGGCTTAAATAGCCCGTCTGGCGTTAGTGGGCATGCGTGCGTGCTCGCACATTGCCGCCCGCGATTGGGCACCAGCAAGTCTAGAATGCCTGTTACTGGCAGGATCTTCCTGACATTGCCCCCCCCCCCCCCCCCCCCCCCAGGGGCAGCCTCCGGATGCCCAATCGGGCCAACTTCTGAGGATGAGATCTCTTAAAGGACTGAATCAGACTTTTGGCATGGATGTTGCCTTCAGGTTCCCATGAGTTCTCCTCAGGCCCATAGCCCTTCAATTTGATCAAAAATTGGGTTTGATTATTTCTCTTCCTGCAATCCAAAATTGCTTCCACTTCAAATTCCACCTCTCCGTCCACTATTACAGGGTCAGGAGGATCCACATTTTGGTCAGGAAAAGGTTTGGGAACAGAAGCCTTCAGAAGTTATACATGAAAAACAGGATGGATCCTGAGTGAATCCAGGAATTCCAGTTCATAGGCTACTTTGTTTATCTTTTTATGGGAAATGGACCCATGAACTTAGGACCTAGCTTCCTTGATGAGCAAGCCAATTTTAGGTTCACTGTGGATAACCATACTAGGTTACTGGGTTCAAGTACTTATTCTCCTCGTTTTTTCCTGTCGGAAACTTCTTTATTGTGTTCCCGTGTCCTTGCCATGGTTTCCTGTAATAAATGGTACACAGCATTCAGGAATGGAGTTAGGCAAAAATGATGGGTGAAAGCCAAATTGGCAAAAAATGGCGTTTGTTTCATAGCGGAATGGAAGGAAATGTTGTAAGCAAACTGGACCAATGGGAGCAGGGAGATCCAGTCATCGTGGGAAAATTAAGAAAAACAAGTATTGCTTAAGGTACTGGTTGGTCCTATCTGTCTGCCCATTTGTTTGAGGATGGTAGGCAGAGAATGATACCTCAATTCCTAGAGCCTTACACAGATCTTTCTAGAATCGGGAAGTAAATTGTACTCCCCGATCCGAAACAATGTTGTCCGGTACTCCATGAAGTTTAATGATTTCTCTGATAAATATTTGAGCTGTTTCGGGAGCTGGGGGAGTACCTTTCAGTACCTTAGACAATCGGTCTACCACTACAAAGATAGTGGTATAACCCTCTGCTGGGGGCAATTCGACAATAAAGTCTATGGATAAAATCTTCTCCGGCTATCTGGGACAGACAATGGTTTCAACAACCCCCAGGCCTTGGCTCTACTGATCTTTCTCTGGATGCAGGTGGTGCAGGATTGCACGTATCTCTTGCAGTCTCCAAATACTTGAGGCCACCAGAAGGTGCGCTGCACAAGATCAACAGTTTTGGTTATGCCAAAATGTTTGGCTAGTGCATGATCATGGCAAAGTTCCAGTGTAGCGACCCATAGGCCTTTGGGTACAAAAATATTGCCCTTGTACCAGAACAGACCATCCTTTGCTTGTAACTCAGCTTCAATGGGGGGTGCCAACTCCATGGAAGCTTGTTTAATCCAGGAAAGCAAATCTTGTACCAGAAGAAAATTTCCTGGGGAAAGAATAGTGTCCGGAGGAGAGGTTTCTAGATTTATGAAACCTCCTAGACAGGGCGTCAGGTTTTGTGTTCTTTGAGCCCGGCCTGTAGGTGACATGAAAAGAGAACCTGGAGAAGAATAATGCCCACCTGACTTGTCATGGCTTCAACCTTTTTGCAGACTTCAGATATTCCTGATTCTTGTGATCTGTATAGATCAATATTGGATGGGCTGCTCCTTCCAATGGGTATCGCCACTCTTCCAGTGCAGATTTTATTGCCAGTAGTTCTCAGTCTCCCACATCGTAGTCTCTGCTGTTGATAACTTATGGGAGAAGAAAGCTACTGGGTGTAACAGGGCTTTGGTCCCCTGTCATTGGGAAAGTACTGCTCCCACCATGATTTTAGAAGCATCTACTTCCAGAACAAATGGTAGGGTCGAGTCAGGATGTTTCAATACAGAAGCGGAGATGAACAGTCTTTTAAGGGACTCAAAGGCAGTTTGGGTCTCTGGGGACCAATGGAAGTGGATTCCTTGTTTGGTTAGGTGGGTGATAGGGTTGATGATGGCTGAGAATCCTTTAATAAACTTTCGGTAGAAACTGACAAGTCCTACGAAACGTTGGATTCCTTTCTTGCCTGTGGGAGCTGACCAATCAAGAATTGCAGCAATCCTTTGAGGGTCCATCTTGATGCCCTCTATAGAAATGATTAGTCCCAAAAATTTAATACTCTCTTGCTCAGACTCGCACTTCTCAGGCTTGGCATACAGGCCATGCTACTGGAGCCGAGTTAACACACATCTGATGTGCCTCCGATGGGAATCCAGAGAAGAGGAGAAGATTAAGATATCATCTAGGTAGACGATGACGAACAGATCCAAGTGATCCTGGAAGATATCATTGATGAAGTACTGGAATGTAGCAGGGGCATTACACAGGCCGAAGGGCATTACCAGGTACTGAAAGTGCTAAAATGAGGTGCAAAAAGCGATCTTCCATTCATCTCCTTCCCTGATACGGACAAGGTTGTAGGCCCCCGGAGCGTTAGCTTGGTAAAAATAGTGGCAGCTCCCAGTCTCTGGAATAGCTCAGGTACCAAGGGGAGAGGGTAGCGATTCTTAACGGTGATTTTGTTAAGCTCACGATAGTCTATGCCAGGCCATAGGGTGTGATCCTTCTCTTCTACAAAAAAGATGCCTGCATGCCGGGGATGTGGACGGACAGATTAACCCTTTCTTTAGATTTTAATTGATGTATTCTTTTAGTGTTACCTGCTCCAATTCTGTTAAAGGGAAGATTCAACTCCTGGAAGGAGCTCGATGGGGCAGTCATAGGCTCGATGGGGCGGAAGGGTTTCCGCTCCCATCTTACTAAAAAAAACATCCATGAAGTCATGGTAGGCCTCTGGCACAGATTGGTGTATCTCAGTGTCGGTGTCCAAACATAACAGAGTAGAATATTCACAGGGATTTTAAGGAACACAGAACTGGTGGAGCTGGATGAGAGTAATTGGGAAACCTCGGTAGCATCCAGGTAGGACGGGAAGGCCCAGTTGCCTGTTCAGCTCTTAACTCCCTTAGTCGGCGGTCAATCTGTATAGCTAAATTGACTAGTGCAACCAGGGTCTGGGGTATTCCAACTCGGCCCAGTTCATCTTTCAAAGGATTTGACAGTCCCATGCGGAACTGGTAATGGAGGGCACCATTTTTTCCGTTAGTATCCGCACCCCATAGCCTGAATTCGGCAATGTAATCTTCCGCCGCCCTGCGTTCTTGTTCAAAGGTATGCAGTGTGCTTCTGTGGTTGCAGAGAGCTGTGGATCCTCATACAGCTGGGCCATTGCATCAAAAAAGGTGGTTAGGTTGTTTAACACTTCGGCTTTCTGTTCCAGAAGTCGGTGGGCCCAAGTTTGGGGTTCACTTAGGAGCAAAGAGACAACAAATCCCACTTTGGTGGCCTCTAGGGAGAAGGTACGTGGTTGTAGAGAAAAGTATACTGTAGGATAAGAGTCTGTACTGGCTGAAGAAGTAGAGGTGTGGGTGCCAGTGGGAAATGAAAGCACTTGAACCCATTCTTTCAGTCAGGTGTACCCCTCCTGAAGATTTTAACAGCCTGGGTCAAGCCTGCCAGGTGTAGGCAAAGTTCCTCCATAGGCTAGGCTCCCTGCTCGGGCTCGGACATGGCTGTCTGCTACTGTCACTTACCTAGTAGACAAGCCTGAACTGCAGGGGAAGGCCTCCCTTGTGCCTCCGACTCGAGGCCCCTGGTAGAGTAAACAGGAGGCGCAGGAGTAAAGAGTGGCACGAGCGCCTGGCAGGATCAACAGCAAGAGGTAACTCTGGAATTCAGGAAGCTCTGCACAGGAGGACAGCAGACTGGACCTGGAGCAATGCACTGGACCTGGAACAAGCTGGATCAGCAGACAAGTGCAGCAGACTGCAGGAAGATTCCTTCAGGAACTCGGGAAGGCCAGGCAAGCCGGGTCGGTTATCAGGCAGGCAGCAGAAGGACCAAAGGAGCAGGCAGAAGAGAAGTCAGACTGGCTGAAGTCAGGTGTAGGCAGATGGAAGGGCTGATCAGAGGCAAGCAGGCCGAAGTCAGGTGCAGGCAGATGTCAGGAATGGTCGGAGGCAAGCCAGGTAAAGCACAGGAAATGATTTCAGATATCGGGAACACACAGAACACTGTAGGGCAGACAGCAAAGTGCCTGTGTGTCAGTCTGGTTTAAAAAGCCCACCTGGCATTAGTGAGCGCGCTCCAGTGTGCAAGTCACTGACACTTACGGTCGGACATTCCGACGGAAAATGTTTAATCAGATCTTGTCAGAAAATCCGATCGTGTGTGGGCTCCATCGGACTTTTTCCGTCTGAATTTTCGACACACAAAGTTTGAGATCAGGTTTCTGATCGTGTGTAGACAATTCCGACAGACAAAGTGCCACGCATGCTCAGAATAAATTACAAGACGAAAGCTATTGGCTACTGGCCCGTTTATAGTCCCGTCGTACATGTTCTATGTCACTGCGTTCAGAATGATCAAATTTTCGGACAACTTTGTGCGACCGTGTGTATGCAAAACAAGTTTCTGCCAAAATCCGTAAAAAATCTGACGGATTTTGTCGTTGGAAAGTCCGACCGTGTGTACAGAGCATAACTCTTTAAGGAACATCAGTGTGTATGAAAGAAATAAGATTTGTCTTTCAGTTTAGGAAAGATTCTTTACAGAGTGGTTAAGCCATGGCATGCCTTACTTGTATGAGTTAGTAATGGTAAATTCAATAATGGAATTTTAAAAAATAGCTTATAATTTGTTGCTACTTTACCCCAATTTTAGGCAGTCGTTCATATTCTCTTTCCAGCAGTGTTTTCTCCTCTTGTAACCTGTTGAAAAGTATACATTCAGGCCATGATTAGGAGGTATGGGGAATGTTCTCCATATTTCTATTCAAAACAACTTTTTGTAAAAGTAGCATTTAAGTACATGAAATAACAAAAACTGCACTACAACTTTAACAACCTTTAATAACGACAGTATAGTATACTAAATCCAGAACAATCTGCATATTGCATACCATTTTCTAATGCTAATACTGCAGTGACCCCATTATGTGCTATTAAAGGATAAGTCTACCCTAACACTAAAATCGATATATCTACAGACATCCACGATATAAGCCTAACCTATGTAGCCCTATAAAGAAAAAATCCATATACATAACTTTTTTTAAGCTGATCTGGTCCGGTCTCCAATGGCGGAATCTGTGCAAAGGACACAGCCGACAATGGCTGTGAAATTAATGGGAAGTGACGTCACCCATAGACTTACTATGGGGCTTCTGTTGTCGGATGAGTCCCATGCACCCGTCTCCACAGCGAAGCCGCAGATGACAGCTCAGCATAGGATGGGGTTGGATCGGATTCAAAAAAGGTATGTATACTGATTTCCTCTTTGCAGAACTAGATAGGTTAGTGTTAGATCGTGGATGTCTGTATATGTAGAGATTTTAGTGTTAGTGTTACTTATCTTTTTAAGTTCACACCTTAGATTATTTCTGCTCTAGTGGCCCAGATCTTCAGTTTTAAGGTACCCTACTGTAGATATGACTTACCCAGGCCTACTACAAGTACCTGCTATAATAACCAGTTAAAGTGGTATTGAACCCAAAAGCAAATATTTACTATATTTCAGCTTCAATCCTTACATGTGATATCTGCATTCTTTTTTAAACTTTCTTTCTTTTATTTTCACCTGGTGATCCGGCCAATAAGTCAATTGTTTTACAACAGAACAAGCTGTCCAGCAAAATTGACAGAGGGTTGAGACAAACTATTTAACACTAACAGGGGTGCTTACAATGGTCAGGTTTTATTTGTTTATATAAAACCTTTATCCCAAAATGAACAAAACTATTGCAGTAACTGCTTATAAAGTGTTAGCTGGAGCTTGGCTTCAATTTGTTATTGTATCTAAATCTGCTAGTATATCTAACGCTACCCTCACACCAGACTGACAATACCCACTTACAAAGAAATGAAGGGTATAATTTTTATCATAGGTGTGTTTTAAATGATAGAGACAGAATATCAACAAAAAATCCAGAAAAAAACACGATACAAATGTTATAAATTGAGTTGTAGTTCAGTGAGTAAAATAAGTACCATATTTGATCCCCAAGCAAAACATGACTTAGTACTTGGTGGAGAAACCCTATGTTGGCAAGCAAAGAGGTTAGATGTTTTTATTGTAGTTGGTTACCAGGTTTTCACACATCTCAGGAGGGATTTTGGTCCAATCTTCTTTACAGATCTTCTCTAAATCCTTAAAGTTTCTTGGCTGTCGCTTGGCAACTCAAAATTTCACTTCCCTCCTTAAATTTTCTATAGGAATAAGGTCTGATGACTGGTTAGGCCAATCCATGACCTTAATGTGCTTCTTCTTGAGCCACTCCTTTGTTGCCTTGGTGGTAAATTTTGGGTCATTGTCATGCTGGAAGACACATCCATGACCCATCTTCAGTGTTCTGGCTGAGGGAAGAACGTTCTCATCCAAGATTTTACAATACATGGCCCCGTCCATTAGTCCCTCAATGCGGCAAAGTCAACCTGTGCCTTTTAGCAGTGGAACAGCCTCAAAGCATAATGATTCCACCTCCATGCTTGACTGTAGGGATGGTGTTCCTAGGGTCATAGTCAGCATTTTTCTTCCTCCAATCACAGCGAGAAGAGTTAATGCCAAAGAGCTCAATTTTGGTCTCATCTGACCACAGGACTTTCTCCCAATCCTTCTCTGAATCATTTAGATGTTTATTGGCAAACTTCAGAAGGACCTGTACATGAGCCTTCTTGAGGAGGGGGACCTTGCGGGAGATGCTTGATTTGAAACCATGGCGGTGTATTGTGTTACCAATGGTTTGTTTGGTGACTGTGGTCCCTACTGCCTTGAGATCATTCTGTAGTTCTGGGCCAATCCCTCACTTTTCACACGATTATCCTTACCCCATGAGGCGAAATCTTACATGTAGCTCCAGAGACAGAGGGCGATTGATGGTTATTTTGTATTTCTTCATTCTGCGAATAATCGCACCAACAGTTGTCTCCTTGTCACCATGCTTCTTGCTGATGGTCTTGTAGCCCATTCCAGCCTTGTACAGATTTACAATCTTGTCCCTGACATCCTTTGACAGCTCTTTGGTGTTGCCCATGATGGTGAGGTTTGGATGGAAGAAAGATTCTGTGGACAAGTGTCTTTTATACACAAAACAAATTGTCATTAGAAGTACCGTATATACTCGAGTATAAGCCAAGATTTTCAGCCCCTTTTTTTAGGCTGAAAGTGCCCCCCTCGGCTTATACTCGACTCACCGCCGTCTGCCTACCCGATCAGCGTGTCGTGCAGACAGACGGCGGCCATTCCACTATTCAAAAGCCACGCCTCCCTGTCTGTGATAGGCGGAACACTCAATTTCCCAGCAGTCAGTGGTCCGCCTATCACGGACATCCGCTCATCCTCATACTACGGACGAGGATGAGAGGATGTCCGTGATAGGCGGACCACTGACTGCTGGGAAATTGAGTGTTCCGCCTATCACAGACGGAGGCGCGGCTTTTGAACAGTGGAATGGCCGCCGTCTGTCACAGATGAGGAGGAGAGGTGCGGCTTTTGAATGGCATGTTTTTTATTCATGCAGATCGGTGCAAAATGGCACACAGAGGCTGCAGAAGGACACAGAGGCTGCAGATTGGCACACGGAGGCATGCACAGGACACAGGTAGGCTGCAATGGTCACAGGGATGGTCACAGGGATGGACACAGGGATGGTCACAGGGATGGACACAGGGATGGTCACAGGGATGGACACAGGGATGGACACAGGGAGGTATACAGCTGCAGATGGGCATTGTTGACCCTCTTTTCCACTCTTTTAAGCTGTAACAGTAGCTGCTGCATGTCTCACCCTCGGCTTATACACGAGTCAATAAGTTTTCCCAGTTTTTTTGTGGTAAATTAGGGGCCTCGGCTTATATTCGGATCGACCTATACTCGAGTATATACGGTACCTTAAATTCTTAAATTGACAGGACTAATCTGTGTACCACATGAGCACATACTGTAGCCAGTCTGTGGGAGCTAGAGTTATTGTTGGTGGGTAGGGGATCAATACTTTATTTACTCACTGAACTGCAACTCAATGTATGTGTTTTTTTTCTGGATTTTTGGTTGATATTCTGTCTCTATTATTTAAAATGCACCTATAATAACAAATATAGACCCTTCATTTCTTTGTAAGTGAGCAAAATTACAAAATCTGAAGGGGGTTGAAATAATTATATTCCCCATTGTATAAACCAGTAGCAATAGTATATAAGGTGTGCTCTCTAAAACAATATTTATAATTCTGGCCAGTCACATGATTGACAAATTCGTGTTTGCAGTTGCTGTAAATTGGTCACAATTTACGATAAAATTATGCAAAATCGTAGAAAATTAAGCACAATGCTTACTGGGCTACTGACTTGCTGGGTTTATGGACACTATTTAAAAAAAAAGAAACTTGCTTCTTTTTACAGATAAAATATTCTTAACTGTCACAATTTTTAACCATATCACAATTATCTCCATTCCATATTACCACGGACGCTCCCATGCTACTCACTAAGTGAATATTTCAAGGTCATTCCAAACCCACAATTCCTTCAGCGTACGCCAAGTTAATGGGTTGGGTTATGATCCTGTGTACATTTTAATCTTAAATTACTTACATTTTTTAAAGTTATGTTTCTAAGACTGAAAATGCCTTTGGTTCCTTAGTGATTTGTTAATTCCAACTCTTTTCTTTATTTTCTTTCTTAGTACCATATTTTTAATTACACTTAATTAAATACATACATTTCTTTTAAATGTAATTATGTAAACTGGTTTCTTTATTACGGTCAAATTAACATGTTCCTTTAACCATTATATAAGCATGACATGATTGAAAATCTTTTTTAGTATGACTTCAATGCTAGCCCCTGCATAGGCGTAACGTTTGTGCGTTCACTATTTGTTAAAACCAAATAAAAACTATTGAAACAGAAATGTTTTTTGGTAAAATGTGCATCTTAATTGCAAGAGGGACATGTCATTATTATATACCTTCTGAAAATGCTAGTTCCCTGTATTTGCAGTGAAGGTCTAAATTAGTTCCTGATTGGCTTTGTATTTAATAGCACTGTGTATACATTTTTAGATACATTTTTATGGGCCTTGTATCATGCATTGAGTTTTTGGGTTGTAATATGTCAAAACATGATCTAGAACAGGGGTAGGCAACCTGGGGCCCTCCAGCTGTTGTGGAACTACATTTCCCATGAGGCATTGCAAGGCTGGCAGTTACAATTACACCTAAAGGCACGATGGGACTTGTAGTTCTGCAACAGCTGGAGGGCCCCAGGTTGCCTACCCCTGATCTAGAACATTAAGCGCTAGTGGTGTATGCAATTTCAGGAACACTTGTCAGTCCAGACTGTATTTTAAGGCTCTCCTTTGTGAATTGCCATACCTGTACGGCGGCTCGCAAAGGCGCAATATAGTATAGTTCAAACCTTCAGCCTCCTGGCTTACTCAGCACTGCTGCTTCAGACCTCATGCCTAGGCCTTTGGGTGGCTCCTCCGAGTGTATTCTCATGCTGTCAGCTGCACCCTCCCTCTCCTAGGGAACATGAGTAGTGTCCTGACACTCATACACAGACGTAATTTTGCCTAACATTTCTAGTAGCCGTTGTTTTTCAATAGACTAGGGTGGGCCAAAACCCCTGTCAGTTTTCTTTTTTCTGTGTCCCAATGAAGGGGTGGGGGGGGGGGGATTTCTCTTTACTTTCTTTCCAGGATATATAACTGAAAATGAGGACATCTATATAAGGTAAAGGGAATTCACCGCTTTCTGGAGTGAACCTACCTCCATAGCAGTCTCCATGTGGCTGATATCAGTCTCAGGGAAAGCAATCACATTGGACTTTTAAGTGACAACATGGGTAATTATTAAGCTGCTTACCCTAAAGTTGGGTATACACTCGTAGAATTTCAAGCAAAAATTCATACAAAAATTCTCAGAACATTTCAATGTCGTTAAAAAGTAATTGAAGATTTTTTTTTGCTTTTAACATTCAGTTTTGCAATGATTGTACTTTACAGAATGAAAACCACATACAATATTAGAAATCCTGTTCCTTTGAATTTTCTCTTCACTGTGGTTGAAAATTAATGTCGATTTGACCCCACTAATGACTAGAAAAATTAAACAATGTCTCACAAAATTCTACTAGTGTATAACCAGCTTAAGCTTAGGTATCCCCTCCCTGTTGCTATCAAAATAATGACCTGGCTAGTCCTGAGAAAAAGGATGTCTTTTTCACAGATTGGCCTGCCCGTTCGGGCCAATATAGTTTCAGGTGGTCCAAGGGATACAGTGGCTGAGCTGCCTGGGCTGAGAAAAGACAGCATAGATGAAGTTTGTGCATAGCACACATTTTTCCCCACAAATGCATATCAGGGCTATATTTGCACTGGCCATCAATGTACCTCAGGAGCTCAAATTGCAAATTGCACAGGAGTCCTGTGCGTCTTTTGGTCCATTTCATGTCTGAATTCAGATCATAGCTTCAAGATATGTAAAAGATATAACAGTAACAAAGCTACAAATGCATGGAGACTGCATTTATACTTCAATGTTTTAATACGTAATACAACCTCAATATGTGTATACGTTTATCAGTAGGGCATATTGTACAGTATATCTCAGTAGAAGTGCAATTTTTGTATTTAATTTAGGTGATCATTAGAGAATTGCTTATGTTCCTTTTTTATTCTTGTACTCTGTGTACATGAATACATTTTCAGGCAAAGCACTGATGTATATTTAGCCGTGACATTTAATGTTTGAATTGGCTGTCATACACTTGTCATGAAACTTCTACTCATAATGTACCAAGAAGTATCGTCATTGTTATTATCTCATTTAAAACGTGAATTTTTTTTAGGATATGAAATAAATAGGAAGTAATGAGATAACGAATGACATAGTCCATCTGCAAAACAATAGATTTTTGTATAAGAAGCAAAGTCAAGCATAGTCTTAATATCATATGACTCAAAAAGCATTTGCTCTGACGATGAAAATGTCAAGCATTCTTCATAACACATGTAATGGACAAGCAACAATTGTTGCGGCTTTCCTACTCTTCACCCGTATGGAAAATCTGATTCTTCAAACCATCTTTCTATACATTCAGTGTTCTAAATAGTAAATTGTAAATGGGTCACCATTCTGAGGGAAGAACAATTAAAACTCAGCAAAGCTGATTTGTAATCATAACTTTACATACTAGAATACTTAACATGTATCAGAGAAACTAGTGTGACATGGTCATATTCAAGACATGCATATGATGATTAGAATTATCTGTGATGTGACTTTTGGGTTTGTCTGCATACAACAGTTCACAACGTTAGTGCTACACTAAAAATGAGCTGCACTTAGAAGGTAGCTTGTGGCTGGGGCCCCTCTTCCTGCACATGGGGGGTACCTTTTGCCATGAACTGCGGTCAAGTGAGAATCTAACATTTTGGCAGTTCCTCGACTTAGAGATGTGCCATATCACCATGTGCAGTTTTAAAAGTACAGAGTTCCTCTGAAACGTGTTGTTCTGTGTCTCTACACACCTTAGCTTGATGTATGTTGGAATTACAAGTCACACTGCTGAGCCTATGCCCTCTCCACCAGCCCAGATACCTCTGCCACTCCACTCCCAGTGACAGAAGGGGGTCCCACCGTGCACATACTACTGACCTCATGTGTGCATTTGTTAACTCCTTCACTCTCGCCATGTGACCAGGTCATGGATCTCTGTAATGCGGGTTCAGTTCTATGGGAAGCCAACCATTGGGGAGGGAGCCAGAACATCGAACCTCTTGCTCCCAGAGGACCCGTCCCCTATACCAGGTACAATGCTTCACGACTGGCTGCTATATACCTTGCACTAGTGCTTGGTTACCCAACGCACCTACATTGCCTGTCCTGCTGAGTATACCTCTGGTAGTGACTTTACGTCATACCCCATATGTGCTTTACTGACCCAAGTTTTTTTGAACCAACATGCACCCCTTTGAATAACATCAGACCAGGCTCAGAACAGTTGATGCCACTTTACTTTTGTCTTTCAGCCATAGCGACCATGATGAACATTGGCATTAGAAAAACCCTATCTATTCCTAGTTGGCTGTCCAGGCATATTCCCGGAAAGGTAGCAGTTAATTTAGGCATCCTCCAAGTATTAGCTGAACTCTGGATTCCTGGTGCCTCCAATAGACTGCAACGCACAACAGTCCTCCTCCACAGTAGTGACAACATGTCCTGCTTAGTATGGCCCGAAGAGACTCCAAACACAGCTCTCCCCCCTTTTTTATATAACCGTGGGTAGGCTGAATCCACAAAGCCCGGGAACAGCAGCACACACAATAACTTTTTCCCCCCAGCCTGGGCCAGCCACTAACTAAAACCAACGCTTCTGTAGGCAACCTGTCTACAAGCTGAGCAAAGTTCATTCTGTATTCCGTGCATAGAAATTGTTCTTACACAATGTGGATACATTATCCAACTGTGATGTTTTACATTCATTACTTTAAAAAAGGGTAGCAAAGATAAAAAAAGGTCCATACACAAATATAATTAAAGCCTACTGTTTGATTAACATAGTAGGTGAGGTTGAAAAAAGACACAAATCCATCAAGTCCAACCTATGTGTGTGATTATGGGGGTTATTTACGAAAGGCAAATCCACCTTGCACTACAAGTGCAAAGTGCACTTAGAAGTGCAGTCGCTGTAGATCTGAGGGGGACAAAAAAAACAGCATTTTAGCTTGCACATGATTGGATGATAAAATCAGAAGAGCTTCACCTCATTTCAGATCTACCCCTCAGGTTTACAGCGACTGCACTTCCAAGAGCACTTTACACTTGTAGTTTGCACTCGTAGCGCAAAGTGGATTTGCCTTTCGTAAATAACCCCCTATATGTCAGTATTACATTGTATATCCTAGTATGTTGCGGTCGTTCAGGTGCTTATCTAATAGTTTTTTCAAACTATCTTTGCCCTCTGTTGAGACCACCACCTGTGGAAGGGAATTCCACATCCTTGCCGCTCTTGCAGTAAAAAACCCTCTACGTAGTTTAAGGTTAAACCTCTTTTCTTCCGCAAAAAGTTTTATCACTATTGTGGGGTCACCAGTATGGTATTTATAAATTAAAGTCATATCCCCTCTCAAGCGTCTCTTCTCCAGAAAGAATAAGTTCAGTGTTCGCAACCTTTCTTCATAACTAATGTCCTCCTTTATTAGCTTTTTTGCCCTTCTTTGTACTTGCTCCATTTCCTGTACATCCTTTCTGAGGACTGGTGCCCAGAACTGGAAAGCATACTCCAGGTGCGGCCCTACCAGAGTCTTGTAGAGTGGGAGAATTATTGCTTTATCCCTGGAGTTAGTCCCTTTTTTAATGCATGCCAAAATTCTATTTGCTTTGTTAGCAGCAGCTTGGCATTGCCTGCCATTGCTGAGCCCATCATCTACTAGGACCCCCAGGTCCTTTTTCATCCTAGATTCCCACAGAGGTTCTCCTCCTAGTGTATAGATTGCATTCATAGTTTTGCCACCCAAATGCATTATTTTCCATTTTTCTACATTAAACCTAATTTGCAATGTAGTTGCCCACCCCATTAATTTGTTCAGATCTTGCAAGGTTTTAACATCCTGCGAAGTTATTGCCCTACTTAGCTTAGTATCATCCACAAATACAGAGACTGAATGGTTTACCCCATCCTCCAGGTCTTTATGAACAAATTAATTAGGATTGGTCCCAGCACAGAACCCTGTGGGACACCACTACCCACCCCTGACCATTCAGAGTATTCCCCATATATCACCACCCTCTGAACTCACCCTTGTAGCCAGTTTTCAATCCATGTTCTCACCCTATGGTCCATGCCAATGGACCTTATCTTGTATGGTAAAAGTTTATGGGGAACTGTGTCAAATGCGTTTGCAAAATCCAGATACACCATGTCTACGGGTCTTCCTTCTTCCTTCTAGATGGCAACTCACCTCCTCATAGAAGGCTAATAGATTGGTTTGGCAATTCTTCATGAATCCATGCTGATTACTGCTAATGATACTGTTTTCATTACTAAAATCTTGTATATAGTCCCTTATCATCCCCTCCAAGAGCTTGCATACTATTGATGTTAGGCTCACTGGTCTGTAATTCCCAGGGATGTATTTTGGGCCATAAATATTGGTGCTTTATTGGCTTTTCTCCAATCTGCTGGTACCATTCCAGTCAGTAGATTGTCAGTCAAAATTAGGAACAATGGTTCCCCAAGTACCCTCGGGTGCAAGCCATCCGGTCCCGGTGATTTATTAATGTTAATTTTTCCAAGTCTAATTCTAATTCTGTCCTCTGTTAGCCATGAGGGTGTTTCATGTGATTTTTCATGAGGATAAACAGTGGTTACTGAAGCCCCACGATTCCCTCGTGAAGACTGAGGAGAACAATAAATCCTTTGTAACAAGATGTCCTTCCTCATTCTTTATGAGGCCAATATGGTCTGTCGTCCCTTTTTTTATTGTTTACATACTTAACCTCCTTGGTGGTATTCCCGAGTGTGGGTCGGGGTGAGACTTCATGACCATTAATGGTAAACCCGAGCCACAGGGATTGCTTCGCTGGATCCTGGATGAAGTGACTTGCCTTGTCCCCGGGATCCCGCCATGTACTCCCACTGTGTACAGCGGCCGGATCCTCCTCCCTGATCCTCTGAGTTTTCCAGCTTCCCTTTCCTGCGAGCGTTGCGATGCAGGGGGCGGAACTGGTGGCAGATTCAAAAACACAACACACACCATACATTGTAATCTTATTGGATTACATTACTGTATACAATACATTTACCTCAGTTTTCCCCCCAGTGCTTTATCCAGTGCCCTTGCCTGCAGTTTTACTGTACTTTCTGCCTGGAAACTTGAAAATGACCATGGCATCAAAAAAGTGCGCCTCTACCTCTATAGTGGTTTATGATGTGCTGGAAAACAGCGATAGCGATATAGAATCACTTGCAGAATTGAACGATTCGTGGGGAAGTTCCTCTTCAGACACAGAAAGTGATTTCTGTGATGATCCTACGACTGAGCTCAGTGATGTGCGGACTTGGTGCTCTATTGACTGCAGTACAGATCATGTAGCGCCCCCAAGATTCCCATTTATTGGAGCACCTGGTATCAAAGTGGATGTTGAAGATGACAACCCCTTGGCATACCTCCAACTATTTTGACCGATGAGGTTATTGAAAAAATAGTTATGGAGACAAAAGGTTTTCAAGGAGCAGAAAGTGGGAACCAGTGACCAAAGAGGACCTTTGGAAATTTCTGGGCCTAATAGTTCTTCAGGTGGTGGTGGGGAAACCCCTGCAGAAGTGGTTTTGGACAACCAATAAATTACTAGCCACTCCATTCTTTGGCACGGTACAAATTTTCACTTGAATATTTGCACTTTAAAAATAATGAAGCATTTGACAAAACTACTCATCCAGCACCCAAATTCAAGAAGATTTGGGAGGTATATCAGATTACTATGAAAAATTCTAATGGCCTACAAGAGAAGGTTTAGCTGGATACAATATATAGCGTAAAATAGCACAATTTTGCGTATAAAATCATTTATGCTATGTGAATCGAGCACTGGTTACATTTGGAATTCCTATACACTGGGAAAGGAACCAAATGCAACCAAAAATAGTCATTCTGGAATGGCAACCTCTTGAGTTCTTTCATTGATTGAGCCATTACTAAATCAGGGCTATTGTGTAACTACAGACAATTTTTACACATCCCCTGAAATCTATTGCCACGTACACACAACCAGTTTTTGGAACCGAGTTCCAACAGAGTTCCGCTGAAATGGACTTGCCTACACATGATCACACCGATCGTTTAGAATACGGTGATGTACAACACGTATGACAGGACTGGAAAAGGGAAGTTCAATAGCCAGTAGCCAATAGCTGCCCTTGCTTCATTTTTGGTCTGTTGGAACAGCATACAGACGAACGGCTTTCCCGATAGGAATTTATTCCGTCGGAAAGATTTAAAATATGTTCTATTTCTAGGTCCCTCAGAATATTCGAAAAAAAAAAAAGTCAGCCCACACATGATCGGAATATCCGATGAAATGATTCCGTCTGACTTTTTCTGCCAGAAAGTCCGACCGTGTGTACACGGCATTTGGGTTCCTTCTACAGAACAAAACGGAAGCCTATGGAACCGTTAGGGCTAACCGGCGTGACATGCCGCCAACCTTTCACAATAAGAAGCTCAAGACGGGAGAAATGGTTTCCTGGCAGAAAGGCAAAATGATGGCACTGCGATGGCGTGACAAAAAAGATGTGTGCCTAATGAGTACAATCCATAACACCTCCGCTGTCATGGTACACACAAAAGGTGGGAAAGGCATCATGAAACCACAAGTGGTTATAGACTACAACAACACCATGGGTGGTGTTGACAGAGCCAACCAGGCAATGACATTTTATCCAGCCATGAGAAAACAACAGAAAAAGTATTATAAGAAGATCTTCAGGCATCTTCTTGAGCAATGCTTATGGAATGCCTTCATTTTACAAAAAAAAAGAGTGGCAAGCCTGTGGTTCATGCTGACTTTGGAAAGTTGCAGAACGTACCTTTCTGAACAACCAAACACCAACGGCTGTAAACAGAGCTGGACGTCGTGCTGCTGGT
The DNA here is from genome assembly GCF_037356315.1 of Lithobates pipiens. Lineage (NCBI taxonomy): Eukaryota > Metazoa > Chordata > Amphibia > Anura > Ranidae > Lithobates > Lithobates pipiens. Next base: position 171,624,109 of record NW_027507903.1, read on the forward strand.
GTTGTCAACCCACAATGCCTGACTGGTCATCACTTCATGGAACTGAAAAAGTCAGCACCCACAAGAATATGCATAGTATGTTGCTTAAAGCGTGATGACACTGGAAGGAAAATCCAAAAGGAAATCAGGTTCTATTATCCTGATTGTGACATTGGAATTTGTGCAGTCCCATGTTTCAAAATTTAACTTACTAAGGATGTTTACTGAAGCAATATGAATAGTAAAGTTTGTTTGGCCCAAAAAAAGCCAGTGTTTTTCGTTTGAATATATTATTGACTAAAATGTATTGAATAAAATGTATTATTATTATTATATATTACTTGTTATTATTTATAGCTATTTATTATATTATAATTTATGATTCTGTGTTTCAAACTTTATCATACCTGGGATGTCTACTAGAATCTGGTTTGGACAGATTTAAGTGAGTTATTCCTAAGAATTACAGGCCTACAATATAAAATGCCAAATTTCCATGCAAAATAATTGTACCGCTTTCAGCCCTAAAATCCGACATAATTATACCCCCAGGGAGGTTAAAGAATTTCTTGGTTTTTTTTTTGCTCTCCTCTGCTATGTGTCTTTCATGTTCTATCTTAGCTGCCCTAATTGCACCCTTACATTGCTTTATAAAGCTTGAATGTTGATAGTGATCCCTCAACCTTGTATTTTTTAAGACCTTTTCTTTTGCTTTTATATGCATTTTTACATTGGCGTTAAGCCATCCAGGACTTTTGTTTGCTCTGTTAAATTTTTACCCAATGGGATGCACTGGCTAATTCCCTTATTTAATATACTTTTAAAACGAACTCATCTCTCCTCCGCGTTCTTTGTTCCTAAGATTTTATCCCAATTTATATCTTCTAACAAGGTTCATAGTTTAGGAAAGTTAGTTATTTTGAAATTCAGTGTCTTTGTATTTCTCTTATTTTTCCTATTTGTGTGATTTATACTGAAGCCAATTGACCTGTGATCGCTGTTTCCTAAATTGCCCCGTATTTCCACATCCGTGATCAGGTCTGTATTGTTGGTAATCAGTAGATCAAGTAACGCTTTATTTCTAGTCGGTGCTTCTACCATCTGACCCATGAAATTGTCCTGCAAGACCTTTAGGAACTGGCGAGCCTTAGACAAATGTGTGGTTCTCCCCGCCCAGTCTATGTTTGGATAATTAAAATTCCCCATTATGAGAACACTTCCCATCCTTGCTGCTAATCCAAATTGTGATAGGAGGTTCTCCTCCCCCTCCTCCCTAAGGTTAGGGGGCCTATAGCATACTCCCAGTATTATCACCTTAGCTTCATCCCTTTGGAGCTCTACCCATAAGGATCCCACCTCCTCCCCAGCTCCCTTAGTGATGTCATCTCTCACATTCACTTTTACATTATTCTTTATATGCAGGCATACCCCTCCCCCTTTTTTACCCTCTCTATCCCTGCGATAAATGGTATACCCTTGAATGGTTGCCAGGCAATCATGAGAGCTGTTGAATCAAGTCTCTGAAATTCCTACAAAATCCAAATCCTCCTCGTAAAACAACATCTCTAGTTCACCCATCATGTCCGCCAGGCTCCTGGCATTGGTGAACATGCCACGTAGTTTAGACCAGTTGCATACTATCCTCTTATTGGGTGTTCCAAGATTACAACTAGGACTTGTTACTATATTTATCTTGGGTTTATGTGCTTTAGTCAACCTAAAACTAATACCCCAATACTACCCTCTGGACAATGTTCCATGCTGACTATCTCTACCTCTGGACCCTCCTCCCCAGTCGCTTAGTTTAAAAACCCCTCTAACTTTTTGCCCATCTTTACTCCCAGTAGATCTGCACCCTCCTCATTTAGGTGCAGTCTGTCGCTTCTATAGTACTGTAGACCGACTGAGAAGTCGGCCCCGTCCTCCAAGAACCCAAACCCCTCCTTACTACATTAGCCTATCAGCCACTTGTTTACTTCCCTAATCTCCCTCTGCCTTTCTGGTGTGGCTCAATGTACTGGTAGTATTCCTGAGAATACTACCTTGGACGTCCTTTTTCTTAATTTAGCTCCCAAGTCCCTGAAATCATTCTTTACGACACTCCATCTGCCTCTGTTTTTGTCAGTGGTGCTAACTTCTTATTCTTATTCTTATTCTGTCCACCAGATCTGTGATGTGTCGAACCCGAGTGCCCAGTAGACAGCATACAGTTCTGCGCTTCAGGTCTTTGTCACAGATTCCCCTCTCTGTCCTTCTAAGAATTAAGTACCCTACTACCAGAAACTGTTTATCGTTTCCCTTCGCCCTCCCCCCTCCCCACCACTCTCACTGGAGGAGTTCTTCCCCTGGCAGCTAGGAGATTCCCTGGCCCCAGCAGTGCTGGTCCCTGGCTGGTTTTACCAATGTCACTCAATGAAGCGTATTTATTGGGATGCTCCTGCCCAGGATCGGCCTCCCTGGCACTTCCCCCTCTATCCTTCCTGACTGTCACCCATCTACTCTTTTCTGGTGCCTGCACCTCTTTGTCTCCCCCTGCCTCTGTGCTGGTCCCTGCCAGCACCTGCCAGGTACGTTCCCAGCTCTCCTTTATTATGGAGGGTCTTTTCAGTGCTGACAGTGCTTAACATCCGTCGAATACTTACAGCACTATGAAATGCACTTTATATATAAGAATGCCTGCAAATACTGTTAGGTATCTTCTAGCTCCTAATCTGAGGTGCACACTTATGCAAATCTCATCTTCAGCTCTAAAAAGTAAGCTATTTTCTCTTGCCTCCCACACCTGACTGTGAACCCCAAATATAAAGGGTGGCTCAATGGCAAAATACAAGAGGAGGGAAAGTCCACATCAAGCCATAACTTCCAGAGCTGCAGCTGAGACATGCACAGTTCTCGGGACTTCCATTGTATACATAAAGCTATGTAGAGTTGTTTGAAGCCACCTATGTATGCCTACCTTACAGCCCTGTTAGTAGTTTAGGGATGTCTAATAGCAGGTTTACTTTTAACTGAGTAAGAACTCAAAAGGTGCAGATTTGCTATGTTATTACACCTCCATTAATTACTGCAATGTTGTTATAAGAAATCATTACCCTAGAACAGTGATCTCCAAACTGTGGCCAGATGCAGCAGTCTGACTGCCTATATCCAACTACTGGGGTACTATTATTCCCAGTGACACCAAAAAGGGGGCCCAGTTCATTCCACTGACACCAGTGATGGGGCATTATTCCTTCCCCTGATATCAATCATGGGGCACTATTCTTCCCGTTGACACCAACAATAGGCCACTGAAACCAATGATGTAGGACCTATTCCTGCCACTGATACCAACAATGGGGCACTATTCCTCCCACTGACACCAATGATGGGGCACTATTCCTCCCACTGACACCAATGATGGGGCACTATTCCTCCCACTGATATCAATGATTGGACCTTATTTCTCCCACTGAAACCAATGATGGGGTACCATATCTTTCCCTAATACCAACGATGGGGCATTATTCTTTCCACTGACACCAACAATAGGGTACAATTCCTCCCACTGACACCAATGCCGAGGCACTATTCCTCCCACTAATACCAATGATGTGGCATTGTTTATTCCCATTGATGCCATGCCATTTTCCACTCACCCCAACAGACAGGCACCCTCAAAGTCTGAAAAACAGTAAACTGGCCCTTTGTTTAGAAAGTTTGGAGACCCCTGCTCTAAAACTATGGCTCACAAAAATAAATGAAATAAAAGAAATAGAGGACCTAATGCACTCTCTTCAGAATAAGAGTGACCAATTTAGGAAAATATGGCACTATTGTTATTCATTCACATTCACCCTAGAGTACCTATCTCTATTACTAGACATAATACCCAACCCAAACTGATTTGCTTTTCTGCATCTGGAGGCGCTTGACTGGGTGGCTTGGGAGACTATTCCGCTGCCACCCTCCAATCTCTTAACAGCCCCCCCCCCCCCCCATGCACACAGCACTTCCCATTTTATCCTTCTCCTCCATCTCCCCATAGGCCTTCCCTCCCCTCTGCCTTTCTCCTTTCCTTTTCCCAGATCTCTACAAAACACACTGACACTGGAGTAAACTCCTTATCCTCCCTAGCTGAATGGAAATTCACATAAGTGAACATATCACTATGATACAGTTCCTTGGTATTTTTGGTGTAGTGCCACAAATATACCAAATGAGACTGTACTTTACTGCAAGACCTATTTCCTACTGCTGACTTGAACTTGATTATGTCAGTGGTGTTTACTTATTCTTTTATTCTACTGTACTGTCTTTACTTATATTAAAAAATATACAAAGCATATTAAAAAATGTGTATATATAGAGATGTAAATTGTGCTGAAGCAGTACCCTGAAAAAAAATATTTTTCGCTGTAATTGCCCTAAAATTCCAGATATATAATATGTACGTCTACAGTGTGAGAACTATGACTGGAAACCAGAGGCAGCAGTGCCTGACTAGTCCTTGTTTTTTTGGGCAAAGCTGGGACAGGTTAGGTTCTGTTTAAAATTCATTCACACCTGGTGTGTTATAAATGCATACACTTATGTTCACTAAAGCATTTAAATTTCTGATCCCATTAATTTGAACTGAAAAGTGCAGGGCAGGTGGTATTGAAAATGTATTTTAGATATTTCCATCTTTAAACCAGGCATCATTATTATCTTATGACATTATTACACTATAGGGCACTATAAGCCGTTAATGAAAATGCAAATGGAAGCTACAGTGTACTTTGTCTTCTGACAATTTTTGCTTATCATTCATCTAACAATATAAGCATAACCTGAGGCTATTTGGAGCTGTTGACAGTTTCAGGTGGAGTCCATGAATTATCAGGTTGATCGCCAGTGTTTTAGAAGTCACAGGCAGGGGAACCGATAAGCAAAGATTTACAGCCAGAACAAGAAAAAAGAAATAATTGAGATTAAAAGGAACTATTGCTTCAATGCTTCCGAGCAAGTCTTTTGCAATATAAGAAGCAGATTGTTCCAGTAGGTTTCTAATTAGTAGTCATCCACTCCTGGAGATTTACCAGGTTGAAGGGAGTTTATCTCTACCACAATGTCAGATAGGAACCATTGCTATCTGGTGAAAACCTCTGAATGTAATGATCCGTTTAGGTAGAAACTAATCCACAAAAAAGGGATATCCAAAGACAATAAGCTTCAACTCATAAACCATTTATTTTTTAGAACAGCATTTCACTTTGTGAATTATAAAATCTGATCAATTAAACTAATCACTTCCAGTCTGAGTATTTTAGGCTTGGAAATTAGTAATATCCAGGAAGCAAAATCAAGTTCCAGTCCTGTTAAAGACCTGATGTTTTGCCATGGTTTACGTAAGCTAGAAATTAAGTTGTTTGCTCAGAAAATGCACCACTGTTAAACTCGTGTAGAGTGTCATGTCACAGTAATAGTGCATAAAACTGGATATTTTTACACCATACAACTAGTAAATATATACCTTGGATTAATTAAAATTTGATTTTTAATGTTAATTTATTTTAGGATAACTGAACATACATACAGTACTTACAGGCTACCTTATGCCATTTTTGGAATTAGGTGAAGAAAATCTCCTTAAAAATAATTAATGTACGTCTAGGCGGTGACCTTGTGGCCTTCCTTCTTGATCTCACACCCTTGCCTTCGCAGCACCTTTCTTATTATACTGTGCTACATATTTTGGGTATATTGAATTGAACGCTGCAGTGATATTGCACATTGAATTCATATTTTTGGGGTATTGTATGTCTGTAGCACTGAGTTGGGTGATTATACTTTATGATTTAAGTCTCTCTTGATACACCTCCTGAACACTGTGAAAGCCTGTATTCCATTATACTGGAAACAGACGGCTCCCACACCAATTAGTCTATGGCTTTCCAAAATTTATGAAATCAAAACAATGGAAGGTTTCTTGGCTTTCTCAAACAAAAAAAGGGAAAAAAATATCAGTAAAACTTTGTTTTATTGGATAGATTACATATTTACTTCAGAATACCATTCCCCAATTTCAACCCCATGAGGGATTTTCATTATAGTTTGATAAGCCATTTTAAACCAGTCTCTGTTTCTCCAAGCAATACTCATGGTCTCCTCCTCTGCATCACAGCGGCCGTGTGTCTCCTCCCTCCTCCTCTTAGGCCAATAGGATTGCTTTTCCTTTCAGCCTATCCACAGTTAGACAGATAGATATGTCTGAATAATGTTGTCACTATCCCTGACTCTTAATTTTCTAGGCTAAAGCTAGTAAGGAGAGTAGGTTATTGAAAAAAACAGATATAAGATGTTTTTCGCTATGGTAGGATGCTTTATGACTTACTGTACCATTATAGTGATGTCTCCCAATATTTTGTGACTGGTGATCACTGTGTCAAGATCTTGCCAACTTCTATGTTAAAATAATTAAAAGCAAAATAAAGAATGAAAAAATATGCTTTCACTCAAGATCATTTACCAGTCAAGTTTAAATTGCAGACGATATTCTCTTTCCTCTGCTTCACGCAAATCGTTGTTATATTTCAGCAATTGCTGCCTCATCCTGGATACTTCTGCGTTGGAGCTCTCAGGAAACTGATCAACTTTTTGCAGCTCATGTTGCTGTTGTTCAAGTTGATGTGTGAATCGTTTAGCATCTTGTAGCAGTTGTACTTCTGATTCCTGTATACTGTGAAAGTACAGTAAAAAGGTAATTCTTTATATTTTCATGCTATCCAGTTTTAAAAAATGTAGCATTTATGCATTACAATTGGAATTATATCAGTCTGTTTTTTCCTCCATACTACATGTTGTATGTCAGGATGACAAATGCTGTAATGTACCGGATACAGTTTATGGATTCAATTACATCAGTGGCGGCAAACAATGCACCCACAGCCACACCCCCCAGTGGGGCGGGTCACCAACCGCCCCCCCGGTGGGTCAGTGGGGTCACCAGCCCTACACTGGGGCAGGCAGAGCTTCCCTCTGGGCGATGGCTTCCCCTGCGTCTTCTCATCTGCATTACGGTGGCTGTGTGCCTCCTCCCTCCTCCTCCTAAGCTAATAGGATCACTTCTCCATTCGGCCAATTGGGAAATGGGTCCTGATCGGCCAGTAGGAGAATCAGTGTGACACTAGCGAATATTCTTTCATGGGATGTATGCATCCGGCGCCCCCCATGTATATCGGCCGCCACTGCTTTACACTCTTTGCCAAACTATTGTTTCAATTATTCCGTACACTGTGTATATATATATATATATATATATATATATATATATATATATATATATTTTATATACACACACACACACATAAAGAGCAGTGCTAAATGCCAGGGCAATTCACTGAAATAACGAAAAGTCATCAACACCACAATATTAAAATGTGAATCTCTTGAGGCTAACAAAGTAAACCCCAGAAAAAATGGTGTAGAAAATGGAAATCAGCAAATGAAAGTTCATGAAAAACTCACACAAATGATGCAGGAAGATGTCAAAGTAGTTTAGGTGATCCTCCCAAGAGTGATGAGATCTCCACACAATACCACAATACTATGAGTGTAACAAGCACCTCTCCCCATCAGTAATGAACTCACCAAAGGTAGTTGCCTCACACTCATGTGTTTGGCAGCAGAGCAGTTACCAATGTAAAGTTAATAACATCAATATGCAATACATGGTGTAGCACACTCACATAGAGGGGAGATAAAAGAAAGCTCCACTATTGCAATAACGTCTAAAACCATAGTCAATTTATTGTGAAATCTTCAAATATTACACTTACAAGGTTCACCTGTATAATGAGCATAGGAAAAGATGTAACCTAGAGCACTGAGGCTAAGATAAACAACAAACAGCAGGCAATGTCTCACCATGCCCGTGGACGTGGCTGTACGGCAACTAGAAGAATTTGTCAGATATCACGAGAGATGCTCTAACTGAATCTTTAGCGTGTTGAGACATTACCTGCTGTTTGTTGTTCATCTTCACCTCAGAGCTCTAGGTTACATCTTTTCTTATGCTAATTATACAGGTGAACTTTGTAAGTGTAATATTTGAAGATTTTACAATAAATTGACTATGGTTTTAGATGTTATTGCAATAGTGGCACTTTCTTTTATCTCCCCTCTACGTGAGTGTGCTATACCTTGATTGCACCTGTTGGAGATTTGCGTAATGATATTATTAACTCTACATGGGTAACTGCTCTGCTGCCAAACACGTGAGTGTGAGGCAACTACCTTTGGTGAGTTCATTACTGACGAGGAGAGGTGCTTGTTACACTCATGGTGTTGTGTAAAGATCTCAGCACTCTTTGGAGGATCACCTAAACTGCTTTGGCATAATTTTGCATCATTTGTGTGACTTTTTGGTGGACTTTCATTCACTGATTTTCCATTTCCTACACCATTTTTTCTGGGGTTTACTTTGTTGGCCTCAAGAGATTCACATTTCATATTGTGGTGTTGATGACTTTTCATTATTTCAATGAATTGCCCTGGTATTTAGTGCTGCTGTTCACTTTTAGTTTTTAGTGATTAGGTGTGAAAAAATGCTGTAAATGAAGAATGCTTACAGAAATAGAAGTGTTAATAGTTTATTTTTATTGATTAAAAAAAAATGGAAAGTAAGTGAACAGAAGAAAAATCAAATCAATATTTGGAGTTGGAGTGACCCTTTCCCCTCTAGGTACACTTCCACACAGTTTATGAAGGAACTCTGCAGGTAGGTTGTTCCAAACATCTTGGAGAACTAAGGACAGATCTTCTCTTCATATAACCCCAAACAGACTCCATGATGTTGAGATCATGGCTGTGTGGGACCAAAGCATCACTTTCAAGACTCATTATTCTTCTTTATGCTGAAGATAGTTCTTAATGATGTTGGCTGTATGTTTGAGGTTGTTGTACTGCAGCAGAATAAATTTGGAGTCAATCCCACGCCTTCCTAATGGTATGGCATGATGGATAAGTATTTGCCTATATTTTTTAGCATTGAGGACACCATTGATCTTGACCAAATCTCCAACACCATTCGCAGAAATTCAGCCCCACACTTGCTAGGAATCTCCACCATGCTTCACTGTTGCCTGCAGACACTCATTATTATACTGCTTGCCAGCCCTTTGGCAAACAAACTGCCTCATGCTACAGTCAAGTATTTTCAATTTCGACTCATCAGTCCAGAGCACCTACTGTCATATTTCTGTACCCCAGTTCATATGTTTTCATGCATAGGACATGGACACAAGGCTAAGCAACTCAGCTATGCACCACAACATAGGAACTAGGGTGCAGAAACATGGCAAAAGGAGCTCTGGACCGATGAGTCAAATTTTGAAATATTTGGTCATAGCAGGAGGCAGTTTGCTCTCTGAAGGCCTGGAGAGCGGTATAATAATGAGTGTTTGCAGGAACAGTGAAGCATGGTGGAGATCCTGCCAAATTTGGCGCTGTATTTCTGCAAATAGAGTTGGATATTTGGTCAGGATCAATGGTGTCCCCAATGCTGAAATATACAGGCAGTATGATCTGGAAACAAAATGCTAGAGCATACAGCAGAAAACCAAAAAAATTACATCACCCAAAGAAAGTTGTTTTTTCTGATCAGTTCATTATGGAATAGCTCATTATGAGTTCATAAGACATGGTACAATGGTGAGCCAACAATGTTACTAGGAAATTCTGAAAAGGTTACAGGAATCTGTTTGGAGGAATTGCCTGGAACTGTGGCCTTACAAATGGATTCTCCACCATTACAATTCTCCTGCACATGATGTATTAAATGTTTGCACGTTCCTGGCCCAGAAATTCATCCCAAAATTTGATCAACCACCTTATTCTCCTGACTGTTGGCTGTTTCCAAAATTAAAAATATGCCTTAAAAGGACACTGAATTGACATTCTGGACCTCTAGCACTGCAACAAAAATACTGCTCAATGCTCCAGAAAATAAATTCCAAGAATGTTTCCGGCACAGACACAGCCCTCTAGAAGAGTGTGTTGCTTCGCAAATGGACTAGCCACTAGTGTATAGGTAAGCAATCTTTTTTCCCACAGTCCATTCTGGGAATTAAATTGTATATACATATACACACACACTAAAGTCAGCTACAAAAAGTGCTAGCTATGCCTGTTTTTGATATACAAACATATTATAAATTAATCACATACAAGAATAAGAATATAAGACAATAACTGTTAATAATGTTAAGAGTCCAGATTTCTAAAAAGATATTTTAAACAGGACCTGTCAATATAGGAATATAGGAGGCACCTGCTGACTTGTTTTGAAAGAAATTTGACCAAAAATAAAAAATAATTCAACAAATCTTTGAACAAATCTCATATTTATAAAGACTAACAACACAATTCTGAATTTTCCTGATCAATGTATGGGCCTGCATACTCTTAGGGGTCTATTTATGAAGGATTTACCATATATCTCTATCCTGTATCTGCACCTGTGATGCGAGATGCTGATTAAAGAGGAAGTAAACCCTGATGAGTTTACTTCCTCTTTCATTTCCTGTAAAGACAAAGCATAATGGACTACTATGCATAGCATAGTAGTCCATTATGTGTCACTTACCTGACACAGGAGCCAGCGATGTCACCGCTGTCCCCTGTAGTCCGGTGCATCCATCTTCTCGGTGGGGTCTCGCTGCTCCGCCGCTGTCATTCGGAGAAGCCGCGATGACGTCACTCCCGCACAGGCGCATGGGAGCCGACACGCGCGGCATCTTCGCCGTTGACGATGCCGGGCTCAGTGCGCCTGCGCACAGCTGTCTACGGCGCATGCGCCGTAGACAGCAGTGCCTGTCTTTCGGCAAATATCTCCTAAACCGTGTAGGTTTAGGAGATATTTCTTGGACCTACAGGTAAGCCTTAATCTAGGCTTACCTGTAGGTCAAAGTGTGTCGTAAGGGTTTACAACCACTTTAAGGAAAACAGAAGGAGAACATGTTTGCAGATATGATTAAATCCCTAAGGGGAATAGCTTGCTTTGACTCACTGGTAAAGCAGGGGTCTTAGCGTGAGGTGAGTGGCCAGTGAGCACTGGTGGAGGATTGCATGGGCACTATGTACAGTTTTCTACGAAATAGCTTTATATGCACAAAGGTGGAAGAGCATGATTTATGAACTTTGTGTCATGTTTGAGCTATATGGACAATTGGCACTGATTATATACAATGTTATAAGTGGATTTATTAGCAGTTTATGCATACTATGGTATATTGATTTTCTAAGCAATATTTTTGCACTTGCACTTTATATATAACCATATGTGTGTTGTGCTGCACTAATATTTAGTTTATTAATGTAAAAGAAAAAGGAATTGTGGGTGAATGTCAGACAAAATGCAATTGGATCTTTGATAAATAAACTTTAGTGTGATTTTAGTTTGTAAAACAGTTTCAGCACACATTTGTACAAGTTTGTAGTACATAGATGTAGCACTGACCCCCGAAGGAGCTGCTGGTTTTTATTGAGCTTACCGTTACCTCCCCTGCTCGCTTCTCCGTCTCAGGGGTCCCGTTGGAAAGTGAATAAAAAAATGTTAGTCCCGACACTTAGTCCTTTTTCCAAGATTTATTTGAAATAAACAAAAAGGTTTTGCAATAGAGGGAGAGAGGGTTAAGGGGAGTTCAGGTACCTGGTAATTGTGTATTTTTATGTATTTTTATATTTTTTATCCCAAAAAAAAAGGGTTTTACACTATTTTGAGTTTTATCTCCCTTTATGATTTTGATGCCCCTGCCTTTGAGTCCTTCTTTTGGACCTTGAGCCAAGTATACGGGAGCGAGCTTTTCTTCCCAAGAGCTTTTGAAGCAGCAAGGTCAGGAGGACATCGTGGAATCCCCTCCCCCGTGGCTGGAAGTGGTGCACAATTTCATAGAGCTCTGTGTGACCCTCTCTAGTGGGGGGTCATATTCGTCTGGTAAGCAGCAAATCTCAACACATGTTGGTGGTGGATTGAACACGATTTTTCTCAGTTTGGATTACATGAACATTATGTTTTATTTTTAGAGGTTTTATATTTACAGCCTCACGTCAATCATTTTGGCGTTCTATACACGGACTTATTGTTTATACACTGGGTGTTGATGTTTTATATATTTTTCGTATTTATAAGTTATGTCATGTATTCTTATTATATATAGTGAATCACAGTAGTGAGGTTTTGAATCTGGAACATTAATACATATGTGTTCTATATTACGCACACATTTTTAAAGGGTTGTTGTACCCTATATGGTGTATATCTTAATACTACTGTACCCTATATAGTGTATATCTTAATACTACTGTACAAGTAGTTGGTCACATTTTTCTTTGTTTAAGCGCGGCTTATGTTTTTTCGTTTACCTATTTTGCTTGTATGTGATACAGTGAAGCCGCAGCTGAACACCTTTGATACTTTTCATTATTTAAGAAATTCACAATTATTTCACACACTTCACAATCTTTCACCTTAGCGCAGTTTGTTTCCCCCTTTTTTTCTACCTGGTAATTGTGGGTTAGAGGTATTTTCTTGATCCAGAGGACAAACAGCTTCCACAGACTGGATCTAGCAATCTCCAGATATGCCTCTCTCACTGACCTAGCAGCCGGTGGGATGATCTAGCAAAGTCTCTGCCACAGACTTGTCAAGTTATTTGAACTTCTTGAGAAATATTAAAGAGTTGTCACACAGTACCAGTTTCCTTCAGCTGATCTGGCGATACTGCATGGTTAGTGACCCGGGTTGCATCCTCCAACTGAGTCTCCAGGCTCTTCCAGAGATACCAGCCCTGTGCTCGGTCCTCTCCTGAAAAAGTCCTCCCCTGGATCCTCCAGTCGCTTGGCTTCTCCACGCAGGCAAGGCAGCACAGGACCACCCCTGGATCAGTAGGCTCTAAGACTTTTGGGCCTACCCTCTCAGTTGCAAGGCCTCGGGCCAGCCAGCCCAGAGGAACAGGAACAGGCAGCACACACCCCAGGCCAGGAGGGCCATGAGGTCGGGATACCCCGGAAAAGAGACCCCTTAAAATGGTGTCAGTACCTTAAATACTCCCACCCAGAATGCACAGCAGGCGAACCACTCCCACTGGGCTATTTCAGAGTAAAAGGGGTATTCAATGAATCCAGCCTGTTGCATTTCTAACACTTACCGGTGGTGACAGTGACACCCACGGCCAAGTGGAAACCAGCACAACCCAGCTGAAGTGGTACAGAAAACAGAACTTTGAAATAATTAGCCTGAGCCAAACTGCAGCTTCAGACAACTTAAATTTGAAAAACAATAGCGTCTGCTCATTAGGAGCAGGGTGCTACATAGATAAATTAATAATATTAATAACAAGTTAAGACCGAAAATTCTAATTGAGTTGTAACAATCAGAGGATAAATGAATGTCAAGTCTATGAGGATATTACAATTTCACATGGTATTTTAAAATATTGTTATCACTGATACACATCAGAAAAGGAAGACACTCCTTGCTGTGAACAAGAACACAAATACAAAAACCACATCCGAGAACAAAAACAAATTATGAAATGGGATGTCAGAAGCGGCACTTTTTTAAGGTACATAACTTTACATTGCATCTTGTGCCAGGAGTGTACTTTATACTTTTGCAATAATACTTTTCATGCAAGAACATCCAATTAATACTATTTTATATTATGGTGCAATCTGTGCTCTAAATTAGATTAAACATATCAAAAAAACAATTTGAACAAGTAAATTTAGAAACAAATTTTAAGTATAAAAACTTTGATATTGTTTATTATAAAATAGTTAAAACAACCCCAGGCAGGTAAGTATATACCTTAAATTATAAACGTGTGAAAAAAGGGGTGAAAATACTGCGCTAAACCCAACGTGAGAGAGAAGCGCAGAAAAAAAGTGTATGAAAAGTTGCTAACACAAAGTGCAAGAAACAATAACAAATAAAAAGTGCAGCGCTAAACAAATGTGATTAAGTGAAATGACAATTAAATCACCTCAAATGGGCATAGATTAAAAAAAGTATATGTGAAAAAACATACACCAAAACAATAAGGTAATACTGATGAACCACAATAGTACAATAATCAAATGTCCACATATAAAGTGTCCTATAATTGGAAACCTTTCTCTTCAATCTCAAACTGAAGTAGGGAACATGTGGTCAAGATGGATAAATCATCTTGATCACATGTTCCCTACTTCAGTTTGAGATTGAAGAGAAAGGTTTCCAATTATAGGACACTTTATATCAATTGAGATTGAAGAGAAAGTTTTCCAATTATAGGACACTTTATATGTGGACATTTGGTTATTGGAATATTGTGGTTCATCAGTATTAGCTTATTATTTTGGTGTATGTTTTTTCACATATGCTTTTTTTAATCTATGCCCATTTGAGGTGATTTAATTGTCATTTCACTTAATCACATTTGTTTAGCGCTACACTTTTTATTTGTTATACCTTAAATTAGTTACCACATTGAATTCATAATTATTAACACTGTAATCATCATGCTTTTAATCATAAAGGAAATAACGTATTTATCGGCGTATAACACGCACTTCTTTCCTCTTAAAATCAGGGGAAAATCGTGTGTGCTTTATACACCCATCCCCACTGACTGTGAGCGGAGCGGAGCGATCGCCTCCGAGATACACATAGCTGAGTGTACTCATCTCTTCTGGGCTCCGCTCACAGTCACGCCCAGTCCCGCCATTGGACCTGTGTTATGTCCATCATAGGGCGAGACTGGGTGTGACTGTGAGCAGAGCCGAGGAGAGCCGAGTACACTCGGCTATGTGTATTTCGGCTCCGCCCAGTCCCTGCGATCTCAGCAGCGTTCGCTCCGCTCCGGCGAGTATCGGCGGCCCCAATTTTAAATTCATCCAAGCGATGGACACTGGGGGCGAGGCTGCACTAGGGGCAAGGCTGCACTGACAAGGCTGCACTGGCAAGGCTGCAATAGACACTGGGGGCAAGGCTGCACTGGGGCAAGACTGCACTGACAAGGCTGCACTGGACACTGAAAAGGCTGCATTGATGGCCATTTAAATTAAATTTTTTTTTCCTTAAACTTCCCTCCTAAAAGTTTTTTTCCTTAAAATTCCCTCCTAAACATGGGGTGCTGTTATACGCCAGCACGTGTTATATGCCGATAAATACGGTAGGCGCTGCAACTTTTAGGAGTACATCTATTTTTTCTATTGGCTGACAGAATCATTTGCATAGATTCAACTGTTTACATCATTGATTTATTGGAGGGCTGAAGAAATATTCCAAATTATTTATCTTTTGTACATGCCACCCAATACAAACATTAGAAGGCGAATTCCATTTGTCAGTGACAATCTAGTGCTGCTGAAATCTCGTGTGTGCTGTACACACTTTTTAAAGTAAACTTGATCCAAACTGATAGCATTAAAAAGGGGGAAACATTTGAAATAGGGATAGACCTGTTTTTTTTAGCACTTTTTGTATCTTGTACTTCTCTCCAACTATATTTACAATGCATTTTGCAAATTTGTAGCTGAGAATGCATTATGACATTTTTTTTCTGTTACATGGACTAACTACATGCTGTCTGTAATAGAGTGCTGTGCACCAGAGTAGATAGTAACAAAGTCAATGTTACTTGATTAGGCATGGGCAGGTATCTGGTTTTACAACCTGCTTTTTGAAAAGAGACAATTACATTAGTTGCCTTGAGTTTTCCCTTCTCCCATTATTCTAAATTGGGTCTTATGAAGAGTTTATGGAGTAAAGCTCCAATACTACATTCAGCTGGTAGACATTATGAAGATAACAATCAAACAATCAGAGTGGTAGAATAGTCTGGGAACCCCAATAGTAATGTAAAATGAATAATATTTGAGCATGTGTAATTCTGACTTTCACAGTACATTTAAGATGAGATGGTAAAAACATACCTTTTCAGTGTTTCATAAAGCAAAGTGTATTTTGCCTTGAGCTCAGCTACTCTGGTTCCAGGGATTTTTCCAGATGCCAAAAGCTATAAGAAACAAAAATAGAGGGATTTGTTTTTAACCCAGGCAAACTTAATTATTCTTTAATTGTCACTGAAATAGAGTGGCCTGGATAAGCTGAGCTTTCACGGACAGATTCATGTTGTAGCATGTAATCTTTCCTTTTTGATTACTTTTCTATAACGTCATCTTAGTTTCTAAAGTTGATGTGCCTAGGTTCAGGGTAGCCATAAACATCCTAATTCTGTGCCTACAGTATGCAGTCGCCTATTGGTATAGGATTGTGCCATCCCTAGCCAGCTATACCTAACACTAGTTCTGGTAGTTGGAAAATATTTCTGTTTCAAAACAAGTCTTTCGTTTTACATAAATTGTTTTTAACCATTTCTAAATTACAGTATACAGAAAGCACCATTTTACTTTCTAAATATGTTTACATGAGTCTGTGTGATTTTATGAGCTAATAAAGTAGTGCAAAATGTTGTAATGAGCAGTAAACAGTACCATATGCCAGTTTTCAAACGTTTACGTTTTATACGTTATTAACCACTTCAGCCCCGGACCAATAAACACCTTAAGGACCAGAGGTCTTTTTCCAATTTCGCACTGCGCTGCTTTAACTGGTAATTGCGCGGTCATGCAATATTGCACCCAAACTAAATTTGCGTCCTTTTCTTCCCACAAATAGAGCTTTCTTTTGATGGTATTTGATTGCCTCTGCGATTTTTTTTTTTTTGCGATATAAATGGAAAAAGAGTGAAAATTTTGAAAATAAAAGATATTTTCTTTTTTTGGTTATAAGAAAAATCGAATAAACTAAATTTTAGTCATACATTGAGGGCAAAATTTATTCAGCCACATGTCTTTAGTAAAAAAAATGTCAATAAGCGTATATTTTTTGGTTTGCGCAAAAGTTATAGCGTCTACAAACTAGAGTACATTTTCTGGAATTTACACAGCTTTTAATTTATGACTGCCTATCTCATTTCTTGAGGTGCTAAAATGGCAGGGCAGTACAAACCCCCCCCCAAATGACCCCATTTTGGAAAGTAGACACCCCAAGGAAATTGCTGATGGGTATGTTGAGCCCATTGAATATTTATTTTTTTTGTCCTAAGGGATTGAATAATGACAAAAAAAAAAAAATGTTTACAAAAAGTTGTCACTAAATGATATATTGCTCACACATGCCATGGTTATATGTGGAATTGCACCCCAAAATATATTCCGCTACTTCTCCCGAGTATGGGGATACCACTTGTGTGGGGCTTTTTGGGAGTCTAGTTGCGCACGGCACCCCGAAAACCAATCACCACCTTCAGGATTTCTAAGGGTGCAAATTTTTGATTTAACTCCTCACTACCTATCACTACCTATCACAGTTTTGAAGGCCATAAAATGCCAAGATGGCACAAAACCCCCCCAAATGACCCCATTTTGGAAAGTAGACACCCCAAGCTATTTACTGAAAGGCATGTTGAGTCCATGGAATATTTTATATTTTGCCAAAAGTTGCGGGAATATTACAAACTTTTTTTTTTTGCACAAAGTTGTCACTAAATGATATATTGCTCACACATGCTATGGACATATGTGAAATGACACCCCAAAATACATTCTGCTGCTTCTCCTGAGTACGGGGATACCACATGTGTGGGACTTTTTGGGAGCCTAGCCGCGTACGGGACCCCGAAATCCAAGCACCGCCTTCAGGATTTCTAAGGGCATACATTTTTTATTTTACTCCTCACTACCTATGACTACCTATCACAGTTTTGAAGGCCATAAAATGCCAAGATGGCACAAAACCCCCCCAAATGACCCCATTTTGGAAAGTAGACACCCCAAGCTATTTACTGAGAGGCATGTTGAGTCCATGGAATCATTTATATTTTGCCACAAGTTGTGGGAATATTACAAACTTTTTTTTTTTGCACAAAGATGTCACTAAATGATATATTGCTCACACATGCTATGGACATATGTGAAATGACACCCCAAAATACATTCTGCTGCTTCTCCTGAGTACGGGGATACCACATGTGTGGAACTTTTTGGGAGCCTAGCCGCGTACGAGACCCCGAAATCCAAGCACCGCCTTCAGGATTTCTAAGGGCATACATTTTTTATTTCACTCCTCACTACCTATCACTACCTATCACAGTTTTGAAGGCCATAAAATGCCAAGATGGCACAAAACCCCCCCAAATGACCCCATTTTGGAAAGTAGACACCCCAAGCTATTTGCTGAGGGCCATGTTGAGACCATTGAATATTTTTTTTTTTTTGTCCCAAGGGATTGAATAATGACAAAAAATAAAAAAATAATTTTTTTTTACAAAAAGTTGTCACTAAATGATATATTGCTCACACATGCCATGGTTATATGTGGAATTGCACCCCAAAATATATTCCGCTACTTCTTCCGAGTATGGGGATACCACATGTGTGGGACTTTTTGGGAGTCTAGTCGCGCACGGCACCCCGAAAACCAATCACCACCTTCAGGATTTCTAAGGGTGCAAATTTTTGATTTAACTCCTCACTACCTATCACAGTTTCGAAGGCCATAAAATGCCAAAATAGCACAAAACCCCCGAAAATGACCCCATTTTGGAAAGTAGACACCCCAAGCTATTTACTGAGAGGCATGTTGAGTCCATGGAATATTTTATATTTTGCCAAAAGTTGCGGGAATATTACAAACTTTTTTTTTTTGCACAAAGTTGTCACTAAATGATATATTGCTCACACATGCTATGGGCATAAGTCAAATTACACCCCAAAATAAATTCTGCTGCTTCTCCCGAGTACGGGGATACCACATGTGGGGGACTTTTTGGGAGCCTAGCCACGTACGGGACCCCAAAAACCAAGCACTGCCTTCCGGATTTAAATATAAAATGCTACCAAAAAAACTGTTAGCGATCACAGGGATCAGGCCTGACTCTGCGATCGCTGCAGTTATGTGTTTAGTGTTTTGTAAGTGACAGTGATCGATCGATACTGCACTTGGGTGGGCTGGGCAGAGGGGCAAAACGCAGGTGCTAGCAGGTATCTGGGCTGATCCCGCTAACAATGCGTTTTTTTGGAACCCTGAACTGCTGGGGACGCTAGTATAGATCTGATCAGATCAGATATTGATCTGTTCAGATTCTATACCACTACGGGAGGTGTATGCTTTGCGCGTGGGTGTTAGCGGTACTGGCACTAACCTAGCGCTGCCTGGGGCGACGCAGACCCTGACCCTAAAAGCTAATTGATATCACCCGCCGGGTGATCAGGGGGTTAAACCTTTATTGGGTAATAAATGGTGGGTGCCCTGATGCTATAAAAAGCAAACTAACCAGAGTCACCCGTAACACTTATACGGTGATCAGTGGTGAAAGGGTTAACTAGGGGCAATCAGGGGGTTAAAACCATTATTGGGTAGTATATCGGGGTACCTAGCGCTATAAAAACCTGGCGGTGAACCTAAAAAAATAACTATCTACCTAGCGACACTAATGCAGCGATCAGAAAAATGATCGCTTAGTGACACTGGCAAAAGGGGGTGAAAGGGTTAACTAGGGGCAATCAGGGGGTTAAAACCATTATTGGGTAGTATATCGGGGTACCTAGCGCTATAAAAACCTGGCGGTGAACCTAAAAAAATAACTAGCTATCTAGCGACAGTAGCGACACTGATGCAGCGATCAGAAAAATGATCGCTTAGTGACACTGGCAAAAGGGGGTGAAAGGGTTAACTAGGGGCAATCAGGATGTTAAAACCATTATTGGGTAGTATATCGGGGTACCTAGCGCTATAAAAACCTGGCGGTGAACCTAAAAAAATAACTAGCTACCTAGCGACAGTAGCGACACTAATGCAGCGATCAGAAAAATGATCGCTTAGTGACAGTGGCAAAAGGGGTGAAAGGGTTAACTAGGGGCAATCAGGATGTTAAAACCATTATTGGGTAGTATATCGGGGTACCTAGCGCTATAAAAACCTGGCGGTGAACCTAAAAAAATAACTAGCTACCTAGCGACAGTAGCGACACTGATGCAGCGATCAGAAAAATGATCGCTTAGTGACAGTGGCAAAAGGGGGTGAAAGGGTTAACTAGGGGCAATCAGGATGTTAAAACCATTATTGGGTAGTATATCGGGGTACCTAGCGATATAAAAACCTGGCGGTGAACCTAAAAAAATAACTAGCTACCTAGCGACACTAGCGACACTGATGCAGCGATCAGAAAAATTATCGCTTAGTGACACTGGCAAAAGGGGGTGAAAGGGTTAACTCTAGGGGCAATCAGGGGGTTAAATCTTTATTGGGGGGTGATAGGGGGCTATCCTGGACCTAACACTAACTGCCCTGACAGTTTTTACTTTTACAACTGACACTGAATGCATTGATCAGTAAAGAAATGATCAATGCAATCAGTGACACTGTGACTGGGGGGGAGGGGGGGCGGGGGGGATCGGGGGGGGTTGTGTGCCTGTGTGTGCCTACATGTCAGTGTAGTGTTGGTGCACACTTACTTTTAGTCTTCTCCTCGTAGTCCGGTCAAAAAGACCGCCCCGAGGAGAATGACATCACTTCCTCCTTCCTGTGTAAACAATACACAGTGGGAGGAAGTTCGTCATTGACCAGGAGCGATCGAGAGGGGGTGGCCAGAAACCAACGGCCATCCCCTCATCACGGATCGCTCCCGGAGGGAAGCGGACCGCCGTATCCAGCGGGAGGGGGTCCGATCGGACCCCCCACCCGCTGGAAGGCAGGCACGTACATGTACGTGCTTGTGCCTGCCTGTGCCATTGTGATGACGTACAATGGCAATACGGCGGTCCTTAAGTGGTTAAAGGATCCTTTTCCTTTTTCAGAGAGCCAATTTGCATGCTTCCCAGTGTAGCACCCTCTAGTGTGTGTTACTAGTAGTGAGAGTGGGTAAAATAATCTGGCACAAGGATAAACCTGAGTCACTGAATCTGGGTCAGGGTTATAAGAGGCCAGGGCTGGATAAATCATCCTGGCAGCTCTCTAGTGCCTCCCCCTGTTTCTAGAATGTTGGAGAACGTTCTAGATTAGAAAATAGTGGGTGGAAGCTAGGAGGGGTTGCCTTGAATATTTAGGAGCATTTAGCCAATCCCCAGGTTGGGGGCCTGGCAGGGAGCTAAAGAGGCACTTAAATAGACATAAATAGACATGAACCATGCCAGCAGGGGAGACTGGTGGAAGATGGAGAAGCAGTCCTGAGGAGAGGCTGTCAGTGGCCCCTGAGGGACCCATGCTGGGGAGGATTTTACCTCAGGCTGGAGCTCGGGAGGCTGGCCTGGAAGGATCCAACCCCAGCAGGCATTTGGAGGCATCCAGGCCGGAGAGGCAGCAGGAGAGAGCAAGGAGATACAGTGAGTAGATCAGCACGGTGCAGGGACAAGATAAGGGGAGAGACTGTCAGCTGTAACAGTGCTCTCTTGAAAACAGTGGTGTCTCAAGTCTTCATCTAACTTTGCCCTGGTGAGTGTGTGTGCCAGTCGGGGGAAGCAAGCAGCCAGGTGGACTGGTGGCAGCCAGGCAGTCTAACATTTTCTGCAGTGGTAGTACTGGGCTCAGTGTCTACAGGGAAGGAGATGTTGTTCACTCCACATGTGCTACTTTATCCACAAAGGGACGGGACGTGACCAACAGGTTCTGTACATAGTGAACCAAGTTTGTGTATGAGGAAGGGAGAAGGGGAAAATGAAGGTAAAAACCACAAATTAATATGTGTAGGGCCTATTGCTTTTCATATGCAATATATTTCTTAGATATTCATGTTATTCATATTGAATAATTTGGGGTTTTGTCAATACATGAGCAAAGATTGAGAGCATTCCAGAATGCAACATACTTTCCAAAACAGAAGGCTAGCCAAGAACTTTTCTAGCTTATGATGAAAAAACAGCTGCTTGTACTTTAATTACATTAATTGGCTATACTTAAATTATTACATAGATATGAATAATTTATTTAGCATTGGCGCATGTGTAACAGCTATATTCAGAAAATTAAATCATTTTAAAATGGATCTGAACTGTGGAAGCTGTACCACAAAAAAAAGGCAAGCAAAGGGCAAAGGATTAGTCGCCAGTATTGCCCGTAGCCTCCCTATATATAGGGGGGGCGACGGGGCAATTGTCCCCTCCGAGAATGCGGGCAAGTGACAGGGTGGGCAGTTCTGCGGGTGAGAGAGTGGGCAAGCGGCTCCATGGGTGAGAGGGCGGGTAGCTCCGCGGGTGGGCTGGGCGGCTTGGTCGGTGAGCGGGCAGGTGAGAGAGTGGGCGAGCAGCTGGGCAGCTCGGTGTGTGAGTGGACTGCTGGCCAATCAGGGAGCTGGAGAGCGGGGGAGCAGAGAGATGACATCATCTCTCACCGCACTTCGCCCGCCCTGCATCCCTGCAGTTCTGCCCTCACTGTGCAGGCAGCCACAGGCAGCAGGGATATTTTATATCATCTCTCTGCTGCCTGACTCTGGGACACAGCAAGAGACCACCTTAGCAGGAAAGTGGCACAGCAAGTGACAATCCGCAATGTGTGGCAGGTGACAGGGCATGTGACAATCCGCATCTGGGGGCAGGCGACGTGGCAAGTGACAATTCGCAATGTGTGGCAGGTGACAGGGCATGTGACAATCCACATCTGGTGACAGGCGACGTGGCAAGCGAATTATAATACTATTGTGATGATTGTGTAAAGATATCTCAGATGGATTGATATACTGATGTTTTTGGGGATTATACACATATACAGTGTATTTATATATATATATACACACACACACACACACACACACACACACACACACACACACACACACACACACACACACACACACACACACACACACACACACTGGATATAAAAAGTCTATACACCCCTAGTAAAATGTCAGGTTTCTGTGATGTAAAAAAATGAGACAAAGATAAATAATTTCAGAACTTTTTCCACCTTTAATGTGACCTATAAACTGTACACTTCAGTTGAAAAACAAACTGAAATCTTTTAGGCAGAGGAAGTAAAACTAAAAACTAAAATAATGTGGTTGCTTAAGTGTGCACACCCTCTTATAACTGGGGTTGTAGCTGTGTTTGGCATTGATGTTAAATAAGAGTCAGTACACACCTGCCACCATTTAGAGTGCCTCTGATTAACCTCAAATAATGTTCAGCTGTTCTAGTACGTCTTTTCTGACTTTTTCTTAGTCGCATCCTACAGCAAAAGCCATGGTCCGCAGAGAGCTTCAAAACCATCAGCGGGCTCTCATTGTTAAAAGGTATCAGTCAGGAGAAGGGTACAAAAGAATTTCCAAGGCATTAGATATGCCATGGAACACAGTAAAGACAGTCATCATCAAGTGGAGAAAATATGGCACAACAGTGACATTACCAAGAACTGGATGTCCCTCCAAAATTGATGAAAAGATAAGAAGAAAATTTGTCAGGGAGGGTGCCAAGGGGCCTACAGCAACATTAAAGGAGCTGCAGGAATATCTGGCAAGTACTGGCTGTGTGGTACATGTGACAACAATGTCCAGTATTTTTCATATGTCTGGGCTATGGGGTAGAGTGGCAAGACGGAAGCCTATTCTTACGAAGAAAAACATTCAAGCCCGGGTAAATTTTGCAAAAACACACCTTAACCACTTGCTTACTGGGCACTTAAACCCCCCTCAGTCCCAGACCAATTTTCAGCTTTCAGCGCTGATGCACTTTGAGTGACAATTGCGCGGGCATACAACACTGTACCCAAATGAAATTTTTATCATTTTTTTCCCACAAATAGAGCTTTCTTTTGGTGGTATTTAGTTACAGCTCGGAGTTTTATTTTTTGCTAAACAAACAAAAAAAGATGCAAAAAAAATAAAATAAAAAATCATGTTTTAATAGTTTGTTATAAAATTTTGCAAACGGGTCATTTTTCTCCTTCATTGAAGTGCGCTGATTAGGCGGCACTGATAGGCTGCATTGGTGGGCACTGATGGGCTGCATTGGTGGGCACTGATGGGCTGCATTGGTGGGCACTGATGGGCTGCACTGGTGGGCACTGATAGGCATAGTTAAGGCGGCACTAATAGGCACAGATAAGGCGGCACCGATGGGCACAGATAAGGCGGCACTGATGGGCAAAGATGGGCACAGATAAGATGGCACGGATGGGTGGCACGGATAAGTGGCACGGATGGGTGGCACGGATGGGCACTGATAGGTACCACAGATAGATGGGACTGATGGGCACTGATAGGTGGCACTGATAGGTGGCTCTGATAGGTGGCACTGCTGGGCACTGATGGGCGGCACTGCTGGGCACTGATGGGCGGCACTGCTGGGCACTGATGGGCGGCACTGGGGTGCAGCACCTTTGAGGCAGATTGGGTGGCACTGTGGGTGGCACTGTGGGGTGGCACTGTGGGTGGCACTGTGGGTGGCACTGTGGGCACTATGGGCACTGACAGGGGGCACTGACGGGGGGCACTTACTTTTTCTTTTATTTTACTTCAGGATGGCACTGCGGGAGGCAGGTGGGCACAGGCAGGTGGCAGGTGGTCCCTTGTATTGATGGCCGTGATCGGGACTGATGTCCCGATCACGGCCGCCGGTGATCGGCTTTTTTTTCTCTCCTCGCGCTGTCAGCGCGAGGAGGAATAATAGCCGATTACCGGCTCCGTTCTATCACATGATCAGCTGTCATTGGCTGACAGCTGATCACGTGATAAGGGGTCGGGATCGACCCCTTACACGGATCGGTGATCAGGCGAGTCTCACGGACTCGCCGATCACAGAGCGCGCCGCGCGCGCCCCTCAGGGGGCGCGCAGGCCGCTCGTAACCAGGACGACGTCAATAGACGTAGTCCTGAAAATGTAGGTCCGCGCTAATGCCGTCATTTGGCAATAGCGCGGATCTGAAGTGGTTAAGTCTCCCAAAAGCATGTGGGAAAATATGTTATGGTCTGATGAAACCAAGGTTGAACTTTTTTGGCTATAATTGCAAAAGATTGATTTGGAGCAAAAACATCACCAAAAGAACACTATACCCACTGTGAAGCATGGTGGTGGCAGCATCATGCTTTGGGGCTGTTTTTCTTCAGCTGTAACAGCGGCCTTAGTCAAGGTAGAGGGAATTATGACCAGTTCCAAATACCAGTCAATATTGGCACAAAACCTTCAGGCTTCTGCTAGAAAGCTGAACATGTAGGCGAACTTCACCTTTCAGCATTAGAACGACCCAAAACATACATCCAAATCAACAAAGAATGGCTTCACCAGATGAAAATTCAAGTTTAGAAATGACTTAAATCTCACTGAAAATCTGTGGAGTGATCTGAAGAGGGCTGCGAACAGGAGACGCCCTCGCAATCTGACAGATTTTGAATATTTTTGCAAAGAAGAGTGAGTAAACTTTGCCAAGTCAAGATGTGCCATGCTGATAGACTCATACCCAAAAAGACTGAGTGCTGTAATAAAATCAAAAGGTGCTTCAACAAAGTATTAGTGTAAGGGTGTACACATGCAACCATATTATTTTAGTTTGTTTAGGCCGCGTACACACGCGCGGACTGTTCGCCCAACTTTGTCCGTCCAACAGTTTCAGCAACCAGTCCGCTCAAAATTAGCATGGACGGACATGCCCACACACGACGAACGAACAGTTTGCTGAAACCGTGCGCGATGACATGAACAGCACGTACGACGGGACGAAAAATACGACGTCCTATACACTGCATTATAGCTTTCGGCGTGAAAATCCTTTCTGAGCATGCGCGCAACTTTGTTTGACGAACAAGCCTACACACGAGCGGGCTGTTCGCTGAAACAAGGTTTCAGCGGACAGTTTTTCGGAAATTCCGAAAAACCTTGTCCGTCCAACTGTCCGCTGAAACTGTCCGCTGAAAGCCCACACACGAGCGGACTGTCCGCCCAAACACTGTTCAGCGGACAAAGTTGGGCGAACAGTCCGCCCGTGTGTACGCGGCCTTATTTTTACTTCTCTCCACCTAAAAGACTTGTTTGTTGTTCAACTGAGTTGTACAATTTATAGGTCACATTAAAGGTGGAAAAAAATCTGAAATGATTTATCTTTGTCTCATTTTTTTACATCACAGAAACCTTTTACATTTTAACAGGGGTGTGTAGATTTTTTTATATCCACTATATATATATATATATATATATATATATACACAGTGGATATATAATATGTGTGTGTGTGTGTAAATATATAAATAATATATATGTGTAAATATATAAATAATATATATATTTATTACACCCCTCATAATTTTGTAAATATTTTATTATATCTTTTCATGTGACAACACTGAAGAAATTACACTTTGCTACAATGTAACGTAGTGAGTGTCCAGCTTGTAACAGTGTAAATTTGCTGTCCCCTCAAAATAACTCAAGACACAGCCCTTAATGTCTAAACCGCTGGCAACAAAAGTGAGTACACCCCTAAGTGAAAATGTCCAAATTGGGCCCAAAGTGTCAATATTTTGTATGGCCACCATTATTTTCCAGCACTGCCCTAACCCTCTTGGGCATGGAGTTCACCAGAGCTTCACAGGTTGCCACTGGAGTCCTCTTCCACTCCTTCAATGATGACATCACAGAGCTGTTGGATGTTAGAGACCTTTCGCTGCTCCACCTTCTATTTATGAATGCCCCACAGATGCTTAATAGGGTTTAGGTCTGAAGGCATGCTTGGCCAGTACATCACCTTTACCTTCAGCTTCTTTAGCAAGGCAGTGGTCGTCTTGGAGGTGTGTTTGGAGTCATTATCATGTTGGAATACTGCCCTGTGGCTCAGTCTCTGAAGGGAGGGGATCATGCTATGCTACAGTATATCACAGTACATGTTGGCATTCAGGGTTCCCTCAATGAACTGTAGCTCCCCAGTGCCGGCAGCACTCATGCAGCCTCAGACCATGACACTTGCACCACTATGCTTAACTGTAGGCAAGACACACTTGTCTTTGTACTCCTTACCTGGTTGCCGCCACACACATTTGACACCATCTGAACCAAACAAGTTTATACTGGTCTCATCAGACCACAGGACATGGTTCCAGTAATCCATGTCCTTAGTCTGCTTGTCTTCAGCAAACTGTTTGTGGGCTTTCTTGCGCATCATCATTGGAAGAGGCTTCTTTCTGGGACAACAGCCACGCAGACCAGTTTGATGCAGTGTGCAGCATATGGTCTGAGCACTGACAGGCTGACCCCCCCACCCCTTTAACTTTTGGAGCAATGCTGGAAGCACTCATATGTCTATTTCCCAAAGACAGCCTTTGGATATGATGCTGAGCATGGTGAAGCCTGTTCTGAGTGTCACTCCAAAGACATGTTGGTAGGTTAATTGGCTTCTGTCCAAAATTGGCCCTAGTATATGAAGTTGGGGACCTTGGATTGTGGGGCCTTGAGGGTAGGGACCGATGTGAGTGTGCGGTGAGTGTGCGATGTATGCGTACAATTGACGGCTCTATATGGGTATCTTAAATAAATAACAATATAATAGATGAGTATCTTAATGAGACACAATGTACAGGGATAGGGAGACAATTGTAGACATGCACCCACACTCAGGTTCAACTGGATGGACTGGTGTCTTTATTCAACCTTACTAACTATGAGTGGAACCTGTCCTGTTAAACCGCTGTATGGTCTTGGCCGTCGCTCTGGAGCTCACTTTCAGGGTTTTGGCAATCTTCTTATATCCTACCTAGGCCATCTTTATGTAGAGCAGCAATTCTTTTTGCAGATCCTCAGAGAGTTCTTTGCCATGAGGTGCTGTTGAACTTCCAGTGACCAGTATGAGAGAGTGAGAGCGATAACACCAAATTTAACACAACTGTTCCCCATTCACACCTGAGACCTTGTAACACTAACGAGTCATATGACACCAGGGAGGGAAAATGGCTAATGGGGCCCAATTTGGATATTTTCAGTAAGGGGTATACTCACTTTTGTTGCCAGCGGTTTACGCATTAATGGTTGTGTGTTGAGTTATTTTGGATGGGACAGCAAATTTATAGTATTATACAAGCTGTATACTCACTACTTTACATGATAGCAAAATGTAATTTCTTCAGTGTTGTTACATGAAAAATATAATAAAATATCTACAAAAATGTGAGGGGTGTACTCACTTTTGTCAGATACTGTGTGTATGTGTGTATATATAATATTTATATTTATGGTCGTGGCCCTATGACCAAGAGAGATGTGGCTCACATAAATACACGACAAGACTTACAACATAAATAGACCTTAAGTGTGTGTGGTGGTCTGGTCGGTATGCCAAGAAAAGGGGGCAAAAGACTCAGATAGGGGAATAACTCTTAATTGATTCTTGTGTTTATTGAGCCAGCTTGGTAAAGGCTTGTGCCATTTCTTCCTAAGGATTTGGGATGTATGTGACAAAACAAGCGGACTTCAATCAGCCTAGTTTCTTGATTACGTGGTCTGGTACTCCATGTTGGGAGGCAGCTGAGGCTGCTCCGATCTGGAAGGAATGTCCAGAGGACTGACTGGGGTTGAAGCCCAAGTTGCTTAGGAGGATCCTGACATGCTTGATAAACTGGCTGCCACTCATGGGGCAGGTTAGAAAGGGTAGCAATGAGCTACCATCAGATTTCTGCACCAGCGCAAGAGGCCAAAAACTTGCAGTAAGCAGTCAAAGCAGTGCGATAGGCCTTCGGTGTATTGTTTGCCAAGGAGTGGTTAATGAGTTGGGTTGCATTGGCGAGATGCGACTTCAGTCCATCGTCAGCAAAGACCAGGGTGGGACAGGAGTAGTTGTTGGGTCGGCTCCAGGCTCTTGCTTGAAAAACAAAGTAAGGTTGAAACGGGACAGCTCATCGGCTGCGATTTTGCATTTGCCTGGAATATGTCTACAGAAAATATTAAACTGGTGACTGAGTTACAGCTGCACAAGCCTGCACAGGAAGGACATGATGGGGAGTGACTTGGATCTACCTTCATCGATAATGTCGGTCGTGGCCTGATTGTCCAGGGTGAACAGCACCGTCTGTCCTGTTCAAGTGTGGCCCCAGACCTGGGCAGCTGCCACTATGGGAAACAGCTCGAAGAGTGATGAAGCCTGGGTGAAAGCAGAAATTTAAGAGAATTTCTGGTGGTCAAGGTTCGATGAACCAGTGGTGGCCGAAAAAAGACTGTGAAGCCCGTGGTGGCACGGCTGGCACTTTCGGGTCACAAGGGTCTCACTCTGGTTTTGCTGAGACGATATTGCGTGGTTGCAAGAGTCTCGATGAGTATTATGTTTTGAGACGATATTGCGTGGTTGCAAGGGTCTCAGTGAGTATGAGTTTTTATTCTTAATTTTTATGATTAAATTGTGTGGTTGCAAGCGTCTCAACAAGTGTGAGCTTGCTGAGATGATATTGCGTTTTGCAAGGGTCTCAAATGAGTGTCAGGCTGCTGAGACAATATTGCCTGACTTTATTTTTTTGTTAAAATGAAAACGACTGTAAACGAAACGCTGCTAAACGCGAGTTGCCATGTTTAGCAGCATTTACAAGCTGTTACAGGCATTTGCCGATTCAAATGCCTCTAAACATCAGTCTGAACCCATTTTTTTTTTTTTTGCGTTACAAAAAAGCTTCTAAACTCAGCTACCTAGAAATGACTATAAACTACCCTATGTACTGATAAGATAACAGAGGAGAGTTCAGGAGCAGCTGAAAAAAATGCCCAACTGCTCCATAACGTCTGTTTACCACAGCAGTGTATGTGAGGTTGCTCAAAACAGTATTGTGTGGTTGCAAGGGTCTCGATGAGTGTGGGGCTGCTGAGACGGTATTGAATTTGCAAGGGTCTCAACAAGGGTGTCAGGCTGCTGAGATGATTTTGTGTGGTTGCAAGGGTCTCAACAGGTGTCAGGTTGGCTGGGCCGAGATTGCGTGGTGACAAAGGGGGTATCTATTTATTTATATATATATATTTTTTTCTTTCTTTCATTTTTATTTGACAAGTGAGAGGTTGCTGAGACGATGTTGGATTTTGCAAGGGTCTCAACAAAGGTGTCAGCCTGCTGAGACGATTTGCATGGTTGCAAGGGTCTCAACAGGTGTCAGGTTGCTGGGCCGAAATTTTGTGGTGGCAAAGGCTTTCTTTTTTTTCTTTTTGAATGAGTGAGAGGTTGCTGAGACGATTTTGCATTTTGCAAGGGTCTCAATAAGAGTGTCAGGCTGCTGAGACGATTTTGCACGGTTAACAGGTGTCAGATTGCTGGGCCAAGGTTGAGTGGTGATAAAGGTTTATCATATATTATTATTTTTATTTATTTATTTACTTATTTTTTTTAATGAGTGAGGGGTAGATGAGACGATGTTGCATTTTGCAAGGGTCTCAACAAGAGTGGAAGGCTGCTAAGACAGTTTTGCATGGCTGCAAGGGTCTCAACGAATGAGAATTGGGTTACTGAGAAAAGGATAGAAACCTGGTTTGTTTTTTGGCTTACCGTACCCTTAAGTGAGCAGGTATAAGGGATAAGGACAACGTCCGTTTAATTCGTAGGGGCAACTAACAAACAATATGGGAGACAACGAATGGTAACAAATTGAAAGTGGTTAGAGTGCAATATTTTGGGAAGGTGTGGCGTATTGCCGTGCATGTGGCAAAACAACAAGGTTTGGTGTAGAAAACAGAACGCGAGAAGTGCGTAAAAATAATTGGTAAGTTCCACTGCGGGACCCGAACACATGGTACGGGCAACACCGCGAGTGCCCACGAATTTTGACATGACAAACAAGGCAACAAATCCTACCTGCGACAGTGACCATGCGACTGGGTTCGCATTGGACTGGAGCAGGTGTGCAACACACCTGAAGAGTGTGGTGTGGCGCTGTGCGTGACACACAGAAAATAACTTTGGTAAATAAATGAGTTATTGCTTTGACCCATGTCCAGTCCAGGAACAGGAGAAGCAGGATTTCTTGGACCAAAAATTGGTTGCTTTATTAAACATGACCAATTATGTCATATGCCTTTGCTGTGGGAGCTCCAAGAGAATAATCCGTATGATTTTTGGAATTATCTCCGGATGACGGACCCCTGCTTTCACCAACTCTTGCCATTGCTGACCCCCTATATTAAGAAGCAGGACAAATGCATGAGTCTTTTTTTTTATTTTTTGGTTGAATAATGATTTGATTTGTTATATTTTCTATGTTTTTGGATGCATAGAATGCCCTTTTTGGTTAAGTTCTATTGGCAGACTGCATGTATAATTTTATTTGTTTTCTTTTCTTAATGCACAATAAAATAAATTGTGTAGAATAATACTTTTTTAGTATTAAGTTTTACTTCAAATGACAGTTTGGAAGTAGGCAGTTACATTTAAAAAATACAATGTAAAATTTACAAGGGACACAAACATAGTTGTAAACTACGGGATAATGGTGTTGTGGTAACTTGCCCAAAAAAAAGCATAATAATATTATTCTTGATATCGCTAGAAAAAAAAAGCCTTTGAAAATTAATTAGCAATAACTCCATCAGTATCACCAGCAAAGCAGATTCATTATTATCCCATTAAAGAAGAAGAGAATGTGCGCTGCATTTTGAGATTTCATTAGTTGCCACGTCACGAATGTTAATTCTCCATTACGAATGCTAGTTTACAAGACCGACCACTTCTGGCACGTCCTTGGTTCTGAGCATGCGTATTTGTACTTTGGACTTTTGTCCAACGGACTTGTGTACACACGCTCGGAAAAACAGACATTTGTCCGCTGAAAACTTTAAAGCCTGCCATACATTTGTCCATGGAATATCCAACAATTGTCCGATGGAGCGTAAAAACGGTCAGATCTTCTGCCAACAGCCCATCATCACACATTTCCCATCGGAAAATCTGATCGTGTGTATGCGGCTTTAGCCATGGTTCACATTGGAACTATTTGACACGGATTTGACATGTCAAATCGGCAACAATTGCTGGCAATGGCACCGTCCTAATGGGTGCGGTGCCGCAAATCTAAGTTTCTGTACAATTTTTTTGCGATTTCAGCCTGCGATTTACATTGACATCTTTGCAGAAACCTGCACAGGTGTCTGAAATCATAGCCGAAATCGGGACTGATATGCGAGAGTGAAATTGTGCGAGTTCAGCTGAACATGCACGGCTTCATTCCCGCAGCTCAGTGTGAACCTGGGCTGAATCTTATAACCAATGAAGCCTATGGCGAGTGATATCGGACAACGACCGACAGCAGCTCAGAGGCTTGGACTTACAAATAAATCGTATGTTTGGCAGAAGGAACTTGCGAATGTACTACGCCTATGCCGAATGATGTCGGGACATGAGCGACAACAACTCAGAGGCAGATTTTTTAAGAAAGGGATGCAGGATAGGAAGCATAAAGAATCACAAGATTGCACATGATATGAAAAGGTTTGAATACTACATGCAGCAGTGAGCGGGAACCGCCGACGAAGACCACGAACGGAGAAGCCACAATGCACTTGTGATCGAATGCACAGACTCATGAACATGAGCTGAGCTGGGAAGATTCGGCCCAGTGACAAAGAGCATGGGTGAGTGGGCTGCTTAAATACCCTCCGGGGGCTCCTCCTATAAATTCAGGCCACCATACTGGCTTTCTTTTATATATAAATGAGTATGTCAGCCAGTCCAGCAGAGGCCGGCTGAGCCTGCTGAAAACCAGCAGCTGACCGGAGTGTTTTGGCGGGGGGGGGGGGGGGGGGGGTGTCCGGTAGGGCATCCCCCTGTCAGAAAACAACAGCTCAGTGGGGGAGATCACTGTACTAATGTTGGACTGTTAGTACAGTGGCTCTGACCTGAGCTGTCAGTTTTGTCCGTTCAATCCAGCGGGTTGTGTGTACCAGGCTTAAGACTTAGTACTAGCTCTATTACAATCTGAGTAACAACCTTCAGACACAAAGGAAAACTTAGCTGATGTAGTATTGACGTAACAGTAGTTGGTGTCACATCTTCGGGCCTAATTTATTAAGAGTGTTGCATAAGAGCCCTGCTGTTCTATAGAATCTACAATCAAACCTACCCTAAAAAAGTGGAAAGCGATACTCTAAATGTTGAAACTTGACTAGACACTTCTCTAAATGCTATATATAATTCAATTAACTCAAAAACAACATTTACTGTAAGTTACCACACAGTAGAATGTAGTGTAACATTCCCTTACCCTGACGTATGTACAGATCATATCTGGTTTATGTGTAAACTAAGCTTTATTTCCTCACAAATATGGAAGACTGCTTTATAATTAAATGTATGTTTCTTCTAATGCAGTGGTCTCCAAACTGTGGCCCAGAGGGCAAGATGCGACCCTTTGCTATCCTTTATCCGGCCCTTGGGGCACTATTCCTCCCACTGACACCAGCAATAGGACACTATTCTTCCCACTGATACCAACAATGGGGCACTATTCAGTCCCCACTGATACCAATAATGGGTCACTATTCCTCCTACTGACCACCAGCCCTGAGGCCATATTTATTTTCACTGGTGCTGGGCCCGGAACATTTTCTACCCTCGATGGCCACAATCCGGCCCTCCTAAAGTCTGAATGACAGTAGACTGGCCCTTTTCTTGAAAAGTTTGGAGACCCCTGTTATAATGGATTCTGTATTACTTTGAAAAAAAATTCAATCAAACATAATCTTATAAAAAAAATATTGGCTTTCCTCTTGCAACTTATGGTTCTGCTGTTACCTAAAGCCCCATAAATACAGGCTGAATGTCAGGGGACATTAGGCTATTAAACCCCCCCCCCCCCCCCCCGACAGAAGTCAACTTTTGTTGGACAAGTATGCTGGAAAACAGCTCCTGATCAGCGTTCTCAGCCAATGGCAGAAAGCGCTAATCAGAGTGTTCTGCGATGGGAGCTGGCAGGTTTTTTTTTGTTCAACCCATAGTGTTTACCTGTCTTATTCCTCTTACTGCATTATGGGGCATCTAACCCCTTCTGTTACATTCACTGTACTGTAGACAGGGCAGGACTTAGGGTGGTGGGGGCCCCTGGGCTTGAGTCACTTTCGGGCCCTACATTCTTTACATTACCGTATTTTTTTGGCGTATAACACGTGTCAGCGTATAACACGCACCCCAAGTTTAGAAGGGAATTTTAAGGAAAAAACTTTTAGGAGGGAAGTTTAAGGAAAAAACTGACATTTAAATGCCCATCAATGCAGCCTTATCAGTGTCCATCTGCAGCCTTGCCCATCCATCTGCAGCCTTGTCCAGTGTCATTGCAGTCTTGTCAGTGTAGCCTTGTTATTTTAGGCCTTGTCATTGCAGTCTTGAAGTTTAAAAATGGCGTCCGAGAGGACCCGAGAGCAGCAGGAGTCTGTATCTCGGCGGCGCCATTTTTAACCTTCAAGACTGCAATGACAAGGCTGCAAATGACAAGGCTACACTGACAAGACTGCAATGACTTTGGACAAGGCTGCAGGTATAACGACATATTCGGCGACCCATCGCAGTTTGTTTCGGAAGGGATTTTCCATTGCCGCCATCTTCCATCGTCGCCATCTTGGTACACACCACAGTAAGGATACACTAAGAAGGGGTAAAGCGGACATGTTGTTACACCCCCCCAGAGTTTTGCATTTTACAGGTATTTATAACAGTAAAGTCAGTTTATATAATGAAATACAGGACTTAGAACTTTGTCTACTTATATCTTGAATTTTAAAAGCAGCAGTAACCCTGCTCATCTCACAGGTTTGCTAATCTGACAGAAGTTCGCTGCTTTTAAAATTCAATATCTAAGTAGGCAGATGGAGTTGTAAGTGCTGTATTTCACTATATACTAACTTTAATGTTATAAATGGATCTAAAATGCAAAACTCCAGTGGGTGTAACAACATGTCCGCTTTACCCCTTCTTAGTGTATCCTTACTGTGAACGAGTGTGGGGTGTATCAAGATGGCGGTGATGGAACGTCACTTCCGTAGCAAACTGCGATGGGTCGCTATATATTACAATGGCTCTCGGGTCCTCTCGCAGTCCCAAGCAGAGCCGAGATTAGCCGAGTGTACTCGGCTCACAGTCACGCCCAGTCCCTGTGTTATGTCCATCATAGGGCGGGACTGGGTGTGACTGTGAGCGGAGCCGAGCCAAGTACACTCGGTTATGTATCTCAGCGGGGCCCATGGGCTTGAGCCCAGTCAAGCCCAATGGTAAGTCCGGCCCTGACTGTAGAATACAATAACATTCTCACAGGACACGCAAGATCTCTTCTAAAGACTGAACCAGGTGGGTGGTGCCCGCTGCCAAAGCTCAGAAATCATTTAAATAACCCGGATGAATAAAAAACTCTTTAACATCTATTAGAATGTGACACATCTGTTTTTAGTGGTCTGATCATTTAAAGACTTTATAAAGTAAATCTCTCATGAGAGAAATAACATGGCTGCCTTTACTGATGAGCCTTGGAAAATAACAGTTGCCCGGCTGTTATGATGCTTCACAAACTTCACAAACTTCAACTTTGAATCACTGGGCCAGAACAAACAATACAGATCAGGAAAATAAGAACAAAGCTAAAGAGTGCTTATCTGCACATATATCCTTAATCAGTATTTCTGAGCTTTGAAAGCAGTAGGTCAGCATACTGTAAAGCCTAAGGAATAACTTCTATTATTTATTCCCTTTTTGGTCTTTTAAATACAGTTATAGTTGAAAGTAAAATCTGTTTGATAAATGCAGAATAAAATCTGTATATACTGCCAGACACATTAGGGTTGATTTACTAAAACTGGAGAGTGCATAATCTGGTACAATCTGTCAAAGCTTAACCTCTTTACCACTGGGCACTTAAAGCGGTGGACCTTCCGCTCATCGGAATCCTTGCCCCCCCCCCCTCCCCGGCGCCACAATTGGCACCTTTCAGGGGGGAGGGGGGTGCAGGTACCTGTACAGTACAGGTATCTGCACCCACTTCCGGGATAGCTCTCTGCGGAAAGGGGCGTAGATTACGCCCCTTTCCGAAAGTCCCCCGCTGCCTGCTGGGAAACACACGGATCCCAGAGGCAGCGGGTCCATCCTTATTGCGCAGAGCGACTCGCGCATGCGCAGTAGGGAACCGGGAAATGAAGCCGAAAGGCTCCACTTCCTGATTTCCATACCCAAGATGGCGGCGGCAGCACCTGAGAGACGATCCAGAGATCGGCTTTGGGTGCCGACATCGCGGGCGCGCTGGACAGGTAAGTGTCACTATTTTAAAAGTCAGCAGCTGCAGTATTTGTAGCTGCTGGCTTTAAAAAAAAAAAAAAACGCGGACTCCCGGCGGACTCCCGCTTTAAACCCCCTTCCTAACAGACCAATTTTCAGCTTTTGGTGCTCTCACACTTTGAATGACAATTACTCAGTCATACAACACTGTACCCATATGAAATGTTTGTCCTTTTTTTCACACAAATAGAGCTTTCTTTTGGTGGTATTCAGTCACCGCTGGGTTTTTTTTTTTTTTTTGCGCTATAAATGAAAAAATTATTTGTTTCTGTTAAAATTTATTGAAGAGTATGGCAGAGTATTGGCAAGTATTAGCAGAGTATTGCATTATTGCACAGTATTGGCAGAGTATTACACAGTGTTGCATAGTATTGGCAGAGTACTGCACAGCATTGGCAGAGTATTGCACAGTGATGCAGTGTATGGGCAGAATATTGGCACAGAGTAGCGCTGTGGGCACTACACATCCAGCCCACAGTGCTGCTGCCCTCTCTCCCCCTCTCCCCTCTCACTGTAACGATCGGTACAGAGAGGGCCGTTTACCGTGATCTGTGATGCGCCCGGGTGCGCGCCCCAGGGGGCGAGTGGGAGCAAGATTATGTGGGGACATCCCACACTGAATGTGAGTACTGATTATGTGAGGATGTCCCACGTCTTTCGGCTATGGCCCGGTCGGCATGTGGTTAACTGAATAAACTGAAGATAGAGGCTGATTGGCTACCATGAACAGCTGCACCACATTTTGCACTCTCCTTCTGCCCTAGAGTAAAAAAGCTGCTCTAAGACCCCTTTCACACGGGGTCGCTTTGCAGGCACCACAGCCCTAAAAATAGCACCTGCAAAGCACCCTGAAACAGCCGCTGCTGTCTCTCCAATGTGAAAGCCCCGAGGGCTTTCACACTGGATCGGTGCACTAGCAGGACGGTAAAAAAAGTCCTGCTAGCAGCATCTTCACATTGAAATCAATGGGGCAGCGCGGCTATACCGGTGGTATAACCCTTTCTCGGCTGCTAAAAAGATGGTAAAGCGGTGCTAAAAATAGCGCCGCTTTACCACCGATGTCCCCCGAGGTTTGGTGTGAAAGGGCTCTAATAGTTACAATAGGTGAAGTAGGTTACCCAGGTAAAAAGAAGAGAAAAAAAAAGTAAAAAAAAATAATGAATGTGCTGTAAAATATAATTTTTCTTCTACTATCTATCTTCTAGATAACAGCCAGGCAACTAACAAACCCAGGAAAGCCTCACAGTGGCACTCTCTGTGTTTTGTAAAGGGAGGTTCAACCGTAGATATGTGTGTTGATTGAAAATATTCTTCTGGGGTCTAATTAGGCAGAAACAAGATGGTAAGATTGCCTTGTGTATACCCAGATTTATGCTTTTTTATTTTTTTACATAAGCATACTAAAAGAAATATGTGATCCTTATAGCCCAAAATAAACATGTTTTATTTTTTTCTCAAAAGATGCCACATTAAGTGTAAAAGTTATCATTAACATACTTATTCTGATCATTTACTTTTAGCTGATGTTCTAAACAGAAAGAAATGTAATTTTGTGAAAATCCTACTATGCCAGGAAGTTCCCCTTAACATCTCTGTGACTTTACTTTGTAAGCACTCCCACCCATTTCAGAGGAAAGCCAGAGCTCTTTCGGCACAGCTTGCTGGCTCTATATAAGCTGTGCAGCTTCTCAGTTCAGCATCCTTCACTGCAAAGATGAGGTCTCTCTTCTGTGTCTTAGCCTCTGTTACTTTGCTAACTGGCATACATGCTGCAGAAGAACAGAATGCCCCATCACAAAAGCCTGATAATGCCTGTCCTATAAAAATGAAGACTGGGGGTAAATGTGACGAAGATGGCAATTGTCCCTATCAGATAACCATGCCTCCTATGACTATTCAGCTTCCTAAGCAGTTTCAGCTGCTTGAAAAAACTCTCAAAGAAGTCCAGAGCCTGAAAGAAATAGTAAATAACTTGAAGAAATCATGCCAGGACTGCAAACTGCAGGCAGATGACATTCTGGAGAAAGACAAAGATGAGGTGCCAGATGGGGGACAGGGGAATCAAATCCAAGATCTGCAGTCCAAAGTGAAGAAAATGTCTATAAGTCTCAAGAACGCTCGATCCCAAATAACCACCTTGCAAGATCAATTGGAGAAGATGAACTCGGTCAGTATGAACAGTGTGGAAGATTATGTTGACAGTAAAATGGCCAATTTATCAAGAGAAATGAACAACTTGGACAAATGCTCATTCAACTGTCCACTACTTCAGCCAAATCCAAGTAAGTCTGTCTAATTTATAATATATATGTACAGTATATAAAATTGCTTGTGTTAGTCATGGCATAATCATATTTTTCCTTATATAACTTGTTTACTTATACAAGTAAAGTCATTTACATACAGTGCCTTGCAAAAGTATTAACCCCACCCTTGCCATTTTTGGGGTTTTGTTGCCTCACAACCTGGAATTAACATGGATTGCTTGAGGATTTGCATCATTTAATTTACAGAATATGCCCACAACTTTTGAAGATTTTTTTTTTATTGTGACGCACACAACAAATAGGACAAAACAACAGAAAAAGTCAATGTGCATAATTATTCACCCCCTTAAAGTCAATACTTTGTAGAGCCACCTTTTGTAGCTATCATGGCTCCAAGTTGCTTTGGATAATTTGATAAGTCTCTATAAGCTTGCCACATCTTACCACAGGGATTTTTGCCCTTTCCTCCTTGTAAAACTGCTCCAGCTCCTTCAAGTTGGATGGTTTGCTCTTGTGAACAGCAATCTTTAATGCCGCATACACGCGATCGGAAATTCTCGTCGGAAAAAGCTCTGATGGTTTTCCCGACGGAATTCCGACGGCTCAAGCTGTCTTGCCTACACACAGTCACATCAAATTCTGATCATTTATAACGTACAACACGTACGGCGTGACTAGAAAAAGGAAGTTCAATAGTCAGTAGCCAATAGCGTCTGTCTCGTAGTTGAATCTGAGCATGCGTGATTTTTGGCATGTTGGAATTGCATACACACGATCAGAATTACCGATAGAAAGTTTTTCCGTCTGGAAAATTGAGAACATGCTATCAATTTTTGGCTGGCGGAAATTCAGACAGCTAAATTCCGATGGAACATACACACGGTCGCATTTTCCGATGAAAATCTCTCATCGGTCTTTTTCTGGCCGGAATTCCGACCGTGTGTACGCGGCATAAGTCTGACCACAGATTTCCTATTGGATTGAGGTCTGGGCTTTGACTAGGCCATTCCAACACATTTACATGTTTCACCTTAAACCACTCAAGTGTTGCTTTAGCAGTGTGTTTGGGGTCATTGTCCTGCTTGAAGGTGAACCTCCGTCCTAGCCTCAAATACAGTGGTGTGAAAAAGTTTTTGCCCCCTTCCTCATTTCCTGTTCCTTTGCATGTTTGTCACACTTAAGTGTTTCGGAACATCAAACCAATTTAAACAATAGTCAAGGACAACACAAGTAAACACAAAATGCAATTTGTAAATTAAGGTGTTTATTATTAAAGGTGAAAAAAAAATCCAAACCATCATGGCCCTGTGTGAAAAAGTGATTGCCCCCTAAACCTAATAACTGGTTGGGCCACCCTTAGCAGCAACAACTGCAACCAAGCGTTTGCGATAACGTGCAATGAGGCTTTTACAGCGTCCTGGAGGAATTTTGGCCCACTCTTCTTTGCAGAATTGTCCTAATTCAGTTACATTAGAGGGTTTTCGAGCATGAACGGCCTTTTTAAGGTCATACCACAACATCTCAATAGGATTCAGGTCAGGACTTTGGCTAGGCCACTCCAAAGTCTTCATTTTGTTTTTCTTCAGCCATTCGGTGGTGGACTTGCTGGTGTGTTTAGGATCATTGTCCTGCTGCAGAACCCAAGTCCGTTTCAGCTTGAGTACACGAACAGATGGTCGGACATTCTCCTTCAGGATCTCTTGGTAGACAGCAGAATTCATAGTTCCTTTTATCACGGCAAGTCTTCCAGGTCCTGAAGCAGCAAAACAGCCCCAGACCATCACACTACCACCACCATATTTTACTGTTGGTATAATGTTCTTTTTATGAAATGCAGTGTTCCTTCTACGCCAGATATACTTGGACACACATCTTCCAAAGAGTTCCACTTTTGTCTCATCGGTCCACAGAATGTTGTCCCAAAAGTCTTGGGGATCATCAAGATGTGTTGTGGAGAAATTGAGACGAGCTTTGATGTTCTTTTTGCTCAGCAGTGGTTTTCTCCTTGGAACTCTGCCATGCAGGCCATTTTTGCCCAGTCTTTTCCTGATGGTGGAGGCATGAACGCTGACCTTAACTGAGGCAAGTGAGGCCTGCAGTTCCTTGGACGTTGTTGTGGGATCTTTTGTGACCTCTTGGATGAGTCGTTGCTGCGCTCTTGGGGTAATTTTGGGCAGCCGGCCACTCCTGGGAAGGTTCACCACTGTTCCATGTCTTCGCCATTTGTGGATAATGGCTCTCACTGTGGTTCGCTGGATTCCCAAAGCTTTGGAAATGGCTTTATAACCCTTTCCAGACTGATAGATCTCAATTACTTTCTTTCTCAATTGTTCCTGAATTTCTTTGGGTCTCGGCATGATGTGTAGCTTTTAAGGATCTTCTGGTGGACCTTACTGTGTCAAGCAGCTCCTATTTAAGTGATGCCTTGATTGTGAACAGGTGTGGCAATAATCAGGCCTGGGTGTGGCTAGAGAAATTGAACTGAGGTGTGGACAACCACAGTTATAGTATGTTTTAACAAGGGGGGCAATCACTTTTTCACACAGGGCCATGATGGT
This sequence comes from Lithobates pipiens, assembly GCF_037356315.1. NCBI lineage: Eukaryota > Metazoa > Chordata > Amphibia > Anura > Ranidae > Lithobates > Lithobates pipiens. The sequence goes on from NW_027507903.1 coordinate 171,665,172, forward strand.
TTGGATTTTTTTTCACCTTTAATTATAAACACCTTCATTTACAAATTGCATTTTGTGTTTACTTGTGTTGTCCTTGACTATTGTTTAAATTGGTTTGATGTTCCGAAACACTTAAGTGTGACAAACATGCAAAGGAACAGGAAATGAGGAAGGGGGCAAACACTTTTTCACACCACTGTAGCACACAGAGTGGTACAGGTTTTGCTCAAGAATAACCCTGTATTTGGCACCATCCATCTTTCCCTCAACCCTGACCAGTTTCCCAGTCCCGACTGCTGAAAAACATCCCCACAGCATGATGCTGCCACCACTATGTTTCACTGTGGGGATGGTGTTCTTTGGGTGATGTGATGTGTTGGGTTTGTGCCAAACATAGCGTTTTCTTTGGCCAAAAAGTAAAATTTTAGGCTCATCAGACTAGAGCACCTTCCTCCATACATTTTGGGAGTGTCCCACATGCCTTTTTGCAAACTCAAAATGAACCATTTTGTTTTTTGCTGAAAGTAATGGCTTTCTTCTGGCCACTCTATGAAGTGTACGGCTTAATGGCATCCTATGTGGAACTCTGAAGCTCATCCAGGGTTACCTTAGGTCACTGTGCTGCCTCTCTGATGCCCTTCTTGCCCGGTCCGTGTGTTTTGGCGTGCAGCCGTCTCTTGGCAGGTTTGCTGTTGTGTCATGTTCTTAACATTTGGTAATGATAGATTTGATGGTGCTCCTAGGGATCATCAAAGATTTGGATATTTTTTTATAACCTAACTCTGACTTGTACTTCTCAACAACATTGTCCCTTACTTGTTTGGAGAGTTCCTTGGTCTTCATGGCAGTGTTTGCTTAGTGGTGCCTCTTGTTTAGGTGTTGCAGCCTCTGGGGACTTTCAAAAAGGTATATATATGTAATGACACTTATATTGCACACAGGTGCACAGCATTTCATTAATTATGTGACTTCTGAAGGTAATTGGTTGCACCAGAGCTTTTTATGAGCTTCAGTATATATTTTTCAAATTTTACTTCACCATTTTAAACTATTGTGTTCTGATCCATCACATATAATTCAGATTAAAAAAAATTAACTAAAGGCTGTAATGTAACAAAATAGGTAAAAAGCCAGGGGGGGGGTGAATACTTTTGAAAGGCACTGTACCAATTTATTTGTATCAAATATAAATGTTAAACCTAATTTAAAAATACAATAAAACATTATGTTCCCAGAGTACAATAATACAGAAATATACCCTGCTCTGAGATAGAATGATCATACCTTACTACCCTACTCCCCCAGCTTTATTTTGTTAGAGGTTACAGAGACTACCCCAATTTGATCAGGAGTTGCCACATTGTTTTAATACCTACTGGATCCCTTAAACTCATTTAAATTAATTGAAAATTACAGAGTTATACCTACAAGGTGTCATACCGTCTTCCTTTTATGCGTTGAAAACGTTATTGTTCTTCCTTCCATCTACTTCTATTGCTGATTATGCTATATAGCTTCCTATGGAGCCACTGCAGTGGGCACACTCCCCTACCTGGACTACTGAGCTGTATTGGAGAAAAAGGAACCAGTAGAAAAACTTTGATTGCAATTTTTGTATGCATATTTGCATATCACACACACTGTGCATTATAGGATATGTACAGTGCCTGGAAAAGGTATTCTTATCCCTTGACATTTTCTACATTTTGTTATGTTACAACAAAAAAAGTAAATTTATTTTATTGGGATTTTATGTGATAGATCAACACAAAGTGGCACATAATTGGAAGGTGGAAGGAAAATGATAAATGGTTTTCAAATTGTTTTTACAAATAAATATCTGAAAAGTGTGGCATGTATTTGCATTCAGCCTTCACCCTGATGCCCCTAACTAAAGTCTAATGGAATCAATTGCCTTCAGAAGTCACCTATTTAATACAGAGTCCACCTCTGTGTATTTTTTTTTAAAGTTGTTTTTATTGTAATTTCAAAGTAAAATACAATACAATACAATACAGAGCCTACTGGGCATAAAATCTCAAAAAAAAACTCTAAAAACTCTAATGCCCCGTACACACGGTTGGAAATTAAGTCGGAAAAAGTCTGATCGGATTATGTTGTCAGAAAATCTGATCATGTGTGGGCTCTATTGGACTTTTTCCGTTGGGAATTTCCGACAAAAAATGTTTGAGAGCTGGTTCTAAAATTTTCCGACAACAAAATCCGATCAGACTTTTTCTGATCGTGTGTAGAGAATTCCGACGGACAAAGTGCCACACATGCTTAGAATAAATTACGGGACGAAAGCTATTGGCTACTGGCCTCTTTATAGTCCTGTCGTACGTGAATTACGTCACCTTGTTCCAAACGATCAGATTTTCCAACAACTTTGTCCAACCGTGTGCATGCAACACAAGTTTTGGCCAAAATCCATCAAAAAAAAAATCTAACGGATTTTGTGGTCGGAATGTCTGACCGTGTGTACAGAGCATGAGGCCTTGTACACACGGACGAAAGCTATTGGCTGCTGGCCTCTTTATAGTCCCGTTGTGTTTTACGTCACCTTGTTCCGAACGATCGGATTTTCCGACAACTTTGTCCGACCGTGTGTATGCAACACCCGTTTTCGGCCAAAATCCATCTGAAAAAATCCGACGGATTTTGTGGTCGGAATGTCCGACCGCGTGTACAGGGCATAAGAGAAAAAAAAAGAGTAAAGAACAGTAAAATGACTAACTACTGTACGCTCGACCACCTGTGCAGATTGTCTAAAGTAATCTATTTCCACAGATACCCTGCAGAGCTTACTTTACTTGTTTCTGAAATGAAGGACACATTACAAATACACAGTCACATTCCCCCTTCTCCCCATAACTATTGACGGAGCAGCCCCAGGAAGCCTATAAGTTCAGAGACGCCACTTACCAATTATCCATAGAGTCTGCATTGGTGGACAGGGATTCCGTCCAGATGTCCCATATTTTGTGGAATTTTTTGGTACAGCTGCGCGCTAGATAAGTAGCCTTGTATAGTGGCAAAGCCGAGTTCACCAGCCTCTTCCATCTTTGTGTAATTTAATCTAGTATAAATACAGATGTTCTATGAAGCCCTCAAAATTAGGTTTGTTAGAGAACCTTTAGTAAACAAACAGCATCATGAAGGCAAAGGAACACACCAGACAAGACAGGGATAAAGTGGTGGAGAAGTTAAAGCAGGGTTAGGTTATAAAAAAAATATTCCATGCTTTGAACTTCGCACGGAGCACTGTTCAATCCATCATCCGGAAAGGGATAGAGTATGGCACAACTGCAACCTACCAAGACATGGCTGTCTACCTAAACTGACAGGTCGGGCAAAGAGAGCACTAATCAGAGAAGGAGCCAAGAGGCCCATGGTAACAATGGAAGAGCTGCAGAGATCCACAGCTCAGGTGGGAGAATCTGTCCACAGGACAACTATTAGTCGTGCATTCCACAAATCTGGTCTTAATGGGAGAGGGGCTAGAAGAAAGACATTGTTGAAAGAAAGCCATAAGAAGTCCCGTTTGCAATTTGCGAAAAGCCATGTTGGGGACACAGCAAAAATGTGGAAGAAGGTGCTCTGGTCAGATGAGACCAAAATGGGACTTTTTAGCCCTAAAAGCAAAATGCCATGTGTGGCGAAAAACTAACACTGCATATAACCCTGAACACACCATCTCCACTGTGAAACATCATGGTAGCAGCATCATGTTGTGGGATGCTTTTCTTCAGCAGGGACAAAGAAGCTGGTCAGAGTTGATGGGAAAATGGATGGAGCCAAAAACAGGGTGATCTTAGAAGAAAGCCTTGAGACTGGGCCAGAGGTTCACACTCCAGCAGGACAACAAACATGGGCAGGCTGAGCTAGGCGCAGGGTGGCAATTTCCCCCCAGGCCACTATAACTAATATTCAATACAGCAGGCGGCCACTGCCTGCTGACATTTTTTACTACTTTAGGAAGTCAGGCGGGGGCACAGCCGCAGTGGGTGGCTGCTGTTGCATTCCAGAAGTTTTAGTCTACGCTGCAGCTCCCGGTGGTGAGAGCAGGGCAGAAGAAACTACAACTCCTGGAGACTTAGAGGCAGTACACGTCAGGGAGTTGGGATGCCTGATTGGCTCTGGCTGCTGGGTTGGGTTGGGCGCTGGCTGCAGCTTGGCCCCAGGACCAGGAGCATCATTCCCCCCAGAAGACCGTGGCATGCAGGGACATGCTGAGCTTCCAGGTGAGAGACCCTGACACCCCCAGCTGACCCCTACATCCCATACACCCCATTTACCCAGCCCCAGTGATCAGGCTTAACGGGTGGGCCCTATTCAGACTGCACTGATGGGCACTGATCAGGCTGTGTTGATGGGCACTGATCAGGTGGCGTTGATGGGCACTGATCAGGTTGCGTTGATGGGCACTGCTCAGACTGTGTTGATGGGCACTGATCAGGATGCGTTGATGGGCACTGATCAGGATGCATTGATGGGCACTGATCAGGCCGAGCTGTTGGGCACTGGTGAGGCTGCATTGGATAGGCACTGATCAGGCTGAGCTGTTGGGCACTGGCGAGGCTACACTGATGGGCACTGATCAGGCTGCATTGATGGTCAATGGTGAGGCTTCATTGGATGAGCACTGATCAGGCTGCACTGATGGGCACTGATCAGGCTGCATTGATGGGCACTGATCATGCTGAGCTGTTGGGCACTGGTGAGGCTGCATTGGATGGGCACTGATCAGGCTGCATTGATGGGCACTGATCAGGCTACATTGGTGGGCACTGGTGAGGCTGTACTGAAGAGCACTAGTGAGGCTGCATTGATGGGCACTGATTAGGCTGCACTGATGGGCACTGATCAGGCTGCATTGATGGGCACCTGTAAGGCTGCATTGGATGGGCACTGATTAGGCGGCACTGATGGGCACTGATTAGGCTGAATTCATGGGCATTTGTCAGGCTGCATTCATGGACACTGGTCAGGCTGTATTGATGGGCATTGGCCAGGCTGCATTGGTGGGCACTGATAGAGCTGCATTGATGGACACTGATCAGGCTGCACTGATGGTCACTGGTGAGGCTGCAATGATGGGCACTGAGGGCTGGAAGCCTTAGGCCTGGGGGGCAAGTCCAAGCAAGTGGAGCATTGAAACACTGAATCAGCTCACCATCCATGGCCACCTGTTTTTTCAATGAAGCCTGTACTTCTCTCTCCTACGATGTTCATGATCCCTTCAGCCATCCAGTACACTCCTCCTGATTGGCTGAGACAGAGCAGCGGCTATTGGCTCCCACGGCTGTCAAAGTCAGTCAGCTAATCTGGGGGGGGGGCCAGGTCGGGGCTCTGTGTCTGGATACACGGAGCTCTTATTTGGCTTGGGTGACCCCTGTAGCAAGCCGCTGGCTGAGGGGCACTCAAAGGAGGGAGGGACTAGGAGCAGCAAAGAGAGACTCGAGAAGAGGAGGATACAGGCTGCTCTGTGCAAAACCAACTGCACAGAGAAGGTAAGTATAACATGTTTGTTATTTATTTTAATTTTTTTTAAACGCACCTTTACAATCACTTTAAAGTTTGACATTTTTTGTCATCCTAAATGGGAGAGGGGTTATAGAATTGTCCATCTAATCTTATCATGACTGATTCACATCTCCAAAGCCCAGGGTGGTGTCAGATGGGTACTTGCAGCACCGTGTCCACAATATCAATGTTTTGTCAGAAATGCAGTGCATTGTAATCTCCCCCGCTGTAATATCCACATTTCCCCCACTGTAATATCCACATCTCCCCCACTGTAATGTCCACATCTCTCCCCATTGTAATATCCACATCTCCCCACTGTAATATCCACATCTCCCCCACTGTAATATCCACATCTTCCCCCACTGTAATGTCCACATCTCCCCCCCACTGTAATGTCCACATCTCCCCCCCACTGTAATGTCCACATCTCCCCCCCACTGTAATATCCACATCTCTCCCCACTGTAATGTCCACATCTCCCCCACTGTAATATCCACATCTCCCCCACTGTAATATCCACATCTCCCTCACTGTAATATCCACATCTCCCCCCACTGTAATGTCCACATCTTACATAGTTACATAGTTAGCAAGGTTGAATAAAGACACCAGTCCATCCAGTTCAATCTGCGTGAGTGTCTACAATTGTCCCTATCCCTGTACATTGCACACTCACATAGGTCCCTACCCTCAAGGAGCCCACAATCCAAGGTCCCCATTCATATACTAGGGTCAATTTTGGACAGAAGCCAATTAACCTACCCACTGTAATATCCACATCTCCCCTACGATTGTCTGCTTGCTTACCACTACACAAGCAGGCAGATCCATGAGCAGTTGAGGCGGGTGATGATGACATCAGCACGCCGCTCACCTACGTCGCCGCAGGGTGTACCAAGATGGCCGTTGCATTAATCTCTTTAACAAGTTGTTATAAATTGCTCCAGAGATATATTGCTATGAGGCCAGGGCATATATATTTCAATGCAATAATTTCTGCTACATAATAATGTATTGACTAACATCCAACAGAGCCAGAACAAATTGTTCTCAAAAGAGAGGTAACTTACTGGAGAATGTACTAGAAAAAGAGGAAATAAGAGGTGATTTTCTAATCATGGGAGAAAACTTGGGATCACGAGTTACAAATTAATGACACAGAAAGAGATTGAAAACAAATCTTAAGAGAAACAGGTGCTTACACTGGCTGGCGTCTGCTGCAGCTCATTGTGTATAAAGATTTCCAATAAGGAAAACTTGGCAAACAATTTAAGTAACATAGAGCAATGCTTAGTGAGAAGGAAAGTGCTCCACAGGGGCTTATTGAAGATAAAGCGACAGAGAAGAAGGAAAGTAAAAAACATGTAACTAAGCTTACTACTTATGTTTATAAAGTTGTATTACAGTTATATTACTAATAAGAACAGTATGTTACTATATAGCTAATTATTGTTTCCACTTCACCACTATTATTTCTTAATAATGGATATTAAATCAATGTGTTGATCTGATGGGGGTACAACAGGGACACCCACACACACACATACAGTATATATATATATATATATATATATATATATATATATATATATATATATATATATATATATATATATATATATATATATATATATATGTATGTAAATATATATGAAGTGTTGTTTGACAATAGTGCACAACAAAGGATTCCCAAAGCACTACAGGTTAACTAGTAACACAGCAAAGCAGGCTGATTAAAACTTTAGACTGAAATGCCTGATAAGGCATGAGGCATTGCTTTGATGCCTTATTAGGTAAATGGATTCTTTCAGCACACTAAAAGTAATAACACGGTTGTACGCTTAAAGCTAAATTCTTCTTTTGGAACATGTTACATGTTCCACCCAAATATTTAGGTTGGAACATGAAACATGCTCCAAACATGCTCCAGCTCCTGACACGAGTTTCCCCAATCTCAACCTCACTGTGATTCTCCCCACACCCGCTGTCACAATTTAAAAACAGCACAGCGTGCAGGACTCCGCTTACATGGCTGCTGATCTGACAGCTTGTAGTTCAGAATGAACTGTGAGATCAATGACGAGCACTCTTGTAATTCATTCACAAGCCCTGCAACTTTCAAATAGACAGTCTGTATGAAGATACAGGCAGAAAGCTGCAGGGCTTGTCTGCAGAATCCTGATATTGCACCTCCGATCCACTAATCAGGAGTGCAATGCTTTCCAGGCTCCTGCAGGGAAAAAAAATGCTAATTTTTTCCTGCAAAAATATGTGCATTTTTTTTTTCTTGAAAGGTGAACTTATCCTTTATGTACAGTGCTTTGAAAAAGTATTCAAACCCCTTGAGACTTTCTACATTTTGTCATGTTACAACCAAAAAACGTAAATGTATTTTATTGGGATTTTAGTTGATAGACCAACACAAAGTGGCAGAGAATTGTGAAGTGGAAGGAAAATTATAAATGGTTTTTAAACTTTTTTACAAATAAATATGTGAAAAGTGTGGCGTGCATTTGTATTCAGCCTCCGAGTCAATACTTTGTAGAACCACCTTTCGCTGCAATTACAGCGGCAAGTCTTTTTGGATATGTTTCTACCAGCTTTGCACATCTAGAGAGTGACAGTTTTGCTCATTCATCTGCAAAATAGCTCAAGCTCTGTCAGATTGTATGGAGAGGGTCTGTGAACAGCAATTTTCAAGTCTTGCCACAAATTCTCAATCGGATTTAGGTCTGGAATTTGACTGGGCCGTTCTAACACATGAATATTCTTAGATCTAAACCATTCCATTGTAGCTCTGGCTGTATGCTTAGGGTTGTTGTCCTGCTGGAATGCTAACCTCCAACCCGGTCCCAAGTCTTTTGCAGACTCAAACAGGTTTTCTTCTAAGACTGTGTCAGGGCTGGGCCCAGCCCTTCCTTCTCTAAGCTGGCCGCTCAGCTATCGGCTAATTGCCAGCTCCTATCGCTCCACAGTGACTCACCTGTTGATGATCCTGCTTGTCAGTTCTGCCTACTTAGGCCCTCCAGACCAGATGATCTCTGCCTTCGCCTTGGTCATATCTCTAAAGATGCTCTCCTGTGTTCCTGTTAAAGACTTGGCTGATATTCCTTCTGCCTCCCTGACGTTTTGGCTTGTCTACTATCCATTCTGGTTCCTGAACTCTGGCTATGTTTTGACTACATTTATTTTGTTTACCTTTTTTATTATTATTAAACAAGTGTGATTTAACTGTACTTCTGTCTCAGTCTGATTCATGGTTTCTGACAGATTGCCCTGTATTTGGCTCCATCCATCTTCCCATCAACTCTGACAAGCTTCTCTGTCCCTGCTGAAGAAAAGCATCACCACAACATGATGCTGATACCGCCATGTTTCATGATGTGGATGGTGTGTTCAGGGTGATGTGCAGTGTAATGCACACACGACTGGACTTTCCGGCAGACTAGGTCTGACGGTCTTCCTGACGGACTTTTGGCGGACTTCCGACGGACTTTCCGAATGAACGGACTTGGCCACACACAATCACCACAGATTCAACCGTGATGACGTACGACCGGACTAGAATAAGGAAGTTCATAGCCAGTAGCCAATAGCTGCCCTAGCATTGGTTTTCATCCATCGGACTAGCATACAGACAAACTGTTTTTTCGACTGGACTCGAGTCCGTTGGAAAAATTTGAAAAATGTTCTAAATCTAAAGTCCATCTGATTTTTGAACAGCAAAGGTCCGATGAAGCCCACACCCTGGGTCCTTCCGTCAGACCTTTGCTGTCGAAAAGTCCGGCCATGTGTACACGGCTTTAGTTTACTGCCACACATAGCATTTTGCTTTTAGGCCAAAAAGTTCAATTTTGGTCTCATTTGATCAGAGCACCTTCTTCCACATGTTTGCTGTGTTCCCCACATGGCTTCTCACAAACTGCAAAGGGAACTTCTTATTGCTTTCTTTCAACAATGGCTTTCTTCTTGCCACTCTTCCATAAAGGCCAGATTTGTGGAGTGCACGACTAATAGTTGTCCTGTGGACAGATTCTTCCACCTGAGATATGGATCTCTGCAGCTCCTTCAGAGTTACCATGGGCCTCTTGGCTGCTTCTCTGATTAATGCTCTCCTTGCCTGGGCTGTCGGTTTAGGGGGGCAGCCATGTCTCGGTAGGTTTTCAGTTTTGTATATACTGAGAATCTCTTACACGGAGATTAAATCACACATAAGTGTACTCTATTTACTAATTAGGTGACTTCTGAAGGCAAGTGCATTCACTAGATTTTAGTTAGGGGTATCAGAGTAAATGGGGCTGAATACAAATGCACGCCACACTTTTCACATATTTATTTGTAATAAAATGTGAAAACTAATTATTATTTTCCTTCCACTTCACAATTATGTGCCACTTTGTGTTGGTCTATCATATAAAATCCCAATAAAATACATTTACACTCTTGTTTGTAACATGACTAAATGTGGAAAATTGCAAGGGGTATGAATACTTTTCCAAGACACTGTATATCCATGTGGACAAGGCTTTTCTGGTGACTGGTTTCTTTTAACTCAATTTTTTTAGAATGTTAACTTGTAAAAAAAAAAATGTAGATTTTTACATTCTCTATATATCATACAGTATATTAATTTCTTACATTTTGTATTGCATGTTGTTTCAGTGTCATCAGGTATCACAGACTTCTTTTGGCAACATAAACTAATTAGTGACATTTCATGCATAACGATTCCCCTCCACACTTCCTATGTTATAGAAGCATTTCCTTGATGATACCTGAACAAAATACCCCTTTTTATAATTCAGCTGGGACATGGTGTTCAGTGTCGCACTGTCACTTCCCTTACATACAAGTCTGCACACAAGGTTGAGAGCGGCCCTACATTTATAGCTTTTTATCTCCAAGAAACAGCTGCAAAGATAAATGTCAGTTATATAAATCAATTAATGACAGCGGAAACCACCGTGTTCTAATATCGTCCACCCTTTCCTATTCAGGAAGCCAAGTTCTCTTTCAGTGATTATCTTTCCTATTGTCCTTTTTAAGAGACTATGTATTCATATTTTGAAGATGTGTAATTCAGATTTTTGGAAAAAGTTCAGTCCACAAGTTCACAAAATGTAAGAGTTGTCTTAGAAAATTGAGACGTGGGAAAGTATCCGAAGCATGTAAATGTTTAAGAATACTTTTAGGTGGAAAACAGGAAGTAGAAAGTTCAAGTCTTTTATACATGGACACAATATTCAGCCCTGTGAACGCCACTAGAGTACCAAGAGTACCATCAGTCATTTCTGTCTAGACCAAAGGATATCAACTTCCCCATGTATCTGTAGTCTTCCAATGTACTATAACAATTATTTCTAAATATATACTTTTATTTTTATATGTTTTGCTACAATTTTCAGTCTATTTTAAAATTAAATGGTGGCTTGAAAACAGTCACCATAACAAAGGTTGTCCTAATCTGGCAACCTTTGACATGAAAAACAGAACAAGCTACCAATTGAAATCCTGTTCTTATACATGTCAAAGGCATCAACTTCATCATTGCAGCATCAACATATCATCAGCGAGAATACAAACTGAACATACTATCATTTGCAAGTACTAAAACAATGGCAAGTACACTGTACAGTGATCCCAGCTTAGCCATGTACTGCTCCATCAGATCCCTCCTTAGGTATGGTCGTCAAGGGTCAATTTTGTACCATTGGATTCTGTATTAGTCACCAAATTACAACTTTGCATGCAAATTAAATACTTTAGTAAAGCATGGCCTTGGTGTTGTCTGTAACATTCTGAATATACAGAGTGTGAGACTTGCATTATATTTAGCTAATTATTAGCAGCAGTCATATATTTTGTTAAAGTCATATTTTTTATAATGAAATGAGGTTTACTCCATTTAAAATAAAATAATGCAGAGGTAAAGACGAGATACTGTGCAGTATATCTCTGAGCTGTTATTTATTTCTGTGTTTTATTTACAGGCATGCAGCTTATCTACAAAGACTGTTCTGATTACTTCAAGCTAGGTAAAAGACTTAATGGCATTTACCACATCATGCCAGATCCAAAGAACAAAACATTTGAAGTGTACTGTGATATGGAGTCCATGGGTGGAGGATGGACTGTGGTGCAGATTCGTCAGGACGGCAGCATAAATTTTAACAGGACATGGAATGAATATAAAAATGGCTTTGGTAACCTTACTGGAGAGTTTTGGCTGGGTAATGATAAGATACATCTGTTGACCAAAAGCAGTAACATGATGCTGAGAATAGAACTTGAGGACTTTAAGGGTGTGAAGGAATATGCCACATATGACCAGTTCTATGTGGCCAATGAATTTCTTAAATATCGATTGTCAATCACTGGCTACAGTGGAACAGCGGGTGATGCCCTCCAATTCAGCAAACAGTACAACCATGACCAAAAATTCTTTACAACACATGACAAAGACAATGACAGATATCCTTCTGGAAACTGTGGGGCTTACTACAGCTCTGGATGGTGGTTTGATGCATGTATGTCAGCAAATCTTAATGGCAAATACTATAACAGTGACTACAAGGGAGTGCGCAATGGAATTTTTTGGGGTACATGGAAGGGTGTGAGTGATGAACACATCAACAGTTTCAGGCAAGCCTTCAAAACCATTAGAATGATGATCAGACCAAAAGACTTCTCATCATAATGTTTTTAGTTTTGGTCAGAGTGAGGAAAGGTTACTGCCATTGTCCCTCTTGGGGAGATTTACACTTACATTAGGTCTTGGTGGTGAGCAAAACCTGAGGCGAAATCTAAAGTTTTACAGTTCTCATTGGAACAGTTTAAAAGAGAATGTTCTGTGACAGCTGTCCAATATGGAATTTCACCTCACTCTAGGGGTATTTATATCTCACCTCTTTTTGTGCCTTTAAGCAAAATGTGAAAAAAATGTGGGAAAAAAATCTTCTTAGGAGGAAACAATGCCAATTAAAAAGCTAACAAAAAATAAGTTGTCATTTTACAAAAAAGTTTGGAATGAGTTGAAGGATTTTATTATTTATGTACAATACGTACTACAACAACCTCTAAGAAAAAAACAATAACTAAGTAGTGACTTCATATATGACACACATTTTTAAAAAAAAGTTTAATTATTATATAGAAATGTATCTTCAGAAATCTGGATTTCTGAACCTGATCTAACAGCTGTACTTAAAGCAGTAGTAAACTGCACCAATTTTTATTTTATTTTTTTGAACCCTGCAAGGTAAAGGCATAATGTGCAAGTATGCATCGCATACTTGCACATTATGAAATACTTACCTTAGAACGAAGCCCTCCAAAGCCGCTCTGTCACCACTGACAGGCGCTTCCATCTTCACCCAGTCTTCCTTTCAGGTTTGCGTCCTCTGGCCGTCTGGAGAGAATAAGCCCCCATGCCTTTCTGGTGATAAGCTCCACTCATGCCATTTATTTCTAAGTAACAGAGACTCCACTCTCTACTGTAGTTTGGGCATTTGACAGTTGAATGAATGGGGAGATGCTTAACTTGTTCAAAAGTCAAGGCTCCAGGTACAGGATTCAAGGGCATTTAACTGAGGCAAAGCCATCAGTTTATAGACTCTTTCTATAAATAACTCACAAAGGGTGTGTTAGATGCTTGTGTCCTCTGCCTGTGCTGGCCTCTTCCTTCCAACCCCTACGTCATGACAGGATACATTTGTGATGTAGGGGTTGGAGGAATCTAGCAGCATCTAGCAGGGTGCATAGGCACATGACAGTACTGGACATGTCTAATGCTGAAGAAATTGACAGAGGCTAGAGTACCTGAATAAATGTAAGGTACAAGTTAAAGCCAACTGAGAGGAGCATATACTACCTGTTCCCTTGCAAGGAACTGGCCTGTTGAGAAGTTTAGATGCCCGACAGGATTTCTTTAAAGACTAACACCAATGTTGCCTAAGAAAAAAAAAGCATTTTAGACAATGTCTGTTTTTTTAGCTTAATATTAAAACTATAGACGAATACATCTTTTAGACAGAAATGTCCAGATGCAGTATGTGAGCATACGAATGGGTTGTATTTTTCTGTGGATAAAATTATAATGATAAAATTAAGTATTCTTTCTCAGGAACAAATTAATAAATAAAAAAAGGAACAAAATTAGGAAACAAAAAAATAAGTACCCACGTATGCAAAGCTGAAAGCCTAATGCTTTCCTGCTTAATCGGACAAAATCTAAACTGTTGGCACCTGGTGAGTACAATGGCTGACAATGGGGATTTCTTCATCCATGCTGTTTGGCATGAATTGATAAATCTAATAGCCCATGGGCTGAATAAGATAAATCTTTCCATGTATTGCTAGCCTTTTCATTATGCATCCAATCAATTTACATTTTCACTGCTGGACATCCGTTGGCAGTTTTTTCCCCATCTATAATGCCCATTAACTGACCCGATAACTCCTAATATTAGGGATATTGTAGGATACCCCCATCAATAAAACAAACGGTTCCAGCTAGTGATCAGCAAATACATTTTTATGCTATACGAAACAGTGAATTTATGACTCACAATTGTCTGAAATAATAACAGATGCACAAGAACAAAAGTCAAAACTTTACAAATTACAGATTCTCCAAGTCAATCAACACACGTGCTCCGACAGAGTGATGGCAGTAAAATTACAGGAATGGATATTTGTAATTAAATCATCTAGTATTCCTCTTCATTATATTTTATTACGCTAATTGTATCCATAATATGTGAGGCAATAGTATTCAAAGAATATACTAGTTCTGAAGTTCTGAACTACGCCAGAGGGCATA